>NC_138998.1:142717261-143317261 GCF_964374135.1 Grampus griseus
TCCTGTGAGCCCCGCCGGCCCCTGGGCTGTGATGGCGTGTGTGCTCACTCAGCCAGCCTGTGGGGCATGCCACCAGAGGCCAAGCAGTGCAGGAAGGACAAGAAACGCCCTCCCAGAGCCCAGGGTGCTCCACGGAGCCTGGCCTGGCCACCACCCTCGCCCCCCTGCCCCCAGCACTCTGCAGAGCCCTGCGGGGCTGGCACCCACGCCCCGATCAGAAGCTGCTCCAGGTCAGGGCCTTGCTGGAGGTGAGGGGGGACGTGGGCCCAGGGCCGGGGGTGTGGGATGGCGGGTCCGGGTGGGAGGTGGCTAAGCCAGGGCTGACCCGGAGGACGGTCCAGGCAGGGGAGGGCCCAGCTCACGTGTAGCACCAGAACACAGGAGCCGTCCCACAGAGGCGCGCCCACCCCTGTGCTTAAAATGAATCCATGCAGTGCCCTCGCGTGGGCCGGTCCTGCCCAGGCACCCCGCCCGGCCACCTTGGGCCACTACCCTGAGTCTGGACGCCACTGGACACTGCTCACACACTCGACCGCACGGCGCCCACGGGAAGCAAACCGTCAGCTTTCCCAGTCCCCGCACCTTCCGCTTTCTCCTTCTTCTTCATTGTCCGTGAGTTCTGCGTTCATAATTTTCAAAAACGTATGCCAAGAGCAAGGAGTAGGTAGCCCGCGGCCATGCTGAGCCCCGTTTATGTCGTCACAGTCACCGTGGGGATGCCCCGTCCTTGCCTGTCACCCTCTGGCCTGGCCGGGTCCTCGGCCCTCCTCCCCGGCCCCCTGCACCTCCTCTGTGGTTTGGGGTCCTCCTGCATCGGGCAGCAGCGTCTGGGCCGACCCTCCGGTGGACGAGCACGCCTGGGCCCTCTTCCCTGAGGGCACGGCTCTGTGAGATGAGTGAGGGTCCCGCCGTCGAGGAGGTGCTTGTGGACGTGAAATCAGTAGGGCAGCTGCCCGGGCCGTGAGTCCCAGAGCGTGGCGCCTGTGGGGAGCGTGACCCTGACCAGGGTGGTCACAGGTGGGGGCCAAGCAGGCCACCGCCTCCCCACCCCTCCCCGTGGGAAGCTGGCCGCGGGAGCCTGCCTTGCAGCCGTCCGTGAAAAATCCAGTTAACGAGCAGATGCCAGGCCCTTAAAGACTAATCGGGCCGCTCGCTGCTTTAAAGGTCCCCTCGGGTCCCTTGCGTCCTCTCTGCTCCCCCCTGGCCCGCGCCTGCAGGAGCCCAGCTCCCAGGTGTTGGGGGGCCCTCGAGATGCTGGGAGCCCCTGGCAGGGGCCTCCTGCCCCCCCAGTGTGTTCTCATGGGTTCTAGAAGGTCACGGGGGGTTGGGGCTGCCCTGTGCCTGTATGAGGGGGTGGTGGGGACGTGTCACTGCAGAATGGAGCAGTGACGTGACGCTCTGCGGCGCCGAGTCCCTGGGACGCTTGGTGGAAACACAAGTCACATATTAATTTCCTGGGTCAAGAGCCTTCATTTGAAACGCTGGCCCCCTTGTGCCCCGTCACATGTGTCACGGACATGACACTGAAGCTGCAGACACTAGAGGACTCTGCAGCTGCTACAGGACCCAGGTCTCACGGTGACATCGGCTTTGGTTGACCTCAAGACTCCTGGAAAGGGGACCGTCCTCCCCGCTGGCCATCAGGGGCTGTCTGTCCCCTCCTGGGTAGCCAAGCAGGTGTCTGGCCTTTCCATGGGGAAGGCCACTTCACTGCACAGGACTTTGGTGTCCGCGTGCGGGGAGCCCACTTCCCCGGGGGCTTCGGGGACGCCGCTGTGTTTATCATCTTCCTAGAGGCGCCTTCCCTCTGCCCCGCGTCCTGGTCTGGGCGCTCACCCCGTGTGTCCCTTGCTCTCCCAGCTGGTTCTGTTCCTTCACGTCCTCTTTGTGGTGGACTCTTCCTGCCCCGATGTGGACCCATCTTCAGCGCCCAGAGCCAGGCTGGGCACACAGTGGGAGCTCAGTGCGTGTTTGTTGAACGAAGGAAGGGACGATGTCCCAGGAGGTGAAGAATTAGAGGAGTGGCTACACTTTGGGCCCCGCGCCGGAGGGTTTTGCTCCCCGCCGGGGGCCGGCCCACCTCCTTTCCTTCCCTGGGCTCCTCATGTGACGGAGGAGGGTAGTGAGGTTGATGCCTCCCAGGGCAGGAGTGTGGTCCGACGTGCCTTGTGCAGGACGAGCACCCTGTGGGTGTCAGCCACGAGCCCGCGGAGCTGAGCACAGGCAGCTCCGTGGATGAGCCGGGCATCCGGGCCCAGAGAGGCCCCGCGGGCACAGAAAGTGGGAGGGGAACCTTAAGCTCATTAAAAGGAAGAACCTGGGCTTTGTGAAAGAGGCTTTGTGATAAGCTTGAAAAACAACATTAGCGGCAAAGATGACCAGTGACCCCATCCCTGACTTCTAAAAAAATGGCAAATACTCCCTTAGAAAATGAGTAAAAGTTAATAGGAATTGATAAAGGAAAGAGATATTTTCACTGATATATTCAAACCCTCAATCTCAGGAACAATCAAATAAATGCAAATTAAGTAGCATTTGGGTTGTGTGGTTTGAGAAAGGTGACACGGTCTCCCTTCGTTCTTTTTTAAACAGCTTTATGTAGCCGTAATTCACATGCCATACGTTCACGAACTTAAAGTGTACGATTCAGCAGTTTCTAGCGTGTTCAGAGATGTGCGCCACCATCACCACAGTCAACTTTAGAACGTCTCTATCACTTCAGAAAGAAGCCTTGAACTTTGCCACGTGCAGCAACATGGATGGACTTGGAGGGCGTTACGCTGAGTGAAATAAGTCAGACAGAGAAAGACAAATACTGTGTGATTTCCCTTGTATGTGGGATTTAAAAAATGTGACAGACTAGTGACTGTAACAAAAAAAAGAAGCAGACCCACAGATATAGAGAACAAAGTCGTGGTCACCAGTGGGGAGAGGGAAGGGAGGAGGGGCAAGATCGGGATAGAGGCTTAAGAGGTACAAACTATTAGGTATAAGAGAAGCCATAAGGATATATTGTACAACACAGGGGTATAGCCAAGAGTTTGTGACTCTGAATGGAGGACAACCTTTAAAACTGGATCACTGTATTGTACGCCTGTGACTTATATGATATTACACATCAACTATACTTCAGTAAAAGAAAGAAACCTTTTAGCTGTTACCACTTCCAGCCCTGACCAGTCACTAACCTACTTTCTATAGATTTCCCTGTTCTATTTCATGTAAATGGCATCACCTGTATGTGACCTTTTGTGTGTGCCTTCTTTCACTCGAACGTCATGTGTTCAAGCTTCATCCATGTGGTGGCGTGTCAGGACCTCAGTCCTTTTGGTGGCTGAGTCACACTCCAAAGTGTGGATGGACCCCCTTGTGTATCTGTTCGCCAGCCGGGGAACACTTGTATCGTTCCACCTTTTGGCTGAAGTGAATAGTGCTGCTGTAAACATTAGTGTAAAGATTTTGTGTGGACGTATGCTTTCATTTCTCTCGGTGTGTATCTAGAGTGGAATTTCTGGGGCATAAGGTATCTTTACTTAATCGTTCAAGGAACTGCCACACTATTTTCCAAAGCGTCTGCCGCATCTTACACTCCGGCCAGGAGAGGATGAGGGCTGTGATTTCCCCACATCTTGCCAGCACTTGTGATTACGTTTTTGATTCTAGCCATCTTAGTGGGTGTGAAGTGTATCTCATTGTGGTTTCCATTTGCGTTTCCCAGATGACTGGTGTTATTAAGCATCTTTTCATGCGCCCGTTGGCCATTTGTATGTCTTGTTTTTGAGATGTGGACTACTTTTAAAGTCTTTATTGAATTTGTTACAGTATTGATTCTGTTTTGGTTTTCTGGCCTCGAGGCATGTGGGATCTTAGCTTCCCAACCAGGGATCGAACCTGCACCCCCTGCATTGGAAGGCGAAGTCGTAACCACTGGACCGCCAGGGAGGTCCCCATTTGTCTTCAGTGGAGAAATGTCTCTTCAGATTCTTGGCCAGTTTAAAAAAATTGGGTTGTCTTCTTATTGTTGGGTTGCAGGAGTTCTTTTCATATTCTGGATACACATCTCTTATTGGGTGTGTGATTTGCAGATATTTTCTTCCATTCTGTGGGTTGTCTTTTCACTTTCCTGTGTCCTTTGAAGCACAAAAGTTTTCAGTTTTGATGAAGTCCAATTGATCTATGTTTTTTCTCTTGTTGCTCAGACTTCTGGTGTCATATCTAAGAGTCCTTTGCCAAATCCTCGGTCATGAAGATTTATTCTATGTTTTCTACTAAGAGTTTTATAGTTTTAGTTCTTATATTTAGGTCTTTGATCCATTTGAAGCTAATTTTTGTATATGGTGTGAGGTAAGGGTTTAACTGCCTTCTTTTGCCTGTGGCTGTCCAGTTGTCCCAGCATCATTTGTTGAAAATACTATTCTTTCCCCACTGAATAGTTTGGGCAACCTTGTGGAAAGTCAGTTGACCATAGATGCGTGAGTTTATTTCAGCTCGCAATTCTGTTTCACGCATCTGTCTGCCTGTCTTTGTTCCAGTACCTGCTGCCTTGGTCACTTAGCATTATAAAAGGTTTGAAGTAGGGAAACGTGATTCCTCCAGTTCTGTTCTAACCCTACACAATGTTCGAACCCAATACTGTGAACAACTGTATTTTAACAAATTATATAACTTAGGTGAAATGAACAAGTTCCTAGAAAGACACAAACTACTGAAATTCAATAAGAAATAGACTATTTGAATATATCTGTAACAAATGAAGAGCTCGAATTAGTAATCCCAAAACTTCCATAAAGAAAAGACCAGCTGCACTGCTGAATTTTACCAAACATTTAAAGAAGAATTAAAACCAGTTCACAAACTCTTTCAAACGATAAGAGATGGGGGAACATTTCCCAGCTCATTTTATGAGGTCAGTATTACCTGGATACCAAAACCATACAGATATCACAAACACAAAAAACTACAGTCCAACGTTTCTTACAACACAAAAAATTCTTAAAATCCTAGCAAACCAAATTCAGCCACATAGAAAAAGAATTATACATCATCACCCAGTGGGCTTTATCCCAGGAATGCAAGTTTGGTTTAATGTCTGAAAATTAATGTAATACATCACATCAACAGAATAAAAAATAAAAATCACATGATCATCTCAGTAGACACAGAAAAGGCATAGAGAAAATCCAACACCCTTTCGTGATAAGAACATTAAAAAAACTAGGAAAAAAAGGGAACTTCCTCAAGCCAATGAAAGGCATCTCGAAAAACTCATACCTAACATCGAACTTACTGGTGAGAGGCTGGACGCTCCCCCCAAGATTGGGGACAAGACAAGAACACCTGCTCTCACCACTTCTATTCAGTGTTGTACTCTGTTCACAGATGACATGATCTTATATGTGTGAAGTCCTAAGGAATCTGCTAAAAATCTGTTACAACTAACAAATAAATTCAGCAAGGTTGTAGGATACGAGATCAATATAAAAACACCAATTGTATTTCTCAATAACTTGCAACGAACAATCCAAAAATGAAATTGAGAAAAAATTCCATTTACAAAAGCATCAAAAAGAGTAAAATATTTAGGAATAAATTTAACAAAGAAGTGCAAAATGTATACTCTGAAAACTTAAAAAAACAACTTAGAGAGAAATTAAGGAAAAACATCCCGTGTTCACGAACTGGAAGACTTCACATCGTTAAGACGGCATCACTCCCGCAAACAACCTCCGGCCACTACAGCTCCTACCCGATCCCAGCTGATGTCTTTGTAGGGATTGGCAAACCGATCCTAATATCCATATGGAATTTCAAGGCACCCAGAATAAGACTCTTGAAAAAAGAAGAGCAAAGTAGAGTAACCCCTTGGTTCTTTTTTTTTTTTTTTACATCTTTATTGGAGTATAATTGCTTTACAATGGTGTGTTAGTTTCTGCTTTATAACAAAGTGAATCAGTTATACATATACTTATGTTCCCATATCTCTTCCCTCTTGCGTCTCCCTCCCTCCCACCCTCCCTATCCCACCCCTCTAGGTGGTCACAAAGCACCGAGCTGATCTCCCTGTGCTATGCGGCTGCTTCCCACTAGCTATCTACCTTACGTTTGGTAGTGTATATATGTCCATGCCTCTCTCTCACTTTGTCACAGCTTACCCTTCCCCCTCCCTGTATCCTCAAGTCCATTCTCTAGTAGGTCTGTGTCTTTATTCCCGTCTTACCCCTAGGTTCTTCATGACATTTTTTTTTCTTAAATTCCATATATATGTGTTAGCATACGGTATTTGTTTTTCTCTTTCTGACTTACTTCACTCTGTATGACAGACTCTAGGTCTATCCACCTCATTACAAATAGCTCAATTTCGTTTCTTTTTATGGCTGAGTAATATTCCATTGTATATATGTGCCACATCTTCTTTATCCATTCATCCGATGATGGGCACTTAGGTTGCTTCCATCTCCTGGCTATTGTAAATAGAGCTGCAGTGAACATTGTGGTACATGACTCTTTGAATTATGGTTTTCTCAGGGTATATGCCCAGTAGTGGGATTGCTGGGTCATATGGTAGTTCTATTTGTAGTTTTTTAAGGAACCTCCATACTGTTCTCCATAGTGGCTGTACCAATTCACATTCCCTCCAGCAGTGCAAGAGTGTTCCCTTCTCTCCACACCCTCTCCAGCATTTATTGTTTCTAGAGTTTTTGATGATGGCCATTCTGACTGGTGTGAGATGATAGCTCACTGTAGTTTTGATTTGCATTTCTCTAATGATTAATGATGTTGAGCATCCTTTCATGTGTTTGTTGGCACTCTGTATATCTTCTTTGGAGAAATGTCTATTTAGGTCTCCTGCCCATACTTGGACTGGGTTGTTTGTTTTTTTGTTATTGAGTTGCATGAGCTGCTTGTAAATTTTGGAGATTAATCCTTTGTCAGTTGCTTCATTTGCAAATATTTTCTCCCATTCTGAGGGTTGTCTTTTGGTCTTGTTTATGGTTCCTTTGCTGTGCAAAAGCTTTGCAGTTTCATTAGATCCCATTTGTTTATTTTTGTTTTTATTTCCATTTCTCTAGGAGGTGGGTCAAAAAGGATCTTGCTGTGATTTATGTCATAGAGTGTCCTGCCTATGTTTTCCTCTAAGAGTTTGATAGTTTCTGGCCTTACATGTAGGTCTTTAATCCATTTTGAGCTTATTTTTGTGTATGGTGTTAGGGAGTGATCTAATCTCATACTTTTACATGTAGCTGTCCAGTTTTCCCAGCACCACTTATTGAAGAGGCTGTCCTTTCTCCACTGTACATTCCTGCCTCCTTTATCAAAGGTAAGGCGACCACATGTGCGTGCTTATCCCTGGTTCTTAAAGGAGTGTTTAGAGCCTGTGAACGCATCTGCTTTGCCTTGGGGTGTAGCTTGGATGATTCCCGTAGAGTCTAAAGCCTGACTGGGAGAAACACGTTCAGATCTTTGTTTTGTGAACGTGAACCTAAATGACGCCAAGTGAGAGAAGTCGGCGACTTTGCCGCCCGCCGGGCGCTCAGGGAAGGCAGGAGCCGCTCCCAGCCGTGTGGCGACCCGCCAGGGCCTTTTGAAGTCTCGGCAGGGGTAACACCCACGCGTGGCCCCAGGGACGGGACGTGCCTGGAAAGCAGTTCTTACCACCCTCTGCTGCGTCACCTGCCTTTCCAGAGACAAAGCTGGTGGAGAGAGTGTTCCAGGCGGACACAGGAGGAGAGCTTTACTCTCCCCATGAACTTCTCTCATGGGAACGTTTCAGACCTGCAGAAAAGTCGAAGGACAGTGTGGGGTTTGCTCACGTACTTCCTTCATCGCGGGTCCCCTTGGTCTCCTGGTCTGGCCCTGTCTGTACCCAGGGCCGTGCACACCTGCACACCGTGTCCACGTGTGCATCCACACTCACATCCCCGTGCAGGTGCACACGCTCGTTGGGGACGTGGGCGCGGCATCCTGCCCCGTGGCCTGCTGTCCGTGTGCGCCTCCTGTCCAGTTGTCCTCTATCACACAGGCCACATTCAAGGGTCCTCCAGGTCCCAATGACGGCCTTTATGAAGCTGGCCCCGTCTCTGCCCGGCGGCCCCGGAGCATCTAGGAATCGCACGGCACTTGGTGGCCGTGACCCCTCAGCCTGTTAGCTTAGAGCCGCCCCTTCCTCCTTACGCTTCCTAACGTGGCCGTTTCTGGAGAGTCCGGGCGCTGTCCCGCGAAGCGCGCTGTCTGACTTGTCCATCCCGCGAAGCGCGCTGTCTGACTTGTCCATCCCGCGAAGCACGCTGTCTGACTTGTCCAGCTGTTTCCTCGTGTTTGGATTAGGGCTTTGGCTGTGCACCCTGGACAGGCAACCGCGTGTGCTCCGCGTGGCCTTCCCTTGGGACGTGGGAGGGCGTGCGTGTCTGGCGGTCACCGCGTGGCCCCGGGGAGGTGCCTTTTCCCCAAGATGTGTCAACGTCTTGAGAATCTCTGCTCCCAGCCACCTTTCACCTCCACTGCCGACCCCTCCAGCCGGTGGTCTCCACCTGCCACGCTCGCCTCCCAAGGGGCCGGCTCTGTGGGGGTCGGAGGGTCCCCTGTGTTCTGTCACCCCAGACCAGTGGTGGGGTTGTGGGAACAGTGTGCCCAGCTGAGTACGGGGCGATGCTTGGTGTTGATCTGGGAACCAGAGGGCTCCTGTTGGCTCTGCTGTTACCATAGAGGAATCTGGGTTTGGGCTGGGACAGCCTCCTTCCCACCAGGCAGCACCTCCCCTGCCTGCTCAGCCCAGGCAGCGGGGCCTCGGCCCTCGCGGGAGCTGGGGGCTCCGCTGAGGGCATGCACCTGGCGACCTGAACCCGGGTCTCCACTTTCCCACACTGGGATGAAGTGGGTTAAAGGACACCTGAGGGCAGAGGAGGGGGGCTGGACAGCCTGGTGGTTAAAGATTAGACGGTGTTGCAAGGTCCCCGCTGTCCACGGTCCTCCTGTCTGTGTGCTCGGCTCTCACTGGCGATGTGGCCAGGCGGGTCCTCGGGTGACCGACACCCGAGGGGAGGGGAGGCACCCGTGGGCCTTGACCTGTAGCCCCGGCTGCCCGGCCACCTCGTGCCGCTTAATCTTCACAGCAACCTGAGGGCGGACAGTGGCCACAAGGAGAGGCCCGGCCAGCGCGGGAACCTGGCCAGCGGTCCGCATAGAGCTTGTCGTCAGCAGGCCCAGCAGCAGGGCCTTCAATGGGCATCTTAGGAGCTGTGGCCTTTATCACTGTGGCTCAAAAAAGTCACCATGAAACACAGGGTTGGGGCAGAACGTTTGGACACTTTGGGCAATTATAAACAGAAAGATGAGAAGGTGTGTTCCATTCTGGAAGGGCTGTAAACGTGTCCACAACGTATGGGTCTTTTTCTTTTTAATTTTTAAATATTTATTTATTTATTTTTGGCTGCGTTGGGTCTTTGTTGCTGCACACGGGCTTTCTCTAGTTGCGGTGAGCGGGGGCAACTGTTCCTTGTGGTGCGTGGGCTTCTCATAGCGGTGGCTTCTCTTGTTGCGGAGCACGGGCTCTAGGTGCACGGGCTTCAGTAGTTGTGGAGCACGGGCTCTAGAGCGCAGGCTCAGTAGTTGTGGCGCACGGGCTTAGTTGCTCTGTGGTACGTGGGGTCTTCCCGGACTAGGGCTCGAACCCGTGTCCCCTGCATTGGCAGGCAGATTCTTAACCACTGCGCCACCAGGGAAGTCCCCACAATGTACGGGTCTTTACTGGACGTGCTGCCGCCCTGGGGGCTGTCCCCAGCACTGGATGTTGGGACTGGTTTCCCAGCCCTGCTCCTTGGAGGCCGGCCAGCTCCTCGCAGGCCCACGCGTCTTGAATGGTCTCTAGTACCTGGTCCTCGAGGGAGGAGCAGGAGAGGTGACCCTGGGCGACCTGAGGAGGGGTCCCTGCAGGACACTGCTGGCCTGGGGAGCGTGGGGGGGGGGGATGGTCTGAGGGATGGGCTGAAGAGAGGAATCAGGGCCAGCCTTTGGGCCACATGTGGGCAGCTGCAGGCAGACCACCCGGAGGGGCCCAGGAGAGACCCCGCCGTGGGCCCAGGACGGCTGAGGCCCCAGCGGCAGCGTCCCTGAGCCCCGGGCAGACAAGGCCGTGCTCTGACCTCACAGCCCGAAGCCTCAGGCCTGGACACGCTCCGCTTTGTTCCTCGCATTGGCTCTGCGCACATGTGGGTGTTTCGTGCTTTTGAAAAAATGAAAATAAAAGACCACATTTCTCAGGAATCCAACCAGAAGGGCCACACAGAACAAACCCTGGCACAGCGCAGGGCGGGGCCGGAGGCTGGCCGGTCTCCCAGCAGCAGGAGGGCAGAACCTTCTGGAAGTTGTGGGTGCTGGGTCCTCTCAGAAGGGGTGGCTGCCCCCCCCCCCGGTGCTTGTAGGGGGAGTGATCCTGAGCCAGAGAGACCGTCTGATGAGGCCGGCGCCTGGGTCCCCGTGGGGAGGCCGAGGCAGGCGTTTGAGGGAGTGACTTAGACATTTGCGGCTTTGGGACGTCATTCCAACAAGAACGTGCAAACACTGGCTAACAAGTTAGCAAGTCCTAACCCCCGTCACCGGGTAGTGCAGACCCCAGGGGATGGCCGGCAAACCCCGGCCTGGCGGGCCTTTCCTGCAGCCTCCCCGGCGTCCAGGAACCCAGAGACAATAGCGTGCACGGGAGTGAGTGGACGCGTGTGGGCACAGACCCAAGACGTGTGCACACGTGTGTGTACACAGACATGCACATGCACGCACACAGAGACGTAATCACACACCCATCAGAGAGACACAAACACACGCCTATAGACGCACATGCTCCCATGTACCTGGCGAGCCCTGGGGTGAATTAACAACGGTGCAGGTGTTCGCTGGTTTGGGCCACAAGCCGCTGTGTGTGTCGTGGGTGGAGGAGAGAGGGGGGCCTTTCAGGAAGTCGGCGTGGGAGGAGTGAGGGCGTGAGGGGAGAAGGGGCATCGGGAATCCACCCAAAGCTTTGCTAGGGGTCACCTGGCACCTACAAGGCATCTACAGGAGTTCTGGCCAGTTCATTCCCAAGAAAGAGAAAGCTCCTTGTTATTGCCGGTGCCACCCGCATGTCTCCTCTGAGTACAGAATTCTCTTCTATAATTTAAATTACCCTTGTTGTGTTGGATAGTATCCAGGAGGCTTCAGACAGAAATCCGATGTCCTCCAGGGGAGTTTTCAGCCACCAGAGACAGTTCTGCAGGCATGGGGAAGGCTGGGTGGGAGGAGGAACCCACCCACGCAGGAGAACTTGCCTTAAGTCAGGACACAGCATGAAATGTGAGAACAGGTGGACACCAGGTTAACAAAGAACAGAAGCTACCACACCATCGAGGAGCGGGGCGTCGTCACCAAGGAAGGATCCAAGGCAAGAACAGCGAGCCCTGTCTGGGAGCCACAGGACAGCAAGTGTAGGGGATGGGGTCTTGAGGGATGTGTAAGAGTTTGCCAGATGGAGACCACAGCAGCAGTTGTGCTGTCATTGGCTTTTGGTCCTGGACCTGGTGAATTCCCAGCTCACCAGGAATTCCTGGATCCCGGTTGTTCCTGAACTGGATGCTGGGGGCCCAGGGCTCCTTGCACGGGCAGGACTTGCCGTGGGTCCTCAGAGGATGGCCCTCTGGGCAGCTTTGGGCTTTCTCCCTTCTGGGCACCTGTGTGTGGTCAGAGGGTCCTCCAGGGGGCCGCTCTGGGAGCTTAGGTCAATGCATGCATCTTCTCGGATGTATCTCAGGCTTCCCCAGAGGCCATCCCACCTGGGTGCCGAGCTGCTGCCTGCTTCCGAGTTTCGAGCCCAGCTGGCTGGTGGCGGGCAGTGGCGAGCCCACGCGTGGGTCTGTGGACATCGAGGCCACTCCTTGGTGGAGAGGTGCCCTCAGGGTCCTCCAGGGCCAGGTAGATGCTCAGACTCCTGGAACCCTCGTGGCCAAGCTTGGCTGGAGGGCCCGGGACAGAGCTCAGCTCCTGCGGGGGAGAGCCAGTCCTCAGGGCAGAGGGCCCCACGGGAGGTGGCTTCTCGGCCAGGGTCCCACCAGGGGCCTGCCCATCATGGAGTCACTGCATGCAGGGAGCCCCCGCGATGGCTTCCAAGGGGCTGGCATCTCAGGCCACCGACACCAGTGCCCAGGTTACCGGGGATGACTAGAGAGTCACCAAAGGTCATAGGAGCCCAGGAAGGCTTTAGACGTTGCTGGGCACCCTGTGGTCAGCTGGACGGCCCTTTGCCGGCTGTTCTCATAAGTGAAACCTGAAGGGAGACCACAGACCCTTGAGGGCGACAAAGGGGTCCCAGGATGCTCTGGGCTGCACGGGGGCCCACCCGTCCGCACATGCTGGCTGGGGGGGGGGGGTGCGATTCGGGGCTGGTTTGTTTCCTGAGCTCCCCGTGAAGTAACTGAGGACACGGCCTCCGTGCTCCTTGTGGGGAGCGGCGGGGAACCCTGGGCAGGGCACACAGGGTGGGTGGTCCACCTCAGCCCCGAGGCGATGGGGCGAGTGCCCTTGAGACCTGGGCCTCTGCTCTCTAATCTGGCCTGAGGAGCCGCAGGGAAGCTAGCCAAGTCCCCGCCAGGAAGGAGGCTGGGACCCGGGAAACAGGGCCCCCGGGCTGCTCCGGTGGAGGGCTGGGAGGGCCAGAGGAGGCTGTGCTCCGAGTTCTGATTGGGCAGCGCCGAGGCACCACGAAACTTCTCAGGTTGCACGGAAATGCCTCTGTGATACCCCGAGGGTGGGCAGAGGGAGGAAAGGCCAGGTCACCGCTGGGGGCTGGGTGAGGGGATATTGGGTTGGACGCGCCCCCCTGTGCACCCCTCAGCGTCTCGTCTGACCCCTCTCCCTCTAGGGCATGAGGATGAATGGGTGGGGGAGCGACCAGGGGCCGAGGGACCACTCTGTACACGACGGGGGGGCCACCTTCCCCCGGGGGCCTGGGGTCGTTCCTCAGCACAGCGCTTGTGACGATTCTGAGGAGGGCTGAGGGCTCTCTGGGCCTGGCCTTGGAGAACAAAGTGCTTTCAGAAACGTGGCACCTGACCCAGAGGGATTTGTGTTTCAGTCATCAGATGGTTTCCCTCGAAACCCATTTTCCCCTCCTTCTCCATCCCCACGAGTGACAGGGAGGTTATCCAACCTCTACAACGAGCACAGACTCCATAGGGACCAGTGCTGACAGGACCCTGTGCATGGATGGACCGGAGCCCCGTGTGTCCCTGAGGGGCTGGGCCCAGGCGGGGGGCCTGTTGCAGCCACAGTCTGCTGGGGGAGCCCGGTCTACACCTCAGGCTTTCTGAATGCTGCAGTGTCCGTGTGAGTGTGCATGTGAGCGTGTGCACATGTGGGGCTACGCACGTGTGTGTGCACGTGCACGTATGTGCACACGTGCATGCGAGCCTGTGCACGCGTGGGCACGCGTGTGCAGGGAGCCTCACGGACCAGCACCTCGGCAGGCTGCTTCCTGATGGGAGCCGAGCCCTGGGGCAGAGCTGTGCTGACGTTTTCCAGAGAAGGTGGACGTGTGACGTTCTAGGAGTGCCGGGGCGTGACCGCGGTCTCCAGAAGGTGGGCAGGAAGGGTGAGGTCTGGAGCGGGGAGGGTGGGGGCTGCCCACTGGATGGTGGTGTGTCGCTCAGTGCAGTGGGGTCACAGCTACCATCCCCCTTTGCCCCGCGGTTCCGCGTTCCTGGCTCTCCCGGGAAGCGTGAATTGAGCGAGTGAATGCAGGGCTGGGGGCTGGCGAGCGGCCCCCAGGGAGTAACTGAGGGCACGGGGCCATCGGGGGGGACAAGGGCAGCCCCACCGTGTTGGGCTCAGGGGCTCTGCCTCAAAAGGGCCCAGAGTCCCTCTCCAGAACGTGCTTGGAGAAGGGGAAGGGCCTTTGGAATATCTGTCCTGAGATTTTCCAGAGACTTTTAGGCATAAAATCACATCAGCGGCATAACTAGCAAGAGACTGTTCTTGAGGCGTTTCTAAGAACTCTGGGGTGGAGGGTGCAACCCAAATTTGGCTTACGGGGTGCCCCTGCCTTTCGAGAGGGGACCCGCTGTTCAGCTGTCCTGAAACGTGGGTTCTGGTCCCAAGCGGCCCAGCTCGTCGATGGCACCCTGGGCATCCTGGGCCGGGGTCCCTGCCACAGGCTGGAGAGGACGGGGTTCCGAGGGGACTCAGACAGAAGGCGTGGCTGGCATGCAGGGCACGCGTGGGGTCTAGCGTGGAACGTGTGGTGAGACCCGTGCGTGTGTGTGTGGATGTGTGAGGGTGCATGTGACGATGTGAGCCTGCGGGAGGGAACACGTGTGTTTGCATAAGCGAGTGTCGGGCGTGTGCGGGCGCGTGTGGGCGCGTGTAGAGACTGCCTGCATTCCACTCGGCATCCCCCTCTCCTGGGCTGTGGCCCAGAGCCTCTGGTCTCCGGGCCCAGGTTCCTCGCCACACGGTGTGCCTGCTACAGTGAAGGCTGAGCTGGGTCCCCGCCTGCTCGGGCAGGCGCCAGGTGGGGAGGAGCAGCTAGCCTCCAGGTCAGACACCTGCACAGGCTGTGAGTCCCAGGCAAGGCTGCTCCCCGTGCCCAGGTCTTCTCCCCAAACCCCGGAGAGGCGCTGGCAGGACTTCAGGCCACGGGGCAGCATCCCATAGTGTTTTGGACAGAGGGATGGTGTCGTCTGAAGTTTTATGAAGGGAAGGAGTCGGGGCTCGGTGGGAAGAGTCCAGCTGCAGGCCGGCCTGGCTAACCTGGCTTCCGGAGAGGTCTGCAGAGTGGGACACCCCCAGAAGGGGCGCCCAGTGATGTCTGGAGGAGGCTGGCGCCCGGGGGCTGCGTGAAGGGCTTATCCCCCAGTCACCCACCCTGCACACGGGCTGAGCTCTGAGGTGTGGGAGTGGCAGGGGGGACCTCTGTCTGTCTGTCTACCGTTGGTCTCACCGAGTCCCTAATCTTGCTCTGCCTTTCGTCGCTTCCCAACTGCTGTGCTCTGCCCCTTTGGAGCAATTCTCAGGGGTTCATCAGCAGCTCCCCCAGGCCTCAGCTAAGCGCTGATGAGAAGTCGGACACTGGCAGGGTCAGCCGGGGAGCGCGGTACCAGCCCGTCAGACAGAGGGCCGGTGTGTTTGCGCAGGTTTTAAGAGCGAAAGCTGAAAAGAGGCCGTGCTCTCTGGCGAGGTGGAGGGAGGGCGGCCGGCGTCTGCGGGGGGACAGAGCTGGGCAGGCTGCGGAACAGGTGACCTGAACAGAGGCCCTGGGGACCAAACGCTGCCATCTCAGGGCAGCAGCTGCGGCAGAAGGATGGACTCACAGTGAAGCCAGTGGTTTCTAAGCTCCAGCTTTGCCCCAGAGCCGTGGCTTGAGGCCAGGCTTCCAGGCTGTTCTCAGTCAGAGAAACTCCAGTGCAGAGCATTGTGGGCACGGGGGCCAGGGGCTGTACCCCGGCATCCTGAGGCTCCCAGCCACGCGCAGGACGGACGCCCCGAGGACCTGTGCCTGGCGCTCTCTCTTGGGTCTGGGCTCTGCAGGCTGCAGGGCGAGGAGGAGGGTCCTTCCCAAAGCTCCAGTGCACCCAGGAGCGCCCCCCCACCGGGGGACCGCGGTGTGCCGGCCCGGAGCCCACTGTGCCCACGCTCCGGAGCAGGGACTCGGCGGCAGTCTGGGAGGGCCCGGGGAGGGAGCTGGGAAGTCGTCTGACTTCTCTGTCAGTGCCCCTTGGCCTCTGGTGGAGTCTGCGGCTGCTTCAAGGAGGTGTGAGGCGTTTTCCAGGGGGCCTGTCACTTTGGGTAGAGGCGCACATCTGTCCGTTTCCCTCCTTGAGAGCCCTTGAGAGCGGGAGGTAGGAGGGGGAGCCGCCTGGATGCCTGAACGGGGAGCTGGCTGCGGGCCCGGGGGCGGGAGGTGGGGGCGGGCTGGCCCCGCCTCTGGACAGCAGAGGCCGCCCGCTGCTCTGCGGTGCACACAGCCTGATGGCTCCGGACCCCAGCGGCCGCCGCGGCCACTGTGGCCTGCTGCTGCTGCTTGCATGCTGCCTCGCGCCCACCCGGGCTGACCTGATGTCCTGGCTGTGGTCCGCTAACACTGCCGGGTCCACGGTCACACTGGCCTCTAAGCCCCCGGGCAGCTCACCTGTGCAGCCCACAGAGGACACCTCACCTGTGCGGCCCACAGAGGACACCACCACGCACGTGGCCCCCCAGGATGACCCCACCCAGCAGTGGAAAGCCCTTGCCAGCCCCGAGCCGCCTCTGGAGAGGCCGGAGGTGGGCCAGGGCCAGGCCCCCACTGTCCCCTCGGCAGCCTCCACTGCGAGCCCAGACACAAAGGAGGAGAACATTGCTGGCGTCGGAGCCAAGATCCTGAACGTGGCTCTGGGCATCCGGAGCTTCGTCCAGCTGTGGGACGACACCACCCCCACCACGAGCTCTGCCAGGGCGGGGACGCCAGGCCCCGAGAACCCCACGGACCCCCTCACCACCCCTGGACCCTCCAGGGGCCCCCAGGACGACTGGACCACTCCCTGGCTGAGCACCGGGGCCCCGAGCTCTCCGGACACCCAGAGGACCGAGGCCGGCACCCTGCCGCCGCCCACCCAGCCGCCGCCCTCCCAGCCGCCGCCCTCCCCGGACAGGCCCCGGGCCCTGCTCGGGGAGCCTGCGGTACCACCGCCATCCCCAGGTAGAGCTTCTCTGTCCTCCGCGTGGGCCGGGGCCCCTCCCCAAGGAAGCCAGCCGCCCCCGGGGTGGCCCCAGGAGCTGGACAGCAAGGGCCTCTTGCCCGCGGCAGCCCGTCCCGGCCAGCAGCACCGACGCCCTGATGACCGCACGCGCACGCCTCCTCCGCTTGCCCTGGTGACGGGCTCCCCGGGAGTGCACCCTGCCCCCTGGGCTCTCTCCTCTGAGCCCTCCGCCAAGCTGTCTCACGCCGCACTCTTGGCTCTAAGTGGGGACAGGGGTGCTTGGGTTCCCCACGTGGCTAACCCTGCGGGGCCTGGTCTCGCTGACAGCTCCGCACTGCTGGGCGCTGCCGGCCGCTGCCTGCCCCTGCTGCCCTCCCTGGCGCTCTGCGGCCACCTGGGCATCGGGCGCTTCTGGCTGCCCAACCACCTCCACCACGCGAGCGGCGAGGAGGTGCAGGCCGCGGCCCGGGCCTGGGGGGCGCTCCTGCAGACCCACTGTCACCGCTTCCTGGCCCGGTTCTTCTGCCTGCTGCTGGCCCCCCCCTGTGGCCCCGGCGCCCTGCCCGGCCCGCCGCCCTGCCGCCAGTTCTGCGAGGCCCTGGAGGACGCGTGCTGGAGCCGCCTGGACGGGCGCGGGCTGCCGTTCCCCTGCGCCTCGCTCCCAGCCCGCGAGGATGGGCGCTGCGTGTTCATTGGGCCGCCTGCAGGTAACGGCCGGCCCGCCACCCGCCTTCCGTCGGTCCGGCTGGGCGAGCGCCCTCGGGAGGCTGGACGGCGTGCGCTGCTTCCTTTGGGGGGCAGGCTGAGAGGCGTGCTCAAGACCAGAGGTTCTGTGCGTGACGGCAGGTCCCCCACGCTCTGAGGTCGCCTGCCACACACCTGTCGCGGAGGGGGAACCAAGGCACAGGACGGCGACGGGACTTCCCACCGAATTCTGCCCACGGCTCCCAGCCACTGTGCCCAGCCTGCACGGTCGAGGGGGCGGAAGGGACGGGGGGCTTGCAGCTCTTAAGGTCGACAGGTCTTGACCATCTAGCGACCAGTGAGTCTGAGGGGCTCACGGGGGTCCCCCAGCCGGTCCGTGAGCTCCAGAGCCCCTCCACCCCGGGGCAGCAAAAGGGCCACTCCCTCCTGGGGGCCACGTCCCCCCACATGGACTCGCCCCATCACCACGTGGCTGGTAGGAGAGAGGGATGGGCCGCCGCAGCCTCCTAGGGCCCACCAGCTGCCTCTGCGTCCTTGGTGTGGCTGGGCCCCTGAGCGGAGCCTGCTCCCCGTTCGCACTTGCGGGCCCATCCGTGCCCTGCTGTGTGTGTACTGCTAACCGCCCCCCCGCGACCGTGGTGCCGTGGGGAGCAGCCTCGACCCACTCATTGGTCTCTGAAGTCATTGGGCTTTGGAGCTGGGCCAGTGGGGGTGGGCCGCCTGCACTGGACCCCGAGAGGGGGTGTCAGTCTGCTGGGCCCCTGAGGGATGTGCATGGGCGATTCCCTGGCCAGGCCTGGGATGCAGTGAGGAGGTGGCTGCCGGTGCCCGGGCCACAGCAGGACAGGAACAAGCGCCCATGACGGTGGTGCCCACCCCAAGGAAGAAGAAAGCAAGGGCTGGGAGGAGAGGGAGGTGGGACCGTGGCCTCTGCAGACAGACGGATGGGGACGCTGCTCGAGGGGGGCGGTGGCTGAGCCCCGCGTGTGAGCAGGGTGGCCAGGAGGGTGTCCGAGGAGCAGCCCGGGCGGGGTCCCCTCTGGGAGGGCCTGGCGCATGAGGAGCCCACGGGCCCTGTGGCTGTCCCTGAGGGCGGGGCCGAGGGCGGGGGCAGGGGCCTGGCCCGCCTGTTGGCACGGAGGGCATCGACCTCACGCTGAGGGAGGGGGCTGCAGCGAGCTGCGTGCTCCCTCACCCTCCACGCCGTCAGTGCCCCCAGTACACCTGACACCGGGCCAGCCCGGGCCCCTCCAGAGTCTGTGCCGCGTCTCCCAGCCAGCCTTGCCCTGTCCCCAACCACGCGCGTGGGGCAGGGGCAGCACCGCAGGGAGGTGTCCTGCCAGGAGGGCCCCTGGTGCCACGCAAAGGCCCACCTCCACGGGGCAGGGGCAGGGAGCGGGGAAGGCCAGGCCTGTCCGCTCAGAGCCCTGGGCACACGTCCCGCTGCTGGGCCCAGGTCCCCTTTGGCTTGGGGGTTCAGCCACAGTGGGCCCGGGGCGGGGGCTGGTGCAGGACGGGCCTCGCGCTGGCAGGGCCTGGGCAGGGCTGCGCGGGGTGTGGGATTCCCCTGATTGCAGCTGGCCCGGTCTGTGGAGCGGCCTCGGGGACTTCTCTCTGGGCGTGGGCACACATTGGCAGGGCCGCGGCCTGAGGCCGTGTTCAGAGCAGAAGCCTGCGGGATTCTTCCGTCAGCCGCTCGGACGTCCACCACACCAGGGACCCTGCTGGCTGTGGCCTGGCCGGGGGTGTCCCACGGGGCCAGGGCTGGAGTGCCCTTGCCCTCCTCTGCCCGCTGCCAGTCCCTTGGGCCAGGCCTGTGTGCAGTGGGGGGAGGGGCAGGCGGGGGCGGGGGCCTGGCCGGGGAGGGCGGCCCTGGGGTGAAACTGGCTCTGGCCGAGTGAGGTCCTGGGCTGCTTGTGCCGGCCGTGGGGCGGGGTGGGCGAGGCCCGAGCCGCGGGTGCCGCCTCCTTCCCAGGCCCCAGCAGAGCTGCCCGCAGGCCCCCCCCCCACAGTACCACCACTTGCGTCCCTGCTCTCCAGTGTGTCCTGCAGGGCGGTGGCGGACCCCAGGACAGACGGGCACCCTCGCCTCACGGTGGCCGGTGGGGCGTGGACGGGTGCACAGCAGCCTGAGGCCGCGGCCCTGTCCAGCCCATCGCAGCGCCTCCCCCTGGACCTGCTTCCTCCCTGGCGCCGGCTCGCGGCTGGGGGGATGCGCGGCCAGCGGTGTGGGGCTCGGGGAGGTGGTCGGGAGGGACCCCCGTGCGTGTGACCAGGAGGGGAGGGGAGGGCGGCTGTCGCCGCCAAGGCCCCGCCAGCTCCGTCGGCGTCTGCGGTCAGGCCGTGCGTGTCCCGGCCCCTCCCCTCCCCTCCCCTCCCCTCCCTGTGGCGCCGTGGGGAGAGCGCACTGTTCGGGAGGGTCTCTTGTCCCTTAGGCCCCAGAGATTGGGGAGTGAGGCCTCCACACAGGGACGGGTGGGGCAATGTCCGTCCCAGGTCCTCCCGGGTCTCTGCTGGGTGGGCCAGCAGGTGGGCGGGTTGACCCCTGGGAGCGAGGACGCAGCTGGGGTTGGGGAGAGGGCGCCTGGGGTGTCGGGGGAGGCCCCACTGGAAGGGGCAGTTTCTGCAGGTGAGCGGCCTCAGTCCCGAGGAGGGAGAGTGCAGAGTGGCCATTGCTCAGAGCGGGCCGTCCTCCTGCCACCATGCACGTGCTGGCCCAGGACCGCCTGCACCTGCCTCTCTCGTCCCTGAGGGCCACCCTGCTCTCATCGCGTCCTCCGCTGCTTCTCCCCTGTGTTAGGTCTTCATCCCAGAGCTAGTCGTGAACACGTTCATCAATTACGGGCCTCACAAGGGAGGGCCAGACACAGCTCCCTGTGCGGGGCGTCTCTGTGGATTTGCACACGTGTGGTGTGTGAGTGGCCACCAAGACAAAGGACCACAAACTCAGGGGCTCAAGTCAACACTAGTGTATCACGTTTGGGGTCGGGAGTCTGAAGTCAGTGTCTCTGGGCCAGAAGCAAGGTGCCTGCCGCGCTGCGCTCCTTCTGGGGCTCCAGGGAAGGTTCGGCTTGTCTTCTCCAGCTTCTGGAGGCAGCCTGCGTTCCTTGTCTCTCGGCGCCCCTCCACCTTCAAAGCCAGTGGTACCACCAGCCCTTCTCGGGCTGCGCCTCTCTGGCTCTCTGCCCTGGCTGGGAGAGGTTCTCTGCTCAGCTCGTGGTTAGATTGGCTGGTCTCATCCCAAGGGCCGTCACCGTAACCACACCGGCAAAGTCCCCTTTGCCGAGTGCAGCGACAGCTCACAGGTTCCAGGCGTTGTGGGACAGACACCTCTGGGGCCCATTATCCTGCTGCCATAGCGTGTGCGTGCACGTGTGTGCACCCACACATACTCGTGAGTCCTGCTTTGTGGACGTGGGATCACGTTCTGTGCACCTGAAAGTCTCCTCTTCCTGCACAGGGTCTGGGAAGCCTCCCTGTGTCGCTGGAGGGCCAGTGGCCCCGCTCAGCCTCCCGATCTCTTTGTTCCTCGATTGTTCAAGTCTGTGTTAATGACTGGCGGCCCGAGAGCCCCTGTGCATCCCAGCTTTGGGTGCTGGGTAACACGCCTCACTTGGAATGCATAGCATTCTTCAAAGACGCCTCGGATGCCCTTGGGCACTTTCTCTCCTAGATCATCAGAAACATTCCCCGAGGCTATGGTTGGTCATGGTGGACGTGTGCGCAGATCTGAACGTTGTAAACCTGTCGGCACATCCACCGGGACTTGGGTCACCTCTCCATTTGTTTAGGATGCTTCCCAGTCCTGCATGTTTCTGAGATGTTTGTTCTCCGTGGGTTTTCTCTGTGATGCTGAGATGAGGTTCCCCAACCCCACAGCTGTCTGGACTTGGTGACCACTGCCATGTGTGAGGAAGGGACAGGATGGACTTTCTTTAGACACGTGATCAGGCTGTCTTACTGAGGTGGTTATGTCCCATCTTAACGGGAGGGTGGGGCAGGAGAGAGACCCAGGGTCTGCATCGTGAATGAGGACTTCCTCCCCTTTCTGCCACGCATCCTGGGTGCGCGGGGTGGTACCGGGCTCATCACATCTCGGTGGACTGTCAAAATTACCATCCCCTTTGTCCCACTTCATGCCTTTCCTCTTGAGTTCTGTTTTGTCTGATAATATAGTAGGGCTGCGATATTTACTTACTTTTTATCATTTGCCTAATTTTTTTAACAGACTTGTTTTTAGAGCAGTTTTAGGCTCATAGCAAACTTGAGAGGAAGGTCCAGAGAGTTCCCCACTGTCAACACCCCCACCCAGCGGTACATTTGTTGTTATTGGTGAACCTGCCCTGGCATATCGCAATCGCCCGGAGTCCAAAGTTCAGGGTTCACTCAGTGTTATATGTTCCGTCATGCGTTTGACAAATGTAGATGGCATGTATCCACCATTATAGTATCACAAAGGGTATTTTCACTGCGCTACGAATCTTCTGCACCCCACCTGTTCGTCCCTCCTCCCCGACCCCTGGCGGCCACTGATCTTTTTACTGTCTCCACAGTTGTGCCTTTTCCGGAACGTCATATGGCTGGAATCATACAGCCTGTAGCCTTTTCAGATTGGCTTCTTTCACTTAGGAACATGCATTCAAGTTTCCTGCATGGCTTTTCTTGACTTGATAGCTCACTTCTCTTTAGCTCTGAACACTATTCCACTGTCTGGATGGGCCACAGTCTGTGTGTTCACCTGCTGAAGGACAGCGTGGTTGCTTCCAGGTTTTGTCAGCTGTGGAAAAGCTGCTGTAAATACCCGCAGGCAGGTTTCTGTGTGGACGTAAGTCTTCAGCTCCTTTAGGTAAATACCAAGGAAAGCGATTGCTGGATCCTATGGTAAGAGTCTGTTTAGTTTTGTAAGAAACCGCCAGACTGTCTTCCCAAGCAGCCACCCATCTGCGTTCCCACCAGCGGTGATGAGGGTTCCTGTTGCTCCACAGCCTCGTCAGCACTTGGTGTTGTCTATATTCCAGATTTTGGCCATTCTGATAGGTGTATAGTGATATCTCATTGTTATTTTATTTATATATATATATTTTTTGGCCGAGCCACGTGGCTTGTGGGATCTTAGTTCCCCAACCAGGGACTGAACCCGTGCCCTCGGCAGTGAAAGTGCTGTGTCCTGACCGCTGGACCGCCAGGGAAGTCCCTCGTTGTTTCAACTTGCGTTTTCCTGATGACAGCTGATGTGGAGCATATTTGCAGGTCCTTAACTGCCATCTGTGTGTCTGCTTTGCTGAGGCGTCTGTTCAGGTCTTTCGTCCATTTCTTAATCAGGCTGTTCATTTTCTCATTGTTGAGTTTCAAGTGTTCTTTATATATTTTGAATAACAGTCCTTTATCTGATGCGTGTTTTGCAATTTTTTCTCCCAGTCTGTGGCTTGTCTTCTCGTTGTCGTAACTGTGTCTTTTGGAGCACAGAAGTCCAGCTTGTCAGTTCTTCCATGAATTGTGCCTTTGGTGTTGTATCTAAAAAGTCATTGCCAAAGCCAAGCTCATCAAGAGTTTCTCCCATGTTATCTTCTAGGAGTTTGGCATTTTACATTTAGGTCTGTGATCCATCGTGAGTATTTTTTTTTTTTTTTTTGCATGTGATGTCCAGTTGTTCTAGCACCATTTGTTGAAAAGACTATCTTTCCCCCATTGTATTGCCTTTGATTTTTTTATTAAAGATGAGTTGACTGTATTTATGTGGCTCTATTTCTGGGCTTTCTGTTCGGTTCCGTTGATCTGTTTGTCTCTCTTGCACCAATACCACAGTGTCTTGATTCCCGTAGCTTATAATAAGTCTTAAAGGCAGACACTGTCAGTCCTCCAAATTTGTTCTTCTCCTTCAGTAGTGTGTTGGTCTTTTCCCTCCCTGTATAAACTTCAGAACTGACTTGTTTATAGCCCCAAAATAACTTGCTGGGATTTTCATTAGGATTGCACTGAATCTATAGCAAATTGGGAAGAACTGATATCTTGACAGCATTGAGTCTTCCTATCCATGAACATGGGATATCTCTGAATTCATTTAGTTCTCCTTTGATTTCTTTTGTCGGAGTTTTGTAGCTTTTCTCATGTAGACCTTGTACACATATATGTCATACTTATACCTGGTATAAATATAAATATTTCATCTTGGGGGTGCTAGTGTAAATGGTACTGTGTTTTTAATTTCAAATTCCACTTGTTCATTGCTGGTATATAGAAAATGGTTGACTGTTGTACATTAATCTTATATCCTACAAACTTGCCATTATCAGTGGTTCCAGGAGTATTTTTTGGGTAATTGTTTTGGGTTTTCTACATTTTGATTTTCATGTCATCTGCAGATTGATAGTTTTATTTCTTCCTTTCCAATCTGTGTGCTTCTGTTTCCTTTTCTGGTCTTATGGCGTTAGCTATTATGGTGAAAAGGAGTGGTGAGAGGGGGCATCCTTGCCTTGTACCTGGTTTTAGTGGGGAAGCTTCAAGTTTCTCACTGTTAAGTACACCATTAGGTATGATGTTCACTGTAGGTTTTTAGTGGATAGTCTACCAACTTGAGGAAGTTCACCTTTATTCCTAGTTTACTAAGAGTTTTTATCGTAACGTGCGTTGGATTTTATAAGATGCTCTTCCTGCATCTAGCGATAGGACCGTGTGATTTTTCTTAATTCTGTTGATGTGATGGATTCCATTAAGTGATCTTCAAATGTTGAGCCAACCTTAAGTACCTGGGCTAAATCCCACTTGGTCCTGGCTGGCCTGTTTGCTGAAAGGGAAACTGTCTTCAACTAGCAAGTCCCCGATTCCTTGATCTGAAGCGAGTGCGGCAGACCAGAGGGCCCTGGCTTATGTAGGTGCCACCCACTGTGTTCCCAGGAAGGCGTACCTCTGAGCTCCCAGGGCTTGGCTTGGGCACTCGCTTTCTGGAGAGATACTGGTTCCCTTCCCGAGACAGCTGGGCCAGCGCCTCAGGCCAGCACCTCCAGCACAGCAGCTGCCGGATCTGCAGGGAGGTGTGGCCACATCCCCCGCCCAGGACGCCTGTAACTGGAGAACGGAGCAGTGATCTTAGGGCTGTGGCATTCGGAGGCCTACTCCCGATGGGAACCATGGAGAATTTCATGGAGAGGAAATGGGAGAACTTTGGAAAGGAACTGCTCATGCATCTCTGGGGTCCCTGGGCTGTCTCTATAACACGCTATTGTCTTCCAGCCCGGGACGTCCACGGCTGCTGCATCTTGTGTTCTCAATTAATCTGGAAAAGTTCTAGCTGCCTGGGAGGAAGGGCGCTGTGGGGCACATCCATGTTTAACTTTGGGGGCAGCTGAGTTGGGACACTGGGGCCACTGGCACTCAGGCTGGTGAGGGTCCTGTTTCCTAATCTTAGAGCATCTCCCCGAGTGGACACTTGGGCCCCGGGCACTTCTGATACAAAGGGACCCATATAGCAGCCGCCGTCTGGCTGGACGGCAGTGTCTGTCTCTGAGCAGGAAGTGACTGCTGGCCTCCCAGAGCCCAGGGTATTGGGGAGACCCCCTGCCCCTGTGAGGGGGGCGTTTACCCTGGGCAGGCGCGAGGCCAGGCCTCATTCCGTGGATGCTGCTGTCTGCACTGCCCTGGCTGTTCCCCACTTCTCATCTGCATAGGGGTCTTACCTGCAAGGGGCAGGGTGAGGCTGAGGGGGAGCCCACATTGTGGGGAGTCGGGGCCCCACAGAGACGCCGCTATCTGGGAGGGGCCAGCCCGGCGGGTGCCCAAAGCCCTGGTCTTCGTGTGGGCACCTCTTCTCTTCTCTTTTCATATTTTGTTCTCAGGGTGCTATGTGAAAGGCACGGCTTGTCTTAGGAAGTTGGGGTCCAGCTTTTCTTCCCTCTGCTTTGTCCCAGGAAGTCCTGGGTCGGCCTGACCCTGCACTCGGGGGCCAGAGTCCAGGCGCCCACCACACACTGACGCACGGACGCAGCCATGCTGTCACCTGCACACATGGTCGCGTGCACACTGGGGGGCTCATCTGCGCCTTGGTCGGGACACCCACACGCCAGCAGCCGCTCCCCAGGAGAGCGTCTCCCCGTGGACCTCATTTTGGAGGCAGACCGCGCTGATTACGGGGGTCTTCTTTTTTTTTTTTTTTTGAGGTACGCGGGCCTCTCACTGTTGTGGCCTCTCCCATTGCGAAGCACAGGCTCTGGACGCACAGGCTCAGCGGCCATGGCTCACGGGCCCAGCCGCTCCGTGGCAGGTGGGGTCTTCCCGGACCGGGACACGAACCCGTGTCCCCTGCATCGGCAGGCGGACTCTCAACCACTGCGCCACCAGGGAAGCCCTACGGGGGGTCTTGAGAGAAAAGGCCTTGGGGGGGGCCCTTGGCCAGACCACGGCCCCCAAGTCCCCACTCTGCCCAGCCGTGTGGGCGTTCAGGGAAGCCACTGGTGAACCGGCCTCTCCTCGCAATGGTGTTTCCCCCTCCTGGGGTGGCCATTGACCACATCCCCTGTACAGAGAGGTGGGCCTTGCCGCCCCCAGCCCTGGACACCCCCGGTCCCAGCAATCATCAGTCCAGGCCACTAGTGGCCCCTACACGCCCAGGAAGCAGCAGTGTCCCTGCTGTACCCACGGCTCGGGCGGGTCCAGGCGCCGTGGCCATGTCCCAGCCTGGGCCTGTGCCGCCGAGTGGGCTCCTTTTGGTGGGGGGGTCGCTGACCACACGAGGAGGCAGAGGGACGAAAGCCCGCGGGGTAACTGAGAGGATGGGTGGAGCGGTGTGGGGCCGAGAGTGTGGCGGTCGGTGAGGGAGGAGGCCAGGGTGGTCCATCAGGCAGCCCTGTCCCGGTCGGGCGGTCGTGTGTGGCGCCTGGTGTGGACACTGGGCAGTGAGGAGCCCCCGAAGCAGCCACCAGCTGGGAGGACCCCCAGCAACCTGGGAGGCGGGGGCGGAGTTTGCGGTACCAAGTGTGAGCAGACTTGGAGACCACAGCTAAGAAGGGCCCCCCAAGAAACGCGGCCCCTTTTACGGCCTCCCTTCCTAGGAGTGTAACTCGTTTCCGGGACGTTCCTAGTGTAGACGCAGCTCAGGGCACCCCCTGTGTGCATCTCTCTCTTTTTTGTAACGTTTCGATGTCTTGAAGTTACACCAGTGTCCGGGGTGGGTGAGGGTACCTTGACCAGCGTCTGCTGCGTTCCTCCTGTGGTTCCAGTGTGGGAACAGGGGCGGGCTCAAGCCCTCGGCACCTGGCAGTGGCTCCGTGTGCTAACGGGGGACAGGGTCCCCAGCGGGCAGTGCCCCTGCCCCTCCCACCACGCTAATTTGGGAGGGTCTCTGCGCCCCACTTGGAAGCAGCGAGCCTGTGGGGGCGGGCGTGGCGCCTGGACGGGCAGGTGGCTGTCGTGCCCCGCTGGCGGGCGGGAGGCCGGCCGGGCCTCGGTTTCCCTGGAGGTGCGCGGCCTCACTGCTGTCTTTCTCTCCACAGAGAGCCAGGTCATGGAGGTGGGGCTCCAGCCGCTGCTCGGGGAGCCCCTGCCGCGGCAGGTGGCCCTGGTGCACGACCCTGACGTGGGGCCCGCCTACGAGTTCGGCGCGGACGTGGGTGGTGACGGCTGGGCGGCCCGGAGCCTCCTGCCCAGCACGTTCTTCCAGCACTTCTCCCTGCTGGTGCACGTGCGGCCGGCCTCGGCGCGCGCGGGCGTGCTCTTCGCGGTCACGGACGCGGCGCGGGCGGTGGTCCTGGTGGGCGTGAAGCTGGCGGCGGCGCGCGGGGCGTGGCAGCAGGTGCAGCTGCTCTACACCGAGCCCGGTGCCGCCCGCACTCACACGGCCGCCAGCTTCACGCTGCCCGCGCTGGACGGTCGCTGGACGCGCCTGGCCATCGCTGTGGACGGCGCACATGCCGCGCTCTTCGTGGACTGCAAGGAGGTCCAGCGCCAGCCCCTGGCGCGCTCCCCACGCGGCCTGCAGCTGGAGCCCGACGCCCGCCTCTTCGTGGCCCAGGCTGGCCGAGCAGACCCTGACAAGTTCCAGGTAACCGCGATGGCCGCCCGCACCGGGGCAGGGGGCGGGCTGGGGATGGGGACGATGGTTGCTCCCACCTGCTGCGGCAGGGGCTCCGGGGACAGGAAAACCCCGGGGGAGCAGGCCCTTGGTCCACCCAGCTCCCCCTGGGCTTTATTCCCCTGCTGCTCTGGGACTGCCTTCTTCACTGGATACCCACGTCTGCCACCGGCAGGGGCCCCACCCCATGTGTGCATATGTGTGTCTGCACGTGGGTGTGGTGCTCCCCCCATCCGTGAGCGGGGGCTTTGTCCAGGCCCAGCAGCAGACCGCACACAGTGAAAATGAAGAATTTCAAGACGGCAGTGGAGCGCTGAGTGTGGGCCAGGGGGTTCATGCCACGCACCAACATTCATTGTGCTGGTTATTATTTTTGCCAGACTGTGCAGTGGCCCCATGGCCGGTGAGCCCAGGGCAGGCCTCCGCTTCAGAGCAGCGTGGGCAGAATTTCCCCAGTGGTGACCGGCATGTGGCGGTCTCTACCATGTCCCCAGAAGCCCCTTCCCCCAGGCCTGGCCCTGGCCTTCACTTCTGGGGGGAGGCAGATCCCAGATCCTAGTGGGGTCTTTCTCCTGGGCCCTCGGCCCTCGCAGTTCTTGGAACCTTTAGCTGGAGCACGCCTCCTGGAAGCAGTGCGTGGGCACCCCCAGCAGGCACTGACCCACGAGTCCCTGAATTCTAACATTGCAGCCACTCTGCAGCTGGCCCGCCCCGCCCGGTGGTCCAGACAGGGGTCCCTGTGTGTGCTGATGGGGGATGTGTCCCCAGGGGACAGAAAGTTAATTATTGCCCAGACAAAGGCTGCTTGGTTAAAGTTGTTCTAAGTCCTGGTGACTCGGTTCTGAAAGCTGACCTTTCACCTTTGGCAGGAACTCTCACCCATGGGGTCTGGGAGCCAGCAGGACTTTGATACCAAACTGGGCCTCTTCGTGTTTTCATGTTGATCCTCAAACTTGTTTAACTGGAGAGAAGTTGGAGAGAGCCGTTCCGTCTAGGGAGGGGCGGTGTGGGCTGGCGAGTCGTGAGATTTCCCACGCTTTTCCAGACGGAAATCTCTCCCATAAGTTCCATGTTTCTTTAACACTTTAAAAGAAAAGTTGCTCATGTGCTGGTGGGGATGGGTTGCCTGTCTCACGGTGCTAACAGAGGTCACCACCTTCCTGCCTCGAGGACAGCCAGAGGGGCTCACCAGGCTGGGGTCGTCTGTGCAAAACACACTTGCCAGTTAGATACGTAGGCAAACAGTGTCTGGGTGTTTTAATTTGCATTTCCTAGTTGTGAGTGAAAACAAACTTTAATGTTTCCCGTGTTTACTGGATGTTTGTATTTCTTCTCGTGGCTAGCCGTTTATGTCCTTTGCATTTTTGTTTTAATGGCTTCCGTTGTTTCTTATTGGTTTATATGAACTCTTTATGTATTTAAGACACTGATCATTTGTTTTATACACTGCAGATTTTATTTCCCAGTTTTTCATTTGCCTTTTCACCTAGTCATTCTTTTTAACCATTGGGATATTTAAAGTGTTTATGTGGTTAAATCTGGCCTGGAATAGACACCCAGAAAAATCTTTGAAGATTAAAGAGACAGAAGCAGAGGGCACTGTCCGGCTCTGTCTGGAGCCCTGCTTACCAGGGTTAGGGTGCTGCCCCTCCCCCTGCCGTAACATGCCACTTCCAGCTGGGTCCAGTGTGGAGTGGCTTCTCTGTCCCCTCGGACTCCAGTTCCAGGAATCTCTCTCTGGGAGTTTGATCAGACTCCAGCCAAGTGAGAGGTGAAGCGTGTTGTCTGGGGGGAGGAGTAGACAAGACGGGTTTAGGACAGGGTTTGTCAGCCTTTCTGAATTCAGACTCCTGGGGAAACATCACTCACACGTGTGACTGCGAAGACTTGGCCCGGATGAGCACAGAGCTTCGGGTGCGGAATGAGCCAGGGTGTCCCCCCCGATGGTCTCCGGAGCAGGGTGCTCAGCCCCTCGCCGACCACCCAGCACTCAGCCCGGCCCCCCTCCTGAGGTCCTTGCAGACCCTGTGCTCTTTTCTCCCGTCACAAATATTAGGAACGTCCTTGGTCTTTCACGTTCATTCTTCTTCTTGAGCTTAGTTTGTAATAAATATCTCTTGGGAAATCCCCAATCCCACCCAGTTGTTGCAACATTCTGCTTAAAATGTTACTTCCAATTCTTTTTCGGTGGTTATTGACCTCATTCTTTTTTTTTTTTAACTATTTCAAACACTATGTAGTTGAATTTTCGCGACTTAATTTCTCTTTGTTGAAAGTGTTCCTGTTTTCTCATTCCCGTTGGCTTTTCTCTTTATGAAGCCACCTTCCTCTTTACCCCGGTTTCTGTTGAGGTTTAGTCATCTGTTTTTTCAGACCTCCTGGGACCCTCGTCTGAAACTGGTACTGGGCCAGGGCAAGACTGTGCTTGGGAACAAGAGACACGGCCCAGCTGTGCACCTCGTGTTGAACATTCACTGCTTTTGTTCTGTGATGAGGGCGCTGGAGGCTGTGAATTTTCCTCAGCAGGCGGCTTTGTTGGCCACGTTATATAAGGAATAAGTGACTGGCCCACTGAAGCTAAGAGGGTGTCCACCAGCCACGCTAGGTTTGGGTAGGCTTGGCCCCAAGGATGGAGCACAGCGGGCAGGGAAAGTGCTGGCATCCTCTGACACCCCTTAGTCCTCTCGCTGTGGCCCCCAAGTCCAGCCACACCAGACCTGCTGGCCCTGACTGAGGGACAACTCGGGGCACCAGAGGTCACTGTCACCAGCTTCTCCCAATACTCCTCTGTCAGTCATCTGAACTGACCTGGACCCGTACTGTAACTGGTCACAGTCCTGCAGCAGTCACGCAATTCCCTGACTTCATGAAATGGAGAAATGGGGAGAGAGTTCCTTGTAATAGAATTTGACGCGAATAGTTGAGGAGTTGGGGCTTGGTACGGGAAGCTGGTCAGAAGCCACTCAGTTCAGGACATACGGGACATGGGACAGTGGTGGTGTGGGCCAATCACAGAGACAGCCGGGGTAGGTGACAAGGGACCAGGCAACCTGGGGGTCAGCCAGCAGAGGAGGGAGGGGCCGGGGGTGAGGACGGGCGAAGCAGGCCCAGGAGGGCTGGGCCCCACCCACCCCCTGTCCAGGCTTGCTCAGCCCCACTGCCCTGGGCCAGGACATGGCCCTTCCAGATGCAGCAGACACCCTGGCACCCCTCAGGGGTGTGGGAGGCCCCCTGGGGAACGCTGGGGTGCCCGGAGCTGGGGTCCCAGGGAGATGGACCCAGCACCAGTGACTAGGGATGCGCTTTCACGGCGTGGGGCTCTGGTCGTCTGCACACAACTCTAAGCCCAGTGGCCCTAGTGAGGCAGCAACTGGACAGATTTCAGACGGTCTGGATTTCACAACCTCTGCTTGCAAGTCCGTCCAGCGTGTGCAGCGGGTCTGTGGCCTTTGTGCTGCTGGCGTCTTCCCAGCTGAGCATGGCCTTGGGCGTGTCCTCCCCATTCCTCCCGGCGTCCGGCAGCCTGTTGCTGAGTGGCTGGCCTGATGCCGGCTGGTGTGGGACCCTCGCCTCACGGGACAGTGTCCGTGTGGGGACGGTCATGCCCAGATGCCCTCTGCCTGCCAGGAGCCTCGGGACCTTCCCGCATCGCTGTCACACACGAAGTGCCCCGGTGCTGTTCAGAGCGTGGCTTTTCTAGAAATTGAACGTCTGGCCCCTCGTGCCGCCCCTGGTGTGATTCTCTGTCGCCTGGAGAAGCCCTGTCCCTCCTCCAGCAGGGCTGTGGGTGGGCCGAGAATTTCCATCCCCAACATGCTCCTGCCACTGACCTGAGCCCAGTGACCAACCCCCGTGCATGCACACACGTGTGCCCTCCCGCACACAGACCTCCACACGCCCCTCCCGGCAGCTCACTGCCCTCCCTGGTGGCTGGAGCATCTCAGGATTCCAGGGGGGAACAGACCAGCCACTGCCCACGGCCGAATCCCCTCATCACGGCCGGGTGGACCGTCCCTCTTCAGACCGGAGCTCCAGCCCTGGGTGGTCTGCAGGCTGCCAGCCCCTCACAGCCTCTCCTCTACCCGCGACCAGGTTCTGCCCGTAGGATCCACGTACCACACGGGGCCCAGGGACCCCGATGCCTACACAGTCCCGTGGTCAGGCAGGCCATCCTGTGTCCCGCCAGTGATGTACAGCCCTGGACACAGCCTCAGCTCCCCAGTGGCTGCAGTGAGAAGGGGCCAGCTCCACCCTGGCTGTGGGCCTTGCAGGGACTCTGCAGGCTGGTTCAAGGCTCCAGAGAAGACCGTGGCTTTCTGCTCTCAGGGGGCCAGTGACGGGGGACCCAGGGCAGGCAAGGATGGAGCTGGATGTGAAGGGCAGAAGCAGCTGGACTCAGCTTTGGACATAGGTGTCTGCGCTGGTTCAGCTGAAACAATGGGCTAACCTCAGACTGAGGGAGGCTGCACTCCACAGGCCTGGTCACTTCCGGGAAGACGCTGCCACCTCCCTCCCGCCAGCCAGGGGACAGGCTCCTGGACGGCAGTGCTGACCGAGACCCCTGCCCCCCAGCCCTGTGATCTGTCAGCTTCCCCTGGAGGCCCAGACATTACCAGGCAGGTGCTGGTCCACACCAGGCCATCCTGCAGAACCTTCTGGAACCGCTGGTCATCCTGAGTGTGAGAAGCGTGCAGCCTCCTGCCACGGTGTGAGGGTCGGAGCTGCAGGAGGGGCTCGCCAGGCAGGATGAGCCTTGGCCACGAAGCCACGGGCGCTTCTGCCTTAGAGCTTCTGAAATGAGCTGCGGTCAGGTGGGGAAAACAGTGAACGTGGCCCGTGTTCCCACCAATGGACACTGTTCTCGCCACCTTCGGAGATCAACCAGCGACAGGACGCCATTGTCGGCGACTTGGTGCCCCCGTCGGCTGGTGAGGCCGCAGCAGTTTTGGGAGCCCCGAGCAGGGCCCACCGCCCCTGAGGCCAGCCCCCGTGCTCACTTGAGAAAGGGGGGCGGTCCACGTGCGCTGCGGAGCTGAACCCCCCGCCTGTACCTCCTCTCCGCCTGTGTCTTTGGCCCCCTCCCCTCCCCGCAGGCCTGGCTGGGAGTTGTGTTGGGGACATGAGGACCTCATGTAACTGGGGGCTGTGGGGTTCTCCCTCAGCCCCCCCCGGGCCAGCTGACCTCATTCGCCTGAACGTGCACACACACCTGTGCACATACACACCCACGTGTGCACATACAAGCATGTGGATGCAGGGGCACGCTCACACACAATGACGCGCGTACCTGCACGACACACTTATACACTCATGTATACGTGCGCACATCCACGTGCACGTGACACACGCGATGTGTACACACAAACACACGCAAGGAGGTGGGGTGTCCTACCCTGTAGGCCTCTATCAGTGGGAGTGGAGGTGCAAGGGGGAGTATGGAGCCGGGCAGAACTGGGGTCCGGAGGTGCTGATCCTTGGGAGGGAGCCCGTGGGGCTTCCTGGAGGAGGTGGCCTGAGCTGGGCCCAGAGGGAGGCGTGGAGCCCTCAGGCGAGGGCTCATGGGGACGCGCGGGGGTGTTTGTCAGCTTGTGGTCACGCGTGGAGCAGGATGGCCGTGAGACAGGGGATCAGTGATAAAGGGAGTGTGAAGGGCACTTAGGGGGTAAACAGTAACCTGACCGGTCGGCACACGGCCCGAGGACATCCCGCCCGCCACCTATTTTAATACAGCCCACGACTAGAAAGGCTTCTGCATGTTTAAGTGGCTGCAAAAACCAAAAGAAGACGAGTACTTTGTGAGGTGTGAATGTTTGAGTGTCCTGTATGGTCTGGTGGGAGCAGCTGCGTCCAGCGTCCACCAACCATCTGTGGTCAGCTTCCCGACACAGCCGCAGAGCAGCGGCAGCAAAGACCTGGAAATGCACCATCTGGCCCTTGACTGAGAACGTTTGCCAGCCCCTGACCTAAACTGGTCTGTATTAAGAGCTGTGAAAACGTGCATCTTAGACTCGATGAAATGTCTCTATTCAGGAGAAGATGCACTGATAAATCCCGTGGATTAAAATGAAAACAAAAGAAATACCGGGCAAGCATGTGTAGATACTCGTAACGCCCAGGCAGGGAAGCTTCTAGAAAGGGCGCCAAAGGCCCGGGGTCCAGCGGCCTCACGCACGTGTCTCCGCGATCTCAGCGGCGATTCAGAACCTGTGGTTGTGTCACCCTCTGGGGAACAGGAGACCTCATGGCAAAGGCCCCGGCGCAGCCAGGCTGAGGTCCTCGGCCATCGTGCCATTCCAGCTGGTGGTGGCCCTGCCCCAGCGCTGGGCTTTCTGTAGGAGCGGGGGTCCCGCATCTTCTCCGTGCCTGCTGCCCCGACCTCCCCCCGGCCAGTGCCGCCTGCCTCGTGCCCCGAGGGGACACCACCTCCAAGGACACTGCACACTGCTGGCCTGTTCTCTGCACTGGGACCCGAGAGATGTGTCTGTGCTGTGTCCTGGCACCTAGTGTGGGGCTGGGGCCACGGAGGGAGCGCGGAGCCTGCGAGCAGGGGATGAGCGTTCATGCTGAAGAGGGGAGGAGGGAGGGAGTGATGCCGCCCGCTGTGGCGTCCCCCGCTGTGGTGCTACCCCTGGGGTTGGCCTCAGACGTGCCGGGCTCTGAGCTGGCTGCAGCTTGAGTCGGGGTCTCCCTGCGCCCTGGGCCTCCTGCCTTGGGACCCCTGGTGACCTTCCCCTCTGTGCAGGGCCTGATCTCGGACCTGAGGCTGCGTGAGGACCCCCAGGTGAGCCCCCTGCACTGCCTGGATGAGGATGAGAAGGACGATGACGATAGGGTGAGTGGCCGCTGCCCGGGCTCAGGCAGGGGCTCCCTCCCCGCCCCCACCTTGTGGGAGGAGGGACTCAAGGCCGGGAGCGGGGTGGCCTCGCCTGGGAACCCGAAGTAACGGGGCCGGAAAGGTCTCTTTGGAAAGGTGCCGCTTTGGGTCGATGTTACTTGGGATTCGTTTCTATCTACCTGTAACCTGAGAAAGAACCTCCCTTGCCTAGAACTCTCCACACAGAAACGCTTCCAGAACCTAAAGGTTAAAAATCACCCCTAGGATAGCCAGTTGGCGATAGAGTCACTAGTAGTCACCAGAGCAAAAAATATGTGTGTGCGTGTGCAGTAGTGTGTGTGCGTGCGTGTGTGCAGTATGTGTGTGCGTGTGCAGTAGTGTGTGTGCGTGTGCAGTATGTGTGTGCGTGTGTGCAGCAGTGTGTGTGTGCAGTAGTGTGTGTGTGCAGTAGTGTGTGTGTGCGCGTGCAGTAGTGTGTGTGCACGCGTGTGCAGTAGTGTGTGCGGTGTGTGCGTGTGCAGTAGTGTGTGCGCGTGCAGTAGTGTGTGTGCGCACGTGCAGTAGTGTGCAGTAGTGTGTGTGCAGTAGCGTGTGTGTGTGCGCGCGCGTGCAGTAGTATGTGGTGTGTGTGTGCGTGCACGTGCACACTGTCCCGTGGCACCTAAGGCAGAAAGCACACCACTTCTGGTGTGTGAAGAACAGACGGGCAGGAGACCTGTGTCCCCAGGGCAAACCCAGGTCTCAGCCGTGTGCAGGGAGCAGGGCAGGCGAGAGGGGGCATGACCTTCACACTGAGTCCCAGCCCCCGAGGGTCCCTGGGCGGGGCCTCCCCTCTCGGCCGTTTCCCAGGACAGCGTCCCGGGACAGGATGGCCCGTGGAGAGGAAGGAATGCGCTTTGTGTGGGTCTGTGTGTCCGGCCAGTCGCTGAGCTCACTTCCCGCAGGCCTTTTGTTCTAAGTGGTCTGATGGACACGTGCCCTGTCGAGGACCACCCTGACCCCCACACCCAGCCTGCCCTCTCCCCCCGCCCTCAGCTCCCAGGGGGCTGGGGGCTTCAGTCACTGGCTTGTTTCCTGTCAACCCTGCAGGCGTCAGGAGACTTGGGCAGCGGGCTTGCGGAGACCTGGGAGCGTATCGGGGAGGAGTTGGTGAGTGCCGGGGCCCTCAGGGTGGGGTGTCGGGGACACGTGTGCACACGCGTGTGCGAATTCTAAGGGCTCCTGGGCGGCCAAGACAAATGCCCGCTGGAGACGGGGGCCTAGAGCTCTGGCCGAGCGGCCGGCGCGCCTTCCGGCTGAGCCTCCTCTGGGGGAACGTTCTTTCGAATCCGGGGTCTGGTCCAGACCTCGTGCGGTTGTCTGATTGACCTTGGCATCTGTTTGCATCTCCCGTCAGCTTGTGGGGCCGTAAGGGACTAAGGGGCCAACCCCGCTCTGTAGCCCACACGGCCCAAAGCCACACACAGGGCTGGGGGTGTCTCGGGCGTGACAGGGACATCGCCTTCTCCTGTTTGGACAGATCGCCTCCTCTTAGGGCTTGGGCGTTGAGGGGCCGTGATGGGATGGAGTGCTGAGCTGCCCTGGGGTGGACGGTTGGCGGCCCCCCGCACGCCAGGGACGCTGGGGCTCCCTGCACTGGCCAGGGCAGCTCTCGGGGAGCCGCGCTAGCTCTGGCGCCCGGCCGCCCCCTGGAGGGTGTCAGAGGGTGGTGCCCACCCTGGCCCTGCCGGGGGTCATGTGGCCCGTCCACTCCTCAGCCATCTCCACCCAGGGGCCCTGGGCACAAACTGCGGCGACGGCGGCGTCCCCACTGTGCCGGTGCCAAGGCGTGAAGCGCTGCAGCCACGGGGCCTCTCTTTTTTTTTTTTTTTTTTTTTTGTGGTACGCGGGCCCCTCACTGTTGTGGCCTCTCCCGTTGCGGAGCACAGGCTCCGGACGCGCAGGCTCAGCGGCCATGGCTCACGGGCCCAGCCACTCCGCGGCATGTGGGATCTTCCCGGACCGGGGCGCGAACCCACGTCCCCTGCATCAGCAGGCGGACTCCCAACCACTGCGCCACCAGGAAGCCCCACGGGGCCTCTCTTAACAGAGTGGAGGCGGGGGCAGCCAGAGATGGAAAGAGTCATCCGGCCTGCAGTGCGCTAACTAGGAAGCCATCCCTGCCAGCTCCTGCTTCAGAAAATCTGACCGAGGCCGCAGTATGGGAGGGAGGAGGGGCCGTGCGGAAGCCTCTGTGCGGGGCCCAGCCTGGTCCAGGGCACCCTCGACCTCTCAGCACCCCCTGCGTGCTCTCCGTGGTCCTCCGTGCCTCCGCCCTCCCCCGCCCATGGGGTCTGAGGTGTCAGCGGCTGACCAGCTCCGGGTCCCTGGGGACCCTCCCCATATCGGAGGGTTGTGGCTGTAGGGGGAAGGCCTGGTGTCCAGCGCCAGGTGCCGCTTGCCCACCGGGCAGTGGGGGAGCCCTTGGACAGGCCTCACAGGCATGCCGTCCCGGGCACCTAGACCAGCACCATCTCCCGAGCACTGTTGCCAGGGAGCTTGTGCCAGGTGTGGACGGCTGGTCACGGGAAGCGTCTTCACTGCGCCTGTGCCCACGTCCTCGCAGCTCCGGGTGCCTCTGGGGACAGGGAAGCGGGCTCACAGAGCAGGGCCACCCCTCCCCTTGTGCAGTGAACACAGAGGCTCCCTCCCTCTGTGGGCGTCCAACATGGTGATGGCTACGTGCCCGTCACTGTCCGGACCACAGGCAGGAACTGGGGCTCCCTGAGTCTCTGAGGGGCCGTCCTGGGCCCTGCAGGGGGCGGGGAGGGCCGGCACTCAGCCATCCCTCCAGGTGTGGGGGTTTGGGGACTTGCAGGGCGAGGACACCCCCATCCCCTGAGCTGTCCAGGAGAAAATGGCTCCGGAGGGACCTAGAGCCTCTTCCTGTCTGTGACGGAGTTTCCAGGAGAAAATGGCTCTGGAGGGGCCAGAGCTTCTTCCTGTCTGTGACGGAGTCTCTGGTGGCTTAAGAATAACTTCCCTGCAGTCCATAAACATCTCATTTTACAACTGAACGCATGTAAACCTGACAGCTTTGCCAGCGCTCACGGGCCACACGCGTCGCTGAATAACAGCTGCTTCCCACTCTCACCCCAGGGCGCACCCCTGGGACCCGGGCTGCCCGAGGCCCCTCCAGTCACTTCTCCGCCCTTGGCTGGAGTGGGCAGCCAGGAAGATTTCAGAACTGAGGAAATTGAGGAGGAGGCCACGGTGTCTTCGTTAGGAGGTAAAGCTCTGCTGGGGTGGTGTGAGTGTTTGTCAGTGGGGTGTGCGTGTGCATTCAGTGTGTGCACCCAGCGCATGTCTGTGTCCGTGTGGCAGAGGAGGGGCTCCCGTCCGTCACACGCACGCCCTGCTGGGGAGGGCCCATGCCTGCCCCGCCCTCTCGCTGCCCCAGCTGCGGGTCCTCAGCTGCTCCGTGGACGTGGTCTCTCCTGTGTTTTGTTTCTCACTTTCTGCTGCTCCTGAGGGATTTGTGGGACCGTCCCAAGGGTGCTGCTACTTCCCAGCCTGGGGACAGCGGGGTCACCAGGAGGATGTGAGAGCTGGTTTTCGGGGAAGAGGTGCAGAGGTGCCTCTGCTCAGGCCCTCTGCAAAGTAGGGCAGCATTTGTGGGCTCAGGGACTCCCCCCACGCGCGGCCCAGAGGGTGCACAGGCTCGGACGCCCGGGCCACCCTGGGAAGTGGACCGTGTCTTCATGCCCAGCTGCCCGTGGCCGCGTGCCGGTGCCCACGAAGGTTGCTGCGTGCCACAGGGCCCACATCTCCCTTCAGTTGCTATTCCCATATCTTCTTTCATAAAAATCTGTTCCAGTCTCACGCCCAAATTTTAACGTGCCGTTTGTTTTCCTGTTATCGACTTCTGAGAGCTTTTATCTTCTGCACACGACTCCTTTGTCAGATATCCCCTCAGTCTGCGGCTTACCTTTGCATCTTGTTAATAGTGACTTAGAAGAGCACAAGGTTTTAACTTGGATGAAATTAGAGTCAGCAGTTTGTCCTTCATGGGTCTCGGTGCTGGCGTCACGTCTGAGAAGCCAGCCAGTCTTGGGCTTTCACTCGGGCCTGCGATCCACAGGACGTGGTTCTCGCACGTGGCTCCAGCACGTGTATTGGAAGGAGCGCGCTGCGCCTCTGCGTTGCCCGGGGCCTTTGCCGAGCAGCTGTGCGTGTGTCGGTCTGTCTGGACTGTGCTCCGTTGCGGCCTGTCCCACCGTCTTCACAGCGTCGCACACGATCCCGATCACTTGGCTTTGCGATCAGCCTGGGCTCGGGTGGTGGGTGGCCTCCAGCCTCGCGCTGCCTTGACGAAGCTGCTTGGGCGTTCTGTGTGCTTCGCAGTCTCGTGTGAATTTTCGATCCATATGTCAGTTTCTCTGAGAAGGGCTGCCAGGGTTTGGACGCTGCAGGTCAGCGTGGGGACCGGCCTGGGCGTCCAGCTAATGTTGAGTCTTCCGACCCCGGACTCAGGCTCTGTCTCCTCTGGCTTATTTAGGCCTTTGCTTTCTCTGAGCGACATTTTTGCGGTTTTAAATGTTTCTGAGGCAGGAATTTTAATTTTGCCTTACATCAGGAAGAGGCCTGGGAGGTGTCCCGGGGCAGGATGGGGTGCCCTCTGGTGGCTGACCTGTGACTTGGCAGGTCTGCGCGGGTGGGGTGGGGCTGGCCGAGGCCACAGTGCCCCCAGCAGGCACCGCCGGCTCGCGCACTGAGCAGGGCGAGCCCAGGGGCGGCTGCAGGTGGGCGTGGGGGGTTGTGGCCCCGAATTCTTCTGGAAATGGGCACGGACGTCTCCCAGAGCTGCGCGACCCTGGAAACTTAGGTCCTGTCCAGCCCCCAAGCTCAGCGCCCGGCACTGTCAGAGTGAGATCAGGACCTCACAAGGGCACAGACCCCTCAGGAAGCGGGACGTTGGAAAGCGGCTTCAATCCCGTTTTGTAATTGACTCGGTGGTGCTGACGCTATTGGATGAAAGCTTCGGGGGAACAGCCTCAAGCTCCACCCCCAAATTCCTGTCCATCACAAAGGGGAGGCGCCATCTTGCACCCAGTGGAGGGAAAACCCGCAGACGGGGGTGGGGGCGGGGGGACGCGCAGGATGATGTGCTGGGGCCAGGCGTCCATGCCGCAGGCACTCTTCTCTGTGCCGTTTTGTTGCTTTCCCAGCTCTGTGGGAACCGCCCGTAGCTTGGGCTGAGGCTGGCTTTGGCCGGATTTGGTGGGTGGACCGACCCTCCACAGGTCCTGGAACCGCCACCGTCACCATCCCCCGCAGGGAAGCCACAGGGACGCGGTTGGGCGCGAGGGGAGACTTGGGTTAGGTCACCGCACAGAACAGCGCTGCACTTCCCGCACGTGAGCCAGAGTCTCGGGGGCTCTCGCTCCCGGGTGCCGCCGCCTGGCGCTCAGGCGGGAAGGGTCGCGAGGATTCTGCAGACCCTCAGACGGGAGGGGAAACGCGAGTGCAGGGGCGGAGCTGGAGCCCGGGCTCAGGGCCCGGCCAGGACTGAGCGCCAGGCAGGAGGCAGCCTGGGGACGGTCTGACGGCCACCTCTGCCTCCTACAGCTCAGACCCTCCCCAGCTTGAGCACAGTCGCCACGTGGGACGGGGGCGAGTGGAGCCCTGGGGGCGGCCTGAAAGAGGTGAGGTCACCACGGGGACCCCAGAGCAGGCGGAGCCCCTGCTCTGCTCACCGGGGACCCTGACAGAGTTCTGGGGCTCCTGGCCGTCCTCTGTGCCCCCTTGTACCCACGGGTGCCAGCAGCACTGGGTGTCCACAGCTGGGGACGCTCCCCAGCCAGAGCACAAGGGCGGGTGTAGGGGACGCCGGGCATCCTGGCACCACATGCCGGCCCCGTGTGCGTCCACAAGCATGTTCCCTTGCCTGTCCCCTGCGCCTGTCTTGTCTGTGCCCCCCTGCTGTGTGATCCCAGGCCCGGCCCAGGATGCAGGCGAGCGTGTGTGCCCCCGTCCCAGCCTGTACCCTCTCCTCTTCGTCCCCAGCAAGGCCTGAAGGGGCAGAAAGGAGAACCAGGCGCTCAGGGTCCCCCCGGCCCGGTCGGTCCCCAGGGTCCCGCAGGCCCGGCTGTGCAGAGCCCCGACGCACAGCCCGTTCCCGGGCCGCAGGGACCCCCGGGGCCCCCGGGTAAGGATGGCGCCCCCGGAAGGGATGGCGAGCCCGTGAGTACTGTCTCCGTTTCGTCCAGCGGGGGGTGGTGGCTTGGCCAGAGGGGAGAGGGAAGCAGGGTCCTGGGGATCCGGACGGCCGCTTCCTTCCCTGGGTGCAGCGGGAGGGTGGCCGGGTGGCCAGGGGGCAGGCAGAGCCAGCCCAGGGCCACGGGCAGGGACGTGGCCACAGTGCCCTGGACGGAAGGTTCTCCAGCCCCGTGCCGAGAGCCACCCTCTCGTGGGAGCAGAGGGGCTGGGGGGACAGGGGTCCGTTTCCATGTTCAGCGTGGGGTGGGGTCAGGTGTAATTTTCTGTCACTGATGGTTTCTCTCCCACTTTCCAGGGTGATCCTGGCGAAGATGGGAAACCTGTAAGTTGCCTTATTTTCAGAACCTGTGTGATCTGTGACGTTTGCATGAGTCCCCAGGCTCCCCCTCTTTCCCACCCAGTGACTGTTTTTAAGCTCAACAAACTGAAGAGATTTCAAAATGAAGCCATTTTCAAAATGCAACTTTTGTTAAGAAAATATAAGTCTAACGGTTGATAGAAAAATACAGTTATGCGTGTGTATTGAGACGTTTAGGCTACCAGGAAAGAAGTGAAAGTAAAGCTTCCAGATTCTTAGAGGTGAGAGAGGAACAGCCTGAAGTTGGGGGCGGGCGGTGCAGCGGGGACGCAGCACGGAGAGAAGAGAGGCGCTCGCAGGAGAAACACAGGCTCGTCAGCCGTCACGGTGGATAAGACAGCTTCTACCTCAAGACAGTTTGGATTTTTAAAAATCAACAAATGCTATTCATTGATAATAACAGAATAAAATGACACAAGAGGGTTTAAATAAAGATTTGGGAAACGACAGACCCACAGATGGTGACGGGAAGGCAGGGAGGGAGGCTCTCAGGACTGAGCGGAGACACGGCAGACGCCCGGGGGGACGTCAGGAAGGACGGTGGGGACGTTTCTTGCGGACTCAGCCTGTCCTTCATCGGCCTCTGCGCTTGAGGACCGAGCTTGGCTCAGTCGTTGCGGGGAGCCTCTGCAGCGCGGGGTGCGTGTGTGCACGTGTGGCATCCAGGGTCCGGCGCCTGGATTAGCCAGCTCCTGGGTCGGGGTGCGCTGGGGCCTCGAGTCGACGCGCCCTGCGTGCGGATGCTCAAACACATAGAGGGCTGGTCCGGCCGCGCGGCCTCCACCCATTCACCCAGGCAGCACCCACGGAGGCACTCCTGTCCTCAGCGCCCCCGCAGCACACGCGAGCACGCACACACGTGACGGGCAGGGTGCCACCCTCCGGCCTGGTGTCCCCGGGACACCAAGGTCACCTCTGCAGGCCGCTGCTCCCTGGTGGCAGCCTCGCATCTCCGAGGTTGGTGGTGCCCCCCTGCGGCCCCCAGGACAGCCCCATCTCCGTAGGCACAGAGCCGCATGTCGGTGGTGGCTTGGCCGGTGATGGGCACAGGGCCTACTCCTGACCGAGCCTTCTGTCTTCTGTCTTCCAGGGGGACACCGGGCCGCAGGGCTTCCCAGGAACCCCGGGAGACATGGGCCCCAAGGGCGAGAAGGTGAGAGGTAACCGGCTGGGCATGGGGCGGGCGCGATCCGAGGTGGGGCTGTGAACCCCGGTGTGACAGGGGTCTTCTGTTCCCAGGGGGATCCTGGGGTCGGGCCGAGGGGACCCCCAGGACCCCAAGGGCCTCCGGGGCCACCCGGACCCTCTTTCAGACCTGACAGGCTGGTGAGTCCTCCCTCTTCCACCCAGGTCCCAGCAAAGGGGCCTCTGATCGTGCTCGGCTTCCGACGCCACACTGCTCGGGTCCGGAACCGGCCTCCCGGGGGCGTGTGCAGGCCCCGGGCACTTGGTCCCTGCCCTGCCTCGGGTGTTTTCATTTGGGGGTCGGGGGGCTCGAGGTCACTGTGACAGTCCTGCACAGTTAGCGCCAAGGGCCGGTGCTCGAGGGGGAGCTCGGCGCGGGGGTGCGGCCTCGCCGGCTGACCGCAGGTGGGCCGTCTGGGCTTCTGGTGACTCAGCCTCTCCCCTCAGACCTTCGTCGACATGGAGGGGTCCGGGTTTGGTGGTGACCTGGAGAGCCTCCGCGTGAGTGACCCTTGGCCGGGGTGGCCGCTGCCCTGACGTCCCCAAGCACCAGCGGAGCCCGTTGGGCGGCGGCGAGGCCTGGCGGGGTGGGGGGCAGTGGGCATCCTTCGGCCGGTGCTGCATGCAGTGACGGTTCTGTGTTTTCCGTGTCCAGGGCCCTCGAGGCTTCCCCGGCCCACCTGGGCCCCCTGGCGTCCCAGGCCTGCCCGGAGAGCCAGGCCGCTTCGGGATGAACAGCTCGGACGTCCCCGGACCCGCAGGCCTTCCCGGAGTGCCTGGGCGGGATGGGCCCCCCGGGCTTCCTGGGACCCCAGTAAGGCCCGCCTCCCCTCATCTGCCCGTGTCCGCGTCCGGATCGGGGGGACAGTGAACGTGGGGCCTTCCTCCGTCTGGGTGAAAGCCTCCCTCACCACCTCCGTCCTCCCCCCCAAAACCTTTCGGGCGGGCACCGTCTTTGGGCCCCCGGGTGGGAGGGACCTGTGTGGGCAGCCCCGTGGTTCCGGCTGCCGAGCCGCTGGTGCCCACGTGACAGCTGCTCACCTCCCTGCCCTTGCAGAGGCCGTCTCGGGGGTGACTCGTGGGACGGGGTTGGCCCTGATGCCTGGGATGGGAGGCCGAGAGGGGCCCACGTTGGGCCCTGTGGGCCCCCCTCCTGGCACTGGGGACACCGCACCGTGGCCTGGCAGGTGCCTGGAGGTGTCGCTGTTGGGTCCCAGGAACCACGGGTGTGCACCTGGTTTTCACCCAGAATCGTGCTCGGGACACAGAGTCCGTGGGCCACGCGGTTTCCTGCTGAAGGCGCGATGACCCTTTACTGAGAGTCCACGGCCGCCCACCAGCCCCAACCTCTGCACACGAGGCCACCCCCGCCCCGTGGGGCTGGCGGCCCTTCTCATCCTCTCTAATTTGATTGGCGACTCAAATTAAACTAAAAAGGGGGAAGGAAGAAATAATAACCTGAACAGAACTGTCCGACGCCCTTGACCATGCACGTGGGCGGGTCTCCCGTGAGCCGTGGGACTCTGGGCCGTGTCCCGGGAGTGTTTCGGGTGCCGGATGCACAGATGGTCTTCTGCTAACCCGAATCATTCTCCATCTGGCCTCACGCTCTGCTCTTCCCTCTCCAGGGACCCCCAGGTCCTCCAGGAAGAGATGGGCAACCAGGACAGACCGGCCAGAAAGGCAGCCTTGTAAGTCACTCCCCCGGCATCCAGGGCGGACCTGACCTAGCGCCGTGGCGGCGTGTGGGTATTTGGGTGGCGTGGCCCCGGGTCAACAGAGGAGAAATGCCACAGGGCAGGGCGGTGACGGCTTTAACTCAACAGGGAGCCGCCGTCTTCTCGGTCCGACAGCCGGGGAACCCTGGGCTTCCCACGCTGGCTCAGAACCGGCCGCTGGGGCCCCTGTAAAAATCCAGGACTTCACTACATGATGCTGTTTCTCCGTGATGACAGTTGGCCTAATGGTTTTGAAGAGTCTCGACGCTTTACTTGATTTGGACAATTTATTTCTAGTTTCCATTTTGGTTGCATTGATAATGGAGAAACTTTCAAGGCAGCACACACCTGTGACCGGGGCCCGTGGTTTCCATGTGGTTTCTCGGGGATGGACCACGGGAGGTGCCCACACAGTCACCTGGAGATGATACTTCCCTGTGATCTTTCAGCGAGAACCTGGCTGTTCTGGGCTCAGCAGAGGAGGCCAGTTTTAAGGGAACCGTTTGTGTTCCGAGCTTGCTGCCCTGCAGCTGTTGAGCTAAAAGGACTCTCCTCCTGGTTCCGGGGGGGCAGGGGGCGAGGGTTGCTGTCAGCGAGGTCAGCCCTGCCCCCTCCACGGCTGAGCCTCCATCCCCATCTGAAACAGGGGCGATGGTGGGAACAGCCAGGGGTGCGCCAGGGCCAAGAGGAGACGCTTGGCGTTTTAGAGGTAGTTGGTACAAGGGGAAAACTTGACCTCATGGGCCGGGATAAAGCAAGTGAGACGCTGTCTGCTCTCTCTCACTGCCTGCACCCTGGTCCGATTGTGTAGTAACTGTTCTCTTCTCCCGCAGGGCGAGGCGGGCGCCCCAGGACCCAAGGTACAGACAAAGCCCCAGTGCCGCCGCTCTTCCTGGGCGGGATGGGCCCGCCAGCCGAGGGGGTGGGGGTGAGGGCATGGCGGCCGAGGGGTCGAGCTCCCGGGCGCTGATCGTGGGGTCCGGCCGGGAACCGCCCTGGCAGCAGGCACCACGTCTGTCCTGCGAGACCGTTTCCCCCGAGTCTGGTTCGGGGACGAAACGCGAGCAGATGTCTCGGAGGCAACCCTGGGGTCCCGGGGGCCGCGGCGGGGGGTTGGGCTGCTGGTGGTCAGGTGCTGCTGGGGCCCCAGTGGGTCCGAGTGGGTCCCTAGCACCGTCACACAGGCCTGGTCCTGGGGAGGCCGCCCCAGCCCCTCCAGGAGCCAAACTGGCAGCCTTCCCAGGAGGGAGGGCCCATCACTGGGGAGGCCGCCGTGGTGGTGCAGCTCCAGACTCGTCCGCCGGGAAAACCCGTGGGGAGAAGGGGGAGGACGACAGTGGGACTGGAGGGGCCTGGAGGGAGGGACGGGGTTCAGAGTAGAGACTCGGGTATGTAAACACGGGCACGCACACACGGGCACGGGCTTCAGGGATAAACGAGGAAAGCTGGTGACGTTTACAGTGAGGGAAAAGGCTGCCGCCGGGGGTGAAATTCAGCACAGGTGAGGCCAGACTCCACTTGTGGTTGGAGACCCTGGACACCAGAGTTAGACGCTCAGCTACCAAGGCCACTCAGGCCTGAGAGAGGGCTCTCGAGCGCCTTGACGGAGATGCCTGGGCCGGCTCCAGGCACGGACGCTCTCACGGTTCCCTCATCCCTGTGGCAGTGGGGTGCTGGGCCCCCGCCCTGCTTCCTCCAGCGAGTCCCCCCCCTCCCGAAAGGAGCGTCTCAGGCCCCCACCTGGGGGTCTTGTTAAGTGGATAAAGTCTGGTGAGGCCAGAAGAAAGAGGTGCTTGGGGTTTGCGTAGCTCCTGGCTGGTTGTTCACCCCCCGGCTCTTCAGATGTAAAATGTTCATGAGAAAACACAGGTGCACCGGCAGTGCAGTGGCGCCTGGGGCTTAGGGACACCGCGAGGGCCGAGGGTGATGACCTCTCCCACCTGTGCAGGGAAGCAAGGGAGACCCCGGCCCCATCGGCATGCCTGGGGAGCACGGCCTGGCAGGACGCCCCGGACCAGCAGGACCACCAGGGCCCCCGGGCCCCCCCGGGCCACCAGGCCCAGGACTCGCTGCGGGGTTTGTGAGTACCCGCTGCTCCTGGCCCCCAGAAAGCCCAGCTCTGCGGCCCCAGGCGTCCTCGGGCACCCACGCTGACCAGCACTGCCGGGCAGCAGCCAGACTGATGCCACCCCTGCCTGGGCTCCTCCCGGCTGGTGACAGAGTCCCCACATGTGAGCGCTGAATGGGGGGCACTGGCAGCCCCGCGTGTCAGCCCTGCCGTCCCCATGACCCGCCTAGCAGGGGCCCTGCCACGGGCAACCCCACCCTCAGAAGCCACCCGCTCGGGCGTTTGGATCCCTGCCCAGCCTGGGGCAGGTCTCTTCCTATGAGGAGACACACAGACCCTGGCGTCCCTGTGTGTTCTCCTCCAGGACGACATGGAAGGCTCCGGGGGCCCCTTCTGGTCGACAGCCCGAGGTGCCAATGGGCCGCAGGTACTGCCCCAGAGCTGGGCCTGGTCAGCTTGGGGGCGGGGCCGCCTGGGGGGTCCCTGGGACTGGCCTCCAGTGGGCCCAGGAGCAGCCGTGCAGAGCCAGCGAGCCACCTGCCTCCAGGACACTGTCCACCTCGGGCCACTGGTCTCCAGTGTGGGGGTCGAGCTGAACGACCACGGGGCAGGATGGGCCCCAAAGACAGGTCTTCCTGGGATATACTAGTCCAGTTCTCTTTATGGCCCTAACTTTGGGGAAGTTACACAGTTTTGACCTGAGCAGAACTTTAGTTAAAGAAAAACGGGGACACTTTTCCTGTGAAAAATGGATGGATTCCTATGAAATCCCACCTTGTTGTAACGTCGCCATGTGCACTGGTCAGGATTAGGTCCAGCTGGCGCTCCTGGTGTCCAGAGGTAACCGAGCTTAGACCGGACGGACGCACGAGGGGCCGTCCCGGGGGCAGGACGCCTGGGACGGGCAGAGAGAGGGCTCCCTCCCCCAGGAGCCCGTGGGGCCGACACAGACCCCACTGGGGGTGCTTAGGGGACCTCGAACCAGTGTGTCCAGCTTGGCCCTGGAGTCTCAGCCCGGCGAGAGGGGGGTGGGACGGGCGTCCTGTTCTGAGCGCCACTGAGGAGGATTTCCACTTGGGCAGGAGGTAGCTGGTGGAATAGAGCGGCTCTGCCCCTTTCCGTTCAGCGCCTTTCCCTTCATGGCTTAGCGTGGGGCAGTAGCAGTCGGCTGCCGCGGCACAAGGTGACCGGGCGAGGGCGCAGGGCAGGGTCCCCTCCTCTCGCTCAGGACACAGCTCCACTGCCGCTGGACCTCTGGAGGGGTCTGTGGGCTGCTGCGTGGCCTCAGGGTGATGGAGACCCTCGGGTGGGGTGGCTTCTCACGCCCTCCCCGCTGCCGGCTTGTGGACCATCTGTGGGACGCCACGTGTTGCTGAGGACAGGCCACCTCTGGTGGGGTTCCGGGGTGTGCGGGCCCCTGGTGACACAAACGCCCTTTTCTTCCGTGTTTTATAAGAGGGGCTCGTTTTTTTGCGGGGAAAGGCTGTCCCCCGAGGGGCGGGAAGAGCACTGACCCGGCCCTCTTCCTTCTCTGCCCCCCACAGGGACCACCTGGCCCGCCTGGAGTCCAGGTCAGTGAGAGATGTGTTAGTCCGGGGCGCCCGCCGCTCACCCCCTCCCCGCCAGGAGCTACTGCTCAGTGGCCCCGAGTTCCTCGTGGGAAATTTGCAAAACACAGAAAAGCCTAACGGGGAGGCGGTCCCCAGAGCTCGGTTCAGGGGGTGGTGCCGTCCCATCTTTCTAACCCCGTGAGTCGAGATCTCTGGCTCCACACGTGCCAGGCGTGTGCGGACTTGGGGAGAGCGAGGGGCTCAGGGAAGGAGCCCCCAGCCTGGGGTGCAGTGGCTGGCGCCCGGCAGAACCTGCGTGCTTCTCTCCCGCCGCTGGCCCCGCCTCCCTGCTTGGCCCTGCCCGCTCCCCGCCCCTGGGGGACAGCAGCTCCCACCCTTCCCGGGGGTGGGGGGCGTGGCGAGGGCCGCCCTGTGGTCCGGGAGTGCGGGGTCCCCCGCGGCCAGCTGCGCCACCCCGCCTCCTGGAGCGCTCTGCTCTGATGTGCAAACCTTTGGGACAGTTGGAAAGGTGGCTTCTTTAGAAGGACGCACTTCTTAGCTTCCTTGAACCGTTCAAGGTGAAGTCACCTGCGTGCTCCTGCTTCTGCGGGAAGTGGTGGCCTGGCTTCCAGGACAGTGCAGGCCACGTGCGCTCAGCGCGTGGGTGGGCGCAGGGCCCGGGACCCTCAGCTCTGAGCTGCGGGGTGCGGCGTGGGGACCACCTGGTGACCTGAGGAGGGGTGGGCGCTGCCTGGGGGCCTGGCCAGCGCTCGCGGCCCCACAGAACGCTTTGTCCACTTTAGGGGGATCCTGGAGTCGCGGGGCCACCAGGGACCAAGGTAAGAACAGCACCTCGGGCTCAGGAAATGCACAGTCGTTAGCGGCCCTGGCCTGGGGTGCAGGGCGGGGGCCCCAGGCTGAGACCAGGAGCCTGGCTGGTCCCCATTGCCTGGGGCCTCAGGAAATGGGTGAGTCCACGCCAGGCCCAGCATCCTTCTCCCACTGGCCCCCTGGCCCCCGCGGGCCCCCCCGGGTTTGCCCACAGGACAGCTTCCCTTCCCTCCCGGCTCCGCAGCAGAGTCCTCTGCCCCCTGCCCCCGCCTCTGCCCCACGGCGCTCCCCAGGAGGCCGAGCAGGTTGAATCTCCCTCAACCTGGTCAACAGACCAGGCTGAATCGGGTGTGAGCTGGTGGCCAGCGGAAAGCCCCGCCTGGCCAGCTCCGGGTCACCGTGGCCCCCGGGTGCCGCGGCTGACGCACGTGCTCTCCTTATGTCCACTGCAGGGAGAGGCCGGAGCAGACGGAGCTCCTGGGTTCCCCGGCCTTCCTGGCAGGGAGGGTGCAGCCGGGCTCCAGGTGAGTGGCCACCCAGGGCTGCTGCGGCTGATAGCCCCAAAGTAGCTACGCCTGGGTGAGAGCTGGTGCCCAGTGTGTATCTCAGGGTCCCCACAGGGCCCGGAGACCCCAGCTCCGTGGGACGTGAGCCGGCGGTCCAGGGTGCCTTGGGGGGTTTCCTGCGTGGCTGACCCCCCACCCTCCAGGCCCCATTTGGTCAATGTAGGGAAACCACATCTTCACTCAAGGCCAGTCCCGGGGGCCTGGGGTCTCCAGGAAGCGGGGCTCGTGTGCTGTTTATGAAGAACGATTTCCTTCCTGTCTCCACAGGGACCAAAAGGAGAAAAAGGGCCCCAGGGAGAGAAAGTGAGTTTGCGGGGGGTTGGCGGGCATCCGTGGACGGGTGGCAGGTGCACGGCAGGGCCGGGGGTGCACGGCAGGGCCGGGGGTGCCGCTCTCTGCCCCGTGCCCGCCCGCGTGGTGCAGAGACTTGGGCGGGATCTGGGCTCAGAGCCTGCCCTGCCTGGGGTGGGGGCTTGTGGGCCACTGTGCTCAGCCCTCAGGCGTCTCCTCACACCCCGTGGGCACCAGAAGCCCCCACCAGAAGCCGGGCTGGGCTGCAGTTCAACCCCAGGGGAAACTCTCTTCCAGGGCGACCCAGGGAAGGACGGAGTGGGGCAGCCAGGCCTCCCGGGACCCCCCGGACCCCCAGGGCCTGTCGTCTACGTGTCGGAGCAGGACGTAAGAACCCTGCATGGGTGGACACATGCTCTGCCCCAGGTCCCCAGCCCTCCGCCTGCAGGGCGATCTCCAGAGACACGGGGGGCCCAGTCTGTTGGTTCCATGGGGCTTCTTGGCATCGAAGCTGTGGCCCTTCCAGAGCTGCCCTTTGGTCGTGCTGTTTGCTCGCATGTCACCCGCGCTAGCTGTGACAGGCCCCCTCCGGCCCCCGTGCGCAGCACCCAGGGGAGTGGGGGGCACTGCCACCTGGTCCCAGGGTCCCGGGCCGGTTCTGTGGCGCGGGAGCGGACTCCCGGGGGTGCGTCATTTCTCGTCTCAGGGACCTTGATGCCAAAGCCGGGACGATGTCTTTCACGTTGACTGCCTGGTGTTCTTTGTGGGTCTTGTGTGGGTAATGTCACGGGAGTTGAGTGTTCATGGTAAACGTGGTCCTTTTCCTTCCTCCTCCGGGACCCTGGCTCTGCTGACTCGTGCACAGAGAGCGCTGGCGAGCGTGCCGGGCCCCGAGGTACGTGCGGCCCCGGGACGGGCTGGGCGCCGTGCACCTCCCCGCGGCAGGTCCTGACCGTCGCTGTCTCTCTCTCCACAGGGCCGGGTGGGGCTCGCAGGCCTCCCCGTGAGTACCTCCCCAGCGGGCGCGGGGCCTCTGCTTCGCAGGCAGGAGGCCGGGTGGGCCCCCGTGAGGCCGAGGAACCGGAGCCGGAGCCCCTATCCGGACAGGGGTGTCGGGCGGGCGTGTAGGGCGGGGCGGGGGGGCCACGGCCCTGAGGCAGGGGCCTTCCGGGCAGCGCTCTGTGTCTCCTGCAGGGACCAGCCGGGCCGAAGGGAGACCTGGGCTCCAGAGGCCAGCAGGGCCTCCCGGGACCCAAGGTGAGGGGCCGTCCAGGGTCACCGGGTGACCGCTCGGGGGGAGGGGCGCCGTGCCCGGGAACTTGGGGCGAACGCCCCTCTGGTCTTTTCCCTGGACCTGCCAGAGGCCCCGCTCACGGCTCTGCGTCCTGGTCTGTCGCGTCGGTGCCGAGGGCGGTTCACTGCAGGGCCGGGGGGGGGGGGGCGCCAGGCCTGCTCTTGCGGAACCCGCCTCCCTTACCCGCCCCCCTGTTCCAGGGCGAGAAGGGTGAGCCGGGCATGGTCTTCAGCCCTGACGGCAGAGCGCTGACCTCCGCCCAGAAAGGAGCCAAGGTGAGGGGGCGTCTGGGCCCAGCTGGCACCCTCCGTCCTGCCTGGCCGGGCAGCGGGGCCTGGGGGCCGTGGAGACGGCATAGAGGGGTTTGTCCTCCTGAGAGGGGCAGCTCCTGCCCGTGCGTGGGAGCCTCTGCTGATGGGCTCTGGAAGCTTCCGCAGCCTGGGCCCCTCGCCCGTCCGTCTGTTCCCCTCCCACCACCTCGGGGCCCCTCGGGGCCTGCAGCTCGGATCAGCCTCGGCCTGGCCGGCCCCTCGTTCTCCTCTGCCCGGCAGCGGAGCCCACACTGCAGAGGAGCCGGGGGCTCTTGGGGGCCCCGGCCTGGGCCTCGCCGGTGGGAGCTGCACCCCTGTGGTGCCTGACTGGCCCTCTGGGGGCACTGCCTCTGGGGGCGGGATCCTGGCCTGCCTTCCTCGGGAGGGGGCCCAGCATGGCTGGGCTTGGGAATGGGCTCCACGGGGGCCTGTGCCCCGGGTCCCCTGCCCCCCAGCCCTGGGGAGAGCTGGGTCTGGATCAGGAGGCTGTTGGGGACAGGCCTGCAGGGGGTCCCCAAAGGCCCCCAGGATTGTCGGCGGACGGGCCGAGGGACCACAGGGCAGAGAGAACTCTGCCAGCCCCGCCGTGTGTCACAGCTGAGGTCGGGGCCCACAGACCCCTCCAGCCCGGGCGCTGTGGGGCCGACCCCCTGGGTCTCGGGGCCCCCAGGCTGGGCCCCGGGACACAAAACCCCATCAGAGCTTTCTCCCTGTTGCTGCTTCCTTTTCTTCCTGGGTGTTGTCAGTGCCTCGGGCGCCGCCAGGGGCATCCAGATGGGCACGGGGACCCCTCGGGGGCGGGGGGCGTGACCTACGGCCACCTCACGGTACCTTCTGGTTTTCTGTTCAGGGTGAGCCTGGCTTCCGAGGACCCCCGGTGAGTAGGCCCAGGCTTGCCCGCGGTGCACGTGCGCGCGTGCGGAGAGCACCGTCTCCTACCTGGCTGCTGGGCAGGCGTGGCAGCCGAGCTTCTATCCCAGCTGCACCTCTGAATGCGGGGGCAGGGGTCGGGAGGGAGAGCGTGGGGCAGTGGGCCGGTCACGGCTCACCTAAAACCTGGCACCCCCAACAGGGTCCCTACGGGCGGCCCGGGCACAAGGGAGAGATTGGCTTCCCTGGACGGCCGGTGAGTCCCTGGGTCTCGTGCCGGGTGTGGATGATGGGTCCGGAGGGGAGTGGGCTGCAGTCTCTCCGCTGTCCTCCTCCTGGGGAGCCCCTGCCAGAGCGTGGCTCTCTCCAACCCCGCTCGCGGGCAGCTTGGGCCGCAGAGGGATGGGCACCCCGAGGAGGCCCTGGGTGGGGACAAGAGCAGCTGGGCCAGCCCTCACAGTGGCCACCCACTGTGCTCTGCCCCAGGGGCGCCCCGGGATGAATGGACTGAAAGGGGAGAAGGGGGAGCCGGGAGACGCCAGCGTGGGATTCAGCGCGAGGGTGAGTGTTCCGTGGGGCAGGCGGGGGTGGGAGGCCTGGCCGCAGTGGCTCGGGTCCCAGAGCTCACCTGTGGGGGGCTTCTGAGCAGCCTCGTGGCCCTCGGACACGCAGACCCCGTGCACACGAACACACGTGTGCGCGCACACGCACACACACGCGCCAAGGCCCCCGGACGGTGCCCCGGCGTGGTTTTCTCAGAAGGGCCTGTAGGCCGCGTGGGCTCTGGGGTGGGCACCTCTGGCCCGTGGGCTCTCGCTCCGACCGCCTTCACGCTGCAGTTACTGCCGCCTCGGGAGCCGAGGGTTCAGTGAAGTCCCCGGGTGAGGCCCTGTCATCACCTCTACCTGAAACGGTACCGTCGAGATGCAGGACTCGCCTCTGACCCCGCTGGGCACCCAGTGGGCCCGCCGGCTGCACCCGGTGCCTTTTCTCCTGGAGCCCCTCCCACCCGGCCTGGCCGAGCGACGCCGGGCCCTGAGTCAGTGGCTCAGGCCGCGGCTCTTCCGGGTTTTCCGTCACTGCGTGTCTTCGTTCGGGCTCCCTCCTCCTTGCAGTGGTTTCATGAGATCTCAGAACACGAGGCGGCGTCTTGCAGAGTTCTGAGATGGAGGTGGGCCGGGCCACTTCCGTCGAGCAGGACGGGGGGCTCTCGAATTCCCCCCGCGGTTCTGAGTTGTAGAGGCGGAGCGCCAGCCGCTGTGCGCGCGCCCTGGTCAGGCGTCCAGCGCGTCCGGCTTCTTCGTGGGCCTGAGCTTCGCCTCTGTTCCGCTGCCAGCCCTGTCTCCTCGGCCGCAGGGTAGGGGCGAAGGGGCCCAGGGGCCCGAGAGCAGGTGCCCGTGAGGTCCCGGGACCCTGTCCCCAGGCACCTTCATCACTCAGGCCAGCCCTTTGGCGAGTGAGCCGTTGCTTTCAGACCAGGCTCTTCTGACACTACCTGAATCGGCCGCTTGTCCTTTTTCTGTGAGCGGGTGAATGAACGGAACTGACCTTCATCCAGCTGACAGTTAGCAACCACACGAGCCGTGTCCGAGGTCGTGTCCAGCCCAGACGGCCGCCCGCACGTCTCCGTGGGAGGATTTGAGCAGGCTCTGGGAACGGGAAGGGGACAGCTCTGTCCTCGGAACCCACGACCACAGAGTAAACTGGACGCCTTCTCCATTTGATGTTTTCTGACTTCACCGTGATTCTCAGAGACGTTCCTGCCCACATCTGCTGTCCTGGCCAGTGTCGACGTCCAGTGTGGACCGACCAGGCTTTCTCTCCCCCCCACGCAGGGTCCGCCCGGCCCACCTGGGCCCCCAGGGCCCCCAGGCCCTCCCGGGACTCCTGTCTATGACAGCAACGTAAGTCACCGCGACACCTGCTCTTCCCACTGCATCCTCACGCTCTTCCCTGCACTGGCTTCCTTTTCCCTCCGCTGACCCGGGAGGGCTGAACCCCAGGCAGGGCAGCCGGAGCCACGGCCTCCGAGCCCCTGGCGGGGGGGCTTCTGGGAGGGGCGCGGTGGTGGGACCCAGGCCCACCTGCCTTGTAGGCCGCACCTGGTGGGCCGTTGGTTAGAAGACAAGCCCCCAGGGGAAGTGAGGTCGAGGGAGAGCTCTCCGGATCTGGGCTCCTGAACGCGAGCCCTGGGGTCCTGGGGGGTGAACGCCCCCTACCTCACAAGACTCAGTGACGCGAAGTGACCACGTGGGGCAGTCATGTCGTGACCGGGCTCCCAACTCCAAATCCTGTGTCCTCTCCCTCCCCCTCCCTGCTTCTCTGTCTTGGGGGGCAGGGGTGCTTGGGGGTGTGGCCTCGCAGACCCTTGGGTGGGTGGTGGCCTCAGTTTCTGGAGCGTCTCCCTCAACGGCCATCTTTGGCTTGTTCTTTGCAGGCGTTTGTGGAGTCTGGCCGCCCTGGACCCCCGGGACTGCCAGGTAAGGGTCCTGGGGCCTCAGGGAGGGCAGGTCACCCTTCCAGCCGCAGCTCAGAGCAGGGTGTGGGCGGCCCTCACGGGGGTGCTGGATGATCCAGGCCCCCCAGTCCCGGTTGATCACGGCCCCCTTTGCTGGGCTCCTGGGTCCTCCCAGCACAGCCTTCCAGGCGGGCCGGCCGTGGATGGGAGTGAACACCGAGCGGCCACCCACCGGCCGTCCAAGCCTGCTGTTTGTTCGAGCCCCTCCCTGCAGGAGTGGTGTGGCCTCTGGGAGCAGAGGCTGCAGCCCCTGGGGCGCGACCACTGGGCACTTCCGCGGGTCACGAGCTCCTGCTCTGACTGTCCCTGGGTTCACACGCTGCCCCCTCCCGGGTCCAGGCCTGCAGTGCACACAGTGCCCACCAGGGTCGGGCCATGCGTGGGCAGGAGGGCCTGTCCCAGGCGCCTCTGTCACATCGTTAGTAACAGGCACTGGGGTCTCTGTTCCTCCAGGGCACCAGGGGCCTTCTGGACCGAAGGGTGACAAAGGAGAAGTGGGCCCACCCGGGCCACCAGGTGAGAGTGCTCTGGGGACCTTGGGCTGTGTGTGGTCACCCGCCCACCCGGCTCCCGGAGGAAGGAGGCCCTCGGGGCTCAGGGGGCTCTGACGGGACGCCTGGCTGGCCCCGCGGTCTCGGGGCAGGGCTGGGGGCTGAAAGGACAGGGGCCTGAGGCGGTGGCCAGGCAGGATGTCCCAGCCCCCCACTCGCTGAGGAGCAGGGCTGGGCCCCAGTGTGCACCTCCCAGGGGAGACCCGGCACCCCCAGCGCATCGCGGGGGCCTCATCGGCCCGGCTTATCCAGGGGGTGAACTCCCAGCACCTCGGTTGTCCCCTGGGACGGCGAGAACCCCCCCCCCGCCTCCCCGAATCCCGCTTCTGCAGCCGATGAAGCAGGAGAAAAAGTGTGATGCCGGGCGCGGGCCAGGCAGAAGCCAGGCGAGACGGCCCCCCGGGCACTGCCAGCGTCTGCGTAAGCTCGGGGTTCTCCTGCGAGCTGCCGGAAGCAGAGGCAAACCCTCCCCTTGAGGAAGGTGAGCTCGTTGAGGGCCTGGGATTCCCAAGCGGGCAAGCGACCAGCCAGCACTGACAGGAGTCCAGGCTTGGCCTGGGCCGTGACGATGATGCCCAGACGTAGAGAAGAGGCGATGGCGGCACAGAGCTGGAGCCCAAGGGCCAGAGTCGGGTTTAATTCTGGGGCTGAAAACCCGCAGGATTCCGTGCGACTTCAGGCGGACGGGACACAGCCGAGGGGGGGAGGGGTCAGCCGGAGTCTGCGGGACACGCCGAGGGAGGTCAGACGCGTGCGGGTGAGGACACGCGGTGGGGCTGGGGCAGAAGAGCATTTGAAGGCGTCACGGCCGAGCTTCCAAACCGGGAAAGGTTCAAGGAGCCCTTCGCGCGAAGGGTCAACACGAGCTGATTCCTCACGGGGATGAGAGGAGCCAGAGACCATACAGGGTCCCAGAGGTCGGAAGAAAGTAACCGCTCACCTAGAATTTTGCATCCGGTAGACATCCATCTTCTGCAGGAAGAGCACGTGGGCAGCCAGGCCTCTCAGGACACGAGCCTCAGTGGGGACCGCGAGGGCCGCTGGGGAGAAGGAGGTGGTGCTGGTGACACGGGGACGGAGGTAGAGCAGGAGGACCAGTGAGACCCGCGTCCCCGCTCGGCCCCGCCGCAGAGGGGTCACATCCCCGAGACCCAGCCTGGCCCCGAGGATGTTACATCAGACCCAGGTGAAGGACGCACCTGTCACCTCAGGGTCCAGCCAAGAACAGGAGGGAACGTGTCCCTGATAACCGAGCAGGAAGGGAGAAAAAACCCGACCCGAAGACGGCAGGAAAGGAGAAGAGGAACTCGGGACACGTGGAGGAACAGGAAACAGGGAGTGAAGCTGATTAAACTCAGAGCCGTTGGCGCGTATGTTCAGTGAGCGGGTCCACTCTCCTGTCTAAAGACGGAGCTGTGCTGCTTATAAGAGGCACCCCCAAGTGTAAGGATGTGAGAGCTGAGGGGGAAGGGGGTGGGAGTCTGGTGAGAAGGGAGCCGTGTGTGTGTGCTCGTGAGAAGTCAGACAAGTGTATTTTAAAGCAGGAAGTACTGCCAAATTTATTTAAACTCCATAATGATAATGGGGTAAACCCGGCAGGAAAGCACAACGATTCTAAATTTCTACGCCAGCAGCAACATAGCTTCAAGAAGTGAAAAGCAAAGAAAGACCGGGTCAGTTGGGAGGTGGAAGGTCTGAACAGCAGGTGACAACCTGGCCCCCAGTCCCAGCACCAACATGGGAGGCCACAGGCCCACGCCGGGCACACAGCAAGTCCCTCAGGCCTGTCTCCCCCCGAGGGAGCATCAAAGACACAACCGGGCAGGGCACCTGCGGGGAGGAGAGGCCACGGTGAGAACTGGAAACCCTGGAGCTGAAGGACAAGGATGTGTCTGAGGGGCAAGCATGCAGCCAGGGCCGGGGTTGGGATTCTCGGCCCTCACGCTGTGGCCCGCGGTGGCAGTGGGGTCACCCCGCTCTGAGGAGGGACCCAGGACAGGAGCTCCGGCCGTGAACGTGAGCCTCGTGGCCCTGGGCGGGCGTGGGTTTCCCGGAGCAGCCGTGGCGGAGCCCAGATCTGGGGCTCCCCCAGCCCCCCAGGCCCACGGTTCACTCAGCAGGCATCACTTCACCCTGGGGGTCTGACCCCCACCTGTATCAGGCTTCCAGGGGAAAGGCCACAGGAGAAGGGTGAGCCAAGGTCGCTTTCCCACCCAGGAGTGAGGGTCTTGTCAGCTCCTTGTCTACAAGGTCACAGCCTTAAGTAGCCTGCGCTTCAAGCATGCAGCCCAGGAAGTTAGAAAACAAATAGATTAACTCCCAGAAAACAGATGGGAGATGCAGTGAATGGAAAAAAAAATGTACATAAGAGGAAGCATCGTGACAGCTAAGAAGTCAGATGTTAGTTCTTTGAAAAGACTAATACTACTGCCCTCGAGGGACTGATGAGGGAAAGAGACAGCAGGAGACGTTGAAGATGGTACCCTCGTGCTCTGGAAAGAGCGGGCACCCTCTCTCCACCCTCCGCAGTGGCGGGTCGGGGCCACGGGGGGTGGCCGGTCGTCGCCGGCGCGGGGCCCAGCCAGGGTGCGGGGGCAGGAAGAGAAACAAGCGCAGGAAGAAATAAACCCGCTGTTCTCACGAGGACACCTTTGTGAATGCCAACAACCAAAGCGACGCGCAGATAAAGCGTCAGAATTAATGAGTGAATTTACCAAAGTCACAGGGGCAGTTCACAGCAATCGCTGGCCAGTCATAGACTAAATGAAACCTTCAAAAGGCTCCATTTAGAAAAAGATCAGGTGGGTTGCCAGAGGTGGGATGCAGGGTGGGGGGTGAAGGGGGTCAAAGGTACCAACGTCCAGTTCCAGGACACAGCATCCGGGGGCACGCGGCTATGGCCAACACCCCTGCCCAGTGTACTTGAAGGTGCGAAGAGAGAAAAGCCCTCGTCACGAGGGAAAAGCGTGTTTTTTCCTTTGTGTGTGTGTCTCTGTGAGGTGGTGGCTGTTAACTAAACGCCCTATGGCGGTCATTTCCCAGCGAACGGTAAGTCGTCGTTTAGCGGCCCCCCTTGACCGTCTGCAGTGCTGTGTGTCAGTGATAAAAACTGAAGGGAAAAAGGCACCGTGAACAAAAACACCAAAAAAATCAAGTGATTGGGAATAAGTGTAACAGAACACGCAGGGGATCTCTCCACAGAAACACAGAAATTAGAGACAGAGGAGACTTAGGGAAAGTCGAGGGCGGGGGGACGGGTGGACCAGGCAGGAAGACAGCACCTCACTGGACCCCCCCAAACTCTCCCCCCCGTAGGGCAGTTCCCGTTGGACCTCCTTCACTTGGGCGCTGAGATGAAGGTGGGTGACCCCTGGTCCTCACGCTGCCCCCCACACGGGGCCCCAGAGAGCACCACCCAGCACGCGCACCCCTGGCTCCATTTTTCGGGAATTCGGTTGGCGCAGTGGGAAGCTGGGAGGCCGAGCCCCGTCCTGTCGGGCTGGCCAGGCCTGGGCCGCAGAGGCTTCACCGTGGGCCTCTGGGGGTCGGCGCCCGCCCCTCCCCGCGCGGCCCTGGGAACGGGGCTGTCCCGACAAGCTTTTCCATCCACAGGGGGAGAAGGGTGACCAAGGGGCCGCCGGGCAGAAAGGAGAAAGGGGCGAGCCCGGGGGCGGCGGGTTCTTCGGCTCCAGCGTGCCTGGCCCCCCCGGCCCGCCAGGCTACCCGGGGATTCCGGTGAGTCTGGCCCCAGCCGCCTGTGGGTGCCACACACGGGCCCAGGCCCGTCCTGTACCGGAGCGTGCGTCCCCGGGGTCCCTGGGGCCTGGGGCCGAGGGCAGGTCCCCCCTGCGGCCTGGGCCCCGAGCAGCCCCTCCCGGTTCCTTGCCCGATTGCGGGCCACCCACGAGGGGAGCCTGGTGGGTGCGTAGTGGCTGCTGTCCCGGATTGGGCATCCGATCCTCCTTTCTCCTGCTGCCACTGTTCTCCACCAAATGCCCTCGGGGAGACCTTCTGTCCTGAAAGCGTCTGGGGACCGTGGGCCCCAGCTTCCATCTAGGAGTGGAGGAGGGCTGGGGGCCCTCCGGGCTGCACCTCTGTGGGTGGCTGTCCTTGTCTGCGTCCCAGGGCCCCGTCCCAGTGCGGGACACACGGGGTGGGAAGGCTGGGTTTCCCAGGCCCCGCGTGGGCGGTGGGGGGACGGGGGCCTGGGGGCCGTGCTCCCTGCAGGGGCTCGTGGCCAATGCAGCCAGGACCTTCAAGCTTGCTTGTCCCCAGCCTGGGGACGTAGGTGACAGCGCCCCGTGTTTTGTCTTCCACATTAGGGGCCCAAGGGAGAGAGCATCCAGGGCCAGCCTGGCCCTCCTGGACCTCAGGGACCCCCTGGCATCGGCTACGAGGGACGCCAGGGGCCTCCCGGGCCCCCTGGACCTCCAGGGCCCCCGGGACCCCCATCCTTTCCTGGCCCTTACAGGCAGAGTAAGTCGGGTGGAGAGTGGGCCCTGGGCTCCAGCCTCATCCAGGAAGGGCCACTGTTCCCACCTCTGGTTTCTCTCTTGTAGCTATCAGTGTTCCTGGCCCCCCAGGCCCACCTGGGCCCCCAGGACCGCCCGGATCCATGGGCACCTCCTCAGGGGTAAGCGCCACCCTGTTCCTGACCTGCCGGACCCTCACTGCCCAGCTGCCCTTCCCTTTGGAGGCATGTGGGTGGGCACCCCAGCGCCAAGAGCCCTGAGACGAGGTTTCCAAAGCAGAAGTGGGGGACCCAGGCGTGGCTGGGGTCTGAGATGGGCAGGGGAGGAGGATGAAGGAGGGGCGTTGAGAAGGTCCCTGAGGGCGGGTCTGCTGTGCAGAGGCTGCAGTGGCCCAGGCACTCGGGGGCTGAGGTCTCCCCCTGGCGCTCATGGGGCCAGTCTGGCAAGGAGGCGGCCACGTAGGTCTTCAGACTGTCGCAGCCCCCAACCCTCCCCATGAGCCCAGAGGCCCCCTGTGCACAGGGGACCCCACTGGGCTGGGCTTCTAGCAGGTGAGGGTCTGGGCCACGTACCAGACGCTGCTGGACCAGGTGCACGACGTGCCGGAGGGCTGGCTCATCTACGTGGCCGACAGAGAGGAGCTGTACGTCCGGGTCCGAAACGGGTTCCGGAAGGTTCTGGTGAGTTCTGAACAGGGCGATCCCTGCACGTGGTGGGGGGACTTACCACTTTGCTTTTGGGGTGAAGGGTACACACAAGACGGGAGGCAGAGGACCTGCGTTGCAGGGGGCCCCGGCGCCTGGCGAGCGGCAGGGACCAGTCGGGCGGGGCCCGTGGACATGCTGCCAGCCGTCCTCCATCCTCACCCGCTTCCCTCCACTTCTCTCTTTTATTAGAAGCTGCTCTATGGCAGTTTTAGGTTCACAGAGAAGTGACTCTGTTTTTAAACTAACAGATATGCTTATTGTGTGCCGGGCACCGGGTGGGGGGCACTGGGACGCAGCCATGCCGGCCTTCCCTGGTGTGGGGGGCGGCCAGGGCGAGTGGCGCTGGCTGGGTCAGAGGTCCCGGGGTGACCCCCTGTTTTCTTCCAGCTGGAGGCCCGCACGCCCCTTCCCCGCGGGACGGTAAGGAGCGTCCCTTCTTCCCACGACCATCTCGGGGGAACCGGTGGGCAGGGGTGCAGCCGGGGAAGGGGGTGCAGACCGTGCTCGTCACCCTCCCCAGGCGAGGGGCTCCTCGGAGTCCTTGTCTGTCTGCCCTTGTCCAGAGGGCTGGGCACGGGGACAGACCCTTCAGGCTGCGGGGGGAGGAGGAAGGAGGGGGGCAGGCGGGAGGGGGCCCAAGATACTCCAGTCTCCCTAAGTAGGGGTCACACCCCCCAGGCGGTGGCTCCTCTGAGTAGAGGTCATGGCCTCTCAGACGGCTCAAGAGCGGGGCTCCGTGCTAGGTCTCGGGAGTCCGGGTTCAGTGTGGGCTGGTCTGCCCCGACGCCAGGCTCGGGGAGTCCCTTCTCTCACGCAGCACCTAGTCCCAGGTGCTGTTCTAGGCGTGGGGACAGCTGTGCCTGAAACAGGCAAAGCCCCCGCCCCGCGGAGGCGACATCGTGTTGGGGAGACGGGCAGTAAGGGCAGTAGGTGACTAGGCAATAGCATACAATTATATAAATATAGACATTTCAGATAGATACGTGAATTCATTCTATAACTTATGATTGCATTAGACGTACTACCAGGTAGTAGGTACCAGGTACCAGGTATTCAGGTAACGGGTGTCCGAAGGTGCTGGCTGCTGTGGGAAAGGGACGGAATTGGGAAGCGGGTGGGGCACAGGGGCTGGCGTTTGGAGGTCGACGTCACCGTTGGAGGTAGGGACCGGGCAGGGGCTTAAGGGCTGCTGGTACCACGGCTGCAACAGGGGGAGGTCAGGGAGATGCGGTCGGCCCGAGGGTGCCCAGGGCCACAGGGAGGAGCTGGCTCCTGAGGGTGATGGACCCGGGGGCTTGAGCAGAGGGCCACCCAGCCCGACTGAGGTGTCACCAGGCCGGCTCTGGCCCGACACGCTGGGCGCCCCCGGGTCCAGCTCGCCACCTCCAGTCCGGCATCGCCGGCCCAAGAGCACAGCCGGGTGCAGATGAAGGGCGTGCAGGGCCGGGTAGCGGGACCCGCGGGTGCAGGAGGCCCGGCCCCACGGCGCTGTCTGCCTCTCCGCCTGCAGGACAACGAGGTGGCCGCTTTGCAGCCCCCCGTGGTGCAGCTGCACGAGGGCAACCCGTACCCCCGCCGGGAGCCCCCGCACCCCACAGCGCGGTCCTGGCGGGCCGACGACATCCTGGCCAGCGCCCCGCGCTTGACACACGCCCAGCCCTACCCTGGGGCCCCGCACCCCGGCGCCTACGCGCACCACCGGCCGGCAACCCCCACGGCCTCACCCGCCCACACTCACCACGACTTCCAGCCGGTGGTGAGTGACCACTCCGGGCGGCGCAGGGGGTGGAGAGTCTGGAGCCCAGAGCAGCCGGGGAGGGGGCTGGGGCTGGGACCCGCCCTCCCCTCCCCCCTCCCCCTCCCCTCCCCCTCCCCCCTCCCCGCCGCTGCCCCGGGGTTCACCCTGCTTGCACCCCAGAGACCCACCGGGGTCGGCTGGGATGGGGGTGGCCGCGAAGACCCGGGACACCAGGGCTGACACGCGGCTCCACCCGCAGCTGCACCTGGTCGCGCTCAACAGCCCGCAGTCGGGAGGCCTGCGCGGCATCCGCGGCGCCGACTTCCAGTGCTTCCAGCAGGCGCGCGCCGCGGGGCTGGCGGGCACCTTCCGCGCCTTCCTGTCCTCGCGGCTGCAGGACCTCTACAGCATCGTGCGTCGCGCAGACCGCGCCACCCTGCCCATCGTCAACCTCAGAGTGCGTGCACGCCCCAACCTGGGCCGGGCCCGGGGGTCGGGTGGGCGCCGGGCAGGTCTCGCCCCTGAGGACCACGGGCACCCCATGGAGGCCCCACGTGGCCCCCGACCCCTGCGCCCGCCTGCCAGGCACGCTGGCGCATCACCAGCTTCCGGAGGGGGCTGGTCCCTCGGGCCCTCAGCACTTGGGTGTCAGTCCAGGGCTGGGCGTCCCTGCACTGGTGCTCTCCACGGGGACGTGTTCCGTGGCTCCTTCCGCGAACGGAACCACGTGCTCTCTGGATGCGCCGAGCGCCTGTGTTCCCTGGGACCAAAGGCGCTGGACTCGCTCTGGCCCAGGGTCCAGGGCTGGGGGCGGGTGCCCCGCGTTCCTGGGAGAGGGCGGGAGGCCCCTTGGGGGGGCGTGGGCCGCTTGTCCCTCTGGCAGGAGCTAACCAGAGACGGGATGACCCCGCTTCCCTCCGCAGGATGAGGTGCTGTCTCCCAGCTGGGAGGCCTTGTTCTCGGGCTCCGAGGGCCAGCTGAAGCCCGGTGCCCGCATCTTCTCTTTCGACGGCAGGGACGTCCTACAGCACCCCGCCTGGTAGGTCCGCTGTGTGGGCGCAGCAGCTCGCGGCCTCTCGGGATGCAAGAGCCCTGAGCAAATGGGCGACGCTCCTGGCTTTGAGCTTCCAGGCTGACCCAATCCTGGAACACGCTCGCGGCTTAAAACTCCCCAAACCCAAAAGCACAGGAGGAAGAGTAGAGCGTCGTTTGCGGTGTTATCTGAAACACCCTCACCTGGTCTGCTTCCCCGGGCAACTGCCCCCAACTTCCTGCTGGGGAGACAGGCTCCAGCCCCCACTGTCTGTCACATAAACATCACAGCGAGTTACTTCTATAAATTCCTCAACGTGGAGCCTCTGGGTTGGAGGACACGCGTGCCTACCTGACACGCTGGCGGAAGTCGCTAGCTTGCCCTCAGGTCGGCTTCACGCGCATCGTGCCCCTGCTTGCAGGTGTGAGGCCCCTGTTCCCCAACACTCGGGGGCTTGGGCTCAGACGAGCCCGCGTCCCTGCCCTCACCGAGGAGCACCGCCCAGGGCCGTGCTCCGGCCCGTGGGAGCCTCGGGCAGGGCTGTGGGCTCCAGGCCTGCCTCGTTCCCAGCGAGGAGGCCACACCGACACGGGCCCTCGAAGCCAGGCCCACCCAGGCCCCGCAGGGTCAGCCCTCGAGGTCACTGGGCGCTGCTGGCCAGGCTGTGCCCCCAAAAGCAGCAGCAGGACGGGGTGTGATCCGGGAGGCCGAGCGCCCAGGACGAGGTTGGCCTGACTCCCGGCCACCCGAGTCCCTGCCCTCCCAGCGGCCCCCGCATCCTGCAAAACCTCCGCCTTTGGGAGACGCCCTGTCCTGCCTGGTGTGGCCTCCAGCGTGGGGCGGGGGTGGCCCCCGGTGAGACTGACGGCCACTGCCTCTTGCAGGCCCCAGAAGAGCTTGTGGCACGGCTCAGACCCCAGCGGGCGCCGGCTGACGGAGAGCTACTGCGAGACGTGGCGGACTGAGGCCAGGGCGGCCACGGGCCAGGCCTCCTCGCTGCTGGCGGGCCGGCTGCTGGAGCAGAGAGCAGCGAGCTGCCACAGCGCCTTCATCGTCCTCTGCATCGAGAACAGCTTCACGGCCTCCTCCTCCAAGTAGGGCCTCTGCTGGCGCCACGGACGGCTGGACGCACAGACAGAGGGCCGGAGAAGAGCCAGGCGGCAGGCAGGGGAGCGGACACGCCCTGGCCCGCGCGGGGAGCCTCTGCTGGCGCCCAGGGCAGGGACCTGGCTGGGACACTTTCCTGTATGGTTCACGTTTCATGTAATCCTCCAGAAATAAAAAGAAGCCAAAGAGTGTATTTTTTAAAAAGTTTACGACAGCCTGGTGCCCAGACTCCCCCCCATCCGCCTCCCCCCCAGAGCCTCGGTGCCTGTACTGCCCTCCTGGCCCAAATCAGACCAGGGGGTGGACCCGGCCCATTTAGGCAAGAGGAGAGGCCTCCCGGGTGCCGAATGGGGCCCCCAACCGCCCGGGCAGGTGCTGGTGGCTCTGTTTCCTGCCCAGAAAGCCTTGTGGCGCCAATGCCAGGCCTGTCTGCAGGGCAGCCGCGACGAGGCGCTGGGGCCTCCCTCCTGCCCTCTCTCGAGCTGGCCGGCCCACTCTTGGGCCACGCGCGGTGCCAGGGGAGACCACCTCCTCTCAGCCTCTGGCAGCAACTCCCCTGGGTGCAAGGTTCCAAGCTCAAACCCCCCCCCCCCGGCACAGCCCCGGGGCTCCTGGTGCTGCTGTGTGCGGCCAGCTCCACCACGTGGGCCCGTCTGCGGTCCTCTCTGTCCCACTCTGGCTTCCCGTGTCCCCTGAGGTCCCACCGGCACAGAGCCTGGCCCGGCCCGGACTGTACTGGGAGAGCTTTTTGGGGTCCATAAACCAGCACCGGGTCCCTGGGCCCAGACCTCACACCGGGCACTCCTTCCCTGACTCCAATGCCTGACCAGCTCTGCCCAGCAGCATGTCTGGGGACCCAACTGGGCCCAGACCCAGGCTGCCTCAAGTCCTGGGTCAGACCTGCCTCCTCCTGAGCTTGGCACCAAGGCCCTGGGTTCACCTTTGCAGGACAGAGAGGCAGAAGCCCTCGGAGGCAGAAGGCCACACGTGCCCCCCGCCAGGACAGAGCCCACAGGCTGCCCAGCTGAGCCCCGGGACGGGCGAGGCCGCACGGAGGGGCTGGGCCGTGTTCACAGGCGGGCCACGCGTGCTTGGGCCCTGCTCGCCACTGTCTGTAGCAGCACGTCTTGGGGAAAACCCACGTCATTGCCCTCCTTGTGGGAGGAGTGAAGGGGACATTTGCGGGTGCGCGCGGGCATCTCCAGGGGAGCTGGCGGGGTGGCCCAGAGCCCAGCTGCCCCAGGGTCCGCTGTCCAGGCGCTGTGACTGTAAACCGCAGGGGCTGGTCCTGTGAACTGTGTCTGTGGTTTCCAAACAGGCGCCAAATAAAAATGACCATTTACACTGACACGTGGTTTGCAAGCAGCTTTCACTGTCATGAGTCCTCGGGAGTCTGTCCTGGACGGCCCGGCTGGCCAATCCTGCTACAGGAGCACAGGTGTGCACAGGTATACGCAGCCGATGTATACGGATACACACAGGTGTGCACAGGACACAGGTGTGCAGATGTACACGGATGCACACGAACACACGTGGGTTCCCAGACGCATGGTCGTCCTCCAGTACCCATGGGGGGTGGTTCCAGGACCCCCTCAGATACCAAACCTGCGGGTGTTCAGGACCCTTGCATACAACCTATGCACGTCCTCCTGTAAGCTTTAATTTATCTCAGGTTACTCATCATACCTAACACAAGAAAAACGCTATATAAACAGTAGTAAATACAACGTAAATTCCATGTAAATAGTGGCTGGCACATGGCCAATTCAAGTTTTGCTTTTTGAAACTTTCTGGAATTTAGAAAAAAATATTTTCAATCCACAGTTGGTTGAATCCTCAGATGCGGAATGCCCGGATAGGGAGGGCCACCATGGGTGTGCGCTGGTGTACATGGATACACACACGTGTGCAGATACACACATCTGTGCATGGGTGTACGTGGATAAACGCAGAGGCACATAGATGTGAGTGGATATACATGGTGTGAGACACACGTGGGTGTACACAGATGTACACGGGTGTGAGATACACGTGGGTGCACATAGATGTACACGGATGTGAGATACAGGTACACATGGATGTACACAGCTGTCCATGGATGCCACAGGCGCCCCACACCTTTCTTCTCTCTCAGGGTCTCCCTGGCAGTGGCCAGCAGCCTCACAAGCTCTTCGGAGCCGGGTAGGTGGTCCGGCCCCGGCCCCCGTGCCCCCCACAGCTGTGGCAGATGTCTGAGCCCGAGGGGCCGTGCACACTGCACAGAGCAGGGGCTCAGTGGTGCCCCAGGAGCTCGGGACCAGGGGTGGCAGAGGCTGAGCGGGGGGACCAGCGCCTGTGCGGAGGCTGCAGGGGGAGCGGGCGGAGGCGGGAGACCAGGGCGCTGGGTCGTGCTCACGGCGGGCACAGAGCAGAGCCCTGCCTCCTGGGTCAGTAGCCAGAGGCGAGCCTCCTCCACCCATCGAGCCCCGCCAGCTCCCTGAGCATGGAGGGGGTGCTGCCCCTTCCCAGCAGCACCCTGGGGTCGGCTGTGGTGTCTTGTGCGGAGACGCCTGGGGACCATCTGACCTATCTGACCCCCACCAACGGCCGTGAGTTGAGTCAAGCTGCGTGTACAGCCTCTTCCTTGACCCTCAGGGTGCCCCGAGACGCCTGCTCACCCAACCTGACCTCGGGGGTCCCAGGGGGCAGCCAGCTCAGCCCCTCCCCCACCAGGCGTCCTGCTCTGAACTCGCAGCCGCGGCCTTTCCTGGAGACCCTGGGTGAGGGCCGGAGGCCGTGGGAGGGGCTGGCTTCAGCTCAGGACAGGGGGCAGGGCTGGGACCCTCTCGACCGGATGGATGCGTGGAGTCAGGGGTCCCCTCACTCGGGCTGTGCGTCTGCTTCACGTGCCTGGGGCCGAGCAGACGGTGTCACGTGTCAGAGGAAGCATGACCGGCTCTCGGGCCTGGTGGCAGTGCCCAGGTGACGTGGGCGAGTCCCCCGGGGGCTGGCGCGTGAGCGGCCCCCACCACCGGGAGCGGGTCAGCATCCACCCAGCTCCGGATCGCAGGGCAGAGAGGACCTGGGGTGAAGCCCAGAGCGGAGGAGCCGGTGCTCCCGGGCTTCCACCCGACGGAACCGCCACCCCCAGCGCCCCGCTTCTCCCCCAGAAACGAGCCAGAACAGGGTTCTCATTTTTGTCGGGTTTTTTCAAAAAAAAGGAACAGCATCGTTTACAACGAAAGCACCTGGACACCTGCAGACGCCACAGTTCAGCCACAGGCTCAGGAACACGGCCCCACCCCAGGGCCCGGGTCACCCCGCGGGCACCAGGTCCCCTGGGCTTGCGTCTGGGACCACCTTGCCATTTCTCCGGGACAAGGGGGTGAAAGCAGGGAGGTCTGGCGTGCACCTGGGCCCCCTGCACCGGCCACGTGTAGGCAGGGACAGCAGAGCAGCCCCCAGTGGCCGGGGGGCATCCCCGGCAGGCCGCGGGTCACGGCCAGGGCGGGAAGCAGGGCTGAGGAGTGCCCCGCTCGGGGTGAGCCGAGGACGCCTCGTGGAGGCTGGAGGCCCCCGAGGCTTGGGTCTCAGGGACAGGGCACCGGGGGCCCGTCAGTCACCAGCGCCACTATCTGACGATGTGGACGATGCCGGAAACCTGGCTGCCGACACCCAGAGACAGGCAGCTGCTGGGAACGTGTCAGCTCTGAGGTCAAGGCCCAGGCCCGCTGCGTCTGGTGTCAGGAACCTGGCCGCCCACCGGCCAGGAGAGCAGGTCGGGCGGGGTCAGGCCTTGGCCTCGGGCTGCTGCCTCTGCTCCCCCACGGCTCGCACGCCGTCCTCTGGGGCGGGCCCGTCCTGCGCGGCCGGCTCCCGCATCGGACTCATCAGCTCCTGGGCCGGCGGCGGGGGCTGGTGGCGGCCCTGTCGGAAGTGGCGCAGGCCCGTCAGCAAGGCCGCAAGGACATAGGCGACAAACAGCACCAGGAAGTACACAAAGTAGACGAGGAACTGGAACAGAGAGGGTGCAGGTGAGGCGGGCGGGGCACCCAGGGGTCGTGGAGGCCGGAGCAGGGCCCAGCCTCCACCCACCCAGCGGAGCTTCTGCAAATCCAGCACTTCTGCGCCTCCGCCACCTGCCCCGTAGCACTCTGATCACCTTGTGTGACAGCAAATGTGCCCTTGGCTCTGGGGCCAAGTCCTCACGGAGGACGCCTGTGCGGGCAGAGGCTGGTGGAGGAGAACAGGCCGCCCAGGTCTCCCGGCCCCCGCAGCCCCCGCGGCCCCAGGGAAGTGCAGCCCTGCACCCCGGGGCCAGTGAAGCTGCAGAGCGGTGATGCCCAGCACACGGGCAACTCCCCCCGATTCTCAGACCGCAGCGGCAGGGGGGCCAGGGTGGTCTCCTTCGCGTGTGGGCCAGACGAGCGTGAGTCCCGCCCACGGCCCCGGAGCTCAGCTGCCCCGAGTGGCCTCCCCGAGAACCCCTCAGCACTGCGTGCTCAGCCCTTCTGGGAAAGCTCATTTTCAGGAGCAAAACCAGGAAATGAAACGTCGGGGACTTGGCTTCCGGGAGGATGGAGCTGGCGTGACTCGCCTGTTCCTCGCAAGTACGATTAGAACCCTGGACACTGCACAGACAACGCACAGAAGGTGACTCTGAAGAGTGGATGGGGGCAGACTAGCTGGGGCCTCGGAATCCAAGGCGCACCACGGCAATGTGTCCCCTGGGCTGCTTTTCTTTCTGCTGCAAAGTATTTTTAAAGGAAGCAAAGAAGCCCACAAACCAGAAATACCAGGAAACACAGAAAAAAACACTCAACAAAAGCAGCTCCACCCAGCAGGACAGGACACTGATGAGTGGGAGCCCCGCTCCTCCAGCCAGACCCCACCCTCGTGACCCAGGCTGCACACCCCCCACCCCCGTCGGGTGGTGCTGGTCAGGGCCCAGTGGGAAGCTGGAATGTTCACCCCCATAGGGACTACATGCAAAGCCTGGACTTTCACTCCCCCCAGGTGGTGCTCCCCCTCCCTGACGAGTCAGGACTTTCACCCCACCCAGCCACAGTGAGAATGCTCCTCCCCCACCAGTGTCACTGGAGGCCGCGTGGGGAGCAGTAATGAGGCAACCATGGCCCTCCTGACCACTGCAGGCCATGTGGGGAGCTGGCACTCCCTTCCTTGCCCAGCAGTAAGGAGAAGCCCCACCCCACCCCTCAGCGTGAGGAGGGCTGAGCGGGGAGCCTAGAATTCCACCCCACGTGGCTATAACGAGGTGCGTGCCCCTAGTCCTCCGCTAGGCTGGTGTCAGGAGAAGCTAGCTAAAACAGAAGGAGTAAATGAGAGCCAGAGTCTCAAAATATTATAGCCAAAATGTACAGGTTTCATTAAAAAAAAATCACTCAGCACACTTACAACCACACAGATCTCTAAATGAATGAGATACAGTCAGCAGACACCCACACCAAGATGACAGAGACGTTACAGTTATCTGAGAAGGATCTTAAAGTGGTCATCGTAAAAATGCTTCAACAAGCAACAACAAACATGCTTGAGACAAACGAAAAAGTCTCAGAAAAGAAACAGAAGGGATAAAGGAGAAAAGTTACAATTGAAAAATATAATCACCAAAATAAATACTCAGCAAATGGTCTCAACAACAGAATGGAGGGCACAGAGAAAAGAATCAGTGAACTGGAAGATGGAACAATAGAAATCACCAAATCTGAACAACAAAGAGGAAACAGATGGGGAAGAAAAGCAGAGCCTCATTCTCCAGGGGACAAAATGTAACACTGTGTCATGGGTGTAAAATAAGAAAGGAATGGGGCTGAAAAGGTACCTGAGGAAATAGTGACTGGGAAAGCTTCCCAAGTTTGGCAAGGGACATAAACCTATGGATTCAAGAAGCTGGGAGAACCCCAAACAAGACAACACCCCCGAATCAGACCAACACACACCATATTCAAATTTTTGAAAGCTAAAGACAAAGAAAAAGGAAAACTCTTGAAAGCAGCCAGAAAAAAAAAAAAATGACACCTTCAGGGAAAAATAATTAGAACGACAGTGGATTTTTCATCAGAAACCAGGAAGGCCACAAGGATATGACAAATTTTTCTCATACTGAAAAATTCAGGAATGAAAAATAAATCAAGACATTCTCAGATAAAGAAAAACTAAAAGAACAATTTGTCACTGGCAGACCTGCCTTAAAAGAATGCTTAAAGGAGGTTCTCTAAACAGAAAGTAAATGATAAGAAACTTGGAACATCAAGAAGGAGAAAGAACACAGCAATCGAAATTGTGGGTAAATAGACTTTCCTTCTCTTCAGTTTCCTAAATGTTTGACAGCTGGAGCAAAACTTATTATCCTATCTTAGGTGGCTCTAATGGTATACAGAAGAAATAAGTAAGACACTTGTACTTAAGCAGTAGAGAGAGAAGTGACCTAAAGGTGGTGAGATTTCAATACTTCACTACAACTGGCCATTTAATACACAAAGCAACCATCAAAAAAGTTACCATGAGAGATACACTCAAAAATACAACAGATAAACCAGAATGAAATTCTGAAGAATCTGTAAATAATCTATGAGAAGGCACAAAAAAAGAAAACAGAAACAAAAGGCGGAGAGAATAAAAAGAAAACAAAAACTGAAATGGCAGACATAAGGACTAATACATCAACAATTACACTAAACATAAAAGGTCTAAATAAACCAATTACAGACAGATATTGGCAGAGTGGATTAAAAAAACATGACGACAACCATATGCTATCTACAAGAAACTCAGGTATAACAATATAGTCAAGTTAAAAGTAAAAGGATGGAAGATAATATGTCATGTAAACATTAACCAAAGGAAAGCAGAATGGCTATATTAATATCAGGTAAAGTAGACTTCAGAGAAAAGAAAATGACCACAGGCAGAGAAGAACATTATATAATGATAAAAGGCTCAATCCACCAAGACATCCAGTGTATGTGTATGCAACAGAGAGCCGCAAAAACGTGAAGCAAAAACACGACAGAATTGAAAGGAGAAATAGACAAAGTCACTATTATAAATGGAAACCTCAACACCCCTTCTCAACAATAGGCCAGACAAAAAAATCCATAAGCATAGAGAAGAAAGCAATACCACCATCGACTATAGGACCTTATTGATATTTATGGAACACTCCACCCCAAAACAGCAGAATTCACATTCTTTTCAAGCGTACATGGAGCTTATAACAAGATAGACCATGTCCTGGCCCCCAAAACAAACCTCAACAAATTATAAGAATTGAAATAATACAGATTGTGTTCTCTGATCACCATAGAACATAATCAAAATAGAAACCAATAACAGAAAGATAACAGGAAAATATCAAAACACTTGGAAAATAAACAACACATTTTGAAATAATCATAGGTCAACCAGAAAGTATGAAAGGAGATAGAAATACATAGAAATGAATGAAAAAGAAAATACAACATATCAAAATCTGTGGGGTGTAGCTAAAGCAGGCTGAGAAGGAAATGTATAGCAATAAATGGAAATATTAGAAAAGAAGAATTCTCATACGATTTATCTAAGCTCCCATCTAAAGAACCTAGAGAAAGATGAGCAAAATAAATCCAAAGCAAGTAGAAAGAAGGAAATAATGACAAAAGTTCTAGCCAGTAACAGTAAGGCAAGAAAAACAGATAAAAAACACTAAAAAAAAAAGACCTCCGAGAACTAATAAGTGACCTCAGCAAGACTATACAAGGTTAACTCACAAATATCAGTGTATTTCTTATACAGGCAGACCTCAGAGATATTGTTCAGTTCCGAACCACCGCAATAAAGTAAATATTGCAATAAAGCAAGTCACACAAATTTTTTGGTTTCCCAGTGCATATAATAATTATGTTTATGCTATACTATAGTCTATTAAGTGTGCAATAGCATTATGTCTAAAAACAACAGTGTGCATACCTTAATAAAAATACTTTACTGCTAAAAAATGCTAACTGTCATCTGACAATGCAGGGTTGCCACAAACCTTCAACTTGTAAAAAAGTCAATATCTGTGAAGCACAGTAAAGTGAAGTACAATAAAATGAGGTCTGCCTGTACTAGCAGTGAACACCTGGACTCTGTTATGAACTGAACCGTATCCCTCCAAAATTCATTTGTTGAAGCAACTGAACCGTATCCCTCCAAAATTCATTTGTTGAAGCCCTAAGCCCCAGTGTGACTGTATTTAGAGATGGGGCCTTTCAGGAATGATTAAGGTTAAATGAGGTCATGAGGGTGGGACCCTAATCCAGTAGAACTCCTTATAAGAGAGACACACCAGGAGTGCACACGCACCGAGGAAAGACCACATGGGGACACAAGGAGAAGACGGCCGTCTGCATGCTGAGGAGAGAGGCCTCAGGAGAAACCAAACCTGCTGACACCTTGATCTCAGACTTCCAGCCTCCAGACTGTTAGAGAAAAAATTTCTGCTGCATAAACTACCCAGTCTGTGATATTTTGTTACGGCAGCCCTAGAAGATTAATGCAGACACCAAAATTATAAATACAGTATCATTTACAATTGCTCAAAAAAAAATGAAATTCTTAGGAATAAATCTAACAAAACATGCACAGCACTACAGTACTTGCATGTTGAAAACTACAAAATGCTGAAAGAAATCAAAGTTCTAAGTAAATGGAGAGACATACCATGTTCACAGGTTGGAAGAGTCAACATAGTAGAAGATGTCAGTTCTCCCAATATTGATAAACAGGCTTAATGCAATTCCTAGCAAAAGCCCAGCGAACATTTTTGTAGATATACACATGATTACTCTAAAATTTATAGGGAAAGGCAAAGAAACTGTAATACCTAAAATAATTTTTTTTTTAATTTCAAAGTTGGAGGAATCGGTGTACCAAATTTCAAAAACTTACCACCTAGCTACACAAGCAGGACAGTGTGGTGATGGAGGGAGGGTAGGCACATGGCTCAACAGAACAGACAGAGAGCCCAGAAACAGACTCATGCAGTGGTGGAAAGCAATGCCGTCTTCAACAAATGGTGCTAGAGCAACCAGACATCCACAGACAAAGGAATGAAATGTTGTAAGCTTCACACCTTACACAAAAATTAACTCAAAACAGGTCACAGACTTAGATGTTGGGGAAAATCTTTGGGACCCAGGGCCAAAGAGTTATTATATGTGACACCAAAACTAAGATCCACAAAAGGACAAATGAATAAATCAGATCTCATCAAAATTAAAAACTTAAGTTGCAAACAACCCTATTAAGAAGATGAGATGGTGAGCTACGAGCAGGGAGAAGCCTTTGCAGAGCACACATCCAACAAAGGACTACTACCTAGAATACACAGACATTCTCGAAACTCAAGTGAAAAAACAAAGAAGCCAATTAGGAAATGGGCAGAAAAGTGAAGAAACACTTCACCAAAGAGGATGTACAGATGACAGCTGCACGTGGGGAGAAGAGCGTCACAGCCACCTGGGAAAACGCAAATGGAACCACAGGGACCACCAGCCCTCCACACGGAATGGCCGAACAGAAACGGTGGCCACACTGAACGCTGATGAGAACGTGGGGAACCCGGATCCCTCAGGCAGGCCAGTGGGAAGGTAAAATGGTGCAGCGACCGTGGAAAACAGTCTGGCAGCCACCACGTGACTCCACAACGGTACTTCAGGGCATTCATCCAGAGAAATGGAAATCTGGGTTCATACAAAAAGCTATAAACAAATGCTTAGAGCAGCCCCCAACCGGATAAAGCCAGGGCTCTTGGCGGTGAGTGGGTAAATGAGCTGTGGTCCAGCCACTGCGGAGCCCCATGTAGCAAAGGGCCGGAGTGAAGTAGCCACGCATCTCCAGGACTTGGGCTGAGTGGGGAAGGCAATCCCCACTCACAGCTGCAGGGTCCCACTCTCGCGATGACGACGCTATAGAAATAGGGGGCAGACCGTGGTGGCCAGGGGTCGGGGAGGAGGCAGGGTGGGGGCCCGGCGTGGCCGCAGGGGGCAGGGAGGGATACTCCCGTCTCGACTCTGCGCGGTCCGTATCCCGAGAGTGCCCGCACCGCAGAACTGCAGGACGCGACCGGTGGGGAGGCTGGGCCCGCACCAGGTACGTGGGTCTTTGCATCACCTGTTACCCCACAGGTGAGTGTGTGGTGACCCAGAAGTAGAGTTCAACTTAAAAGACCAGCCAGCCCAGGCCAGCTCCCTGCCTGCTCCGTGCTGCTTCCCACCACCGGTTCTGCCCCACTCTCGCTACCCGGGACGGAGGGAGGGGGCACCCGGAACACCATGTGCAGGGAAGGTGAGTAGGACGAGCCGGGGCGACTTTCCTTCTGGACGCCACCAGGATTTCTAGCTACCAACCAACCTCTAGAGTTACCTTTTAACCAGGAAATTAATCCAGCAGGAGAAAAATCAATATATTGTCAGCTTGATCCAGCGTGGCCAGAACCTGTCATGTGGAAGGGGCTGGGGCCAGGTCAGGCGAGGAAGGCCAGCCCCTGCCCCCCGCCTTGGGCCCTCGGAAGCCCCGCTGCCCAGAGCCGGGACACCCAGGGCTCCAGGGACGGAGAGGCTCCCCCAGGTGCTGGGGCCCCTCCCAGGCCAGCTGGACGGCTGCCAGGCAAGGCCCCATGGAAAGGCCAGGGGACAACATGCTCCCCTGCGAGGCCACCGCTCTGGGGGAGAGGCCTCCCCCGGAGGGTCCCCGGTGAAGGAGGCCCCAGCCCGCCACCTCTGGACGACAGGCCTTGTGCTCTCCGGACAACCCCTCCCGCCCACCCCGTAGGTGCAGCGGCACATGCGCCTGTGGACCTGAGTCCAGCCTGGCCACCTGCTCAGCCACAGTCCCCAGTGTTCAGCCTGGGGTGGATGGGGCAGTGTCCCTGGAGGGCCCCACTGGTGACCAAGGGCCAAGACCTGCCTGCCCATGTGGACACGAAGGACCAGAGGCTCTGATGCCCTTCACCAAAATGGATGTCCAAACCCATCCAGAAAGCCAGTTTCTGAACAAGAGGGTCTCTCATGCCTGGGACTTCCTTCCTGGCCAGCTTTGGGGTCACCAAGGCACCTCGGACGGAGGGCTGGGACTTCCCCACGGAGCCGAACAAGCCCCAGGGAGGTCTGGGCTCCCAGCAGATGGCGGCTGTGTCCCACAGGCAGAGGGCGGGGCACGATCCCCGGGGGAGCCCGGTGACAATCCCTCCCACGGGACCATCCTCTGGCTAATTCCAGCTCACTCAAGACTGGTCCTGCCCTGGGTGAGGCCACTGGGAGTCACATGCCCGAGTGGTCCCCAGTCTCACAGCGAAGAGGAATTCTCAAGTTCTTCTTGGAAGACCGAGGACCCGCCTAGGACTGGATGGAGGAAGGGGACGGGAAAGGGGCCAGCAGGCGCCAACGTCAACCCCACGAGCTCCACTCTCTGCTGCCCTCCGCAGAGGAGACAGACAGCTGTCACGTGAGCCAGGACCCATCACAGGCAGGGACCTGAACGAGGGCACAGGGAATGCTCGGCCATGCCTCTGTCCCTCCTGGAACCTCAGCCAGTGCAGGGGGCGCCCAGGGCCGGTGAGAGCGCCTCCAGAGCGACCTGCACCCAGGCCAGCCTTGGAGGCCCCAGAGGTCTCGCCACACTCAACCGCGCATGCCCACCGCACTGCCCAGACGCGGGCAGCACTTACAGCCCCAAACTCAGCCCTGGCGGGGAGCCGCACAGGCCGGACTGTGGCCCCTGCCACCTGGCCCTCTGACCCCTCCCTCCCTGCTCCCGCTCAGTCCAGGGGGTCTGGATGGAGACGCCCCACCCTCAGCGGGTCTGTGGTCTGGGTCCCGGGACAGGCAACACCACTGGCTGCGTGGCCACGAGGAGGCCTGGCCAGGACATGCCCCAGAGCCTTCCCTCCTCAAGGAAGTGAGCCCAAAACGGGGGCTCACCTGAGAGTGGACCGGGAGGCCCAGGCCCCGCTTGTCGGAGACAACGAGGGTGATGATGGTCTTGAGGACAGTGGCGAGGAACGTGTTGACTCCGAAGACAAGGGCGCGGAGCTCTTGAGAAAGAGAAGACGCGATCTGAAAACTTAACGGGGAAGCGGCGAGGTCAGACCCCGCTGGGGGCGAGGTGCACGCACAGGCGCAGACGGCCCAGGTGCGGGGCAGCGCTCCCGGGGCCACCGGGAACAGCCGCGAGGCATAGGCGAGACCCGCCCAGTGCCCAGGCTGCCCACCGCTCCGGGGCTGCGTCCTGACCTGGCACGTCCTCCTTCAACGACTCACAAAGCGAGTGCAAAACCAGGTGCAGAAGGCAACCTCGGGAGATGCTTGAAGTCTCCTGGTGACTCCAGGACAGAGTAAGTCATAATCGCTACAGGGTTCCCCAGGAAATCAGCCTCACGAGAGCCGGGCATTAACAGACGGGGCACTGCACGGACAGAGTACGAGGAAAATTCCGGGAGTAAAGTCCTTTGTCGTTAAATGATTCAGTAAATTACAGAAAGAACCGTAAAACAAATAAAGAAGGCAAGAGGAATTAACGCTCAGAGCCTGCGGTGCTCGGCAGAGAAATTAACATTTGAACGTACTTCCAATTAAAAGCCCCAAAGTGCCTTTAAAAAAAACAGAAAAAACTGATCAAGAAGTGTCAGTTCTGAAGAATAAATGAACAAAAATACCCAAGAAGCCTTTACAGAGAATGACCGAGGAGCTTCTGCTGGGGCTCAGGGGGAGGGGGCAGTACACGAAGTGCAAGGATAACAGTCACGTGACAAACGGCGCACTAACTAAGAGAAGACAGCGGTGGATCAAAGGTCCCTGACGGCAGCTTAACTCCCGGGAAGCGGGCGCTGGGCCAGGTCCCGCAGGCGCGGGCAGAACGCCACACCACACACACAACTGATTCAGGTAGTGCTGCGCGAACTCCGAGAGTCGGATTAAAGCAAACGGTAACACGGCAACACATAACAAAAGGCTCCCGTCACATGTGGTAGAGGTAAGCGCACTGCAGATAATCAGGAAAAAAGAAATCCCAGCAGAAAAAGAAGCCACGGGTATAAACTGGGCAGGACACCGGGGAAAGGCAACTGGCCCGCGGGCCGCCCTCCACCACCCGCAGGGGCTGTGTGCCTGCCTGGACAGCGTCTGCGACATCTCTGAAACCCCCTTCCAAAGCGCGTGCCCTCTGACCTGGCCGGTTCCCTTCCAGGACCCACCTGAGGCCATTATCAGAATTTGGGAAGAAAAATGTAGGTGGCGGGGGGGGCTCCCATGTTGTCTGTCACGGGAAGATATCAGAGACAGGGGCCTTATCGCCAGGAGGACCGACGACAATGCCCGCTGACATGGAGCCCCGTGGTTACGAGGGGCAGAGGTGCACAGTGACCCCGGCTCGCTCCAGGAAGCCCAACACCCACGTCAGCCACGGGGCCTGGGGTCTGAGGGGGTCTGCTGTCTCCTTCACGCCTTTCTGCCTCACATTTGACCTTTTCTGCATCGTACTGGATCTTTCTACCACGAACATCTATGGCTTTTACAATTAACAAGAACACATGAGACACTAAGTGGTCCTGGGAGAAGTGAGGGAAAGACACCCACGGCCCTGGCGCCTGTTCCGGAATGCTGACAGTGACGGTACAGGTGGGACGTTTCCAGGTTGAGTGTCAGGAGGGGAGGACACAGCATCCAGTGTGCACGGAGTCCAGGCCACAGCCATGGCCACACGGGCAGGGGGCATTAGGAGCAGAAATCCAGAGAGCAGGGCTAGGGGAGTCGGGGTGTCTGGGCAGCACTGACCCTGACGGGGAGGAAAGGAAGGACGCAGCCCAGGGCAGGAGAGGGACGCTGGGTGCCGGGCGCTCCTGTGAGACGGCTCAGGGGAATCAGGCCACCACACCGCGGGGCAACGGCTGCAGAGGGTCAGGAGTTCGAGGACACGCTCTGAGCTCAACACCAGGCAGGGACAGATCTCGCTGGGCGTGACCGGAGTGGACAGTACAAGTGGGGAGGGAGGTGCCCCCAGGGAGATGGGGCTCGGAGGGGAGCTAGGGCCAAACAGCTGGGGACAACGACAGGCCACCTGCCAGGTGCAGGAGGTGTAAGCATGTGTCCTGAGCATGCGTGCTGTGTGTGGCCTGAGGGCATGTGACAGTGTGAACACGTACGGTGTGAGCACGTGTCTGGGGTGAACACATGGTGTGCGTGTGCAGCCTCGTGAGAGGTCCAGCTCAAAGGGTGTACGAGGGTGTCAGAAGCCAGCGAGATGCGGGCTGAGGAAGGTTCTGGAAGGCACGGGCGGTCGGCAGGCAGCTCCCAGGATGTCCCCGGGCCAGTGCTGCAGCATCCCCAGGAGTGTGAGGAACACAAGGGCGCCAGGGGAAGGGCTCCCCCGGGCAGAAGGCAAGCTGGGTCACCCAGTCACTCTTGGGCTGTGGGCCACCGTGCCCAGCAGCGGGAGTGGGAGGCGATGGGAATGACCCAGGATGGGACAGCAGGGCCAGGAGACTGGAAGAAAGGACTTCCCGAGGTCCGGTCCCTGTGGACACCGTGGCTCAAGAGGGGAGCAAAGGGGATGCCCACATGGCTCCTTGCCCAGCCCTGCGATCCCGGTGGCCAGGACGGGGCATGCTGTGGACAAGCAGGGCCCTGGCTAAAGGCACCCAGGGCTCACGCGCCTCCCGACGTGAGTGACGTGCCAGCACACCTGCTCCACGCTGCCCAGCACATACCCCTGCTGCTACCCATGGAACCTTCTGGAAGGAGGCCTCTCGATACACACAGCACACGACCCTCCAGCTGCCCACCCTCGGCTGCAGTCTTTCGGGACTCTCCTGCCAGCAGTCCCACGTGGCCACCCCGCACCAGCCCGACTCACGTGGCGATGGGCACCAGGAACTGGTAGGAGCCACGGAAGAGCACAAAGGCCGAGTAGCACAGCCAGATGCTGCTGGTCCTGTACATGAGGAAGACCAGCCCGGCCTGCAGCACCGTCACCACCGCGATGATCAGCTCAGCCCACAGCGCCCACCGGATCTTCACGAAGCCGGCGGCGAAGGAGGTGATGGCACCTGGGGAGACAAGACGCGTCAGCGCCGTCCTCGGCCTCACGGGTCACCGCTGTCTGGGTGAGGCAGGCGGGGCGTACCGAGCAGAGTGGAGGCGGCGTCCGCCCCGCCGTTGTAGACCCTCGTGGTGTCCGTGGTGGGGTTGACCACGTTCCACAGGATGTGCACGTAGTAGACGATCAGGTAGTAGCCGGCGGAGTTGAAGACCCACCAGAGGGACCAGAGGCGCAGCTGCGGCAGCCGCGCGGTGCGGCGCAGCTCGCGGAGCATGTGCGTGAGCACCGAGTCCCGCCAGGAGGCCGGCAGCCGGCCCAGCTTCCCACCCGTGGGCTGCCCTTGGCCCAGGTTCATCCGGTCCAGCTCGGAGGGCGAGGCCCTGGCACTCGCGGGCGCTCCGCGGTTGAAGAAGAGGCTGCGCTCGGGGCGCTTCAGGAAGAACGTGAGGACCAGACTGAAGGTGAGGAAAGCCAGCGAGATGTAGTTGAGCGTGGAGAAGGGGACCCTGCCCATCGTGACCAGCAGCTGGCCCAGCACGGAGCTGGTGAAGACGCCCAGCAGAACGGAGGCCCGCGAGTAGCCGGCCATGCGCTGGTAGCAGGCGGGGGGCACCAGCGAGAAGATGTAGGAGGAGTAGGCGATGCGGGCCGCCATGGTGATGCTGAAGAAGAACTCCATGAACTGCATGTGCAGCACGGACGAGCCGAAGAGCAGCAGAAGCCACACGGACACGTAGCTCAGGCCCTGCAGCACAAGCATCGGCTTGTAGCGCAGGTAGTCGGTCAGCAGGAAGATGGGCACCAGCACTGCCAGGTAGGAGTAGGACAGCACGGGCGTGATCTCGTTGGTGACCTGCGGGACGGCAGGCGTGTGACCCCGAGCCCCGGGAGTGCCCGGCGCCCATCACGTCTACTGGGCTTGGCCGGGTGCCTGGGAGCCCCACCCGGACCCCACGCACCCCTTTAGCACGGCGCCCCGCCAGGACTACGTGGGGAGCGCCGTCCTCCAAAAACGTGCAGCCCGCTAAGACTGTCCAGGGCAGCCAGGGAAATGGAGCAAAGCACAGCCCGACCCCCCGACCGTGCTCTGCCCTGACCCCATCTCCCACGGGCGTGCCTCTCAGACAGCAGCTCGGTGCTGACACACGCAGAGAGCTGGTAAGTACGCTGAAAACAGTCAGTAACTACGTGCTAAGCCATGCCGATCCAGGCCTGTTTGTTTCTAACGAAATAAAAACATGATACGATTTCACCTCAAGTCTACCGATACAGAAAACAGAGCTGTGGCCAATCTACACTCATGCTGGCCGCCAAGGAAGGCCTTCAGTGGCCGGTCCCACTCGGTCCCAGGGCACAGGGGATGCAGGAGAGGACCGGGCCCTCAACCCCCCTTTGCCAGGCAGGACTAGGGGGATGCGTCCATGGGACCCAGGACTCCCGGCTCCACCAAGGGAGCTGCCCGCAGCCTCGGCCACTCAGCTCTCCACTCAAAGAGGGCTGGCCCAGTAGGACCCTCCCTGCTGGGCACACAGGGCAGAAGCCAGAGCCACAGACCCACTTGGGATGACAGCCAGCTGTGCCCCTGGCCGCCCAGGAAGGGCCATCCTGGACCCACCTGGGCCCAGCCCCCAGCAAGAGCCCCAGCTCACGAGACGCCCAGGTCCCTGGCCTTGGCCCCTTCCTGGGGGATGGACACGGGAGGCACCCTGTGCTCAGAGCCTCTCCTGAGGCCCCAAGTGGGTTTTCAGCAGGTGGCCCCTCACAGGAGTTGCACCAGACCCCATCTGACACCTCCCAGGGGCTCCGACTGAGAGCCCCACCCAGGGATTCCACCTGACGCTGCCCAGGGCCCGGCCATGGCTCAGACCAGCCAGGTGAGCACCAGGTGAGCCTCGGGCCTTGCTGGGCTCTCAGAGCCTTTGGGCTCCCTTGGGTCCTACCTGACTCAGGGCGCTAACCTTGACTCAGGCCTGACCACCTGCTAACACCATGGGGCGATCCCTGCACCAGCCCAGGGGGCCCTCAGCCCTGCAAGGCCGGCAGGCACCGAGGCCCGCTTCACAGATGCTGCCGAGGACCCGGGGCCGAGCCCAGGCCAGCACGTGGGGCCCAGCCAAGCCCACTGCTTAGCGGCCGGCTCACCTGCGAGTTTCTGCAGCCCTCGCATCTGTGCACCCAGGATGTGCCACCCGAGCAGCCAGCCCCAGGGCAGCGCTTCCCAGTGTGCCCAGGACCCCGGGCTGGCACGCACACCCCCCACCTCCGGGGCTCCCCTGCCCAGTGGCCTCCTGCACCACACGCCCACCAGAAGCCATGGCTGACCCCGAAGGCCGTGGTCCCCCGAACACCGAGCACTAATGCCCCAGGACAGTCCAAGACGGCATTGGTGCAAGTCCGTCCCCGGGGCAGGATGAGTAATCAGCGCTGGTCCCAGAGGGGTCAGAGCCTGTTTACGGAAAATTCCTGGAACATCAAACCATCCCTCAGTTAGCTGACGAAACCTCTTGGCAGACGGCTTGCACAGCTGCAAGGGCCACGGGGTCAGAGCCGAGGGAGACCAGCTGGTCTTTCCCTCCCGCCGCCGCTGCCCACACTTCTCAGGCTGGGCAAGCACACAGGCCAGGTGAGAGGCTGACCTGTGTCACACCTGTGAAGCGCTGGGAGCACGGGCACCCACCAAATCCCTGGGGCAGCTGGCACGAGGACAGCCTCCTGCTGGCCTCGGTCCAGCATCGCTGGGCCACGTTCCCAACACCTCGATTTGGACGGGCCGGGTCCAGGCTGATGGGCAGGACGTGGGAGCTGGGCCCAGGTCATGACCCAGGTGGCTTCAGGGCAGCAGCTGCTCTGAAGTCCGGAGGCCTGGCTGGGGCCCCACAGCAGCCAGGACCAGGATGGGGCGCTGCGGCCCTGAGGACCGGCAGGACCAGGGGAGCACGGCAGGGCCAGGCCAGGCCAGAGGGCACCTGAATTCCAAGAGGAGCAGCCCCTAGAGTCAACACCTGGCAGCACCCAGAGGGGCACCGAGTCCTGCCTGATGGGGAGGGAGGACAGGACAGGGGCCGTCACAGAGGATCCCGCCAGCACGGCACGGTCAGCCATGGGCTTGGAAGGACTGCTGTGTGAAGCGCCCTTCACACAGCAGGGGTCATGATGTGAAGGGCAGGGGTCATCATGGAGGGGGTCGGGGCCTGACCCAACCCAGGCAGCTCAGATGAAGAGGAATCACAGGCCCAAAGGCGCAAAGCAAAGCTCGCCCCTCCCGGAGGTGCTCCACGAACCAGGGGCGGCGGCACGCGGGGAAACACTCAGCACAAACCGAAAGGAAAATCCGGCAGAGTTCAAAGGCGAAGCTGCGGCATAAACGGACACGGCACGCGGGGAGGCGGCCAGCGCAGACAGCAGAGGCCGCGCACGCGGGGAGGCGGCCAGCGCAGACAGAAGCCGCTGCCCACAGCGGTGGAGCCCGCCGGGCACAGGAAGGCAGACGCCCGCAGGGAGCGGGAGACCGGCCGAGGCCTCGCTCCAGGGACAGCCAGGAACACGGGACAGCGGCAGACGTCCAGGAAATGCACGCCCAGCAGCAAGCTCTCCCATCCATCAGATGGGCAGCAACTCAACAGCGCCCCGCGGGTGCTGGCCCGAGCAGCCGGCAGCAGCCTCACGCTGCAGGGGGTCACAGCAGGAGGCCACCAGCAGCAGCGTTTCCCCCAGGGACGAGCTGGAGACCCCGGAGACCCCTGGGGCAGGGGCGGGCAGGCCCTCTGTTTGAGGTTTGAGGCCCTGCATGCAAGCTGGGCAGCAGCAGCCCGAATCTGTGTGGGAGGGCCACAGACCCACTGTGCTCTTCCCAGACGGGCCTCTGCCATCCTCTGGTCACGTCCAAGGCCTGCTGGGTGGCTTAATTTCTGCAACCTACTGTTTAATCAGTTACTGTGTGAGCTAAGAGGGCAGGTGGGGGGAGTTCATGACAGGTTTTCCTTCTTGTTATTTTCACGGAGCTTCCCACTCACTCCTACGTCATCTCCGCAGTGGAAGACAGCCCCTTGCAGAACAGAGTGGTGTCCAGGGAACTGGCCAATCAGTGAGCGAGGGATGTGCCAGGCCGGCTGCTCGAGGGAGGCCCCCACCCGGACTCACCTGGGAAGTGAGCCCTCTGGCTGCAGTGCTGGCCGTGCGGTCAGACACAATCACACACACACGGCTTTGAGCCTGTGCACGCGGCCCGGGCACCCTGGTGTGTCCATTTTCCAAGAGGACTACTTTGAGGGAACAGGACTCATCTGCACGGCGACTCCATGTGGCTTAATTCTGGGGTCGGTGAGGGGTTGGGGCCGAGCTCTGGGCCAGGGAGAGGCAGGGGCTCCCTGAAGAAATCAAGTGGGAGCCAACGGGGGCCAGCGACAGGGGCTGTGGAGGCCGGTGGCCGCCCTGGAGGGGACAGACGGGGCTGGCGGGCCGGGGCCAGGTTCTGGGGTGGCGGACGGGCCTCAGGCAGGACGAGCAGGTGTGGTGACCACGGCCCTGACCGTGAGCTTCATCAACCAACGGCCTCTGAGCCCTTTTGATTTGTTTTATTTTATGGAGACAGAAACAGGGAGGGACACTGCCTGTTGCTGCTTCTACTACATGTTTGACCCCAGAAACTCCCATCGGGTATAAGCTTATTAGTCAGGTTCCAATGAGATCCTTTGTCCTTGTTCTGAGCAAAAGGCCAATTCCTTCCGTAATCCCTTTGGGCAAATAGGCCTCTGCCGGAAGCAAGGGCCCAGCGGGCGGGCGGGGGCCCCCTTGCGCTCTCCCCTCAGAGGCCCACGGCAGGCATGGACCCCTCTGCCGGACCCGCCAGCGCCCGCAGCCCGAGCAGCCCCCGCACTCCGGCCCACCCCGCCCACACGCGCACCCACGTGCCTGCTTCTGCGTGAAGTTCTTGTCGGGGCCCAGGAGGTAAGGCGTGATGAAGCTCTCCCCGGGTCGCATCTGGGCCATGAAGCCGTAGAAACAGAGGCAGAACACCAGGCTCCACCAGGACTGCAGCTTGCGGCCCGGCCTGGGCTCCGCCGGCACCTGCTTCTCCACCTCCGGGCCGGAGAGGGCCATGCTGCCCAGGTCCCCGACGGCCCTGCAGGAGACCGAAGGGGACTCTGTACCTGGGAAGGAGAGCCAGAGTCAGGGCAGCTCAGCAGACAGCCCGCAGCCCTCTCCCACCCCCGGAAACTTGGCTGCAAAGGGCTCCTCCCCCTGTCATTCAATCGGGCTCAACCTCACAAGGTGGAGAGGCCGCAGCCCCAGCCCCAGTCCCAGCGCCGTGCTCTAACCTGGAGCTTGTGACGATCCAGGAGCCCGGCCCAGCCAGGCCGCACTGTCACCACTTCTGGGGGCTCCAGGGCTGCGGCTCCCACAGGGTGGCTGCCAACCACGTGGGGCCCATAAACGTTAAGTAATGAGAACTAAATGCAATTTAAGATCCAGTTCCCCGGGGACACTGGGCTCATCTCACGTGCTCACAGCACTGGCTGCGGGGGTGCTGGGCTGCGTGCACCTCCCCCGCAAGGTCTGACGGCCTGGTCCTCACTGTGTCCCAGCCCCAGGCGTGTCCAAGTGCCACGCCCAGAGGAGAAGCAGTCGCGCCCGCGATGGCCCAGAGGACGTGGCAGGAGGAGGACCTGCCGGGCCAGGCACACACCAGACCACAGTCCAGGAGCGGGGATGGGGGCAGAGAACCCCCAGGGGCCACCGAGGGCAGAGTAAGACTTCACCCCAGCACCATGATTTCAACACAGGCCTGGCCCTTGCTCAGCAAGGGGAACTACGACAGTCAGAGCCCGGCTGTTCTTTCCTCCTGTGTTTCCTTCTGAGACCGAGGGAAAATGGGGGGCTGCTGTGGGACAGCAGTAAACCCCTGATGAAGCTGCGGCTGGCAGGTTTGTTTGTGAAGCTACAATGAGGGGCAGGGTACGGGTGAGGGGGGCAACAGCGGCCCAGGAGTTACAGGGTCCTAGGTCCCAACGTTCTCAAGGGCCAAGCAAAACACCAGCTAGGACGGGGGCTGGAACCCGGCCCCTCCCCCGGCACCCCTCCCCCCGGGAGGTGTGGTCCCCCAAGAGCACACAGGCCAAATGGCTCCAGCAGAAAGACTCTGATGTTTGGGGCAGGGGGTGCACACACGGCCCCCCACTCCAGCCCCAGGAGTCCCCCAAGTTCACTCTCCCGCTCCCCGGGCGCTGCCCCCGGGCGCCAGAGAAATGCACGCTCTCCGCCAGACAGGCACCCAGCGTGGGGCGAGCAGCCGAGAAGTTACAACGCCCGTGGTCCCCAGGAGCGCCCCCCCCGCCCCCAGGGGCCCCTGTTCTCAAAGAGATGACACAGGCTTCCCTACCTGGCGTCCCCGAATCCCGGGGCGGAAGTCTCAGATACCAGAACCCCGCAAGCTCACCAGCTTCTTCTTTCTACTTCCTGGACTCCCATGGCTTCTGAAACCCCAAGGCGGTGCTTCTGAGACTGCAGTGAGAGCTTGCCACAAGTGTGTCTGAAGGTTTCAGACACACTCCAGGACTCTGCACCCTGACACGGCCCCCAGACACGCCCAAACAGGTGACCGAGCACGCAGGGAGCTGCTGCCTCGGGATTCCCAGCTGGTCACCGATAAGAGTTCCGCCTCCAGCATTTCAGGCCAACACCGCAATCCCGCCTCCACCGACACGCAGATGGGCCCCAGGGCCCCAGCACCCAGCCCTGAGGGTCCCAGGAGTCCTCCAGGGTCACAACACTGTGGTAGACCACCGCCACCCCCAGAAGCAAGGACATGCAAGGGTCCACACCCTGCAATGGCCAGGGAGCTGTGGGAGGGGGGTTAGGGGTGGGGTGGGGGGGGTTAGGGGTAGGGGGCAGTGTCCGCTGACACCCAGGGAGCAGGGCTGAAGGACGGGGTTTACATGGGGTCTCAGGGAGTGTCCCACGAGCTGCGCCCCCCTTCCTCCCAGCCCTACCCCTACAATCTGGGGACACTGTGCTCAGTGCTGGAGTCCCTCACCTTCCTCCTGAGTTACAGGACAGCTGGAAGAAAGGAGGGGCCTCCCCCAGCCAGCAGGGAGAAACCCAGGCCTCCTCTGCTCTTGGATCACAGGAAGCAAAGGGCCAAGGGCTCACCTTGGGCTCACGTGCACACGGTCTCGCCTCTGGGCTGCAGCCCATTGGCTGGCGCATCTCCCAGGCTGCACAGGGAGCCTTCTACCCGCTGTCTCCACAAACATCTGCTCAAGGAGCCCCTGAGCCTCAGGCCTGCCACCCAGCAGGGGTGGCCGAAGGCAGGCAGGCTTCTCACCGGGGCTGGGAAGGGCCATCACACGCGCCAGAAAGAGAGACTCAAACTACCTCTGTGCTTCTCACTCAGCCCGGGCGCCAGGGACCCGCTCTCCAAGGACGTGAGTGAAGATGCCGCCCTGGACAAAGGCAGCTGCCTATCCTAGGAAACCTCTGCCGCCCCGTGGCGGCCCAGTGACCCCTGGGGCCAGCCTCCCCCTGCCCCGTGCCGGGGGAGCAGACACAGCAGTGAGGATGCCAGGAAGCACAGAAGGTGCCAGACCCACGGGGCTCCCTTCGGAAATGGCCACTTTCATTCCTGCTTGACGTTCTTTCCTGAGCGTTGCTTTAAAATCTGTCCCTTCCACCCACATAAGGCTCTCCTCCAACTTCTTGTGGGGGGCACAGTCCTGGGCCTGCCCTTCACCAGCACCCCTGGCTCCCCGCGGTGAGGGGGCCCCTGCAGGGGCACCCAGGGCAGAACTGCGGGGAGGGGGCCGCGAGGCAGCGCTGACCTCTGTCACCCGTCACAGGCGGAAACGCCCCTACAGGCCTCACTGAAGAGAGAAGGGCCAGGCCTCAAGGAGCCGGCACTGCGGCCGCTGCGGGACCACCACCCGGGGCCGTGAGCAGTGGCACTGATCCGAACTACAGGGACACCCGCCACACCAGGCGGGGCCCACTTTGGAAGGTGCGTCCCTCCCACAGTCTCCCACACTTGGCTCCGCACCACCGGACGCGCTGCCCAAAGCTTCCAAAACGAGTGGAGGGCTGCCAGCTCATGGGCCCATGGCCGGACCGCAGGGTCACGGGGAGCTGCTTGGCCCCATCCCGGGAGCAGCAGGGCCCCCGGGAGGAAAGGCCACCTGTACTGGGGCCTGGGATGGGGGTGCAGAGGAAAGGCGGACGCGGAGCAAGGTTCTCCCCTAGCGAGGCTGGGCCCCCAGCAGGGAGCTCCGAGGACTCCGGCTCCGGCACTGTGGGCAGCCTGGGAGACGGCTGCTTCTGCATGCATTCCGGAGTTCCGAGCTGGCCCCGATTCCAGCCTGTAATCTGAGACCTGCGGCCGGGGATCCCCACGTGGCAAGGAACCCCACGAACACACGTGTGTGCCTGGCGGACACCTGGACACTCAGGACAAGTGTTTCGGATAGGACCCGGGGGACAGCTTTCCTCCCGGAGACGTGTAGAACGTCCCACTGTTCTGGACAGTCTCCAGCGCTGGGCTCCAGCCGCGCCAGGAAGTGTTCCAAGGGGAAGTTGCTCACAATTACAGACTCCAGGCGCAGGAAACGACAGTGGCTTGGCTGGAGACCAGAAGCGCACCGGGGGCTTCTCCACAGGCCCGCGCGGAGACCGAAGGTGACAGACGCTTGGAGCGTGCGCCTGGGTTCCCACATGGGGCGAGGCTGCACGTGGGACTCACCGCCCCTTCACTCAGCGCCAGCGCCCCCGCGCCCAGCCGGGCACCAGGGGCCCATGCGCCTGTGCTCTCCCCGGGCCCCAGAGCCACCGGCCCCCGTCCACCCCGACACTCGGAGAGCGAGCAGCCCCGCGCTCCTCCCGCAGCCCCCGGTGCTCGCCCCCGGAGCTCCTGCAGACAGGGGAACCCCACTACCTGCGCGCTCGCGGCCTCCGCTGCTTGGCGCTAGAAGGGACCACACTGCCCACAATGCCCCGCGGCGGCTCGCTTCCGGGAGGCTGGGGGTGGGGGCGCACCTGGTCCCGCCCCCGCCGCACGTCACCGCGGACAGCAGTTGCACGGTCTCTGACACGCGCCCCACCGTGGCACCCGAGGTCCCCGCGGGACGGGCGCAGCAGCCCCGCGCGCACGCCCCGCGCCCCGGGACTCGGGGCTCAGTCCCCACCCCAGCCCATCGCGTCGCCGCCCCCGATCACGCGCCTCTGGCCGCCCAGCGCAGGCTACTCCCCGTGCGTCCAAACGCCCGGCCGCACCCTCCGGAGCCCCCTCCCGAACTCCTCGCGCACCCCTGGCGCCTACCCCCGCAGCGCCTGGCTCTGGTCATACTGATCACAGCTCGGGGTTGTGCTGGAGGCCTCCGGGAACGGACCTGGACAGAGACGCGCCCCCCGGCGCCCCGCAAGCTGTGACCGCTCCTCGACGAGCGCAGATCCCCTGACTTCTGCACAGCCTGTCCCGCCGCCACCCTGTGCCTTTTCTTCTCGGTTCATTCATTCTGAGATGTTCCTTTCCTAGCCAACCCGCAAACTCAAGCCAGGGACGTGGGTCACTGAGACAGCAGGAGACAGGACTGTGGGGTTGGAAGGGGCACCCTCCCCCCACGCAGCCGTCTGTACGGATCACCCTGACCCACACTTGCTCTGGTGGTTGACTGGGGACTCCAACGAGGCACAGACTGAGCTTCCCCGAGGGAGGCAGAGTAAATTGGGAGAGGGGCACAAAGACAAAGGAATGGACCAGAGGTCTGTTTGGACCTAGCAGAAGGTCCCCTGGAGGGATCCCAGGAAGGCGACAGGCCAAGGTCTCTCCCCGCTCCTCACGGCAGGACCGACCCCCGTGGACTTGACCTGTCTGGTGCAGTGAGGCCCGTGAAAGTGAGGGATGCCGGCCTCTGAGTCATGGCAGGGAGGTTGCAGGTGCCCAGGCTGTGACTCTCAGGCTGGAGCAGTGGGAAGCAGCCCCTCTGGCAGCCCCACTGCTCCCCACTCCTCTCTGCTGGGAGGGGGAGAACCCGGAAGGTGGCCTCACAACCTCAGAAAGTGACTTCGCCCTCCCGCTGCCCTAAAGGATGGCACAAAGGAGCGTGGCCACGGGGCACCCAGCACCAGTGAGCCATTGCCATTGGCCAAGTCTGGGAACTGGCCCAGACCAGCAGTGTGACCCCTTGGGGAGCAGGACGGACAGCACCCTGGGACCGGGACAGGAAGGGTGGGCGCCCATGGCACACACAGGTGTGCACAGGTGTGCAGAGAGCAGCTGCCCCTGAGCAGGCCCACAGTGAGGATCGGCGCTCCGTCCCCCAAGTCCCTCACCCGGTGGTCTCTCTGGCATGTGGGCATGCGTGGAGCCCGAGTAACAGAGCCCAAGCCTTGCTGTGATCCCTGGCCACACAGAGCTCAGGGCTCCTGCATTAGCTGGGCCCGGGGCGGGGTGGGGGGTGTCACTGGCCCGAAGGGGTCTTGGGCGGGCTCAGCCCAGCTGGGGCTGCAGTGTCTGGCTGGGCCATGGTGCCCAACAGCACCCCATCGGCATTGTCACCAGGAGGCCGCTCCTCCACGGGAAGAGGGAAGGGCTTCCAGAGTCCAGGATGTGATCCTGCTGCCAGGAGCAGCCCGGACGCCAGGGCACGGTCCCAGAGGCCCCGCAGGTGCAGCTGGCTGGAAAGTGGGATTGCCAAGCGGACATGCAGAATCAAGTGGCCTGGGGCGAGCGGCCATTTTGGAGGATGGATCTCGCGCTTCAGTCATCGTAGCTTTAAGTGGTTCTCTTGGCTTTAACAGTCTATTCGTCAGATGTTTACGTGCCGGCTCCACGCAGGATCGGGGTAGCTGCCGCGGGGGTCGCAGAGGGAGCAAGAGCTGGTCCCTGGGTGGACCAATGGTCGGGAGGGGTCAGGATGGGCCCGGCGGTGCTGAACCACAGCCTCACCAGGCTGCAGGCTCCAGTCATGCCTACTCACAGAAATGTCCAGGGTCTACTGCCCCACGAGACCCCCCCCCTCAAAGGGGAGCTCAGGCACGCTCAGCAGTTGTAGTGAATGACAGCCCCCAGCCCATACCTGGCCCACCCAGCCCTGTCTCCCCGCGATGGGATGCCCCAGCCTGTCAGCTCCAGGCGTCCCCAGCTCACCACCTCCTGGGACACACACCCCCCAGAGTGTATCCCATCCCCCTTCCCTCTCCTTCCCTCTCCACCACCACGTAGAGCCCCGCACCCCAAGTCCAGGTTGAGATAGCGAGGGGCCTGCTCACCGCTGTGCAGGCCAGCCTGCCGGGGTCCCAATCCGGGGCACGACTCCCCTGGGAAGACTTCAAGGGAGGCTCATCTTTGGGGGTCTGTGGCACCCAGTCTCCCAAAGGGCTTCGCCCAGGCTTCGGGGGTCTGGTGGTGGACTTCTCCCCGCTGCCAGCTCCTGCCCAGGCCCCTCGGGCTCTGCGGGGAAACCCTGGCCTAACCCAGGGAAATGGTCCATCCCCGAAAGGAGGGCCCAGGGACGGGCTGTGGGGTGGCCTTGAGCTGCGCCAAGGAGACAGTGGGGAAGGAATGTGATCCTCACAGACCAGAGGAGCTGACTGTCCTCGACTGCAAAATGCCCAACAAGGGAGCACGGAAAGGAGACAGGAGCCACGGTGACCCGGGCTGAGTGAGACCAGACTGAGAGGTGTGGGAGCATGGAGAGAAGGATGAGGGGGAGAGAGATGGAGAGACACAGAGAGACCGGGGGGTGGAGACCAGGACACACCGGCGGTGCTCAGCGCGGGAGGGACACAGGGCCCTGGACCCGCCCAGCACACCTGGGCCGCCCCAGGCTCAGGGCCCCTTGGGGAGCCTGTGGCCTCTGGCCTGGTTGGCGAGTGGGATGGACCGTGCCTTCCCCCAAGCCTCGGCCTCGGTATCATGTGTCACCTCTGGAAGCAAGGCTGAGACCAGATGCCAGCACACGTAGGCACACGCACACATGGGCACACATGCCTGCCACAGGCACTCTAACAAACACCTTCTGGAAAGATTCCCTGAAAGGCACCCAAGGACGCACCCACCACAGGTCAGGCCAGGGCCCAGGCTCTCGCCCTGAGGCACTGGTCTGCACGATGGATCGGCCCCTGCTGCCTCGCATTCTGAACATCTGTTCAGCCCTCACCAACGAAGTGTGTGCTGCGGTCTCTGGTGCCCAGAAAACTTGGATGAGGACTTCAGGAGGATTGAGGCCACTCACAGGAAGAGGGACTTGGGAGTCAGGGCACCTCTGAGGCTTGGGGCCCACGGTCGTGGGCAGCATTGCTTTCAGATGGAGACCAGGAATGTCCGCACTGGGGGTTCAGGACGTCAGGGAAGGGAACTTGTCCTCCCCCAGGAGTGTAATGGATGCTTGAGCGCCCTTGGCTCCACTCCAGGGTCACAGAGCCTCTGGCTGGCGGGGTTGTGTCAGGACAGGAGCAGACAAGCTGAGACATGTCAGCCAAGGTGGGTGCCGGGCTGTTGGGAACAGAGGTCTCTTTGAAGGTGCACGTGGCCCAGGGGGAGGTGGGGGAGTCATCGCCCCTTGGCTTTGGCCCGTGGATGACAGGCTATAACAGGCGGAGGTCTGAGCTATGCACTGAGGTGGGACTTGCCCTGCCCACCCCTGCCTCTCACCCAGACCCCGCCTGGTGCAGAAGTCCTAAGAGTCACATGGTATTGCACGGGGTACAGGAATATGCAGGGAGGATGTGGCCACATCCAGCCATGGAGGGGACGCTGACTCTTGTGGCCAAACTCAAGAGATCCCCATGGAACCTGCATAGTGAGTGCGTAGAAGACTTAAGTCCCATTATGAGCAATTTTGATACTATTTTTTATATAGAGTGCAGTATGCATAGCGAGAATAGACATTTTTTCCCCACAATCCCATGGAAAAGTTTAAAAGATGACCCGAAATCAAGGTGCAAATCAAAGCTCAAACCAATTTCAGAAAACGGAAACTCGCTCCAGCCAGATTCTCAGATCTTAGCTTCATAAAACTAATATTCATAAATATGAATGATATCAAAAAAGCAATCACATCTGACCGGTTGAAAATTTTCAATTGTTCTTCCACGTGAGCCACAGGTCGAAGAGGAAATCAGGCTTCTGTGGCTAGACACCCATCACCAACGTGGTTGGGGCCCGGACAAAGGGCCCCAGGAGAATTCCCTGTTAGAGCATGTTCATCGTTTCCTGGCTGTACTATTAAAGTTAAAGAAACATAGCAGTTAACTCAGAAGCTAGAACAAAAACGGAACAAAATGAACAAAAGAAAGTAAAAAAAGAATGAAATATGGTGAAAAACAGAAATTCATTAACTGGAAAGCAAATAAAACTTGATTTTTTAAAAATCCAAAATAGAGTTCCTCAAAAAATTAAAATAACATGGCATAAGGAATGCTTGTCAAATGCTTGTCAATTTGACCAAGAAACACAGTAAAAACAAATGTTCCCATTGGGTTGGAGGACGGTGCTCACAGGTGGGGGTCCGTGCACAGCCCCTCTCCCTGAGTGTGACAACTGAGGGAGACCACGATGTCTGGCAAAACCTCAGTCTGCAGAGACACTGCCTCTTCATTTAATGCAGTTCTGCTCCAAATCTCAGGAGGAGCAGTCTGTTTTATGAAACTTGGCAAATAAAATTTAAGTGCATTTCTAAGACTAAATAAGATAAAATAGCCAAGGAAACTCCAAGGAGAAAGGCCCTTCATAACTCACTTCCACATGGCAGTGGTGTCAGCAGTGGATCCAGCCCATGGAGGGAGCGGGCGAGGACCCCTGGCTGCTGCTCAGGTAGGGGTCCCCAGAGCCAGGCCCATGTACCCCCTGGGGCACACCGGGAGGTGGGAGGCCCCAAACCAGGCGGGTGACTCAGACCAGCAGGAGGCATCCCCGGGGCCAGGTGGGCAGGAGGGCAACTGGGGGACACTGTCAGAATGCTGGGGAGACGGGGACAGGGAAGGCAGCGAGGTGGGGCCAGGCACCGCTCAGAGTTCTGCCCCGACCACTCGTGGCCACCCCTGGAAATCCGAGTGCATCAGCCTGGGTTCTGGGGAGAGATCGACCCCAAAGTGCAGGAGAGATTCGGGGGTCTGTGGCCTGGGAGGGCGGCCCTGGGGCTGAGAAGGGGCGGGGGGGGATGGTCTCCGTGGGAGATGCGTGTAAGTCACATGGAGTGCACCTGACCTTCCCCCCAACGCACCTCAAGGCTCCAAGGGCACCGGGACTGACCTGCGGCCTAGGGCCGGGCTGCCAGTGCCCCGTCCACTTGGCAGCCTGTGCTCCTGGCTGGGGAGGGTCCAGGCAGTAGCCGTCCCCATCACCCACGGCTGCTCCTGGCATCAGCATCTTGTTCCCTCGGACCCCCTTTCTCACTAACCTCTTCTCCCGATGCCTGTTCCCCTGTCCAGACAAGCTGGGGCTGGAACCCCAGGAGATGAGGGAGCGAGATGGGGGTCCCACGACCTTTCACCCACTTAGGGCAGTGCAGGGTTTAAAGAATCAAGTTTATTAAGGTGCAATTCACATGCAATAAGTTGCAGTGAAATAAATTGAAGTATGCAGTTCAATGTGTTCTGACAGCACCCAGCCCACCTCTATACCCACCCGGATACAGAGCATGTCCATCCACCCAGAGAGCCCACAGCCCCTTCCCAGCCACAGGCACACGCTGAGCTGCTTCCCTCAGGACAGGGTTTTAAGGGCAGAGGGTTTAATCAGGGTGGGCTGTGCACTCAGCAGTGCTTCTAGGATTCACTCAACTGTTCTTTCCTTGTTATTCTGAGTAGTTTTCATTATATGGATCCGCCTCACGTGTTCATCCTTCATTCCTTGATGGACGTTTGAGTTGTTGCCAGTTTTAAGGGTTATAGATAAAAATGCTACAAACATCTGTGCACGAGTTTTTCTGGTGAATGTATGTTTTCACCCCATCTGAGTAGATGCTTAGGAGTGGACTGGACAAACGCAGTCCTCTTTCTCACTGTTGAGCGCCGTGCCCTGGACGTGGCAGCCCACAGAAATCCCAGGCTGGAGGGCGCTGCTGGCGCACAGGACAAAGACGGAGAGCAGGCAAATACTCTTCTTATGTCTGAACTCAGATTCCCTCACACAGGTGCAGAGAGATATAATCACAGAGATGTTTTAAAATGCAAAACTTACAGCCCCCCAGCCATGTGGATGAAAGGCTCTTGGTGCTGCAGCCAGGAGTCAGTGCTGTGCCTCTGAGGTGGGAGAGCCAACTTCAGGACACTGGTCCACAAGAGACCTACCAGCTCCATGTAATATCAAATGGCGAAAATCTCCCAGAGATCTCCATCTCAACACCAACACCCAGCTTCACTCAATGACCAACAAGCTACAGTGCTGGACACCCTATGCCAAACAACTAGCAAGACAGGAACACAACCCCACCCATTAGCAGAGAGGCTGACTAAAATCATAATAAGGCCACAAACACCCCAAAACACACCACCAGACGTGGACCTGCCCACCAGAAAGACAAGATCCAGCCTCATCCACCAGAACACAGGCACTAGTCCCCTCCACCAGGAAGCCTACACAACCCACTGAACCAACTTTAGCCACTGGGGACAGACACCCAAAACAATGGGAACTATGAACCTGCAGCCTGCAAAAAGGAGACTCCAAACACAGTAAGATAAGCAAAATGAGAAGACAGAAAAGCACACAGCAGATGAAGGAGCAAGATAAAAACCCACCAGACCTAACAAATGAAGAGGAAATAGACAGTCTACCTGAAAAAGAATTCAGAGTAATGATAGTAAAGATGATCCAAAATCTTGGAAATAGAATGGACAAAATGCAAGAAACATTTAACAAGGACCTAGAAGAACTAAACAAACAATGACGAACAACACAATAAATAAAATTAAAAATTCTCCAGAAGGAATCAATAGCAGAATAACTGAGGCAGAAGAACGGACAAGTGACCTGGAAGATAAAATAGTGGAAATAACTACTGCAGAGCAGAATAAAGAAAAAAGAATGAAAAGAACTGAAGACAGTCTCAGAGACCTCTGGGAAAACATTAAATGCACCAACATTCAAATTATAGGGGTTCCAGAAGAAGAAGAGAAAAAGAAAGGGACTGAGAAAATATTTGAAGAGATTATAGTTGAAAACTTCCCTAATATGGGAAAGGAAATAGTTAATCAAGTCCAGGAAGCACAGAGAGTCCCATACAGGATAAATCCAAGGAGAAACATGCCAAGACACATATTAATCAAACTGTCAAAAATTAAACACAAAGAAAACATGTTAAGAGCAGCAAGGGGAAAACAAAAAATAACACACAAAGGAATCCCTATGAGGTTAACAGCTGATCTTTCAGCAGAAACTCTGCAAGCCAGAAGGGACTGGCAGGACGTATTTAAAGTGATGAAGGAGAAAAACCTACAACCAAGATTACTCTACCCAGCAAGGATCTCATTCAGATTTGATGAAGAAATTAAAACCTTTACAGACAAGCAAAAGCTGAGAGAGTTCAGCACCACCAAACCAGCTTTACAACAAATGCTAAAGGAGCTTCTCTAGGCAAGAAACACAAGAGAAGGAAAAGACCTACAATAGCAAATCCAAAACAATTAAGAAAATGGGAATAGGAACATACATATTGATGATTACCTTAAATGTAAATGGATTAAATGCTCCCACCAAAAGACACAGACTGGCTGACTGGATACAAAAACAAGACCCATATATATGCTGTCTGCAAGAGACCCACTTCAGACCTAGGGACACATACAGACTGAAAGTGAGGGGACGGAAAAAGATATTCCATGCAAATGGAAATCAAAAGAAAGCTGAAGTAGCAATTCTCATATCAGACAAAATAGACTTTAAAATAAAGACTATTACAAGAGACAAAGAAGGACACTACATAATGGTCAAGGGATCAATCCAAGAAGAAGATATAACAATTGTAAACATAGGAGCACCTCAATACATAAGGCAAATGCTAACAGCCATAAAAGGGGAAATCGACAGTAACACATTCATAGTAGGGGACTTTAACACCCCACTTTCACCAATGGACAGATCACCCAAAATGAAAACAAATTAGGAAATGCAAGCTTTAATGATACATTAAACAAGATGGACTTAATTGATATTTATAGGACATTCCATCCAAAAACAACAGAATACACATTTTTCTCAAGTGCTCATGGAACTTTCTCCAAGATAGATCATATCTTGGGTCACAAATCAAGCCTTGGTAAATTTAAGAAAATTGAAACTGTATCAAGTATCTTTTCTGACCACAATGCTATGAGACTAGATATCAATTACAGGAAAACATCTGTAAAAAATACAAACACATGGAGTCTAAACAATACACTACTTAATAACGAAGTGATCACTGAAGAAATCAAAGGGGAAATCAAAAAATACCTAGAAATAAATGACAATGGAGACACGACGACCCAAAACCTATGGGATGCAGCAAAATCAGTTCTAAGAGGGAAGTTTATAGCAATACAATCCTACCTTACGAAACAGGAAACATCTTGAATAAACAACCTAACCTTGCACCTAAAGCAATTAGAGAAAGAAGAAGGAAAAAACCCCAAAGTTAGCAGAAGGAAAGACATCATAAAAAATCAGATCAGAAATAAATGAAAAAGAAATGAAGGAAAAGATAGCAAAGATCAATGAAACTAAAAGATGGTTCTTTGAGAAGATAAACAAAATCCATAAACCATTAGCCAGACTCATCAAGAAAACAAGGAAGAAGACTCAAATCAGTAGATTTAGAAATGAAAAAGGAGAAGTAACAACTGACACTGCAGAAATACAAAAGATCATGAGAGATTACTACAAGCAACTCTATGCCAATAAAATGGACAACCTGGAAGAAATGGACAAATTCTTAGAAATGCACAACCTGCCAAGACTGAATCAGGAAGAAATAGAAAATATGAACAGACCAATCACAAGCACTGAAATTGAAACTGTGATTAAAAATCTTCCAGCAAACAAAAGCCCAGGACCAGATGGCTTCACAGGCGAATTCTATCAAACATTTAGCGAAGAGCTAACACCTATTCTTCTCAAACTCTTCCAAAATATAGCAGAGGGAAGAACACTCCCAAACTCATTCTACAAGGCCACCATCACCCTGATACCAAAACCAGACAAGGATGTCACAAAGAAAGAAAACTACAGGCCAATATCACTGATGAACATAGACGCAAAACTCCTCAACAAAATACTAGCAAACAGAATCCAATAGCACATTAAAAGGATCATACACCATGATCAAGTGGGGTTTATTCCAGGAATGCAAGGATTCTTCAATATACACAAATCAATCAATGTGATACACCATATTAACAAACTGAAGGAGAAAAACCATATGATCATCTCAATAGATGCAGAGAAAGCTTTTGACAAAATTCAACACCCATTTATGATAAAACCCTGCAGAAAGTAGGCATAGAGGGAACTTTCCTCAATATAATAAAGGCCATATATGACAAACCCACAGCCAACATTGTCCTCAATGGTGAAAAACTGAAAGCATTTCCACTAAGATCAGGAAGAAGACAAGGTTGCCCACTCTCATCACTCTTATTCAACATAGTTTTGGAACTTTAGCCACAGCAATCAGAAGAAAAGGAAATAAAAGGAATCTAAATCGGAAAAGAAGTAAAACTGTCACTGTTTGCAGATGACATGATACTATACATAGAGAATCCTACAGATGCTACCAGAAAACTACTAGAGCTAATCAATGAATTTGGTAAAGTAGCAGGATACAAAATTAATGCACAGAAATCTCTGGCATTCCTATACACTAAGGATGAAAAATCTGAAAGTGAAATCAAGAAAACACTCCCATTTGCCATTGCAACAAAAAGAATAAAATATCTAGGAATAAACCTACCTAAGGAGACAAAAGACCTGCATGCAGAAAATTATAAGACACTGATGAAAGAAATTAAAGATGATACAAATAGATGGAGAGATATACCATGTTCTTGGATTGGAAGAATCAACATTGTGAAAATGACTCTACTACCCAAAGCAATCTACAGATTCAATGCAATCCCTATCAAACTACCACTGGCATTTTTCACAGAACTAGAACAAAAAATTTCACAATTTGTATGGAAACACAAAAGACCCCGAATAGCCAAAGCAATCTTGAGAATAAAAAATGGAGCTGGAGGAATCAGGCTTCCTGACTTCAGACTATACTACAAAGCTACAGTAATCAAGACGGTATGGTACTGGCACAAAAACAGAAATATAGATCAATGGAACCGGATAGAAAGCCCAGAGATAAACCCACGCACATATGGTCACCTTATCTTTGATAAAGGAGGCAGGAATGTACAGTGGAGAAAGGACAGCCTCTTCAATAAGTGGTGCTGGGAAAACTGCACAGGTACATGTAAAAGTATGAGATTAGAACACTCCCTAACACCATACACAAAAATAAGCTCAAAATGGATTAAAGACCTAAATGTAAAGCAGACACTATAAAACTCTTAGAGGAAAACATAGGTAGAACACTCAATGACATAAATCACAGCAAGATCCTTTTTGACCCACCTCCTAGAGAAATGGAAATAAAAACAAAAATAAACAAATGAGACCTAATGAAACTTAAAAACTTTTGCACAGCAAAGGAAACGATAAACAAGACCAAAAGACAACCCTCAGAATGGGAGAAAATATTTGCAAATTAAGCAACGGACAAAGGATTAATCTCCAAAGTTTACAAGCAGATCATGCAGCTCAATAATAAAAAAACAAACAACCCAATCCAAAAATGGGCAGAAGACCTAAATAGACATTTCTCCAAAGAAGATATACAGATTGCCAACAAACACATGAAAGAATGCTCAACATCATTAATCATTAGAGAAATGCAAATCAAAACTACAGTGAGCTATCATCTCACATGGGTCAGAATGGCCATCATCAAAAAATCTAGAAACAATAAATGCTGGAGAGGGTGTGGAGAAAAGGGAACTCTCTTGCACTGTTGGTGGGAATGTAAGTTGATACAGCCACTGTGGAGAACAGTATGGAGGGTCATTTAAAAACTAAAAATAGAACTACCATACGACCCAGCAATCCCACTGCTGGGCATATACCCTGAGAAAACCATAATTCAAAAGGAGTCATGTACCAAAATGTTCACTGCAGCCCTATTTACAATAGCCATGAGATGGAAACAACCTAAGTGTCCATCATCGGATGAATGGATAAAGAAGATGTGGCACGTATATACAATGGAATATTAGCCATAAAAAGAAACGAAATTGAGTTATTTGTAGTGAGGTGGATGGACCTAGAGTCTGTCATACAGAGTGAAGTAAGTCAGAAAGAGAAAAACAAATACTGTATGCTAACACATATATATGGAATCTAAGGAAAAAAAGTGTCGTGAAGAACCTAGGGGTAAGACAGGAATAAAGACACAGACCTACTAGAGAATGGACTTGAGGATATGGGGAGGGGGAAGGGTAAGCTGTGACAAAGTGAGAGAGTGGCATGGACATATATACACTACCAAACGTAAAATAGATAGCTAGTGGGAAGCAGCCACATAGCACAGGGAGATCAGCTCAGTGCTCTGTGACCACCCAGAAGGGTGGGATAGGGAGAGTGGGAGGGAGGGAGACGCAAGAGGGAAGAGGTATGGGAACATAAGTATATGTATAACTGATTCACTTTGTTATAAAGCAGAAACTAACACACCATTGTAAAGCAATTATACTCCAATAAAGATCTAAAAAATAAATTAAAAAAAAAAAAAGTGTGGACTGTCGGGTCTGATTGTAGGTGCACATTTAACTTTGCGAGAAACTGCCTGACTGTGTTCCAAGGCTGTACAATTGCCCTGTCCACAGTCCTGTCAACACTGAGTGATGCCATCTCTTTAAATGTCAGCCTTTCTAACAAACTGTTGTGATATGGAGCACGTTCCCATGTGTTCATTAGTAGTTTGTGTATCTTTAAGTGCCATTCAAATCTTTTGCATATTTTAAAAACAGGATATCTGTCTTCTCTTTGGTGAGTTGTAATGATTATTATGTATCTGGATACCAGTTCTGTGTTAGATACATAGGATATTAATATTCTCCCCCGGGTGTGGCTAGTCTTTTTGTTTGCTTAAGTATCCTTTAAAGAGCAGAAGATCTAATTTTGATGAAGTCTAGTCCATCCATTTTCCTTTCACGAATATTGCTTGCTGTATCCTGAGAAATATTTGCCCATCCCATGTTTGGGAAAATTTTCTGCTATGTTTTCTTGTATAACAACCCAGTCCCATAGACGTCCCTGTGATGACAGAAACGTCCCATGTCTGTGCCATCTGACAGGCAGCCACCAGATATGTGTGAGCACTAGAAATATGCCTAGGAATTGAATTTTTAAATTAACCTCAATTAATTTAAATTTAAATACGATGTATAGCTAATGGCTCCCCAAATAGACAACACAGGTCCAGAAGTTTTACAGATTTAGCTTTTAAACTGAGGTTTGTCAACTGCAAAAAAAAAAAAAAAAAAAAGCACAACATGAGAGTCATGAGTTCAGTTTTATTTGGGGACTTACTGAGGACTAGAGCCCAGGAGACAGCCTCTCGGTAGCTCTGAGGAACGCTCTGAAGAGGTAAAGCGGGGAGCTCAGTATATACGTGATTTTGGTGAAGGCAGTAAGTGCAATCAAGCACATATCTCGGGAGAAGTTTGCTGCTGGTCACGAGGAGCAGATGCCTGTGTTAATGGATTTACTGCTTTTCTAGGTATAGGAAGACGCAAGAATTGGGTTCATAAAATTTTCTCCTGAAAATATCTAACCATCTGACATCCTGTTTTTCCAGTTTTCCCAGAGCCCTTCACCCAGAGCACCTCATTCCTGATCTCTGCCCTGAACTCCTTTCAGGCTGTGTTAAAGGTCAGGACTGCAGTAGTCGGTGACCTAATTCTCATAGAACCAGATGGCGAATGACTTTTTAGTCATCAGGTTCATTGCCCATTTCAAACGAGTGTTGTGAAAATGGGTACCCAGTGGGTACCCAGCTGTTCTTGCACTATTTGATCTAAAGACTACTCTTTCCCCAACTGAATTATATTGACACTTTTGTTGAAAGTCAGTTGTCTGTGTATGTGTGGGTCTTTTTCTGGACTCTATTCATTTCCTTTGATTTTCTGTGTGTCTGAGCCCTCCCACTTTCCTCTTCTTTCTGAAAATTGTTTTTGCTATTCAATGTTCCTTACATTGTCATATAAATTTTGAATCAGCTTCTCAATTTCTACAAAATAAAAAGCCTGTTGAGATTTTGATTGGATTGCATTGAATCTATAGACCAACTTTGAGAGAATTTTCACCCAAGCAATGAGCCTCCCAATCCATGAACATGGTACATCTCTCCATTTTTAGATACTCTTTAATTTCTCTCAGCAATGTTTTGTAGTTTTCAGTGTAAAGAACATGCAATTTTCATTAAATTAATTCTTAGATATTTATGATTTTAATGGTACTGTAAATGGTGTTTTTAAATTTTTATCTACCTATTATTTGTTCCTAGAATATAGAAATATAGTTTATTTTTGTATGAACTTTGTATCCTGTAACCTTGCTAAGTTCACTTATTGATCCTAGTATTTCTGGATTGCTTTCTTAGACTTTCCTGTACTCACAATCATGCCATCTGTGTATAGAGACTTTTCCTTTCCAATTGTTATGCCTCTATTTCTTTTCCTTGCCTTATCACTTTGATTCTCATGTGAGAACAAACATCCTTTCCTTGTTCCCAGCCTCAGAGGCAAAGCGTCTAGTCTCTGGCCACTAAGAATAACGTTATATGGAAGTTTTAAAAATGACTTGTTTGCAGCCAGCGTCCACTGCCAGTGATTTCCTCTTACCCCCAGATGTTTCATGTAGCGAGGGTGTCACTCCATGTGGGAGAGAAGGCTAAGGGCACCAGTGCTTCTAGAGGGCGAGAGGGTTCTTCTGTGTTGTGGAAATGAGAACCGGGCAGGGCAGTCTCTGAAATGGTCACATTCAAATTCTACCTTGTACTGGCTCTTTTCCCACTGGTTATTTTAATGTCTTCTGAGCATTTTCTTATTATCACTTGATATTATTATTATTATTATTCTAAACAGCTTCGTTGTGATTCCGTAGGGGTCTAAATGTCCCTCATCTCTCGTTAGACAGGCTATTCAGCCATCAGTCTGCAGCAGTGACTGTCGGAAGACTTGGAGGATGGGGTCAGGGTGTGCAGCCTGGGGTTCCCCCGACACTGTGCTGTGGCTGCCCAGGGGTTGCCCCAGCAGGGGTGCTGCTATAAGAGTGCTACAGTGGGCCCTGCTCTGGGAGGGTTAGGGGATAGGCCATGGAGGGCGGACGAGCCAGGTAGAGAAGGGACGAGCGTGGCTCTCAGCTTGCAGGCTCCCGGGAAGACGGATGACCAGCTCAGCTACCGCCTGCCTTCAGGGCTTCATGGGGAGGTGGGAAGGCAGCCAGACGAGGCCCAACCTCCCCAGGTTCCATGAGGGTGGGGGTGGGGGCGGGGCCTGGTGAGACTGGGAGCCCGGGGTGGGGAGGGGACTCGCTCCTGGGCATCAGTGCCCCCCCACCCCAGACCTTTGGGGCTCGCTGCCGCCCACCCTCCTGCTGGATGTTTCAGGTCTGCTTAGGGGCCAGGCCTTCTCACTGACGAGGGGCAGCACAGCTCCTCTGCTGCTCTCTCCTCTGTGTTCAAAGCATCCAAACCCTCGGGAGACAGAGGGCTACTTAGGGGTCCCCTGAGACCGGGGCATCGCCTCTGCAGAGCTGGGGGTCTGGGCTCAGCCTGTGGGCTGGGCAGGGGCAACGAGATGAGGAAGGAGACCCCTTTCCAGGCTGAGGGCAAACAAGCATGAAGTCCGTGGCCGGCTCGTGCTAACAATGAAAGACCTTGCGACTGGGGTGAATCACACCTCTGTAAAGCTGTGATCAGACAGAAGGACTGTGCTGTTTAGAAAGCAAACCCTGAGTCATCAGCGGGACCTCGGCTGGGCTGCACAAGCTGGGGGTGGGGGCAGGGCTGCAGGAGACACCACGAGGCTGCTAGAACCACATCCTGACACAGAAACTGCTGAAAGCAAACTCGGGGTCACACACGGCCGCTGTGTTCATACCTTCCTGTGTGCAGGGTGTGTGTAAACGCACATGCGTGAGTGTGAGTGTGTAAAGAAACTGAGAGAGCTCAGATCTCAGGTCCAGCCCATAGAGACTCCAGGGTCAGTCGTGCTTCCTCCCCTCCCCCTCCCCTCGCCGTTCCTGCCCCTCCCCCTGCGGCCTTCCCATCCCCCTGCTCCCAGGTGCACACCCAGGTGCTCTCCCCTGTGGATCTGCGTCTTTGTCACCTGCTGGTCCCCCCCACCCCGGCCCCTCTTGCAGCCCCAGGAGGCAGGGACTGTCCCCCCTCCACGTCCCGGGACCCAGCAGAGGGGGCACTGGGCACAAGTGAGCAGGCACCGCCCCAAGGCCGGGCCCTCAGGCAGAGTGAGCGTCATTGGCAGTTCTGTGCTGCGTGGTTCGCTCCTCCATTCAGAGAACGAGGAACCAGAGCGAACCCACCTCAGGCGAGCGGAGCGGGCGGCCACCGCAGGCAGTGCGGCCCTGCCGGCCGCTGTGTGTTGTGGGAACTCTGGGGGACCAGGCTGGCACCGCTGCCCAGGGGCGCTGCTGGAAGGGCAGGCCGCGCACTTGGAGTTCGGCCCGGGGCCAGCGCCCGGCAGTGTCCAAGCAACAGAGACCTGGCCCGGGGGCGCAGACCTGAGCATCCTGGGTGGAGGGACAAGCATGTCGCCATCGTCCCCGGAACGTGCCTTGCCCAGAGCAGCCCCGAGCCCCGAGCCGTTCCTTGGCCCCCTGAGCTGAGCCCCGAGTGGGTCCCTCCGCTGTGCGCCTCAGGCCTGGGCTGAGCTCGTCCCCCACTCGGGGCTCCCCCCAACACAGGGCCTGCCCGTCCACCCGCCCTGAGCCAGCGCCCAGGTGGTGGCGGGACAGGTCACAACATGTACCACTGCTTTGTTGGTTTTTACACAAGACCTGGGGCACAAGAAGCTTTTCCTCCCAACAGAGCTGAGCCAACAGACCCTCCCACGTTGGAAACGTGCGTATTCCCGGCACCGGCAGTCTCCGTCCGCTGTCTTTCTTCGTCCCAGGGAAGGAGCCCACCCGACCTTGGGGATAAACCCTGACCCTCTGTGCTGTGAGGCCGGCGGTGTCTGCCTTGGGCTGGTGACCAGCCCCAGCCCCGGACCAGGAACGGGCCCTCGGTGCCTCGTGGCTGGAGGGCAGTGGGGTGCCGGTCCCCACAGAAGGGGCGGGAGCGGGCCCTGCGCACCCTGGGATCCTCCTGCGGGTGCCCCCTGCTCATCCCGGCCAAGGGAGCCAGAGACGTCGCACGTGTAAGCTTCGTCTGAGTGACAGGTCCTGCATCAGGTTGTAATGGCCATACCTGAGGCCACATCCCCCTGCCAACCCGCCAGGACGGAGTCCCAGAGGAGTTACGGTTGCAGGGCTGCCCCTTCACACCTACTGTCTCCACCCACCCCGCCAGCAGGGCTGGGTCCCCATCGCACCAACACCCCTGGGCCTGGCCATTATTATTACTTTTTTATTGTGGTAAAGTATGCGTAACAGGAAACGTACCATTTTAACCATTTCTAAGGGTCACTAACTAGATTCACACTGTTGTGTAGCCATCGCCACCGTCCGTCTCCAGAACTTCCGTCTCCTCAGACTGAAGCGCCCCCATGAAACACTCCCTCCCGTCCCCTCCCCGGGCCCCGCGCCCACCGTCCTGCTGTCTGTCCCTACGAGTCTGGCTCCTCCCGGGACCTCGTGTAAGTGGGTCAGAGAGCGTTTGTCTTCCTGTGTCTGGCTTATGTCACTGAACACAATGACCTCGAGGTTCATCCACATCCTAGCAGGTGTCAGAGTCCTTCCTTCCTGAGGCTGCATCATATTCCGTTGTGTGGACGGACCATGTTTGGTTTGTCTGTCCATCTGTCCGTGATGCGGCAGCGTCCACTTCGGGCTGCTGTGCCGCCATTATTTTGACTCTTATTATCGTTACTGACAAGTTGATAGGTGAACCTGCTTGTTAGTGCTTGGGGTTTTCCCTACTTTATTTTATTTCACGTTTAACCTACCGTCCAGATGTACCAATCCTAACATGACACCTTCTTATCATTTTCGATAGGAAATCCGGGGGGTCAGCACTCCCTAATCTCAGCCACGCTTCCTCCCTGAAGGGCCCGGTCATGAATTCCGGATTTAGAGGGCTAATCCGTGGTTTATGTTTCCAAAACCTGGTACCCTGCTTTTGACCCATTTAAAATGTTTAAGTAAACGGCTCAGGAGCTGGCTTCTCTTCTACTACCTTTTCTGAAAGCAAGGTGGCTGAGACATGCCCTGCCTGGGACATGACCACCAGGTGGCAGGCGGCTCCTGGCCTCGGGGGCCCCCGCTTCACAGGCAGCAAGGCACGACAGCCACGCTGGGGAGCCTAGGTGCTGGATGGGGTGCCAGGCAGGCCCACCGTGAGGGCCCTGGATCCTGGAACCAGCAAGCAGGAGGCAGGTGTGGAGAGGCCGTGGGGGCGGGTCAGGAGGGGAGGGGCGTAGCCGTGGGAAGTGGAGAGTGGGCGGGGTGCAGACACCACCTGCTTCACAAGCAGCAGTGGCCCCACGAAAGGCAGATGCAGGGACACCTGTGGCCACCAGGTGGGTTGCAGGGTGTCAGGGGGTCAGGCTTACCACGTGCCTGCCTTTCGGGGGGCTCTGCTCAAGGCAGTAGCCAAGTGGGAATTCTCCTCAAGCCGAGGGGCCCAGCGAGGTGCGTATCCCGCCTCTAGGAAGGAGGGGGGACTGGACCACCCCACCACGCTACGCTGCTGCTTGTCATGGGCTCTGCATATGCCTTGCCCTGGGGGTCACAGACAGGACTCTGGGGGGACAGTCTGTCGGCAGAGGGGTCAGTGGATAAACAGTGCTCAGAGATATGAGATGACGCCCACCAGAAATGTCCACGGGCAGGAGCGTCATCAGAACCTTGGAAGCAGGGTTTGCAGGAAGACATGGGCCTGGAAGAGTGCAGGCTGGGAGTCCAAAGTGACCCTCACCAGCCCATCCCTGCCCTCACCTGTCCTCAATGGCCCTCACTTGCCCATACCTACCCTCCCTCACCTCACCTGCTCTCAGAGGCCCTCACCTGCCCATACCTGTGCTCACCCCACCTCACCTGCTCTCGCAGGCCCACACCTGCCCTCACCTGCCCTCACTGACTCAAACCTGTCCCCACTGGCCCTCACCTGCCCTCACCTGCCAATACCTATCCTCTCTGGCCCTCACCTAACCTTCACCTACCCTCACCTGCCCTCACCTGCCCATACCTGCCTTCACTGGCCTTCATTCACCCTTACCTGCCCATACCTGCGCTCACTGGCCCTCATCAGTCCTCGCCTGCCCCAGGTGACCCCTCGCCTCTGCCCAAGGAGAGGCCTCAGAGCTTGGCCAGCCTCAGGCGGGGGGCCATCTCTCCGGCTGCTTTCCCATTGTTTTGGGGGCGGAGGGGACGGGGTGCAGCAGAGTGACCTGGTGAGCTCTCTGGCCCTTCTGCTGTCTGTGGGCAGGAGCCTGGTGCCCAAGGGCAGCCGGGTCGTGGGTCAGAGCCTTGAAGCAGGAAGAAGCTGGTGCAGGGGAAAAGAGGGGCAAGGGTCTGCTATCTGACATTTTTATGTGAAAGCCCTGATTTTTAACTAATAAAAATTTTAAATTAGTTAAAACTGATTAAAATTGATTAAATTTGTACTAATTAAAACTAATTGAATTCCGTTCAAAGCACGGAGCCGACTAAGGCACCAGACACACGGACACGCCACCTACTGGCGGGTGGGTGGCGGTGCCAGCGGGAGGGGCCTGAGCCCCGAGGGTGCAAGAGAGACGATTTGGGTTCGGCCGCTACCCATCTGCCTCTCCACGTCGCCAAGTATTTAAAGGGTGCCTCACGGCCGGTTTCCCCCAGTCCTGCTTGGACAGGAAACGGGGGCCTTCTGGAGTTGCTGGTGGACGGGAGCAAGGCCAGACCCCTCCACGCAGGCTCCTGGGGGTCAGCCTGCCGCCGCTGCCTGTCCCGGGAGCGCTGCCCGCCGAGCGCCCCCCGCCCCCTCTGTGCCCCTGGGCCCCTGCCCCTCCCCCCACAGCTCTACCCTGTCACCCCTGCCACACTCCCCAGGCCTCTGGTCCACACGAGGTGAATCCAGGTGCCGGCTGGCAGCTTTGTTGTCCCTGCCTGGTCCCAAGCCCCGTGCCCCGTGCCCCCCACCAGAAGCAGGGGGGACCTTTCGGTCTCTGCTCACTCACAGGGGAGGGAAGGCCCGAGAGTGACCAGCTCTGGCCTTGGTCCCCAAGAGGGGTGTGGCCACAGCAGAGGACCCGAGAGGGGTTAGGGTGCAGAGACCCGTCCCGAGGTCGCTCACGGAAGCAGTCAGAGGGGTGTTCAGGGCTGGGGCAGGGGTGGGGACTCATTCTGTGTCCTGAGCTGGCCTGGGGTTGGGTCCCAGGCTGCCCGCCTGGTGTGGCCCCTAGGGCCAATGGAGGCCATGGATGTGGATGGAGCTGTGCGAGCGCCCTTGCCCCTCAGGTGACTCAATCCTGACTCACCTGGGGCAGGTGGACGGCAGGTGGGGAGAGGCTGGCACGGGGTGGGCCACCAGATACAGGATGGCGACACTCACCCTGGAAGGTGCCAGGGCCCTAGTGATTGCCGTCTTCACTGCCCTCTGCCCTGCTGTCCTGGGAGAATCTGATGGCCCACAGGTGACAAGAGGGGCGAGCTCGTCCAGCTCCGACGAGGAGCTGGGGCTTAGTTGACAACACAGACCCTCAGCACGAGCAGAAAGTGCCGCCATGGGAAAACGGGTACGTTAGTGACCGCACCCCGCTGCCCTTCGGTTCCCTGAGGGCGAGGCGGTGAGACAGGGTGTGGGCGGGGAAAGGCCTCCGGTGTCTCACTCATTACTCTTATTACTCTTTCAACACCAGCTCCGCCCTTGGAAGGTGCACCCTGGGGACACGTACCTGGGATATTTTTACAGCCTTGCTAGCAGATAGCTGCTCGCCCTTGCTCCGATGAGAGTCCAGGGCCTCCTTGCTGCCGGGGAGGTTTATGGCTCACAAGCTGGTCTCTCGAAACCCAGGCGGGCAGGGCGGGCAGGACCTCAGCCGGGTGACCCTGGGACTCAGGTGCTGCCGGCTCCACTCTGCAAGCCCCCGGCCTCCAGGTCCAGCCACTGAGGAATCCTGAACTGAGTCCAGAGGGCGGGAAGGACTCACCCCAGCTGCTTCACTGCACTGGGGGCCCCGAGAGCCCCAGGGAGACAGTGGGGGTCCTGGACAGGCAGCACGAGGCCCGCACGTAGTGATGGGGCCGGGAGGCCGACTGGGCTAATTGGAGGCATAACGTGACCACTGCAGATGGTTCCAGGCCGGCCCAGCCTCCTCTTCAGGTGCTCTGACCACCCTGGGCCTCCCCTCTCCAGGCACCCGGTGCAGGGAGGCGCTGGCACACAGAGCGCAAGGCCCAGCCCCAAGTTCTCTCGCTCTCTTGGGGCAGCTGTGGGCACGACTGTCCTGCTGGGGTGCGGGCTATGACCTGCCCGGCTAGGCTGCCGCCGGCGGAAGCTGGGGGGCTGTCTCCGGGCACCCCGCACCAGACGGGCCCCCTGAGGCTGCTGGGTGTCAGTGACAAGCGACCTTGAAGCCTGGCTGCGGGTCAGGGGCCCGTGCGGGTGGAGCGTGACATCGCTCGATTCGTCCTGAGACCCAGCTGGGGTGGCAGCTCTCAGGTACAAAGACCTCGCGAAGCAGTTGAAACACAGCATGGAACGGCCTGTGTGGTCCACACGGCTTCATTCCGAGGGCATCTGGCCGTGCTCTGCTCGCCCTGCCCTGGTCCGAGAGGGGGGCCCGGCCGTGGAGCCAGGGGAGGGTCCCACTATCTCTCTGCCTCTGCTCCCGGGCTCTGTCTGGCTGGAAGCAGTGAAGCGGGTTCGGGGGCGACAACAGGCGGGGGTGGCCACCCAGCCCCCGCCGTCCACCTCCACGTGGCGCACACCAGCCAGCTTGCCCGACGTGGGGATGAAGCCATGTCCCTCACGGCGCCGTCCTCTCTCCTGGGCCTCTTGGGCACACTTAGCAAGGGAACGCCGCATTTTCAACTTGGAAAAATGACTCTCGCCTCTTCAAATAGTGCAGAGGAGCAGAGGATGGACCGGCCGCTGGGGCCGTGTCCCCTCCTCCAACCCCAGGCCTTGTGCCCCGGGGACCCCACTGTCAACCCTGGCGGGTGACATGGCCTCCCCACCAGCTCCGATACAGAACCCGCCCTGCCCCATGGTGGTCCCAAATCCACACTTCCCATGAGGGCTGTGACAGGGGCCATCCAGACACAACAAGATCACGGAGGGGAACCTGAGGACCAGCTGTGGCATCTACGAGGCTGGCCTGCCACGGTCCCCTAGGGGCCCTAGACGTGGCCCGAGACAGAGGAGCAGCGTCCGTGCTCTCTGCCGACCCCCACTGGGGTCCCCTCCGCCCTCCTCACGGGGGATCCTGCGCGCAGATCTTCTTCCTTCAACCCAAACCCAGCTGGGGCCCCATCGACTGTGGTCCTGCCTGGACCAGCCGGCTGTCTAAGGTTTCCTGTCCTCCCCAGACCTGCTCTGTCCACCACAGTGGCCACTAGCTGTGTGCGTCCCGTCAAATGCATTAAGCAGTACTCGAAGTCCAGTTCCTGTGTTTCAGGCCCTCGGTCACATGTGAATGGCAGTGCCAACGTGGGCCGTTTCCATCACCGCAGACAGATCTGCGGGCAGCGCTGGCCAGAGCCCCCCTCCTCAGCTGCCCAGACACACTCCCTCGAGGCTCGAGCCATACCAGCCCTCGCCCTGCCCCAGATCTGACGCATCCCCACCCAGCTTCGTGCAGCAGAAAGGGCAAGAATGGACACCGTGCCGGAGGCGACCGCAGGGACCTGGGGCGAAAGAGATCGAGGAGCTGGGCCCTGGCCTTCAAGGTGCAGCCGTTAGCCCAGAGGCCACTGTCTGCCGGTCCTGCCTCTGCCCCACCCCTGGGCTGTGGCTTCTCCCGGGGAGGCAGGGGTGGCCAGCAGAGGGCGTGACAGGGCCCCCGACGTGTGGCCGGGCAGGAATGCCGGGCAGGGTCTGAAAGCCCCGTGGCCCACACTGGAGCTACTCCCCTGCCATTGGCTGCGGATGTAGACCACCCGCGAGAGCCAAGTGTGACTCTTGGAAACATGTTAGAATCGTAAGAGAATTAAGTAAAGTAACTTGTTAAGAAAATATGTATATGTGTGGACATATCCAGAATAAAGTATAAGATATTTAGAAATAAACTTAACAAGAAACGTGCGGAACATATACGGGGAAACAATAAAGCTTTCGGACGGGCGTCTACGTGAGTAGAAGATGTACCCGGAGCCCAGGGGGGGCTCGGGGTGCCGAGCTGCCTTTCCCCCAGGACGGAGCAGTAGAGTCAGTACAAGGTCCACCAGGACACACGGAACGTGCTTTTCTCAACTTGGAAAGAGGTCTCTGAAGCTCGTCTCTACGAACAAATGTGTGTCATGGAATTGCTTTCTGTTTGCAGAAGAGCAGCTTCAGGGAAGAGAGTGGTGCTGATGTGAGGAGCTGGCACGGGCCGTGTGGAGGCGGCCGCCACACGTCCCCGGGGGAGGGGCAGCAGTGCGACGCTCAGCCCTTGGGAAGAAGAGGAAGGTAAACTCAAACTTCACAGCACACAGAAAACAACTCCAGGCAAATCGAATTTTAACATAAACATCAATAACCACATGGATCTGGGGAGGCCGAAGGGAGAAATCACAGAGGAAGAGACTGTCGGGAGTGCCTACCTTCACCTGAAAACATCTTTGGCTCAAAGAGCACCACAGGGGACTGCAGCCCCAGGCTCCCTGGGAACAGGTCTGCCTGGGGCCGCCCGGTGGGGCTGCTGTCCTCAGTCAGCGTGTGTGTCTGCGCGCGTTTGCGCATTCCCGTGTTTGATGAGCATCGCTGGACCAAGGAGGAAAAGGGGAGCACACGTGCTGAAACACGGACAGGCGACGGAGATGGCGGCGGCTCAAAACAAGAACTAAAAAGAGTCACGTTAAAGTCATGAGAAGGGGGTTCCCTGGTGGCGCAGTGGTTGGGGGTCTGCCTGCCGATGCGGGGGACGTGGGTTCGTGCCCCGGTCTGGGAAGATCCCACATGCCGCAGAGCGGCTGGGCCCGTGAGCCATGGCCGCTGAGCCTGCGCGTCCGGAGCCTGTGCTCCGCAACGGGAGAGGCCACAACATCGAGAGGCCCACGTACAGCCAAAAAAAAAAAAAAAAAAAGTCATGAGAAGGCCGTGTTTTGACAATACAACTTGCAAAGATTTTTTTAAAGTTTAACCTATTTTTTCAGGTTTTTTCTTTTGTCTTTCTTTTATTGAATAGGTAGTGTATTTGCATAATTCAAATGTCAAAAAGTATAAACGGTGATGCGGTGAATGTCTCCCTCCCACCTGTCCCCTCTCTGCCCGGGTCCCACCGTCCCAGCCCCGCCCCTGACAGGCAGCCTGGGTCCAGGGGCAGAATCCACCCCAAATGTGCCAGGTGGCACACGCGTCCACGGCCCCCTCGTCTTCTGCGTGGCTGCTGGCGGACTGTGTCCACCTCCCCCTTCCCTCGGTAAAGCCCGGGAGACAGCTCCAAACCCACACACAGGAGCTTCGAGTTCTCTTCTGAGCAGCAGTGAAGAACTAACCACCTTGAGCATTCACCATTTCACTGGTGCACAAGGATATTTATAAAATCCGTTCAAGGAAATCAAGTTTGCTGTCAAAGTGGCCCCAGTAGAGGTGGGGCTGGGGTGCATGGAGAGGTTTGTTTTAGCCATGAGACCCAGTTCTGGTGACAGTCAGCGCAAAGAGCGCTGCAGGTGTGAGAACACCCACACGTCAGCAGAGGGCACAGCCCCAGTGGTCAGGGACGTGTGTGAGCAGAGCAGTAAAGGGGACCTGGAGGACCAGCGTGCAGGTTAAACAGCGCTTTTCACCAGGCTCACTGGCAAGTGTGGGAAACTGGCCGAGATGTGGGCTGCTGGGACACCTCGGGGGTGGTGGAGTGTGAAGTGGGCAGCCGTCCTGCAGAGGGGCCTGGCGCTGATGGTCAGATGAAGCCCTGGGGACACTGTGGCCCCCCGCCCCTCTCCAGGGTCACTGCCCCATGGCCTCCTCCTCCAGAGCCACTCCGGACACAGACCGCAGGACAGTGGGGCCCCAGGCGAGGGATGGGCTCATGCCACCACCTGGAGAAGGAAGTGGCAGACGTGCCGGGTGCTCACGGTGGTGCCCTGCAGAGGTTAATCAGCCCCGCAGTGTGGATGGCCACGTGAGCCACGTGGCATCTGTCTGCCAGCCGAAGGGTGAGATCTGGGTAACACGCAGCTTTGGGTAAATGGCTTCTGATAATCATGGTTGAGGTAAAAAGAAGGAACAATTAACGACCTTCTTTATGTGCTGAAAATAACAAAGAATAAAATAAAAACGTAAGTATTTTGTTTTAATGGCTTGCCATCCTTTTGTAGTAAAAGCAATTTCTGTTCGCGTCACATTTGTCCTTCCTCATGACCCTGGCACGTTGATTTTATAGGGTCCCTTTGACCAGGATTGCACATGGCGTGTCTGGAACACGGACCAACTCCCTTGTCCCCACTCTGCCCAGTGGGTGTGAGCTGCCCCGCTGGGCCCTGTGCTAGGACGGGGGTGGGAGCACCAGTGCAGCCAAGGAAGACAAAGCTGCAGAAACGTGCACTGAGTCAGCAGGCTCTCCCTCTGATCCTAAGACAGATTATCAGGCCTGGACCAAAAGCCATTTTTGTGGAAAATGACATCCAGGCAGCCCTCGTCACACACACTCCACACAGACACACATCCCACACCCCACACACACATTCTCACCACACGTACCACAGGCTAAAGGGAAGTCCCATAACTGTGTAAGACTTAGGATGGCCTTTGGGAAGTTTTTCAAGAGACCAGCCCTGACAACTTCCAATTCCAGTTCAGATGGACTAACAGAGCCTAGACTTACTCTCCCACATGGAACAATGGAAAAAACAGACAAATCTAGGAAGCAACAGTTTTCAGACACTGGAAAACAGGAAGCGTAAGTGTTCCCTGAGATAAACAAAAGAGGTGTGACCCAGAAGTGCCCAAGGTCAGGGCAGGAGAGTTCCTACTGCAGCACACGGAAAGGAAGTCCAGGCAGAGCCCACAGGTTTCCCCGTCGAGGAAAAATCTGGGAGTCCAAGAGGTGAAGGTGGGTAAGAACCACAGCACAGGGTCCTACTTTGAAACGAACTGCACAGAGGAAATTCCAGAAATCTGCAGAGGATCCCCATCCAGAATTCAGGTGAGCACGGATCCGTGTGTGTGCGAGGACGGTACACGAGGCCAGGGAGAGGACCATCAAAGGAGAAGAGGGGGCAGCCCTCAGAGCGCACACAGCTCGAGGAATGGTGCTTGCCTCCTCCAGTCAGAGTGGAAAACCTCATAATTCATGGGGCACTGAGCAGAGTTCATGGGGCATCCAGAGGGTTTTGCCTCCGTAAAGGAGAAAAGCAACCCTTAGGCTAAAGGCTGCTCTGATCTTGCATTAAAAGTTGAAAGCAAGTCTTGAGAGAAACTTAAGTCACTTAATTGCATTCCAGGACAAGCTGAAGCATACTAAATAGGAACACAAAAGCATCTGATGCAGGGAAAACAAGATGCCTGGCATCCAACAGAAGATTACTGGGCACGCAAAAGGGCAGGAAAATACCACTGAAAACGAGGATAAAAATCAGTCAATAGAAACATCCAGAAATGACAAAGAAGATAGATTTAGTAGAGAAGGGCGTTAAAACTATTATTATAACTATATTCAAGAAGGCAGAACGAAAGAGGAAGCATGATAAAGAGAGACACGGAAGATATAAAAGACCCAAGTCAAACTTCGAGAGATGAAAACTAAAATGTCTCAGGTGAAAAATACACTGAAGGAGAAGAGCAGCAGGTTAGACACTGCAGAAGAAAAGATTAGTGAACTGGAAGATACGGTGCTAGAAACTATACAAAATGAAACACAGAAAAATATTCTAAAAAATGAATAGAAAACAGTGAGCTATGTGACAAGTTAAAGTCCTCTAATATTGTCCCCAAAGTCTCCAAAGGTACAAGGACAAATATCTGAACAACATGAATGCACAGAACCAAGAATCTCAATAAACCTCAAGCACAAGAAATAGTAAGAAAATAACACCAAGGCACATCATGATCAAAGTGCTCAAAACTAGTGACAAAGAGAAAAATCTTAAAACCAGCCAGAGGGAGGAAAAGCACTTTCCCACAGATGAACAAAGAAAAGAATGACAGCAGGCTTCTCATAGAAACAGTGCAAATAAGAACACAATGCAGCAACACCTTTAAAGTGCCAAAAGATAACTGAGCCAAGAATTCTACACCCAAGAAAAGTGTCTTCCAAAAATGGAGGGGAAATAGACTTTTTCAGACATGCAAAGACTGAAAGACTTCACAACAGTGGACATACATCATAAGAAATACTAAAGGAAGTCCTCTGAGGAGAAGGAAAATCTGAATCAGTACAAAGGAATGAAAAGCATCAGAAATGGAAAATATATGGATAAATAGAAAAGATGTATTTTTAAAATCTCTAAAAATGTAACTGACTTCTTAAAGGAAAAAAAGGGTGTATTATGGGGTTTATCACAAGCATAGAAGCAAAATGCATAACAACCATGGCACAAAACCTGGGAGGGGGAAATGGAAATGTACTCTTGTAACATAATATTACTGTGTTAAATTAAGGATGTGTTCTATGAACCCTAGAGCCACAGATAAAAGAAAAAAATCCCAAGAATTATGGCTAATAAGCCAACATAAAAGATACATGAAATTTAAAAACTCTATTAATCTCAAAGAAAGCAAAAAAGGAAAAAATAACAGATGAGACAAATTTAAGATAAATAGTAAGATGATAGATTTAAACTTAACTATATTAATAATCACATTGATGCTCTAATGACCAAAACATTCCAATTGGAACAGAAATTGTAAGACTGGATAAAAAAGCAAGACCAAACAATATACTGATAACAGGAAAAACGCTTTAAATGTAAAGATACAAATAGGTTAGAAATAAAAGGATGGAAGAATACATACCATGATAATACTATTTAAAAGATAGTTGGAGTGACTCATAACATCAGACAAAGTAGATATCAGAGCAAGGAACATTGAAAGAAATAAAAAGGGTTATTCTGTAATAAGAAAGGGATCAATTCATTAAGAAGACTTAATACCCTAAGCATTTATGTACCTAATAACAAAGTGTCAAAACACAGGAAGAAAGAACTGATAGAACCAGAAGGAAAAGTGGACAAATCAACCATTATGGTTGGAGATTTCAACACCCTGTCCCAAAAACTGAGAGAACAAACGGACAGAGAACGTATAAAGGCATAGAAGACTTGAATGATACTATCGACCAAATTAATAATTATAGAATATGTCACCCAACACCAGCAGAATACGCAATCTTTTTGCCGCACATAGATAATTTATAAAAATAGGCCATATTCTGGGCCATAAAACAATTCTCAATAAATTTAAAGGATCCAAGTCATTCAAAGTATGTTCTCCAACCACAGTGAAAATCAATTAAGAATCAATAACAAAACTTGACAATCTCCAAATATCCAGAAACTAAAAACAGATATCTAAATACCCACAAGTCAGAAAAAAATGTACAGGGAAATTAGCGAGTATTTTAACCAGGATGAAGGTGAATACACAGCTTGTCAAAATGTGAGGTTTTTTTTCTCTACTTTTTCTGCTTTAATTGAACATCTGACATAATTCCATTTATGTCCTCTCTTAGCATATCAATTTTTCTGATTTAAAAAAATTTTAAGTGTTAGCCCTAGAGTTTGCAGTGTACATTAAAACATGACCTAGTGAGGTCTATCTAAGGTTAACCTAAGCCCACTTTTAGTTAACACTGTACTGCTTCACGTACAGTGGCGGTGCCTTATAGCAGAGTGTTCCCAAATTTCACTCCCATCCGTTATACAACTGCTATCGTCTGTTTTACTTATCCATATATTGAGTCACCTAAAACATTGTTATTATTACTACTTTAAACAGTTATATTTTAGATCAGTTAAGAATAAGTGTGAAAAGGATTTAGTTTACCTTTATTCCTTCTTAAACACTCATTCCTTTATATAGATCCAAGTTTCTGACCTATATCATTCCTTCTCCCTGAAGAAGTTTAAAAACAAAAAATTTTCTTGTAGAGCATGTCTGCTGACAATGAATTCCCTTAATTTTTGTTTGTCTGAGAAAGTGTTTATGTCTCCCTCACTCTTAAAGGATAATTTCACCAGACCTAGAATTCTAGGTTGGTGGAGGTTTTTTTTCAATACTTTAAATATTCACTTCACTCTCTCCTTGACTGAATGTAGATGCACAAATCCTCAGCTGAATGTTAGAAAATCAAGCCCCACAGGATGTAAAAAGGAAAACACATCATGATGTAGTGAGGTTTATCCCAGGAATGCAAGCTTGGTTTAACATTTGAAAATCACTCGATGTAATTCAACACAATAACAGACAGAAATTAAGAAAAACCATATGGTCATCTCAATAGACACAGAGAAGCATTCCAGATGAATCTTAAATGCACACTGCTCAGTGAAAGAAGTTAGTCTGAAAAAGCTACACACTATGTAATTATGATTGTATGACGTTCTGGGAAAGGTGAAAATTTTGTGATGGTAAAAAGATCTGTGATTGCCAGGAATTTGTGAGGAGGGATTAGGGATTGGGTAGGTGAAGCAAAGGGGATTTTTTTCTAGCATGGTTACATTATTCTGTATGAAACTGTAATGGTGGATATACGACATTTTGCATTTGTCAAATCCCATAGAACTTTACAGCACAAAGAGTACACCTTATTGTGTGCAAGTTAAAAGATCATTTAGGAGGTTGGGGGATCTCAGGATGGAATCCAGAATGTGATGAAACAATCTAACTGTATCACAAATAAATAAAGCATCCTCACTGAGGAGGGTGGGACACTGACCTCCTTAGGAAAGACCAGTGTTGTAGACAAGTGGAATCTGTAAGTCCAAAGGCCAAAGAAACTATGCATAGGTTGATAAAGTTGTTTCCTGCAGGCATGGGTTAATAATTCTGGTACTGCTATCCGTGTATACTGTTACTGAATCCAGCTTGGGTCCACTCACCTGATGCACAACAAAGCCAATCTACTGACACCAGGTTGTGGTGAAGAAAAGTACAGCATTTATTTTCAGGACACCAAGCAAGAAGAATGGGCAGCTCTTGCTCAAAAGACCCGAATTCCCCAATGGCTCTTAGAGAAGGGTTTTTAAAGGCAACATTAGGGGTGAGGGGCACAGGGAGCATGCTCAGCTCAGGGACATTCTTCTGACTGGTTGGTGGTGAGGTAACAGGGTGATATTTCAGGAACCTCAAATACTTTGTTTTATGACTAAAGTGTTATTATTTTGTTTTGCTTGACCGCTTTCCTTTGTTTCTGCATTTTCTCACTTTTCTTTTCCTTCTTTTTTTTTTTTTTTTGGCCATGCCACGCAGCATGTGGGATCTTAGTTCCCTGACCAGGGATCAAACCCGTGCCCCCCGCAGTGGAAACAGAGTCGTAACCACTGGACTGCCAGTGAAGTCCCTCTCACTTTTCTGATTAAATTTGGTCTTTGGAAGTCAGGAGAGGCTTAGGTGACTAAGGCTTTTCTACAAACAAGAAACAGGGAACACAGGGGTCTGTTCCTGGGAATGCCCTGCAGGGTCCTGCTTGGTTTCAATACTGGAATTAAACAATTAAGTGGCTGAGATTGTGGGAGCCAGGTGTCTCATTGTTTGCGGGGGAGGTTACACCTGAGGAAGGGGGGAAGGCTAAAATGATCCGTGTGGTGGTGGACTAGAGCTAGAGGCCTCAGTATGATCTCCTGTTTAGCTGAACGAGGATGCAGATGGCTACATGTGGAAAAATGTTAGGTACGTGTACAGGCATACCTCGAAAATACTGCAGGTTCGGTTCCAGGCACCCACAATAAAGCCAACATCGAAATAAAGTGACTGACAAATGTTTTGGTTTCCCTGTGCATATAAAAGTTATGTTTACACTATACTGTAGTCTATTAAGTGTGCAATAGCTTTATGTATATAAAAACCAATGTACATAACTTAAAATGCTTTATCGATAAAAATTGCTAATCATCATCTGAGCCTTCAGAAACCTGTAGTAGTAACGTCCAAGATCACTGATCACAGATCACCATAACAAATACAATAATGATGAAAAGTTTTGAAAAATGTAACACAGAGACACAAAGTGAGCAAATGTTGTTGGAAAAATTGTGGCAAGAGAATGCTTGACACAGGGCTGCCATAAACTTTCAATTTGTAAAAAACACAATGTCTGGGGCCTCCCTGGTGGTGCAGTGGTTAAGAATCCACCTGCCAGTGCAGGGATCACAGGTTTGATCCCTGGTCCGGGAAGATCCCACATGCCGCAGAGCAACTAAGCCCGTGCGCCACAACTACCGAGCCTGTGCTCTAGAGCCCACAAGCCACAACTGCTGAGCCTGTGCGCCGCAACTCCTGAAGCCTGCATGCCTAGAGCCCGTGCTCCGCAACAAAGAAGCCACCACAATGAGAAGCCTGCGCACCGCAACGAAGAGTAGCCCCCGCTCGCCGCAACTAGAGAAAGCCCGAGCGCAGCAACGAAGACCCAACGCAGCCAAAAATAAATAAATAAAATATTAAAAAACCCCAAAAAACACAATGCCTGCAAAGCACAATAAAACGAGGTGTGCTTGTGTACACCTGGGTCAGGACACACACGCATGTCCCTGCTGTCAGCTGAGAGGGCCTAGAAGAAGCACACCGCAGCCGCGGTCGGCACACCAGCGCCCAGATCTTGGTTTCTCACACCACTTCCAACGGAAGGGAGCCGGGTTCCCTGGAGAAACGCAGACTCTCGGACAGGAGCAGGAAATGCCCGGGATGAGCCTGGAGCACCTCGTGCCAGAGAGGGAGGAAAGTGCTCGGAAACAAAACACAACAGCCTCCGCGGATGGGTGTGTCGCGGGGACAGCGGAGCCAACCGACGGAGCTGCCAGGGACCAGAGCTGGAGCCGGTTCAGCAACAGAACAAAGTCGTATTGGATCATGGCCCGAAGTATAAGATAAATACCCACGGGTCCAAACGGACGTAAATGAGTGATTGATAAGGAAACGGGGGAAGAGGGGATCTGCTCTGCGGGAGAATCCACGTGGTTCTGCAGACACTCCGTCCTCGGGGAGGCGAGGGGAGCGTCCCCCCCTTTGGTGCGGGGTGTGCACGGCGACCTCCTTCCAGAGGACAGTGGGGAAGGGGGGAGCAGCTGCACAGCGGAGAGACCTGACAGACACACCTGCGCCAGGTGACCAAGGTCAGCGTCCACGGTGCAGGTTACGTGACAGTGTGCCCGGCGACCTCCTTCCAGAGGACAGTGGGGAAGGGGGGAGCAGCTGCACAGCGGAGAGACCTGACAGACACACCTGCGCCAGGTGACCAAGGTCAGCGTCCACGGTGCAGGTTACGTGACAGCACGCACCCCGGAGGGGACGTGATGAGATGGGCCCTTCCCCTCTGTGGTCTTCACTGAGGGACATCCTGAAAAATGCCTGACTGGTCCTCAAAACTGTCAAGGTCATTAAAGGCAAGAGGTCTGAGAGACTGTCACAGCCCAGAGGAGCTCTGAGGGGACATGATGACTACACGTCACGTGGGGACCTGGATGGGGTCCTGGGACAGCAGAAGGACACTAAGGAAAACTGAGGAAGTCTGAATAAACTACGACTTATTAGTTTCATCAATAATAGTTTATTAGTATTGGTTCATTAAATGTAACAAATACAGCATACTAATGTAAGATGTTAATAATAGGGGAAACGCAGGGGGTATGTGGGAAATTGCTGTATTATCTTTACAGTTTATAAATCTTAAACTGTTACAAAAAAAATTTCTTTTTTTAAACAAAGAACAAAGTATACTAGGGGAAAGAGCAAGCATTGTACCTATAGCAAATAAACGCATGGAAAGGTGTTATCATTCATTTGGGAAAAGCAAATTAAAAGCTCAGAGAGAACTCTACACGCCACTAGGAGGCTAAAGTCAAAACAGCCGACTGTGCCCGCTGCTGGCGGGGAGGCGGGAGCACAGCAGGCACAGCTGCTCTGGGAAGCGCCCGGCTCTTCCTTCAAAGTAACTTTCAAGGTGCACCTTCCGTGGGACCCGGGCGTCCAAAGAAAAGCCTGCGTGCAGCTTTGTAATGCCCCAAACCCGACCTCGGCCTGGTGTCCATCACTAGGTGACCCTGAACATGGGGCAGCCGCAGGTGGGGAGGCCAAGCAGCCGTAATGGAGGAGACGGCTGACCCTCAGCGGGGCCTTGCAGTGCCCGTGCTGAGTCATGTGACGACGCCAGACCCAAAGGTGAACGTGCTGATGACTCCATTTATGTGAAATTCTAGGAAATACAGCGTAACTGTGGTGACAGGAAGTGGGTAGGTGTTGCCTGGGGACGGGAGGTTTCAGGGGCGGGGAGAAGCTCTGGGGTGACCGCGTCCATGATCCTGGCTGCAGTGCTTGACTCACAAGCCTGGACATGTCACATCCCACGCTTTAAAAGTGGGCGGTTTAGGTTCCCTGGTGGCGCAGTGGTTGAGAGTCCGCCTGCCGATGCAGGGGACACGGGTTCGTGCCCCGGTCCGGGAAGATCCCACATGCCGCAGAGCGGCTGGGCCCGTGAGCCATGGCCACTGAGCCTGCGCGTCCGAAGCCTGTGCTCCGCAACGGGAGAGGCCACAGCAGGGAGAGGCCCGCGTACCGCAAAAAAAAAAAAAAAAAAAAAAGTGGGCGGTTTATTTGTGTTCTCGGTAAAGCCGCGGGCAGAAGCACAAACGATCCGAGAAGTTGGAACTTCGGCTTTTTGGTAAAAATCTGTGACTTGTCAGTGTTACAGGCATGGGAACAGGGCTGGAGGAGCCTTAGGCCACTGTGCTGCCTCTTGCTTTTACCCCCAAAGTGCGTAAAAGTTCTCTCTGGGCTTTAAAGTGATAAATGGACTTCGAAAATGCCCAAATCTGCAAACATAAATAATAACTTAAGGTGGCACACGCTGAGGGAAACTGTGTCATTGATTCAATTCCATCCGACCTCTTTGCACAGCAAAGAGCTCAGAGACAGTGAGTCATAATTTTTAAGACAAACATGTCTTCTGAGTCCTGTCTTTGAACGTGTCTCGTGTTTAAAAACTGAGCCGGCTCAGCACTGGCTCCCCTCCGAGTGGACACGCGCCCCGCTGAGCTTCTTGGCAACACGTGGCCACCTGCTTGCCGCCCTGATGGGGCTGACCAGATTTGGTCCCCTGCGCCTGGGTGGAAATTTCCAGAGATGTCTTTCCTTCGTCACGTCTTTAATTTGTCAAGTGGGCGCCTCTTGCTCCGGTTGCCAGGTTCACACAGCCGCCAAGGCAAGAGCTGGCCAGCATATACCAGGGAGGAGTTCCAATCTCGGAGTCAGACCAGACCCTCTTCCACCCACGTGGCCCTGCCAGCCCGTCCAGGACCAGGGCCCGGACCCGCGGGAGTCTGATGGGGTTGGGGTCCCCGTGGCATGCTCATCGGAGCAAGGTGCCTGCCCTGTTCCTGCAGGGACGAGCATGCAGCACCCGCAGCGTGCCCTCCGTAAATCTCGGGCTTTCTTCCTCCTTTCAGTGTGAGAAGCAGGGAAGGTGCAGGTGCCTCTGACTCATGAAATGGCTTGTGCCCACAGGTCCCCATGAATGAGCTCGTTTGGGGCAAGATCCTCTTCTACTCCTGCCGCCCTGAACTTGAGGACACAGTTTATTCTCTGGGCCCAGCCTTCTCTTCTTTGCACTGACGATTCCCCTCCAGGTGAACATTCTAGGGCTCTTTGCACCCTGATTTGCTGCTTTCATAAAGTTTTAAAAAAGAAAGGATGTTTGTTTCCTATGATGTAAAAGTAGTTAAGTGTCGGTGAAGACACCAGCAAGGTTGAAAGCCTTGTGTGGGTCCCTGCAGCTTTGCTTCCAGGGAGAAGAAGCAAAATCTCTCCTAGTGTGAACTGTGCAGCTGGGTCAAAAGTCAAAGGTCAGGCTTTTGGGAACACGCCAGGACAAACAGCACCAGGGGCTGTTTTCAGCAGAGACAGGAGATTTCACCTGGACTCAGGGGTAAGGGATGTAGTTTGAGGACAGCCCCTGGTCTCCTGGGTCTGAGGATGAAGAGCGGGAAGAGGTAGACCCCACCCCACCCTCAGGCCCTGGATGTGGGTGTGAAGACTGGAACTAGCAGCTACTTTGACATCATGAGGGCAGCCACCCGGAGGATAAGCCTGACAGGTGGAGGGCTGCATAAACAGATATTTGCAGGGATGGGTCTGGAAACCTAACCACATCACACCTGAAGCCTGATCTACTCTGGATTTTCCTGCCACAGCAGGCAGGATTTATTAGCAGGTTCATGTTGAGACCAGTTTGAGTTGGGCATCCTGTTTCTTGAAACTTAGAGGGTCACATCTGACACCGGCTGGGAAGTGTGTTTTCTAGAACCAGAGCTGGTTGAACTCTCAGGCCGCTGAAGCTTACCTTGTGCCGGTTCATTCATACAAAGAACAATAACGTAATAACCCAGGACTGGCCCCGCAGGGGAGCATCTACCATGTGAGGGCACCTGCCGAATCCTCATGGGAGGAACTCACTTCGTGGTCCAGCAATGTCACGAGGAGGAGCTGTAACGCCTTCGCCTGCAGAGGGGCAGACAGGCCTGGAGGAGCCACTGGGCCACCTGATGGGTCCCCGGCCTGGAGGGGTGGCCGGGGGGCTACACCCAGCCCCCCCACAAGCCCCTGCACGGCACACACGTGGGGGAGGGCCGCCGGGCGGACTGCGGCATCTGTTGATGAGCTGTTTCCCTTCTCTGGTCTTTTTCTCCTTCACTGGACCCATGCAGGATGTCTTTGGAGCTCCTGTAATCTGCACATTCCCAGCACAGGTCTGTCTTTCTCTGCTTTGATTCTTTAAAGCAGCACAGTTCACATTCCAGCTGCATGAACAGGGCCTTTCTCAGCCCAGGGAGAATCTTCCCAGTAGGTCTTTGTTTCTTTTCTCTTCCATCTACATTGTTTCTGTTTATTCTTCACAAGTGTCTACAGGCCTTACTCGCGTGGGATTGTGTCTCTAAGAACTTTCACAGCGCTTACTTTCCTCTGCGTTTGGGCGGGGGCAGGGTGGGAGGCACCCAACTCGCTGACCTGGTCTCCACCGTGTCTCATCTGCGACCACCCCCTCACACTCTCACACTTGAACTTCCTGGGACACCCACGTGCACCCTCCCTCTTTACCTCTGTCTCCTGTCTTTCTGGAAGGACAGTCCCCTCCCCCGCGACCGGGACACCTGACTGTTCCCTCTTCTGCAGCCGAGCATGTCTGGGGTGGGGTCCTCCCTGCCTGCGGGGTGATGGGGCCTCGGGATGGTCCCATCCCCACCGCAGGACGGCTTCTCCCCCACCTCCTGGGTTTGCTCGTCCCCGATGTGGAGGGATCTCCCTGACGCAGCCCTGTGACGGGGGGCGGGGGCTCGTGGTGTTCCTCCGGGACAGACGTCGTAACCAAGCAACACCCTCTGGGGCCTTCCCGGGACAGACCCCACCCCCCATGTCCTCCACCTGCCTCTTGCCTGACAAGAAAAGCTGTGGTCTCCCAGGCCTCCCCTGAGTCGCAAAATCCTGGCTCAAGAATTAATGCTTGAACGGATGTGAACATGTAGTAACAAAATATAGCAGTTGGGTCAGAAGAAGTGGTGACAATTTAAGCAATACACCAGCCATACGGCAGCCACAGAATCCTTAGTTCTTCTCTGAGGTACCTAGATAACAGTGTCTGACGTACGTTCCTGAACAGTTTTGCAGATACTAATATCCCCACCAGATGGAAGACGTTAACTGCATGATGGCCGCGAGCACACAGCCCCCAGACTGGTCAGAACCAGAAGGCGATGACTGAGCTTCCTGGAAGACCACCCTGTGACCTCACCCCAAATGTTGCCTTTAGAACCCCTCTCTGAAAGCCGTCGCTGTTTGGGCCTTTCAAGCACGAGCCACCCATTCTCCTTAGGTTAATCTCCTGTGATTAACCTTTCTCTGATCCAAACTCCACATTTCGGTTTGTCTGGCCTCACTGTGTGCCCGGCACAGGGACTTGGGTTCAGCAACAAAATAAAGGAGTGAGCTGGGCATCCCAGGCTACCTGCCTCGGCCGGTCACAGGCCACCACCCCTGCCACAAGCCTGCCTCTGTCCCAGGGGGGTCTTCCAGGCCCTAAGCAGCCTGGACCCCCAGCCCCTCCACCCATGGGGGTCAGATGCCCCAAATCCAGGAGCCGCAGGGCCACACTCCCTCTGGAGGCTGCGGGACGATCCTTCATGCCTCTTCCAGCTCCTGGTGGCTCCAGGCGTCCCTTTCTTCTCCTGGGCTTATAGCAGCATCGCTCCAGTTTCTGTCTCCATCTTCTCCTCCTCCCTGACCTCCTCCCATGACCTCTTCCCTGCATCTGTGTCTCTCTGTCCAGATGTCCCTCTTCTCATCAGGACACTCAGCTCCAGTATGACTTCATCGTAGCTTGGTCACATCTGCAAAGACCCTGTTCCCAGATAAGGTCACATTCACAGGTTCCAGGTGGGCATGAACTTTGGGGGCCACTATTCAACCTATTAACCACACCCCCCCCACACACGGACTAACACCTCTGCACACATTCACCATGAATTCCCACACACACAGGCACCCCCCCACCCCCATGTGCCCCTCACCTGCTCCATCTCTGTCCCTCCGCTACCCATGCAGCACTCACTGCAACCCCCAGGTACTACTTCATGACCTTCCCATCCTGAAACCGGAGCTGAGCAGTTGTGGGGCTCTTGACCTGGCTGCGGGGCTAAGCCCAGGCTCAGGAGTGGTTCACACAGCTTCCGATGGCTGGATCCTGGTGGCCTTGCAGGGAGGCCACCCGGCAGCCGAGGGTCCTTCCCCTTCAGAGGACCCCTGACTGTGCTGGGCCTTCCCCTCCCCGGCTGCCTTTTCCGGGAGTTTTCATCTGTGGTCCCAGGTCCTGGATCCCTTTAGGGGCTCCTTCTGACATTCCCTGGGAGACCTCGGGCCAGGAGTTGGGACACTCAGGGGCCTGCTGTAACCCTCTGACCTCTGACTGGGCTGGAGACCTTCTCTGACATCTATTTTCCTATGGGGGGGTTCTACCTGAAACAAAGCACTTGTGCAAACAAACAGAGAGAGTATTTATACAGAAGGGGAACTTTAAAAACCCAAGCTCCTGGTTGGCGATGGGCCGCTGACCCTCTCGTCCATCTGGGTAGTTAAGACTGTTGATGATGGGGCAGTGATGGCCACAGCACACTGTCACTGGAATGGAGTAAAGAAGCCCGTGACCCAGCCTGAGGGCACACAGATCTTTTAAGGAAATACTTCAAAACATGCAAAGTCACTTTTGAAGACTTTGTAAGTGGCAGAAAAATAGAATATAGTTAAAATACCATAAATCTGAAGAGTTTGACTTTATTGAGGAGTCTCCTGGAAACATAGCCCCTCATGTCATTTTCCAATTCTGTTTGTTCTAGTAAAGCGTGCTTTCCTCCACCGGGTCAATTTCAGGCTCCCTGAGTTCACTCATGTGTCTTCTCCTGCACGTCCGTCTCAGGCAAACCATGAACACCTGCTCTATTGCCTCATCGGACTGTTTATAAGGGGGAGAAGTAGCCCCACGTCTGGACGAGGGTGTGGCAAGTTTCTTCACGTGGCTTTAGACGCTCCTGTGGCCACTTTTGAAAAATAGAATATGTCACGTCCACACTCAGACCACAGTGTTCAGGTCCATTCCATGCGTAACATATATGCTTCCCCCCAGTCGACCCCCCCCCCCAGTCTCATCCCATTATGGCATCAGCTTAAGTCCAGAGTCTCATCGTATAAAACAAGTGCAGGTCCACAAAGTGCCTTGTGGACACAGCATGTCCCCTGCCATACCAGTAAACAAAGAATGTTGTGGCCGTCAAGCCACTGCAGCCACCCGGCTGTGCACCCCGAGGGGACTCGGGATGGAAAAAAGCAGGATACTGGCCCCAGATAGATAAAGTGCATATCAAAGGAATGGTTTCAATGAGCCCAGACTCTTGCATCTTCCCATACGCAGTAAAGCACTAAATTCATTAACTTGAGATGTCTGCTTTTCTTTAACAGTAATCTTTTGAAGTTCTGACTACCTGTTTGTTTGCTTGTTTTTGACAAAAAGTCCTATACATCCAGGCTCCTCCCTTACCTCTTGGGAGGAGTCCTTCAGGGCTATCTGAGAGGCTGGCTCCTGGGCTTAAGTCCTCAGTATGCCCCCAAATAAAACATAATTCTCGGGCTTCCCTGGTGGCGCAGTGGTTGAGACTCTGCCTGCCAATGCAGGGGACACGGGTTCGAGCCCTGGTCTGGGAAGATCCCACATGCCGCGGAGCAACTAAGCCCGTGAGCCACAACTACTGAGCCTGCGCGTCTGGAGCCTGTGCTCCGCAACAAGAGAGGCCGCGATAGTGAGAGGCCCACGCACCACTATGAAGAGTGGGCCCCGCTTGCCGCAACTAGAGAAAGCCCTTGCACAGAAACGAAGACCCAACACAGCCAAAAATAAAATAAATAAATAAATAAAAAAAATTTTAAAAGTGTCATACTGTTTAAAAACAAACAAACAAAAAACATAATTCTCAACTTTTAGGCTGTGTTTTGTTTTTTTTTTTCAGTTGACAGCTTCCAATTTATTTCTGAGATATTTCCTCAGGTGCAGTTTCCCTTATCTTGATCTGGAGATCTGTGAACTAAAAGGGTCAAATTCTCTGGGGAGGAAGGATGATCAGGATAGACACTCCTAATCAAAGCGTGGGGAGGTGAGGACACACAGGAGCCAGGATCCACACAGCTGAAATCCAGCTGCCAGGGCACCGGCGCCCCTGCTCAAGACGCAGGAGATGCACCTTGAGTAGGGCTGAGTGCTCTCCTTAGAAGGGCTTTCCTCTGTCCTTGCCTCTGCCTCCGTGTTCTTGACTCCGCAAGTCATTCTCCCTTTTCCAGGAGAAATGGCCCACATTTGCCCCTGAGCCCCTTTCTTAACCTGCTTCCTGAGCATAGGTGGTTGATGTCCCAGAGACCTCTTTTCATTTTAAATTGTCCCTTTTATTGCAAGTGACAGCGCTTCTGGCACTACAATGCTCTTAAAAGCTTTGTGGATTACCTATGCATCTTATGGTGGGGGGCTTGCTCCACTGAACAAAAGGTGTCCTGACACTCCTCTCAGCCTTCAGTCCTTCTGCAGGCTCAGTAAATGGGATGAAAGCCACACTCAATCTGATTGCTGCCCAGGGCCGTGTTTCACTGGCTAGCCTCTGAATTTGATCTTTGCCATGGGTCATGCCTCAGTCAGTTTAGGCGGCTGTAACGGAACACCATGGATTAGGTGGCTTATAAACAACAGAAACTTATCTCTCACGGTTTTGGTGGTTGGCAAGTCCAAGGTCAAGGCAGATTCAGCATCTGGTGAGAACCCGCTTCCTGGATCGTAGACGGCAGTCTTCTCGCTGTGTCCTCGCTTGGTGGAAGGGGAGAGCTCCGGTCTCTTCAGCCCCTTAGAAGGGCCCAAATCCCATTCGCGTGAGGGCTCCACCTGCATGCCCTAATCACTTCCCAAGGTCTCCACCATCTTCTACCATCACACTGGGGATTAGGAGTCCAACATGTGAACTTGCAGGGGACACACTCAGTCCGTAACAGGGCATTTTCTTGCTTTGAGCACATTTTGCTGGTTTAAGGACTCACATAAGAAACAACACTGAACCTAGCCAAATCCTGACTCCTTTATGTTTCCTCCAAATTTTGCTCAAGACCAGAAAGTTCCTTCATTATTTCATCCATACTTTATTTTACGAAGCTAGGAGAAACCAGTTAGCCCTCAAGACACTGCCTGGAAGTCTCTCTCCTCAGACCCACGAGCGCACGCACTGTATCTCCCCCGGGAGTGGCTTCCTCCTGCTGCTCTGGAACAGAGGCCACCTCCCCGCTCTCCCATGTGCCCCTGCTGCTCTCCCATGTGCCCCTGCTGCTCTCCCATGTGCCCCTGCTGCTTCCCCATGTGCCCCTGCTGCTCTCCCATGTGCCCCTGCTGACCTCCCATGTGCCCCTGCTGCTCTCCCATGTGCCCCTGCTGACCTCCCATGTGCCCCTGCTGCTCTCCCATGTGCCCCTGCTGCTCCCCCATGTGCCCCTGCTGCTCTCCCATGTGCCCCTGCTGACCTCCCATGTGCCCCTGCTGCTCCCCCATGTGCCCCTGCTGCTCTCCCATGTGCCCCTGCTGCTCCCCCATGTGCCCCTGCTGCTCTCCCATGTGCCCCTGCTGACCTCCCATGTGCCCCTGCTGACCTCCCATGTGCCCCTGCTGCTCTCCCATGTGCCCCTGCTGCTCCCTCATGTGCCCCTGCTGCTCTCCCATGTGCCCCCGCTGACCTCCCCCTCGCCGGCAGCTCCCTGATGGGCCAGGGGGTTGGTAGCTCCTCACTTCAAAGGCGTTGCCTGCTTGCTAATCTGTGTACCTGCGGGACTGGGCCACACAGAGGGTGCCCTTCCTCGTTCGCACTGGGGCTGGTGGAGGCCAGGTCTCTCACCTGAAAGCCCCACCTTTCACCGGTCAAGTGGATCGGTGAAGCTCCTGTCTCACTCCACCTTCCCCTCCTCCCGCAGAGCCTTGTGTAGAGGCCCCGCCTTACATAGCCCGGGGTTTACTCAGACCCCTCAGCACCCACTGGAGTGAATAAGTGTCAAGGAGGGAGATTACTTTCCTTCTCGCTCCCAACCTGACCCTAAAGTGAAAAACAAATAAACAAACAAACAAGCAAAGTGCCTGTTACATCTTTTTGTTTTTTTTTCCGGTACGCGGGCCTCTCAGTGTTGCGGCCCCTCCCGTTGCGGAGCACAGGCTCTGGACGCGCAGGCTCAGCGGCCATGGCTCACGGGCCCAGCCGCTCCGCGGCACGTGGGATCTTCCCGGACCGGGGCATGAACCCGCGTCCCCTGCATCGGCAGGCGGACTCTCAACCACTGCGCCACCAGGGAAGCCCGCCAGTTATATCTTAAAGGGGGTAAGTAAATGTCTCGTAGGTTGTGATAGACCGGCCATATTTCACTCCGTTTAGGGCAGCACCACTCTTCTATGTGCCATTAATAAGGAAAGGGATGCTGCCGAGTGGTTCACACTCGTTAAAGGACTCAGGACTGTCAGGTGGACTTCTATCTTATCTCTATGATAGCATGTATTCTTCATTTTTAGAACTTTGGCTTGGTCTTTTTTAAAATCGCCCCTTCATGTTCATACTTCCCTCTACCTTCTTGAACATACAGGATCCAGTTATCAAACCCGTTTGAATGTCCTTAGATACTGATTCTACCATCTATGTCTTTTCTGGGTCTGTTTCTGTCAGTAGACTTTGATCCTAGTTGTGGATCGCAGTTTCCTGCTTCTTTCCACGGGCAGTGATGTTAAACTGAACCCCAGCCACTGTAGGGTTGATACTGTTGGGTGCTGAGCTATTGACATTACTTTAACTATTTGGGGGTTTTGTTGGGGTCATTTTGAGGCTTGCTTTGTAGCCTCATTAATGTGGGTCCTTTCATCTGGGACTAATTTAGCCCTGTTGCTGAGGGGATACCCTTGTGAAAGCCCCTGTGACCAGCCCCCACCCCCCACCGTGGGTTAGGAGGTCTTTGCTGTCTGGCTAGAGGGAACAGGAACTACCCTGGCCCTGTGTGAACTCCTGGGTTTGTTCTGCCTACCCCTTGCAGTGCCCCTTTCCCGGGTGCAGGCAGTTTCTCCACATGTGTGCACAGATCACCTTAGCCCTGGACGTGGGGGGACCCCCTGCAGTTACCTCCCCTTCCCCCTCTCTGTAGCCCCCCCTCTTCTCTTGTACTCAGCACTGCATATTCTAATTGCCTTGGCCTCCCAACTCCTAACTCAGGCTCCTACTTGGCAGGACAGTAAGCCAGGGGGACTTGCAGGGCTCACCTCACTTGTTCCTGGGATCCCAGAGATCACTATCCAATTCTTCCTGGTGTCCAATGTCTAAAAAAGATTTTTTTCCTATTTTATCTGGCGTTATAGTTATTTTAGGTGGGAGAGTAAACCTGGACCCAGGTATCTCATCGTGGTTAGTTTTTGTTTAACTACAAGTGTTTTTGTTTTGCCCTCATTCTTGAAAGACAGTCTTATGAGAGGAACAATTCTTGGTTTAAAGTTATTTTCTCCCCCACCTTTAAAAAGATCACTGTCTTATGCTTCCACTGATGCTGTTGAGACATTAGTCTCATTTTTATTTAATTGTGTTTCTCTTTCTTTTCTCTCTGTTGCTTTTATAATCTTCTTTCTGTCTTTGAAAGTTTCCAGTTTCAGCATGGTGTATCTAGGCGTGCCTTTCTCCATGTTTACCCTGCTTACATCCACTAAAATGTTGGAGTCAGATGAATGACATCTTTTTTGCTCACAATCTCATAACATTCCTTAGCCCCGTTTTACCTGCTTCCTTATTCTGGAGCCCGGATAGGCCACATGCAGCCTTTTACTCCACATGAAATGCTAACCACAAACAAGGGACTGTTTCCTCTCTTTTCTTTCTCTGTGCTGCATTCTGGGTGATTCTCTGAATACGGTCTCCAGTTCACTAATTTTACACACATCTGCATCTAATTTGCTGCTTAGTCTGTTCACTATGTTTTCTATTTCATTTATCCTTTTTTATTTCTATAACTTTTTCCATATCTGCTTCCTCAATGTTGATATCTCTTGTCCACCTATTTCCAATGCCTTTTTTCATTTCTTTAAGCAAGTGACCCCCAACTTGGGACCACATTGGGCTTTCTTGGTTTGCCTCGAGGTGGCGTGATTGCTGGCCCTGTGGCTGTGTGAGCTGGGCTTCTTGTGAGAGTCCTCAGGGCAGACCTCTGTCTTCTCTCCTTCTTCTGACTGTCTTCTTTTCCTGCTTCACCCAGATCCTTCTGGGGGTAGGGTTTTCCTTTGAGTGTGTGGTCTTTTGGGACACGTGGTATTGTGTGGGGGTCTCTGTCTGGACCCCAATCCTTGCCTAGGCTCCAGGCCTCCCCTTCCCTCACTAGGGCCTTTTGCAACCTGGGCTTCAGGTCACAAGGGCCCTCTGACCCCAGTGCATGCTCACCGAGTTGCTTCTGGGTTCCCACTGCTTCCCTTGTGCATGGCCAGCTTGGCCGTGCTTTAAAAATATCGTGAAGTACGTTTCCAATATGTTTGGGTGCTCGGTACGGGAAGGGTGCCTTCAGTGGGAAGAGCAGATGCTTGTATTCCTGGGAAACGTCCTTGCTCCTTTCCCACTTTCTTCCAGTGAGATGGAGAGAGGAGGGCGTTCACTGCCCTGGAGAAGGAGTAGCCTCTGGGGAGTCTGCGTGGACCGTCCTCGGGTGCCCTCCGCCCATTCTATGCATGGGGACAGCAGGGCTCACGAGGCTGGACAGCCCCCTGGTCACCTGGCCAAGAGCGGGACTGAACCAGGCCTTCCTGAAGGTCATGCCTTCGCAGCCCTGCTCTGAGGGGCAGGCCCGGCAGGCCACTGGGGAGCAGGAAACCCAGCTACACCTGCTTCAGGGCCTCAGGACTCTGTGCATGTTGTTTCAGAGCTGGCAGAGTCTGGCTGCACTGTCGACACCTCCTGCACAGCAGTGACCATAGCCACCTGGGAAGGATGGGTTGTGCAGAGCACCCCGACTGGGGTGAGGACACTGGCCTCCTAGCCGCCTGCCCCGTTCTCGTGTGGCCCTCCCTGACCTCAAAGGCTGCAGCCCCTTGGGGTATGTCACAGGCTGGGGTCCTGCTCCCACCGTGGCCCCAGGTGCCCCCACCTGCCCTTGCAGCAGGACCGGAAGTGATTTATGCAGAGACGAGGCATCAGCTCCCTCTTTCTGCCCGTCATCCCCCAGCTGCAGATGCAGCCTGGCATGTTTGCACGGCCCGATCAAATATTCATACCCCAGCACTGCCCGGATGGCCTGATGGGGCCACAGAAGGTTCTCTGCTCCGTCAAACTGTGGAACCCACGCTGGCATGCGGGGAGGCCGGGCAGACGCGCCAGGGCCTCTGAGAGGAAGGCTCCGATTGGGGCAGTAGAGGCAGCCCCAGGGAGCCTCAGGCAGAAGAGGACCCACAACGGGGCTCCAGGTATAAGGGGTAGAGTGGAGCTGCCCAGTCCACAGCCGGGGTCTCTCACCCCCGCACCGCTGGGCCACCTGCTGGGGTTGGACAGCCAACCTCTCCGGCCCCAGGTCCTGGCTCGTCCCATAGCTTGAAGCCCGGGGCTCTTCACTGAGGGTTCTGTTGGGAGACCCGGGAGGTCATCCCTGGCACAGGCCCATCTCACTGACGCAGTCCCTCCCTCTCTGCTGCCCTGGCCGCAGACCCCACCCCCTGCTGGGAGCAGGAAGGAACCCACCCCGCTGCCCACAGCTGCCACTGCGTTGGGACCACACGGCCCGCAGAGGCCACCAGAAGGGTGAGTACATCTTCTCCCACCTGGCAACTGAGGACAGGTGGGGGTGGGAATCTGGCCCCTTCACTGCTGCACGGGCAGGGGCAAGGTCATGGTGAGGGTGGGGTGAGGGGCAGGGTGAGGCAGGGGCAGGGAAGGGCGGGGCAGGTCAGGAGGGTCTCCAGCAGGGGGGCTGGATCCAGTCCTTCCCCACAACCTGCCCGAGCACCTGCTCTCGGCGGGGTCGGGGGGGGCGCTCTACGTGCTGGGGTAAAGGTGAAGGAGCCGCCAGGGCTCTGCGCAGGGAGGCTGCGTCCAAGCTAGAGAAGACCGAGGGCTTGCTGGGGACTCTGTGGGGCGTGGGGTCAGCAGGACGGCCAGGCTGGGGCTGGGAAAGGTCTTGCTGGGCAGGACGAGGTGTGAGCGATGGCCGCAGGCACGGCGGGGCCAGTGTGGCTGGAGTGGGCGCCTGGGCCTCACGTGGGGCCCGTGGCCGCAGGGAGGACGCAGGTGCTGACTCTGAGCATTGGGAAAACGTAGGGGACGGGGGCAGAGGGGTATCATCTGAGTTAAGTTCTGGGAGGGTCTTTCTGGTCACTGCATTAAGGGCAGACTGTAGGGAGAGGGTGGGGGCCTGGGAGGCTCTGGGAATAATCCAGAAGCCCTGATGGGGGCTTGGCCCAGGGGTGCAGGGGAGACGTCGGGCAGGGTGGGGTGTGGGAAAGCTTGGGAGACGGGCAACTGGGCAGGTTGGCGGATTAGGCTCCGGGCGTGGGAGAAAAGGCTCTGCTGGGAGCACGGGCCTTCGCGTACCGCGGGGCTGCAGGTGGAGAGGTAAGGAGGGACCCGAGGCTGAGTCCAGGGCTCATGTGCAGGGCGGGAAGCGTGGGTCCTCAGACGACAATGCGTCCGGGAGAGGGGAGGGTCAGCCACTCTGTGGGAGGGAGGCCCAGGCCGCCGTATTCACACAGATGACCCCGTGACCCACTTCGACTCAGCCTCCCTAGGTGTCCTGCTGCCTGTCCCTCTCCTTGGTGTCTCACAGTGACCCGGGGACCCCGTGGGCGGCTTCCGTGTTCAGGTCTCTGGTCTGGTGTGGTTGGCTACCGAGTGGCGGGCAGGAGACTGTGTCCTCCCCTGGGGTCAGCCCCCACCAGCCGGCGGGTCGTCCCGCACACCTCCGTTTCCCGGCGGGGAGACCCCGACCTCCCCACATCCGTCTCCCTGCCCCTGTACTTCTGGCTCTGCTTCCCCGGCCGGCCTTTCTTCTGGGCCCGTCCTCACTCACCGCTCTGCTTCGGGAAGCCCAGGCCCTCCTCTCTGCCCCTGACCTCCAGGTGTCTGGGGGGGAACCCACAGACACGCCCGTTCTCCACGCAGCGGTGCTTGCTGTTTCCAGTATTTGTTCCAGAGAAATACTCGTACACGTGCATGCACACACACGCACACACATATGGACGCATGAGGACGCGCCTTACCATAGTGCTTGAAATAGTAAGAAAAGGGAAACCATGTCCCTTGCCTTCCGTGGTCACACCCACCTTGGCACACTTGTGGCCGTAAACATAGCCCAGGTGAAGCGCAGGTGAGGGGTGGAGGAGGCAGCTGTCATATGTGGGGCCTGTTCACGAGCAAAAGAAAACCGGTAGCGATTTTACGCGTGCAAGAGGGTGCAGAAGGCTGAAATTTAAAAAGTAGCTACGTAAACCTGACAACGAATTAAAAACTAACACCTGCCATCAGATGTGGTGGTGCCGAGAGGGTGGGACGACTTCACGGCAGGAAAACCTGCCTGCGTAGCCACCGGGTTGCAGGTCTGGCTGCTGTCATGCCTCGGGGACAGTTGTTTTTGCGCCGATGAGGCCGCTGTTCCGTTCAAGCCGCGCTCGTATTTCTGCACGTCTGTCAGCTACGAAGGGAGACATTGTGAAGGTCCTGCCCGCTGGATCCTTCCTGCCGTCGGCACTGTGGCTTTCCTTCCCGCACGCTGAGACTGCGAGCTGAGGCTCCCGGCTTGGCTGGGAGCGACTCTTGCGGTGGGTGCCCATCTTCTGTGCGGGGACCCCTGAGTCTCCAGCAGGGCCCTGGCCTCCGTGTCCCCACACACATGCGCTAGAGCTGTGACGCGCCCCTGCCAGCTTTCTCTGGGGTCACGCATGCCTGCTCTCTTATAATTAGGGTGTGTCTCCCGCCGAACCCGGTCTGACAAAAGCCTTATCTTGTCACTGAAACATTCGGCTCTTTCACACGGAGCTTAATTATTTGGGTTCAGATCCACCACGCTGCGTTTGTCTTGGTTTTTCCCACCTGTTCCCCATTTCTTCATTGGTTCTTTTTCAGTCCAGGCTTATCCTCTATTAGCTGGCCAATTATAACTTACATTCTGTCAGGAGTCACCTTGGGGTCACGTGTGTCTCTGACTCGTTAAAGTCTAGCTTGTTGTCCTGTCACCTCCTGGGCGGCCACGCCGGGACGCGGTTCTCACCCCTGCCCCACATGTATTGTTTTTCTATGTTTTGTTTGGGCTGCACCGTGCGGGATGCGGGATCTTAGTTCCCCGACCAGGGATCGAACTCGCGCCCCCTGCATTGGAAGCGTGGAGTCTGAACCACTGGACTTCCAGGGAAGCCCCTGTTCTTCTGGGTTTTAAATCTACTTACATTTTACACAGTGCGACTTATTATTACTGTTTACAACATTCGCTTCTATTTATGTGTTTACCCTTTCTCTCCCTCTTCATGCGTTCCTCAATCCCCAGGCTTCCCTCTGGGGTCCTCTTCCTTCTGCCCGAAGCACTCCCCTTCATCCGTGTGTCTGTGTTTGCACGTGAGCCTGTGTGCGTGTGTGTGCGTGCTCGTGTGTGTGTGTGCCCCAGCATGTGAGCTGACCTGTCTTTCCGCCCTGGGCCCTTCTGGCGGAGCCATGGGAGCAGCAGCGGGTCTGATCAGTTCCTGGAGATCCAGCTGCAGGGACTTCTGGGCAGAGGTGGACGTTGCAGGTGGGCGTGGTGGCCGCACGCCCAGCTGTTCCCTCCTGAGGCACAAGGAGGGGTCCACAGCTCTCCCCTTTATCTCAGGGCTTCAGCACTTCAGTCCACCTGGGCCGACGGCCCCCCAGGTCCCCAGGGACTAGAGGCCCCGGCAGGCTCTCTCGGACCAGACGTGTAGCTGTGGGCCAGCGAGCCCCAGTTTGGGGAGTCCCCCTTGCAGCTGGCTTGGCCAAGCAGGCACTGGCTGGTTTGTGCTGCAGACCCAGAGACGCATGCCCCGCCCAACCCAGACTCTTGGGACCCCGCACGGGGAGGGGAGGGGCCCGCACCCTGGCTGTGCCCTCTGACGGCCCGTCCCGCTGCGTCCCCTCCCGCACTGCGACAGTGCTCAGTTAATTTCATTTTCAGGCAATACTTTAGAAACACAGACTCCTGACAACCAGCTTCTGCTCGACAGGACCGGTCATTCTGATTTGAGTGGAAGCCGCCGTGTCCTGCTCTGAAAGGAGGGCCAGGCTGCTGACAAGGGCACAGCGTGCCTTTCCTCTGAAGCCTCTGGAGCAAAGGGGCCATGAAATATGTAAAGCAAAAGTGAACAGAACACCCAGCCGTAGACGCGGGCTGGGGACGCGCCCTTGCTCGCCTAGAGGCCGTGCGAGTCTTCGGAAGATACGCCGCTACCTTGACCGCCCCCAGAAAACTATTGAGTCTGGCAATGATCCCCCCGACGGGATTCGTGTCGGCCACGCCTGGTGGCGATGTCCACGCGGGGGACGCGCTCATCCACCCTGTCCCACCTCCCCAGTCCCCAGGTCCTCACCGCCGCCCCAGGCCGCCACCTGCTGTCAGCACGTGTGAAGTGCAGCCAGGTCTCACAAGGCCAAAGTGTGAGAAACAGGCCTCTCGGGACCCAGAGGCACTCACGTCCTCTTCCGTCTTCCAAGCAGACGTCACTGTGGGCTTGACCGCCAATCCAGGCCACTGCTTGTGGTTTTATATAAAGAAAGACGCCCCAATTAGGGGGAAATGAGCAAAGCCTGGGAGACAAAATGCTGCGGTATTTTGTGTCTCCAACTGGCAACGTGCCAGGAGCGCACAGACTGCAGGACAGGCGTGAGTGTCCATGTTGCTCGTGGACATGCGGTCATAAGCAGTGTCTTGATACGGACACGTGTGCACGTGCCGTGTCACTGCACAGCTCTAGGGCACTACAAGTGCATCCAAAGACCCTGGCCCCTGGTGGACAGCGCCACCCAGAGGACACTTCAGGGAGGCCTGTGTGGTGTAGGAAGAGCTCAGGGGACCTGGGGACACAGCGCTGCTCCCACCAGGCTGGCTTTGGCTCCAGCCTCCAAAACACGGGACCCCCTAAGGCATGAAGGGGTCCAGACTGCCGAAGCCAGGGCACCCACCCGTGACCGCCCGGCACCCATGCTCCTTCCCAGGCCCGAGCTCTCATGGGCCTCCCGCCTGGCCCAAAGCAGCCACCCTCTTGTAACTGAAAAGCGCAGAGCCCCCTCCCCAGCGAGGGGCCTCCCAGGCCGCACTGGCTTTCATTCGTGGGCTCTGGCTCCATTGAGACCCCTTCCCATCATCTGTGTCCTGGGATGCACCCTAAAGCTCTCCCTCATGACCTCCCTAAAGGCAGCAGTGGGAGCACAGGGAGAAAGGAGGAGGGGCTTCAGGTGACTGTGTGGGGACTCACGGACACGGCCCACGAGCGTGGCACACGGATGTGGCACAGGGACGCGGCAGGGAAGGGTCCCAGGAAGAGCTCTGTCCTGTGTCTGTGGCCCACCTTGAGGGCGTGGCTGGGGCCCCTCCCCTCACCGGCGCCTCTGTGGTTAGGCTCCATCACAAAGGGGGGCGACCCCCACCGCACCCCCGAGGGGTGGGAGGTTCCTCCCCACACCGACTCGTGGCTTCCCGTGGGCCCGGCGCTGCGCCACGGGCAGCGCTGTCTTCCTTGAACTTCAGGTGAACGGAAGCTCACAGCCTGCTCTCTGTTGGGTCTGACTTCGTTCAGCCTAATCTTGGAGAACCCCGTGAAGCTCTGTCCACGCATCCCGCCCTGGGACGAACCACGAGTGCGTCTGTTTCCCTCTTGCTGCACGTTGGCCTCGTTCCTGGCTTGGGGATGTGATGACCAGGCTGCTCTGCACACTCTTGTCGAGGCTTTCTGTGGACACAGGCACCTGTCTCTTTGGGGTAAATGCCCAGAAGGAGAATTGCTGGGCCATCGGGCGGATTTGACGTCACTAGAAACTGTCGGTGCGTCCAGCGTGGCTGTGCCGTTTACCCCGCCCAGCGATGGGCGCACATTCCTGCTGCACGTGCTGTTGTTCGATTTCTTCACTTCAGTCATCCTGGTGGGTGTGCAGTGGCGTCTCACCGTGGCTTTCATTTTCATCCCTCTGCTGAATAATGACATTGGGTTCTTTTTCTTTGTGCTTATTGGCCTTTTGCATATCCTCTTCTGCACACTGTCTGCTCAAGTCTTTGCCAAGTTTTTGTTGGGTTGTTTGTCTTTTTCTTATTACTAGTAGTTCTTTATATATCCTGGATAGACGTCCTTTGTCTTATCTTTGTGTTGCAAATATTTTCACCCCACTATTTTCATATTCTTAATGGTACCTTTTATTTTATTTTATTTTTTTATGTTTTTTGCGGTACGCGGGCCTCTCACTGTTGTGGCCTCTCCCGTTGCGGAGCACAGGCTCCGGACGCACAGGCTCAGCGGCCATGGCTCACGGGCCCAGCCGCTCCGCGGCACGTGGGATCCTCCCAGACCGGGGCACGAACCTGTGTCCCCTGCATCGGCAGGCGGACTCTCAACCACTGCGCCACCAGGGAAGCCCCTTAATGGTACCTTTTGATGAGCAGAAGTTTTTAATTGTGACGAAGTCCGATTTATCATTTTTTAATGTTGTGGTTGTGCTTTTCTCCTGCCCGAGAGATCCTCAGCAGTGCCGTGGTCAGAAGATGCTCTCCTCCGCGCCCCCGAAGCTTCCTGGCGTCTGTGCCCCTCCCCCCTGCGCCCCCGAAGCTTCCTGGCGTCTGTGCCCCTCCCCCCTGCGCCCCCGAAGCTTCCTGGCGTCTGTGCCCCTCCCCCCTGCGTCCTTCTGGTCTTGGACCATCTCAGGTTCTTCTGTGCATTGCTGTAAAACAAGGGCCACGGCCCCTACGTTCCATACTGAGTCCAGTTACGGCAGGACCGCCAACTGACAGTAGCTTTATGTCCCCATCCAAGTGACTGTGTCTGGGGCTCTTCCACCATCTAGTGTGTTATTTGTAGATTTTCTGCAGATGCTGTTTAACAGATGGAGGGAAACTTCTGTTTCCAGTTTTCTGAGGATGTATATATATATTTTTTATCACGAACCGGTTGAATTTTATCCACTTTTTTTCCTGCACCTATTTCGCTGATAACAGCGCTTTTCTCCTTTAGTCTGTCCATAACATCGGTTGATTTTGAATGTTTAAAAATGCATTTCTGGTACAACCTCTCTTAGTCACTGAACGTGACTTGCTAGAACTGAGTTTAGGATAACGTGTCATGTTGGTGGGGAGCGCTGGCCTGTGGGTTTTGGTGCCATGGCTGTGCTGGCCCTGAAGGTGGGTTGGGTGTGTTTCCTTGTTTGTTTCCTGTGGGAGCAAGTCCTTCCTTGAAGGAAAGCTCGCCAGCGACCCCCCAGGGCCTGGAGTTTCACTTGCAGGAAGGTGTTTAATTACAGGTTCAGTTGCTGTAATAGTTGACCTTTCGGGGTTTTTATATCTGCTTGTGACGGTTTCTGTAGGTCGTGTTTTTTCAAGGAATCCATCCATTTCTTCTGGTGTGAAATTCCTTTGAGATCCTGGTCTTAACCTTCTAATGCCCATAGGCTGTGCAGCGACCACCTTTTCGCTCCTGAGAGCAGCAGGATTTTGTGACTTTTTTCTTATTTCCTTGTCAATTGTATTAATCATGGAAAAGAACCAAGCTGCACAGCTGTTTCATTTTTGCAGGTGGTCCTGCCCTGTCCCCTCCCTCCCTCTCCTCCGGTGTGACCTCCTCTTCCTTTCCAAGCTCCTGGAGACATCACACTGCTTCTCCCCTCCCCACCCCGCCTGTCCATCTGTTGGCCTCAAGGCCGCTTCACTCCAAAGTGATGTGAGGGGCAGCCATTCCTTGCGAATCGGGGGCTCTTGCCTAGATCCTGGCGAGCGGCAGACGCTGTGGCTGAAGCCTCGGCTGGCACAGCAAGGGCCTCGCTGCATGGCATCAGGGAGGTGATAGCGCCCTGGCCGCGAGCCCAGGTTGGCGGGGAGGGCGGAGGGCACCCTCGGAGGCGGGCGGCGCGGCTCTGCGCATGAAGGTGGGGTGACTGAGGCCGCCAGCTCGGGTGGCCAGGGAGCAAATCTGAAGCTTATTTAGACAAGGAAGACGTTTCAGCTCCTCTCGGGCAGCTATTAGCTGAGGACACGCCACACCAAGAGCATCGACTTTTCAATAAGCTCAGAAGTGACTCAAATGCCCTCTGACAGGGGCTGTCTCTTAAAACCTGCAGGGGCAAAGATAAGACGTTAAGTCAGAGCTTTCAAAACAGCACGAAAGCTCGGGGTGGGGAGCACCATGTGGTTTTCCAGGGAGTGGAGTCGCGGCTCTGGCCGCGTGCCTGTCCCGCTTGTTCTCAGGAGGCCCAGACAGACTACCAGTGCCGGCCCAGGACCGGCCCCTGTGGGCTGTGGTGGTAGAGGACCAGGCCCTTGAGGACTGGGGCCTGCCTCCCAGAGGTCTGCAGAGTGCAGATAGGGGAGCTTCCTCTCTGTATTTGCATAGTTAGTCTTCAGCCATGAGGCAGAAGCTAGCCTTTCCTGACATGTGAACGTAGAAGGCAGACCACTCTCAGAGGCCCCACAAGGCACTCGCCACACCCCAGAGATGAGTGGGGGTCACGCGGCAGAGGTCGCCGGGCATCCCCCACCTGGACCTTCTCTGCCGTCCACCTGGGCTCTGGTCAGGGGATTCATGGATCGTACAGTAGAGCTCTTCATAAATTTCATTCCCCTCGTGGACGACTGCTTTGGAGGACAGCTGGCTGATGCATGGAAAGACAAAAGCTGGAAGCTGCAATAGAGGGAAAGGCATAGGTGATACAGTAGGGCCTTCACAAGTGTGTGATTTGAGTCTCAGCGTAAAAGCGGAAGAAATATTTAAAGAGATAACGGCTGATAATTTCCTAAAACTGATGAAAGATATCAAACTCCAGATTCAAGAAGCACCAACATCACCAAGCAGGAAAACTGAAAGAAAATCTCACCTAAGAACTTCAATAAAGAAGTGAAAACCAAGGACAAAGAGAGAAAAAGAAAGTAAAAGAAAGGATTTTCATAGCCACCCAGATAACTGATAAAATTCACCCTTTGTATTTTGCACACAGAAGGACTGTGATCTTGGGTGGGTATTGGAAGATAAAGGAGGCTGAAGATGACGAAGGGGAAAGATATGGGTAAATCCAGTGACCTGGAGGCATAAAGCAACAGTGATAACCTCTTATGAGATTAAAGAATATGCAGTATTGAAACCACAAAGCACAGGATCGGACCAGGGTGGGAAACGGGCAGGAAATGGGTAAAGTGCCCTGAGACTCACCAGAGTCCAGCAGGGATCAGCTGCGCAGGGCGAAGCCAGAAGAGCCGCCCAGCTGACACTCAGTGCCGTGGGCTAAGTAGTGGTGGTTGATTTAAGGTTTTAAGTTCTGAGGAGGTTTGTTATGCAGCAGAGCTGACTCATACAGAAAAGCCTCCTAGGAGGGGCGCTACTGCGACAGACACCCCAATCCTTTGGCGAGCGGAGCAGGGGAGGTGAGGAGTTTATTCTTAGAGGTGGGAAGCGTGGCAGCCCAAACGACTGGCAGAACTGTGGCCTGGGATGGCTCAGAAGGCAGAAAACGCGTCTGCCGAAGCCTTTAGCCTCCGCAAGGGCTTCCCAGGCAGGATTGGAAGGTGTCAACTGGCTTCTTTCAGCCACAGTGATGATGAAGGAAAGAGAAAGAGGAGATAAAGAACAGTTCCGTTTGCAAGTCGGCTTGCGAGGGAACGTAGAAAGGGGGCGCTTGCTGGGTTTCACAGCTTCAGTGTCTCAAACATTCTCAAAATGGTAACTGGGCTCAGGGGTAGCCCAGTCAAGGGACAAGGCCCCTCTGAGAGGTTGCAGGCACTGCTGGACGAAAGGGCTGCTGGGAGTCGTAAGGAGGTGGCCCCTCAGAAATCGGACCCCTCCCAAGCAGGGCGAGAGCCACCCCAGAGAGCAGGTGTGGATTTGGGGCCCACGCTGGTGCTTTAGTTCTTCAGCCTTTGAATGGAGACGACCCAGGACTTTGAGCCTGAGGCCATGGTCCAGCGGGGCTGGGGGTCCTGGGAGGGGCTGAGCCCTCTACACGTGGAGGGCTGAGAATAATTTGGGGACAGAGGGTAGACTACGGTGGATCGCAACCTCCCTGTTCCCACCTGGTTCCCGCACTTCTCTGGGTGCCCTCAGACCCCGACCTCGGCTGGAGACTTACTATAGCCAGCGGGCCCATGGCCAGCGCAACCCGTGCAGAGACCTGAAAGCATTTTGCTGCTCTGGAGAGCCTGTAACTGCCACCCGTGGCCTCTGGAGGACCAGAGGCAGGGGGCCCAGTCACCCTGTGGCCAGCACACCAGCTGGCACAGAGGCGTGGAAAGTGCCGCCCAGGGTGACCCGGCCAGGCCCACGTTCATAAGACAAACGCGGCTCATGTTCTAAACCTCTGGGTCTGGGCACAGAAAAGGCCCAGAAGGTTACACAGAAAAGGTTACACAGAAAAGGTTACACAGAAAAGGTTACACAGAAGGTTACACAGAAAAGGCTGCCTGATAGAACCCCCATTTCACACGCTCCGTAAAGATCAGTTCCAGGGAGACTGGAGAACTAAAAATGAGAGACAACACCTTTTCTACAAGATGATACAGGAAACTGGGCAAGTGTGCGATCAGATGTGTATTCGTGGCCTGACTCTGAAGGCAAAGGTTGATAAACTGGGCTCTATTAAAAGGGGAGTCTTTTGTTATTTAAAAAACACCATTAAGAAAGTGGGCAGACGCGTTACAGAGTGGAAGATGGTGCTGTCAACACACATCCACAGGCTGATAAAGTCCTGCCAACAAGGAAAGGAACCGGCAGAAACACGGCAGAAGTGGTGAACACTCACTTCTCAAAGAGGATATTCACATGGGCAGTGAGGCCGAAAGCCTCACCCCCCGTCAGGAGAGCGAATCAAACTTCAGGGAGACACCAGAGCTCGCCGGCTAGGGAGACGAGGGGCGAGAGACTGGGGGCAACGAAGCGCAAGGACCCAGCCTCGCGAGAGGTGGGCGTGACCGCCAGCAACCCATCCGCACCCCTGGAGAGGCGCACACTCGCGCTCCAAGAGGCGCGGGGATATTCACGGCAGCTCTACCTGAGGTATTAGAAAGCAGAAAACAACCCACATGCCAACAGCGGTGAGCAGGTAAACAGAGTCTATACCCCACGCGACGGAGCACAGACAGGAAAGGAGCACAGCGCAGCCACCACCACACCCATCATGTTTTGTGGACCACACGCCCTCCACGTGGGCTGTGGCATCCGGCCTGGGCCCCGGGGGCGCCACGGTTGGCAGGGGTGCTGTGCATGTTGACCATGTTCTGCTTCCTGACTGGTGTGGTGACTCCACGAGGGGCCAAGGGTCACCCTGTCCCGCACTCGTGCACCTGCCCTGCGCATGGTGCACTGCGGGGAAAGTCAAAAACATGCGGACAAGTGCGCCACCATCTCACGCCTCCAGTGGTGCACACTTTTCAAGAGTTTGTTAAGACAGGGGACTTCCTGGCGGTCCAGTGGTTAAGACTTCGCCTTCCAGGCAGGAAGTGCGTGTTCAATCCCTGGTCAGGGAGCTAAGAGCCCACATGCATAGCAGCAAAAAAACTAAAACATAAAACAGAAGCAACTGCAACAAATTCAGTAAAGACTTTAAAAAAAAATGGTCCATATCAAAAAAAAATCTAAAAAAAAAAAAGTTTGTCAAGACCACAAAGCATCGTGGACTTGATCAGCCCCTCCTGCTGTCACCTCATTCAAGGGACCGTCCCAGGTGAGGGACCACACTACATGCCTAAGTCATATTAAGTAGTTTAGATCATGGAAAACACACCCAGAACACGTGTAGCTGGCACACGTGACCAGCATAGACCCTGTCTGCGAACCCTCCACCTCGCAGCACCCCTGCCAGCTGGTCCCACACCCCACTGCCTTCCCACCCTCACCCGGGGCAAGCGATGCTGTGTCCGTCCTGGGCCGGGCTCCAGAGAGGCCGGCACACCCTCCAGCCCCCCAGCAGACATAGCCGCCTTCTCCCCTGTGGTGTCACCTGCCAATGACCCGCGCTGGCGTCGCCCATCGGGACGGCCTGGGGAAGGACTGGCTGCTCTGCTAAGATTTGCCACCCGGTTACTCCTCTCACGCAGTCACCCTCTGGCTTCCTGCTGGAGCGCAGCCTCCAGGCCTCCGGTCCCCCCCTCCACCTCCCACCCGCCGCCCCCCGTGACCCAGCCCCCCAGTGCGCTTTCCTTTGTTTCTCAAGCTATATTTAAGGACACAAACATCATAAAGCACATTTCAGAAAAGTTGGGAGTTTAAATGAAAATTCTGAATTCAATGGTCGGCCAAGACATTGTCAAACTTGTGGCACTTAGGACAAGCTTCAGTTTCTGGAAATTACGCTTTATGAACTGCGACAAGCCTCTGACAGTGGCAACTGACCCCGCGCCCCCATGGCGTGTCCCGGTGTGGTCTCAGGCAGGTCACCTCCCCCTGGGCATCTGGTGACCTTCCCTCTCCTCAAGGGGCCTGGCCCTGGGCTGGGCTCCCAGGGTCTCTGCATATCTGTGTCAGAGCCTGTGTCACCATGTGGCTTGTGAGGGAGGCCGTGCTGGAGGAGGGAACTCCACGCTTGCTGGGCCGGCGGGGCTGGCAGGGCTGGAGGCCTCGGGAAGGTGGCTGAGAACCCTGCTCTCCCCCAGATGCTTCCTCAGATGGATTTGTGCCCCGTCGGTGCTGACGGGTGGGTGGGACACAAACAGCACAGCTTAGCCAGGGCCCGTCAGGGAGTGGCGTGGACAGCGGGGTGCTTTGTTCAGCATTTCCTGAGCAAACAGGGCCAAGGTGTGTCTGCATCTGCGTGGCCCAGCCTGGCCTCCTCTTCCGAGGAGCTGGGTGTCTTCAGGGGATGGACCGAGCGCTGGGCTCTCATCCTCGAGGGACCGGTCCCACTGAGTGCCCACCACTCACCTTCCTCCTGGCAACCAGCAGCCCTTCTCCCGTGGTCAGTGCACCAGCCCCCCGGGCCTGCCATGAGTGACGACGCCCCCAGACATGGTGATTTGCAGCAATGGAAAGTTACTCTCTCACCCTCTGGAGGCCAGAGGCTGATCAGGACCACCGGGTGGAGAGCAGGGTGTGGCCAGGGCCGTGCTGCCCAGAGGCTCTGGGCTCACCCAGCTCGGCGGCCACCAGCCTTCTCTGACTTGTGGTCACGTCACTCAGTCTGCCTCCCTCCGCGGTCATTCCTGTCCTCCTGTCTGTAGTCAGAGCTCCCTGCACTGCTCTCTTATAAGGGCACAAGGGCACGTAGGGCCACCCGATAATCCAGAACGATCTCTCGTCTCGAGATCTTTGACTTAATCCCAGGCACGTGGCCCTTTTCCCACATAGGGTCACACTTACAGCTCCGGAAATGATGACGTGGACAGCTTCAGGTGGCCAATATCCAGGGCCTCCTTTAGGCACACTTTTCCCCTCGGGGCAGGCACAGACCATGATTCCAGAAACTTCCTTGCTACATCCGGGCTGCCAAGTGGCCTGCTCCGTCCAGGGTGGTGCGTTTCCATGGAAATGCCTTTAACTCCAGCCGGCGTCTCCTAGCCCTGCTCCCAGCAGCTCTGCCCCCGTTTTAATTGCATCTCCCTTTGCTTTCATCTCATTGACTTAAAGCTGTAGACTCTGAATGGGTCCTCGGTGCCCTAAACGTCATCTCTCCCGTAGGCCCTGATTTACAGCTGGGGACCCCAAGGCCTGGGCGGGCCGGCTTCGGCCTTGTTCCAGCCTCGTGGTACACGTTCTGGCGCATTCTGGTTGCTGGGCACACAGTCGGGAACGGGGCGGGAGCTCCCCACCAGCCCCTCCACACCCAGAGCTCCCATTCTGGAAGGAGATGAGAAAGGCAGATGGTGACGAGGTCAGTGAAGGGACACCCGTGGGCTGTGACTGAGATTAAAGGGGTGGGGCGGGGACCCCTTGGGTGCCCCTAACAGTCGCCACTACTGACCAACCTTAGAGGGAAGAAGGGGCGGGTCTGCTGGCAGAGATGGAAAGGCCGCTTCGAGGGGCTCCTAGGGCAGAGGAGGAAGATGCCCCAATCAGAGAGGTTGCCAGGCTACCTGTCCTCACACAGCACTGCCTGCGGCTGGGAGACCCCGCAGAGAACCAGCCCCATCAGCTCTGCCCTGTTGTCTGGAAGGAGCTGCTGGGGTTTGGCCACCTTCTCCCCTCTCCTGTCCAGCCTGGTCCCAACGAGCTGCCCCTCCAGGCCGGCAAGGCCCCAGGTGCGCCAGCAGCCCCGGTGGTGGATGGGTTTTGTCACCTGGGCTGGGGGAGAGGCCTGGCGGGAAGCGGCGTGTGCAGAGTTTGCTAACTGAGGGTGGAGGAGCCCTCCCCCCAGGCCTCTGTCCTCTCTGCCCCGCCTTCCGGCCTTTGCTCCGGCTCGAGAACCGACTGGACAGCAAGGCGGCGGCACATCTGGGTCCCAGGATGGGTTCACGGGCCTGCGGACACACACGCAGCTGGAGGGAGCTTCAGACAAGGAGGGCTGCCCCCAAGACACACCCCCCCCAGCCTGGCTGTCTGCCGCTTGTTCACAGGACGGCAAGTGCTCTGCCCCTTAAAGTGCTTCCACATAACGTTCATGTGATGCTGTTTGGTTCTCCAGTGAGCCTGTAGCCCAGCCAGGACGTGGTGTCCATGCCCCTTGTTCAGAGTGGATGCCTGGGCCGTGCGTCCAGAGGACGTGACATAGGGGGGTTTGCTGCCCCCAGCACTGTGCCCCCCGTCTTGGGGGAAGGGAGAGGAGGAGGACGGGGTGCCTAAGGCCGGCATCTCCCTGCTGTGTGGACAGCAAGCATGACCTGCCCCAGCCACGTTGTCCCACACACCCAGCAAAGCGCCCTTGGGAGGTGAGTAAGCACTGTCGCGGTGTGGGCCACAAGCAGACGCGGCTGTCGGCCGGTGGGGGCCCTCGGCGGCCCCGTCCGCTTGGCCCTGCGTTTCATTACTTAACTTCTCACGTAAGCAGGTCACTTGGAGGGGTACGGATTTTCTGAAACTCGGGAAATAAACATCTTTGCTTTGCAAAGCCGCTCTCGGGGCAGAGTCTGTGGCAGGCAGCTTAGGAGGGAAAATAAGCTTACGCCAAATACTTCAGTTTCGAGTGACAGGAAGCGGGGGCACGATGTGCTGTGTTTCCAGAAGCGAGGCTTTAATCGGGAGCCCTCCCCTCGCCGAGACATAAACCCCCGGAAAGGATCAGTCACTTCATCCCCGTCAAAGTCATCCACAGATTTTCCCCCTCGAACATTTTAGCGCAAAGTTTTGTCCCAGAGTAAGTGTCATTTGTCATCATGAGCAGCACACGGAGTGACAGTCCTCCTGGGGCTGCAGGGGCCCAGCTTCTGCTGCGATGACTTGCTTCCCCGGCTTCAGGACTGAGATCCTCTGGGGGACGGTCCCTCATCTGGGGACCGCTGCAATGCTGAGCTGTTAATCCCAGGGCTTAGGAGGGCCTGTCCCCAGCTTTGGGCTGATTAAAATTCTGCATTTACAGAGCTTTAAGGGCGCAGACACCGTTGGTGGTGTGTGCCTGTGTTGCTGTTTCTTTTTTTTTTAAATGCATTTCTTTTTTTAAAATGCAGCGATGAGCTGCCCACCCTCAGCAAGGTCCTCGGCAGGTGGGGGAAGGTCTGGGGGGATGGACCCAGCAGCTCCTCTCCTGAGACCTAGGCTGCTGACTTCACACGTTTGGCCACCGATTCCCCCTCCCCGCCCACTGTGGAAGGGCCCTCACGATACCTGCTCTTGGGCCCCCGGCCCCCCACCGTGTGGCTGCAAGAGGTGCCCTGGGTGTCAGCGGGAGTAGCCTCCATGCTTGTTTCCCCACCCTCCCCGGGGCTCTCCTAAGAACTGGGAAGCCCACAGATGGACGCTAACCCAGGGTCCAGCACCTTTACTGTCACTGAGACCCCGTGAGCTGCCAGTGCCAGCCAGCCCACGCCGGAACGAGTGCCCCCCACACATAGGGGCTTAAAGCAACAGCAATCACATGTCCCTGTCTGCTTGGCTCAGGACCGGACGGGGCTCCTCCGGGCAGCTCCCCCTCGCTTGCACTCAGACGATGGCCGGGAGACCACCGAAGGCTCGCTCACGGCTGAGCCCAGCCCGCCGCTGGGAGGACTCAGCCGCTGGGCTCCACGGAGCTCCCGCTGTGCCCATGTGTCTCTCCGGGGCCTCTCCAGCATGGGGAGCTTTGCCCTTGGAGCCTCGGGGCTCCAGGGCAAGTGGCCCGAGAGAGAGAACTGGGGAGGAGCTGAGCTGTCCCTCCCCACCTGGCCTCAGGCATCACGAGCAACACATACACCACGCCTGGGCCGAGGGGAGTGGACACAGGTGTCACTTCTTCACGGGTGAGCTGCCATCCCGGAAGGACAGCGGGGCAGGAACAGTGGTGGGCTGCGTGCTCGCTCTCCTCACGGCGACAACCCGGGCGTCTGGGGGCGGGGGTGGGACCCCGATGCACACTGGCAAGTTCCTACACTTCAGCCTCAGAAGAACAGGAACCTTCAGCAGCAACGACCGTGCGCCGGCACCACCGACTTCTGTCTATTAACTCCACCTCCACCAGCCCCCGAGACAGGGGCCATCACTGCCCCCGCTTTACAGGCCGGGATCGCGTCCTGTGCTCGGAATGAGAAATGATGAACATCACCCACGTGCAGCTCTTGGCGTGTTGTTCTCTGCTGTTTCCAGTTTTCCTCTCGGCACTTTGTGTATTTTTTTTTAACTATTTAAATTTTTTTAAAAAAATTCTTTAATTTGATGAGTGGCCTTAAAACTTTTTTTGATCACCTACCAATCAGTAAAAAGCATCTGAACAAATTCCCCCCAATGTATGTGATCTAATTAAAAATATGTACATGATTAGCTGTGCTAAAATACTGAATACACTACAAAACGTATACTAGAATGAGAAAGGATGAGATAAGATGCAATCAACAATCTTTCAAAATGTTCCTTTATTATTACAAACACTTTATTTAACATTGTTACTAACATAAAGTGAATAAGTGTGATGCTATTGTGGGCGGCTAGTGTGAATGAAGATGCTTGTCCCTTCTTGGTTCACCGTGTGAAACCTTAGTTCCAGGCTCTCCTCTGAAACGGACTTCCTTGCATACTCGGCTGCCAGAGCTAAAGAGGACACCCCCTGAAGTATGTAAATTCAAAAAGAAGAGAGCATCGTGGGCTGCACTTACAAAATCATGACACTGTTTGTTTCCATCCATCCACCAAACACTTTGGTGAGATTCAGCTGGTGAATTTCCATCTTCCCAGGTACTGATAGCAGTTCTTGCAAACTAAGAGTTGCATCAGTATATTTTTAACAAATGGATTCAAAACTCACTGAGCCTTTTTATTTGGAAAAAATTTTTAAACAGATTAGAAAAGAATGTTTCTATATTTTTAAAATGAGCAAATATGAGAACGCTATAAGTGGCAAATTTAACAGGTTTTAGCTACCAAGTCACATGACATCAAAAACAGTTCAAATATTGGTTTTCAGAGCACAGCACCTGTTTCTTTTAAAGGGCAGTTTTAAAAATATATATTTATTTATTTATTTGGCTGCGTTGGGTCTTAGTTGTGGCACGTGGGATCTTTTGCCGTGGCGCAGGCTTCTCTCTAGTTGTGGCTCGCGGGCTCCAGAGTGCTCGGGCTCAGTAGTTGTGGCACATGGGCTCAGTTGCTCCGCAGCGTGTGGGATCTTAGTTCCCGGACCAGGGATCGAACCCTCCTCCCCTGCATTGGAAGGCGGATTCTTAACCACTGGACCACCAGGGAATTCCCTCAAGGGCAGTTATTTTAAACTCTTAGAAACCTCACTTTTACCCAGAAGGGACAGATTACGTGAGCTCTTCTGCCTTCTGTTGAAAATGCTCGACAGCACCCCGCCCCCAGGCCTGACTAGGACACGCGGGTGTGCAGCCTGTTCTGCCTTGTGGACCACACCTTGGGCCCCCGCACCCGTGGATCCCCTGTCAAACTTCCTAGAGAGCTTCCCTGGGGCAGACCTGGTCGCCGGTGTGTCCCCCAGGCCTCCGGCGGGCCAAGGGAGGCTGTTTTCATAGTGTGGCGGACAGAACTTGGCTGGGCGGGCTGGGTCGTCCACCCTGAGGGTGGGACATGCTGCGGGGAGGAAGAGAAGCAGGTGGGAGGGGCCCAAGGCTGCTGGGGCCACAGAGGAGCCTGGGGCCCCTCGGTAACCCCCACCGGCCCGGGAGAGGCCAGGGAGCAGAGCCGTGAGCTCATCAGGCTCCTTCGTGCCAAATACAGGAGGTGCCCCGCCCCTCCCCCCTTGGCCGGAGACTGTGGGGCGCCGCCCGCCGGTAGGGAGCCCGGGGCAGAGGCAGCCTGTGTGGGGTCCCTGTGGGGTGGGGTCCTTCCTGCACCCAGGGCTCATTTGGGTGTGTCCCTGGTGGCCGCACCTCACCTGGAAGCCCACAGCTCTGCTCTCTCAGCTCCCTCTCACGGCCAAATTCCCCCGATTAGTCACTAAATTGTTTGTTTTACATCCAGGCTTGTTGGACGTAGTTCGCTGCTGCTTCTTGGTCTCACGTCCTTCTTCTGGGCTCAGGGTCCTCATTCCTGGGCTGTGGCACTTGCAGTGGCGTCGGGGACGGCCTGTGACCCTCTGGTCTCTGCGGGTCTGAGACACCTCTTTGGCCCCCGGCTGAGGGCAGTGCGTCGACATTCAGTCCCCCGGGAGGCTGATGTGTGACTTTCCTGTCCATCTGGCATCTACACCTGCCAACGATCCATCTGTCTAGCTCAGGCTGCCCTGTCCTCTCTAGTCACCGTCGAGGTTTCTCTTCCGTGGGTAATCCTGTGTATTAATTTTGCTCAAGTCTCAGAGGGCTGCTTCCATCTTTTTCAACCTTTAGTCATTTCTGCTACGGGCTGAATTGTGTCCCCCAAATTCACATGTTGAAGCCCTGATCCCCCCCAGCACCTCAGAATGTGATTGCGTTTGGAGAGAGGGTCTTTAGGGAGGTAATTAAGGGAAAATGAGGTCATCAGGGTGGGCCCTAATCCAATCTGACTTGTCCTTGTAAGAAGAGATGATACACACACACTGAGGATGAACGTGTGAGGACACAGGGAGGAGAGGGCCGTCCACACGCCCAGGAGAGAGGCCTCGGGAAGGACCAGCCCTGTGACCCCTGGATCTCAGACGTCCAGCCTCCAGGACTGTGAGGGAGGAACGTCTGTGGTTCCTTGTTACAGCAGCCCAAGCTGACTGGTACCTCTTCCATTCTGAGAAATTCTTAGTCATTATTTCTTTGACCATTGCCTCTTTCTCATTCTCTCCTCACTGCCTATGTCGGATTGTCTCACTCTATTTTTTGTATCTCTGAATGGCCCGTATTTCAGATAATTTTTATCTTCCTGTGCTGTTTTCTTTTTTTTTTTTAATTAATTTATTTATTTGGCTGTGTTGGGTCTTCGTTGCTGCGCGCAGACCTTTCTCTAGTTGCAGCGAGTGTCTTTGCGGTGCACGGGCTTCTCAGTGCGGTGGTTTCTCTTGTTGTGGAGCACGGGCTGTAGGCACGCGGGCTTCAGTAGTTGTGGCACGTGGTCTCAGGAGTTGTGGCTCACGGGCTCTAGAGCGCAGGCTCAGTAGTTGTACTGCACTGGCTTAGTTGCTCCGCGGCATGTGGGATCCTCCCGGACCAGGGCTCGAACCCGTGTCCCCTGCATTGGCAGGCAGATTCTTAACCACTGTGCCACGAGGGAAGTCCCTCCTGTGCTGTTTTCTGTATAATATTTTCATCTTTGTGTCCTAGTTTGTTGACTCTCGTTTCCACTCCGTCTCAAATCGCTTGGATTTCCATGATTATATTTTTTCATTTCTGCAGTTTCTAAACTACTTGCTTCTTTTAAATTTTATTTATTCTTCACTCACGCTGCCCTTGTCTCATCATTGTCACTCTTCTCTTGTTTGCCTTTAGTTCTCGGGGACACAAGCCCCGTTGTTCCTTCCAGTTGCCGACCCTCTCGTGCCATCTCCACCCCTGCCCGGCTTGAACATTTCCATCCTAAGCTTGTCTTCCAGTTTGTAGAAGTGTCCTGACAGGAAGATAAGCGCGCGCTTCTTCCCAGGCACCAGGGATTCCAATCACATTAGACGCATTTTCCTTTAATTTCTGAGCTGGAGACCCGCACTCCACGGATGAGAGGAGGTTCAGGTCTCACACTGTCATGTCTCACATGCTCCGTTTCTACTTCTTTGGGAGACTTTTCTCTTCATTTCTGTCTTCAGGCAAGTGGAAGACGTCCTTGGTGGGGTCCTGGAGCCATGGGTGGACTCGCTCAGTCTTTTTTCACAGATGAGGTGCCCCCCGCCATCAGAGGCTGCTGTCCGATTCTGCCGAGGCCGTGCACTCACCAGTCACCACTCCAGGCCTGTCTCTTCCCTCATTCCCCGAGGACTGCCCCACATGAACTCCCGGGATAACCCTGGCTTTGACTTCTCGCTTGTGTTGGACATGATAAAGTTTTCCTTCCTTCCTCTTTTTTCTTTTCTTTATTTATCTATTTTTTATTGAATGAAAGATTCCTTAAATTTCATAGTGCTCTATAGTTTTCAAAACACATGATTTCATACAATAACCCCCTTTCCCCCAACCCCTATATTGTCCTTTCCCCAATCCCTCTCCCCACTGGTAACCACTAGTTTGTTCTCTATGTCTATGAGTCTGCTTCTTTTTTGTTTTATTCACTAGTTTGTTGTGTTTTAGATTCCACATATAAGTGATATCATCCAGTATTTGTCTTTCTCTGTCTGACTTATTTCACTTGGAGGGACTTATAATGCCCTCCAAGTCCATCCATTCTGCAAATGGCAGAATTTCCTTCTTCTTAATGGCTGAGTAGTATTCCATTGTATATATCTTTCTTTCCTTTGAACAAGGCTGCAAAGTTAAAATTTTATTATTGATGTTGTCCATTAGCCCAGTTTCCCTAAAGTAGAGTCTGAAGCAAGGCTTTTGTGCTAACATTCCCTAGGTATTGCAGTCCCAGAGAAGAGGGGTCTGAGGCAGGAAGGCAGGAAAGCACATTGCGGAAGTCCCTGTGCATCCACGAGCTGACTGCTCTGTCTTCAGAGAGACTGGTGGCCTCCGGGACTCTGACTGGTCTGTGCAGGGGAAGGAAGAGAGCAGAGCGGGTCTGTCTTTGTTCTTTGGTCAGTCTGCCCCAAGGGGTTTAATCTCTCCCTTTCAGGTGGCATATGCATGGGGGGGGCATATCCTGGCGCATCTCACCCTTCAGAGGAGACAAGAACGCAGGCCGGGGGCCTCCACCATGACCTTGAGGAAGGGCGCTGCTGAGGGTTATTTATATGTGGCATGAAGGATGGAAGCGGCCACCCCATGGACACAGCACCTCCCAGTGGCCGCAGTAGCAGTCACAGCAGCCCAGCCCTGGGACTGCAGGAGCCAGGCCAGGGGTTGCCAGGGCACTCCAGCTGGACCTGAAGGGGTCCAAACACCGACTCCGTGACAGTCCGGCCCTTGCAGTCCCACCTGAGAACAAACACCCTACTGACCTCCTAGAGGGCTGTGCAAGCATTAATTCTTCAAGGTGTAGTCTAGTTGCAATCTGCTAAGAAGTTATAGACCTGTTACCAAACCAAGCAGTAGGCCCTGCTGCACAACAAGTCCCAGGCTGCAATCGTGCCCATCACCTCCCCCTCCACCCCATTCTCCTTTGCGGTTCCTCAGCCAGAACTTGGCTAACTGGAATTGCTTGCCCAGAGGAGCTGAGCCCTTGGCTGCCTTGTCTTTGACGAGCTGAGGCTGCTGCAGTCGCCCACGTATAGTTATCACACAGTCCAGACACTGAACTGGCCCCACTGGAGCAGCAAACCGAGCTCTTTGTGGCATTCAGGGCTGATTAGCCCACCTGTACAATAAGCCCATTCTCTGATTGCTTGTCCACTGGCATAAGAAGCCCAAAGTGGCCAAAAGGCAGTGGTGCTTCCCATCTAGTGAAAACCCTGGCAGAAGCACTTCCCACCACTGACCAGGGAATCAGGACTCCTAACCCAGCAGCAACAAGCAGCTCTGAACGTGCAAGCAGTCCACCGAGGGTCACAGTGAGAGGGGCCAGACTTGCTTCCGTTCCTTGGTTCCTGGAGCTCATATTCAAGGTACTAGGGTCTCAGCACCATTTACTGACCGTTGTTACAGCACAAATCCTGCATGCTAAGGATGGTGACTGAACCCTGCAGGGTGCTGGCCCAGAGCCAGCGCCTCAGCTGAGCCATTAACAAGCCTTTCCATCCTTTGCACTAGGTTGGCTGCTTCTGAGTGATGGGCACATGGTAACACCAGAGAATTCCGGGGTCATGTGCCAGTGTTCGTGCGTGTGCTGGAGCTGTCCTCCAGGGGGCCACCCTCCACCCCGGCATGGCTGGGACTCGGGAATGTGAAAGCAGAGACCCCTCCGCCTCCACCCTCAAGACCTGAGCTGGGGCCTGCAGCCCAGTGACCAAGAGTTAAGATCCTCCTCGGCAGGGAGCGAGAGTGATGGGGGCCAGAGCCTCCTGTCCATCAGCCGGGTCACCCAGCAAGGCACGGGGAAGGGAGGGAGACCGTCCTAAGGCTTGTCTGGATGTCGGTTTTGGGTACCTGCCTTTGCACCCTGCCTGCTCAGGGAATCCCGCTGCTGCTCTGCTTCTGTTCGCATGGTCTAGCATGGACCCTGGCTGTTCATCCTGGGGGCGGCCGGCAGGGCACCCTCCAGACCTTGCGATGATTTCTTGGTGGCCTTGCCTTTGTTCGTGGGTTTGCAGACCCTCAATCCCTCACCTCCCTGCCCCCTTGGCTGGTAATTGGAAGGGGGATCCACAGACCCCTCTGGGAGCCAGATCAGTTTGTGATCCCTGCATAGCAAGGGTTTTGTCCCCCTTAATTTAATTTTTAATGGTAATTTCTCAACTTTTACATTCTTGAACTTTCACCTTAAAATTCTCATCAGAGGTCTTTGACGGCAGGAGTAAAGTCCAACAGGGTAGAGGGCAGTGCAATTGAGAAAAGAGGACATAGCTGGAACCCTAAGAAAATTGGGACCCAAATAAAGAAAGGCTTGCGGGGCTTGGGTGAGCCTGTCCCCTCCCCCTCTTTCTGTGACAGAATAGTCAACTAAACAGTTCTATGTGTTCAAATTTGTCTCCACTGATGTTAATTAGAGATGATTATTTATGTCAACAGAAAAGTTTCACGTGACCCTCAGCAAAAAAACAGCTGATGAAGAGTCGTTTTAGAGCCTTAGGTGTATGTAGTGCGGAGACGGAGCTGTGTCTGCAGGGCCCACCCCACCGGCCGCTGGCCCAGAGATTTCCCTCCAGGCTCTTCCCCGAGCCCCGCACGGGAGGGAGCGAGCACCACTGACCGAACAAAGACAGAGCTCTCCCCTTCAGAGCCGGAGGTGCGCTCAGAGAGAAGGGGCGGGACTTTGGCTGCCACTTGCCCGCAGCTGAAAGTCTTCCGAAAATAAAGTCCGGATGACGTCACTGCTGCTCAGGGAGGTGTGTGCAGATGCGCGTTTCTTCTCAGAGGAAAAACGGGGCAAGACTCTTCTGTTTACGCAAAATATGAGAAACCGTGCAAAGGAGAAAAATAAAAGTGCGCAGCTCCGCTTGCAGTGGGGGAGGGGCGAGGCAGCGGAGGGCCTGGGGCCGGGGGCCTACAGCAGTCCCCTCCCTCCTGCCCTCTCTGTCTCCCTCTGTCCCCCTCTGCCTGTCTCCGTCTCTCTCTGTGTCTCTGGCTGTCTCTCTCTGCCGGAAGTGGCTTGTTGGCCCCAGAGCCTGTGCTCGCGAGCTGGGAGGTGCCGTGAAGAGCAGCCGTGACTCACTGGCTCTGGTGTGCAGGTCTGAGAGCACAGAGGCAGCCAGCCCAGCGCCCTGGGGGTGATGAGAGCGCTGGGTAAGCCCCCAGCCTCTGTCACAACAGACCGTGGAGCACAAACGTGCTTATTTCAGGCTAACACCCAAGCCGATGCGCTGGCGTTTCCTGTCAGGTGCAAGCGAGACCCCTGCTCACCTCCGCGGTGTGTGCCCTTCGGGGTTCAGAGCCCCTGCTTCCACGCTTGCTCTGAACCCAGCTTCCCAGCAGTGGGGTACCTTTCCATGTCCACGACACGGACAGCTGTGGCTGCCGGCCCCTTGTATCCACAGGGTCCTCTGCTGGGTGTTGTTCGGATCTGAAGGGACTGGGTCCCACGGGCACGCAGTCGCCGGGCAGCCGGTGGTTCAGGCACAGGGCAGCTGTAGGGTGTGGTCAGCTGGCCAGGCCTGAAGAGGGCGCAGTGGAGTCCTGGCGGCTGCTGCACAGGCTTGTGAGCCCTTCTCTCTCTCCTTGTGTGTCTCCCTCGGATGCTGCCTCCACGCTCCCCTCTCCCTCCCGTGCACACTTCCAGCCATCACGTCACCCGAGCTGGGGTTCCAGAGCTCTGCCTGTGGGCAGATGCAACCCTCCCCCTCTAGTTATGGGCCAGGGATGTGGCCGGGGACTGGTCAGGAGCTACTCCTTCAGCAAGCAGGTGGTGGGTGGGGGCGGGCCACAGGGCCCCCTGGATCGCCCCCCCTCATAAAGTCACAGTCAGATGCTACAGCAGTGAGGTGAGGTGGGGCAGGAGCACACCTTTGATTCTACGGGGGAAGCACTTGTGTGCAGCCCGGGTGTACTCTCCTGACCAGCGCAGCTCGTGCACGGACTGGTTTACCTGCTTTACGATGTTCACTCCATCACTTGGCCATCAGAGTCACCTGTGACGCAGCCCTGCCTCCCCCAGGCGGCTTTCTTTGATGGGACAGTGGCAGACCTACAGGGCAGAAGGGCCTGGGGGTGTGGTCCTGGGAAGAGGGCCTTCTACCTCTGTGTTTGTGAAGGGGATTTTAGCGGCAACGAAAGCCTCGGTCCCGCTCAGCAAACTGCGTCCTTGTGTTCAGGCTGAGCATTGGGGGTGGTTGCGATGACCATGTGAGTTCTCACTGAGGAAGGCCAGTGACGCCCCAGACCCACAGCAGACTCAGTTCGAACGCTCCCGACCTCTCCCCCAGGCGGGGGTGCTGGGTGTTGTGTGCGCCGCCACCCGGGAGGGGGGCGTCTACGCATCTGGGGGGACATTGGCGCAAATTACCCTGGGACTGCTTTCCGTGCTTGGCTACGTTCCCGCCCTTTTAGCCGTCTGATCTGGGCCCCCGCCCCCGCCCAGGCTCCAGCCTTGATAACGTGTCCACCCCCCCTCCCCCCACTCTCTAGTGGCAGGGGGCGTGTGACAATCAGGAAGGCCGAGTGCTGTGAGACTTCCCAGGGCCATAGATCTGACACCATTCCAAGCACGTGATAATTACGCGGCCCATTCCCTCCCTGCTCCCTGTGCCCCCAACAAGACACCAGGGAGGTATTTATAAACACGGGCCCCTGGGTGTGCTTCTCTCGGAAAGTACAGCGGCAGTGACAGTGATCTAGAGGGCAGCCAACACGCACCCACACATCCGCGGTGCTGGTGGAGGGGAAGCCCCCGGAACACACTGCAGAATTTGAGGCTGGGTGGTCCACTTCGCGGGGAGGAGGCCAGGCCTGCTCCAGGCCCTGGCCCAGCTGCTGGGGCCTGGGGGTGGAGGCTGCTCCCCTCAGCAGCCTGGCTTGCAGAGGTCTGCTAATCTATGGTAATATGCTGGCGACGTGGACTGTCTTGTGTGTCAAGGGCGGGAGCATGAGATGAGCAGCTTTTTTCCTCCCAGGGTTGGCAGGAGCTGGAAATAATTGAAAGTTGTTAGGGTCCAACATGCTGTCCCCAAAACACTATCATTAGTTTCCTAATGACTAACTGTGTCTCAGGAGGCGATGAGGCAGCTGAGAGGCCGAGGCTCCTGGAGAGGATGGGGAAGTGGGCGGCTGGCAGCCTGTAATCTGGGGGCGCTGAGGATGCTCTGCCTGCAACCCCACCCTGCGCTGGTCTCTGAAGCAAGGTCCCAGGGTCCCTCTGGCCTCTCTGCCTACAGAGTCAAGGTGAGGCTGCCAGCCCGGGCCACCAGTCGGGACGCTGAACATCCTTCCAGGCTGGGCCTCTGAGGCTCCCTCCTCTGGGTCCGAGTCCTGCCCCCATCCCTTTTGTTCACTTCCTGGAATCACATCTTGTGGGGACAACCCGACCAGGGCCGCCACCCCTTTCTCCTGCCGCACCCCGCTCCCCACCCGAGAGTGGTCCCTCCAGAGCACACGGTTAACCATGCCTCCCTGCTGGGATGGAACGTGACAGGTGCCCCTGCATGGCCGAGACGGGCTCCTAGACCCCTGCCTCAGAGACCCCCTTCTTAGGAAGGCCTCACGTCCCAGGTGTGGCTAGCACTCCCGCTTCTCCCAGGGCTGCTGCCCTTCCGTGGACCCACCCACAGCTCTTCCACCCTCCCATCTGGGTCCTTTCTTTCTTAAAGCTTGTCTTTGAATGACACGAGTGATATGTGAAGACAAACGAGCACACAGCTCTTCTTGACCCGCCGCCACGCTCTCACTGACGGCTGCCCTGCATCTGGGGCGGACAGTGTGAACTTTCTGAGCGTAGCCCAGCTTTACCTGCTTCTGGGTGCCAGTGGGGCCCCTTGCGTAATGTGGTGAGGCTCCAGGTGCTATGGTCACTTCCACAAAAAGAAGGGGTCATAATGGTGACTTTTTTTTTTTTTTTTTTTGCGGTACGCGGGCCTCTCACTGTTGTGGCCTCTCCCGTTGCGGAGCACAGGCTCCGGACGCGCAGGCTCAGCGGCCATGGCTCACGGGCCCAGCCGCTCCGCGGCATGTGGGATCTTCCCGGACCAGGGCACGAACCCGTGTCCCCTGCATCAGCAGGCGGACTCTCAACCACTGCGCCACCAGGGAAGCCCCATAATGGTGACCTTTGAGTGGGTGGGCTTCCAGCGGCCCTCCTACCACCAGGTCATCAGCTCGCAAATGAGTTCACAGAGGAGGGGCCTGGGAAATGCCTCCTGCCCCAGTCCAGGGCAAACGGGTGCCAACGGGCCCGTGAGCAGGACTGCCTGCAGAGGACCAAGCTGTGTCCCCAGGCCAGTCCCCAAGCCCTGCCCTGGCGGCCTGAACTGTTGGGTGCTGGGGTCAGAAGTCCCTCCCTCCTGTAGATGTCTGGCCACCCGGTTGACCCCTCCTCTTCTCCAAGGCCTAAGGAGGCCGAGCAAGGCTGAGGGCCGTCCCCCCGCAGATCCAGGGAGGGGGTCCAGCTCTGGACAGGGGTTCCAGGGGAGGGCAGCATCCCAGAACCCCTGCCCGCCTCCACGGCCCGGCCCCCTGCGGCCTGTGACCTGGCTCGAGCCCTTAGAAGCTGCGCTGCAAGAAATAATCCTATGCTAAGGACAGCCGCAACGCAAGGATGGGACATTGGGGTCCAGTGCCTCGAAAATGACCGTAATAGAAACAAAACAAAGCATAACGCAGTCCAGGAGGTATAGAAAAAGGGTAACGGAACAAAAACACCCGAGACATTCTCTGTCCCCTCCGGTCACCTGCGGACAGGTGTGCTGACCGGGCACCTGCAAACATCTATGCGCAAGCCCACCGCGTCCTGGGTCTGCCCGGCGGGTAGGTGGGCATGTGCGGCCAGACTCAGGGATTCCGCAGCGCGGGAGGGAGAAGGGACACCTGCCGAGGGACCGGGACAGGTGGGGGTCCAGCTCGCGGCAGGTCGGGGGATGGCGGGGCGCAATCCCAGGCCGGGAGGACTGCCCGCTTTCACCTTCACCACGGGACCTGGCCCCCTGGGAGAAGCGGGGGAGGGGGCGCACCCCGGGCGGGGGCAGGTCAGCTGGCATCTCAGACCGTCCAGGCCACGCCCCCGACCCTGAGGGTACCCGCCCTTCCCCCACCAGTGCCCTCCTCCCCCGTCCACACCTCTTCAGTCCTGGGCCACGCCCCTGGACACGCCCCCGACTAGTGGCCCGCCTCCTGCCCTGCCCCCAGTGGTGGCCTCATCCTGCCTTGCCACCCCTCCGCCCTGTTCTGGAACCCGACCCACCCCACCCCACCTGTGGACCCGCCCCTCTCCCCGCCCTCTTCCCCGCCCCGGGTGGGGACCGCCAGCTCCTGGCCTCGCCCCTTGCCGCTGACTTCCCCGCCCCGCATTGGGCTCCTCCCGGCTATGGCCCCGCCCTCTCGGTGACCCGCCCATGGCCCCGCCCCGCCCCCTCCACGCTAATTGGTTTCGTTCTGCAGCGCTTCCTGAGCTCCGATTGGCCGGGCGCGTCGCCGTTCCGCCGTTCGATTGGCCCGCTGCGCCCGCTTTCGCGAGAACCAGCTCCACGGAGGGGCGGGGTCAGCCGCGGCGCGCGGCGCGGGATTGGTCGGCGGAGCTGAGGGGGCGGGCCCGCGCCGCGCGCAGTGCCTCGCCTGGAGCGCGAGGAGCTGCTACCGCCGCCTCAGTCGCCTCAGTCGCCTCAGGCTCGGTCGCCTCAGGCTCCACCGCCGCCGGGATCGCCTGTCCCCACCCCCCAGCCCCGCCCCGGCCGCCCTCCCGCGGGCCGGCCCGCGGGCACGCCCTCTGCCGCGGGACAGGTGAGTGGTCGCGGGCAGGGCCGGGGATCGGGTGTGGGGAATCGGGGTCCCAGCCGGGGGACCGGCCGGGGTCCGGGGTCGGGGGTCGGAGTCCGGGCCGGGGTCGAGCCGGGGTCGGGACCAGGGATCGGGGCCGAGAATCGGGGGTCGGGAGTCGGGGTCGGGGTCCGGGCCGGGGATCGGGAGTCAAGCTGGGGCCCGGGCCGGGGTCGTTGTGGAGCTGGGAATCGGCGGCCCGTGGCCGGGTTCGGGGTCAGTGCCGGGCGTGGGGCGCAGGTCTCGCCCGACTGAGCCCCGCCGAGAGCCCCGAAGACCCCCGCCCGGCCCGGACAAACTTGGACGGCGGCCGGGTCGTCTGCCGGGCGGGGCGGGGCGGGGCGGGAGGCGGGGTCCGGGAGGTCCCCGCGGGACTCTGGGGCGCCCCCTCCTCAAGTTAACGCCCGGGCCGCGCTGCGAGCTCACGAAATGTTCCGAGGACGGAAACTGGACGCGGGGAGGGTTTCGGAGGAAAGCGGTGAAGTGACTTGGGCGAAACGAGGACCCTGCCTGGGCTGCCCTGTCTCCCCTCCCCCCCAATCCAGAAGTTGTAAACAAGAACCGCGCTTCCAGAAGCAGGGGAGTTAACGCTTGCCTGTCAGTAGACGTCCGCCGCGGTTCTGCTCTGGACTTTATGGGGCTTACATTTCAAAGCGGTTGAAGTTCAGTCGCGTGAGGCTGAGGAAAGATTTGGGGGAAAGCACGTCGTCGGCGCTCGGCTCGGGGCGGGCGGGACGCAGGGGAGGGGCGCGCGGAGGGCGGGGGCGGCGTCCGGGACCACGGCGCCCGCGGCAGCAGGAAGGGGTTCCGTGCGGACGCGCTTTGTGTCCTTTGCCCACACTCCCGGCATCTGCCTCCTTGACTAGTGTCAGCGTCTCTCTGCGACCCCGTGTCAAAGCCAGGAGCGGGTTAGATGGGGCGGGGGCGTGCTCGTCTCGTCAGTTACTGCATTTTCTTCTTTTATTAGGGGGCGAGTCAGAAGGTGTTTCTTATTGTTCCCAGAAGTGTTCCGCTCTGGAAGTATTGTTTGCTGAGAGTGTTTATTTTTTTCTTTTTGCCCGGTGGCGTTTCTACTTTTTTTCTCCTTACTACTCTCAAGTATATAACTTGCGTAGCAGATCAGCAAGTTAACAAAAAGCCAGGTCTTAACACCTCGTGCCTAGGGTTGATTACCTTCCTCCCGCCTTCCTCTGAGGCAACGCGGACTTCTGGGTCTCTTTGGCTCTGCGTGTGAGCTAACAGCACTCCGGGGTGATGAGGATTTATGCTGCGTAATTCACGAAGAAGAATGCTAGGGTAGCGGGGCCTTGATGACAGACCTTTCCGGACTAGACAGGGTAGTAAACAGACCTTCCAGTTCACACCAGTCCTCTGGCACAGGCACGCCCATATCCTTCCGAAATTTAACTTGCTGTCAGCGGGTGAACTGTTGCCCCTGTTCTGTTCTTTGAACTTGGCTTTAGAATTGGGAACCAAAGGAAGTGTGCAAAGGTGCTTTCCTATTGAAGAAAACTGATTTCCAGTCCCCTCGTGCACGAGAACAACTCATCATCTTAAAACGTCTCAGAGATGTGCGTTTTGGCCCAGAGACTGTTTGCAGAACAGTGACACTCTGGAGTGATTGTTGACAAGATCCAAAGTGAGCTCATTGATCCTCCCGTCAGAGGAGCTGGAGTAGTTGTGGGTAGTGTGTTCAGACTTGGAGATCCACCAGAAATGGAGGGGGTCTTCGAATACAAGTGCAGTCTGACTGACTGACTGACTTTGGTCACTTCTGAGCACTGACGTTTCTCTCTTGTATGTAGGTGCTGTTATTTACACCGTGAAATTTCATTACAAGCGTGTTAGAATTTATATAACTTCATGCATTTTCTTAGTTAGTACTCAATATTATAAGGTTTTGAAAAAAGGTTTGATGGTAAAAGGAGTTTTTTGGGTTTGTTTTAACTGAAAAGATTGGATATCCTGTGTAGAATTCAGGGCTTTGGGATTGGTATTGCCACAGGTGGTGCTGATTAGTGGTGATATTGACCTTCAGAACATCTCTTTTCCAGATATCTTTATTAATACTCAGAGTTGGAGAAAATACACAGTTTTATAATTACATTTTTAAAAGTATTTATGAGAAAATTTCACCACATGGGCTCATTTTATTAGATGTTTAGAAAGAAGCTATTTTTTTCCTCTGATGTTCAGGGGAGGCTGAGAGCATGCCGTGTTTATATTTGCAGAAATTCTGTGAGGTCCTTGGAACAATCTAGCCATTCAAGGCTGGACACTGTTTCTGTTTCAACAATTTCAGTTTCTGGACCTGTAGCCATGTGTCAATGGCAGAGTCATTCCTATTTTCACAGAAATCCCAGGGCTTTATTGTAAAAGTGATCCCTGAAGCAGATCTTGGTAGATGAAAGTTGTACAACCCTTTGGCGAAGAAGGCTGTCCTTTGGGCCATGACAAAGAAAAATACCTGCTCACGTATTGGAGTCACTCCCACATTGAACATTAGGATGAATACTGTAGATTTTTGGGTGGCTCTGGTGTCTCTTAGCTCTCAGCTCTTGCTGCAAGGACTCTTAACAAGTATCCTGGGTCCACTGTCCATGGTGCTGAATATGTGTCGTTTATTTCTGTTTTCCCGTCTCAAATTTCCTTTCCAGTGTGAGAGTAGTTTTTGAAGTTTTAAAATGAATTTCAGAATTCACACTTTTAAAGAAGAGTTGAACAAGGGAATTCTATTGAACCTGAATGGAAGCATGCCTTTTAAGAACTCAAGGCATGTTAGTAATATCTCTCTTTTTTTCTAAAGTGCATAATTGTGCTGAGTCAACATTTACTTTTCTTTGCTTAGTCTCCTTCACCCCAGGTGAGAATTTTCTTGCTGGAGTATGGACATCAAATAACAAACCATTGAAATTAAACGAGACCCAGTTTGCTTAACTAACACCCTCTTTAAAAACGTGCTCTTTATTATAGCATGTACATATATTTGTACGTAGAGGCAATTTGTTTTCCCCTAAACAGGGTAGATTGTAACATCCCTCAGCATCACTGGCATGGTGCTTCCCAGCCTTCCTGGAGAGGGACTGGAGCCCTCTGAGAATGTGGGAGGGCTGACGGGCAACTGCCAGGCCCTCGTGCTGCGTTGGAGCAGCATCTACTCTCTTGCCTGTAATTTTGAGTACATCTTTGTAAATCATTTTAGATAAATTCTTTATTTCTCTTGAGGTGGTCTTTTACTTTAGAGTTGCCCCACAGGTTAGCAATAAAAAATAATGGCTGTCCCTTGTGGTACAGAGATTTTTCCATGTGATAGTAAATTGTGCATCAAACGAAGCAGTGGATTGTTGAGGTGTTTTTGTTATGAACATCTGGAATAGTTCTTTGGCCCTGTTAGCTGTACACTTAACCCAGGTTATTCTTTGACATCTGTTTTGTTGAGAGAGACCCAGGGCAGCTTCTTTCTGCCTCCTCTAAGTTTCAGAAATACTCCCTGAGTGCTACTGTTTCCCAGGCCCTGTGCTATGATCTGGGAACCCACAGGGGAATGAGACAGCGTTCATATCATCGAAGAACTCACCACTTTGGACTGAGGTAAGGACATGAAAACAGATGATTACAGGGGGCCACACTCAGTGCAGCAATTGGGATATACAGAAAGTTGGGTTGGTGTGTTGAGGGGAGGTGACTCATTTAGGCTGGGAATCAAAGAAGGCTTCAGAGAGGAGGTGGCCTTTGGGCTGAGCCCTGGAGTTTGGGTTGTAATTGTTTGGGCATGGATGGGCACACACTGATTAGAAAAAGGCCAGAAGGTTGGTGTCGTTGGAGGACAGGGTGTATGGTGGTGCTGAGGCTGGAGGTGTGGGGGACACTGTGAAAGGGTTGGGACTCTGCTAGAGGTATGGGGTGGGGGGTAGAGTTGAGGAGAGGTGTGGTAGGCACAATAATGGCTTCCCAAAGCTGTCTACATCCTAATCTCCAGAACCTGTGGACATTTTACATGTCAAAGAGGATTTAAGGTGGCAGTTGGAATGAAGATTGCTAATTAGTTGATTTTAAAACAAAGAGATTATCCTGGATTGCCCAGGTGGGTCCATAGTTATCATAAGGGTCATTAAATGTGGAAGAGGGATGCAGAAGAGTCAGTGTCAGAGTGATGTGAAATGAGGAGGACTCTACTCCTCATTGCTGGCTTAGAAGATGGAAGGGGTCATGAGCCAAGGAATACAGGCAGAGCCTCCAGAAGCTGGAAAAGACGAGAAAATGGGTTCTCCAGCCAGGCCTCCAGAAAGGAACACAGCTATGCTGACACCTTGATTCTAGCCCAGCGAGACCTGTGTCTGACTTCTGACTTCCAGAACTGTAAGATAATTAATTTGTGTTGTGTTCAACCATTAAATTCAATGGAAAGGTTTTTAGAGCAGCTGAGGAAACTGATGTAAGTTGGGACTCTGCTCTAGAAAGTTTTAGCTGGTGAAATTTAAGGAAGAAGTAACATGTTCAGATTGGCTGTAGAAGATAAACTGATGCAGGTGCTATTTATGAGGAAGTTGCCCTAAGTAAGCACGGTTCTGATGCCCAGTTTCATCTCCTGACAAGACTGGCTTCTGACATTGACTTACCTGGCCTGAGTCCCAGTTGAAGTTTTCCTGTAAGCAGCCTGTCAGCCTCCACCCCTGCTAATCGCCATGTCCCACTGGTCCACTCTTCTGTGCTGCGTACTCAGGGGAGAGTGGATCAGGTATACATCTACACGTGGGATTGTGGGGTCATAGGGCAGGCCCAGTTCCAACCTCAGCTGTTAAAGTATTTTCCAAAGGTTTGTTTCTTCACATCCTTGCTAATCCTTTATACATTCAGATGTTTAATTGTTGTCAGTTGAGTAGATATAAAATATCTCACTGTTTTAATTTATATTTCCTTGATTACTAGTGAGTTTGAGGATTTTTTTTTACCCATTTATTGGCCACTTGGCTTTTCAAGTCTATAATTGGTATTCTTATATTGTTTGTCTGTTTGTTGCCTGGGTTGTTCCTTTTATAGCTTTTTAGATGTTCTTTATATATTCTGGATTCTATTTGTGTCCTGTTTTTTATCCTTTTAAAATTGCTATTTTGATGAACAGATGTTTAATTTTAATGTAGTCAGATTTATCAGTCTTTTTCTTATTGTCTGTGGTTATTAAATCTTATTTAAGAAATCCTTTGTTACCCCATAGTCATAAGATATTCTCCTCTTAAAATTTTAAAAGAAATATTTTCTCTTCATATTCTACTTTGAACTTACTTTTGTGTGAGGCATGAGGTAGAGCTATGATTTTAGATTTTTTCCAAATGCATAACCAATTCTACCAGTACTATTTATTGAGTACCATCCTTTCCCCAGTGATCTGCAGTGCTGCCTTTGAAACATACCAGACCTCACAAATGTGTGGATCTGTTTCTAATTTCTCCAAGTAAATAGTGATGATTTCATTTCCTCCTTCCTAGTCCTTAAATCTTTTATTTTATTTTTTATTTTGTCTTATTCCCTTTGTTTGGACCACTAGACAAAGTTGCATAGAAATTGTGGTAAGGCTATCCTAATATTGTTTTTCACTTTAAAGGCAATGTTTTCAAAGCCTTAAATTTGAAGTTTGCTATATATTGGTAGATTCCTTTTACTAGGTTAAGGATGGTCTTATCTACTAATTGCTTGATAAAAGATTTTTTAAAGTCATTAATAGATTTTTAATTTTATCAAATGATTTCTTTACCTATTTAGATAATTTTGCATCTTTTCTTCTTTGAACTCTGAGGTGAAATACTTTAATCTTCTATTTTTGAACCATCATTGATTTCTTGGGATAAACTCTACTTTGTCATGATATACTACATTTAAAAATTATTATTGGATCCAATATGGTAATAGTTCACTTTTGATTTTGGCATATATTTTCACAAGAAGTATTGACTAATAATCTTTTCTTGGATCGCTCTTAATCAGGTTTGGTATCACTATGATGCTTCATCATCTCTAATCATTTCTGAAAGGGAGGGGTGTTTGTTCCTTGGAAGTTTGGCAGTATTGCTTCTTCAGTGTTCTAGATCCGGACCCTTTTAGAACATGGATTAACATTGCAGTTAATCACTTTAGAAGCTGGTCCATTCTGCTCACATTTCTTTAGCTGGAGGGAGTCATTCTGGACATGCCTAGTTTCAAATGGGGCAGGGAGGTAGAGTCTTCCATGTTCTGGAAGTTTAGGACCACTGGATACTGGTAAATATTAGTAATATTTACCACACTATAGAGGCGAATTGATGTCAGTGCTACTGAATTAGCCAAAATTAAAACTGTCTTCCTCTCTAGGTCTTGTTCGTAGTTTTTGCAACTATGTTGTCTATCAAGGGACCGGTTAGAATATGAAGCTAGACATCATATTTGTTTGTGTTTCTTTTGAACAAACCATCCTGCTTACTTCCTCCAGAACCCACCTTGGGAATTCCTGCCTCTCAACCTCTCCTTATTGCAGAGGAAAAGTCTCCCTTTCTCATTCCTTCCCACGGATCTAAATCTCAACCATCCTTCAAGGCTGGCACAGGACCTGCTGAAGTTCTCTACATGAGCCCTGACTTGTGGTGAATGCTCCCTTCACTTTTTACAGTACTGTCCTGCCTCAGAGGTGCAGAGGGCAGGGTTCAGTTGCGTTTATGAGTGGTTGGTTGATCAAAAGAGTCTTCACATCCAAGTGTAAGCTTCCCTCCTTTGTCTGAGCTCTGCACTGGGAAGCTAGGTAAAGTGGACAGACTGTATGAATGAAGTTGACCCCACCGTGATCCCCTCCTCCTAGTATTCATGCCCTTGTATAATAACCCCATCCCCACTGAGGTGGAACCTGTGATGTGCTTCTAACTAGTAGAATAAGGCAAAAGTGATGGATGTCAATTCCATTATTCCATCTTGCTAGAAACTAGAGATTCTCTTTGCTGGCTTGAGTAAGTGCCTCTAGGAGCTGAGGGCGACCTCCAGAGACAGCCAGTAGGAAGCAGGGGCCCTCAGTCCTATAGCAGGGAAACAGCTGCCAGCAACCCGAGTGAGCTCGGAAGCAGATTCTCCCCCAGTTAAGCCTGCAGATGAGAATATCGTCCAGCCAACACCATGACTGCAGCCTTATGAGACCCTAAGCAGAGGACCCAGTTAAGCCTGTTCAGACTCCTGACCTACAGAAACTGTGAGATAATAAATGTGTTTTAAGTTGCTAAGTGTGTGATGGTTTGTTATGCAGCTGTAGAAGGGCAGTGTACCAAATCTGTACTGACCTCCCAGCTACCCTCACTAGAAGTGGGTTTAGGCTGATGAAGGTTGTTTGAATCTATTTGAGATACAGGCAGAAAGTATAAAGTACAAAATAAACATCGTCTATAATCTTACCACTCAAGGATTGCCAATTTTTTTCCTACTTTTATATATGTATGATATGTATTTCCTAAAGGTGGGATTCATTCCATAATATGTTTTATAAACAACTTTTTTTCTTTGTAGATAGTGAGCATTTTTTGTGTCATCATATTCTTCTAAAATATGATTTTGAATGGCTGCATAATATTCCAGTGGGAATCCCAGTTTATTGAACCTCTTTCCTATAGCTGGACATTTATGCTTCTTTAAAATATTTACTGTAATAAATAATGCTTTAATAAGTATCCTATACAAAACTCGTGGTGTGTATCACCAATTATTTCTGAAAGATAAATTTCTAAAGGCAGAATTATCATGTCAAAACTTGTAGGTGTTTTTAAGCTTTTTGATATTTAACCATCCAGCTTCCAGTGTTTCTTTTAAAAGGATACAACTCAAGCATCTGTTTCTGTAACTCACCAGGTTGGGATAGGACAGAACTATTGATTTTTGAGCATTTAGATTCTTGTTTTCTTAACCCTGTTTGCAAAGTGCTTTTAAATTATTCATTAAAGTGCAGTATTCTATTTATAGACATATTTGTGTATGAGATCGCTCCCTTAATGTCTGGGCAAAAAGCCTATGAATTGCTATTATCACATCCCTATCTTTGTAAATCCTTTGTAAATCCTTTTCTACTCCTATCCACCCTTTCTTTGTTTTCAACAAGATAGAGACACTGAAACATATAAGGTCTTATAGCTCTGATGGTTACTCAGATGAAATGGCTGTTCTGAATGAGCCCTTGTTCTTCTCACCATTCTTTAAGTAGTTGACTTCAAAAAGATGAGCGATCAGAAGAATATTAATTATTAATTCAAAATATTTTTTTCCTGATTCATAAAATAATGAGTGCTTATTTAGAAATTTTATAAAATAAAGATTAACATCAAAAGCAGAATAAAAATCTTTAATTCCGCCACCCACAGATGACCACTATATAAACATAACTTGTTCATACTAGCCTGTTCTTATAGTGTATTGATTAGATTCTGATGACTAATATCTTAGGGGGAATTTTTGAGTCAATGTCTATGAGTAAAATTGGCCCATAATTTTCCTGTAGCTGTTCACTGTCTAATTTGAGATGAATGCCTAGTTTATTAATTTGAAGCTTTTATCTTTTACTAATAATGTGCATTTAAGGTGGTACATTTCCTTATAAATAATGCTTCAGCTGTATCATACAGAGTTTGACTTGAGGTATTTTCAGTACTATTTAATATATGCTACGCACTAAATTGTTCCTCCCTCAAATTCCTATGTTGAAGCCATAACCCCCAAAGTCATGGTATTTGGAGATGGGGCCTTTGGGAGATAATTAGGTTTAGGTGAGGTCATGAGTGTGAGGTTCTTATGACGGGATTAGTGCCTTATATGAAGAGACCAGAGGGCTTGCTCTCTTACTGTCTTTCCTTGCCATGTGAGGACACAGGAAGAAGGCAGCCATCTGCAAGGCCAGGAAGTGGGCCCTCACCAGAACCTGACCATGTGAGCACCCTGCTCTCAGACTTCCCAGCTTCCAGAACTAAATGAGAAATAAATGTCTATTGTTTAAGCCACCCAATCTATGGTATTTTGTTATAGCAGGCTGAGCTAAGACAGTAATTGCCATTATGATATTTTTCTTTGATTTGTAGGTCATTTAGAAGAATATTTTAAAATTTCCAGACATATGCATGTTTCTTATTTTATTCTTTTCCATCACAATTGCATTGCCCAAAGATCTTGCTCTTTATTTTAATCGTTTGAAATTTGCTGATGTGCCTTATAGCAGAATATGGTGTATAGGTTTTCTCACATGTTCCTGTGTGCTTGTAAAGAATTTAGGTTCACTGCTCTGTATATTCTGTTCCGCTAACTTGATAAGCATATTACTCAGGTCTTCTGTTTTTTACTATTTTTTTGTCTGGTTGTTATATCCATTACTAAGATAATTACACACTTTCATTATGATTATGGATTTGTCTTATTTCTTTTTCAGTTCTGTCAGTTTTTATTTATATACTTTGAGACCATGTTATCAGGGGAATGCAAATTTAAAATTGTTACGTCTTCCTGCTGAATTCAAACTTTAATTATTATGTGTGGTTCTCTTTATCTCCAGTAATGTATCTTTGCCTTTATGGTGTAATTGTCTGATGCTAATATAGCCATACCAGATTGCTTTAGGCTCATATTTGCATGATATCTTTTTTTTTTTAATCATTTTACTTTCAGCCTTACTATAGTTTTATACCTTAGATATGTCTCTTGTAAAGATTATACAGTTAGACTTTTTTCCATCCAATCTGATAATTTTTGCCCTCTAATGGGAACATTCAACTCATTTACATTGAATGTAATTACTGATCTATTTGAGTTTAAATCTACAAACCTATTGTATGACACTCTTGTCCTACATTTTCTGTGTTTATTTTCTCTCTTCTCTTGTATTATTTGAAACTAGTATTATGATTTTAAAAAATCATTCTACTTTTCCACTAGTTCTAGTACATTGGAGGTTATATTCTATTTTTCTTTCTTTTTGTGGTTACCATGTAAATTAGATAAGGTGTTATTAACTTATCCAGATAATGCCATTATACCTTCTTCCCGGACCATGCAGAGATCATTTTCTTAGAATACTTGAACTCCATTCACCCCTTCAGATTTATGTGTGATTGTAACTGTATATTTTAATTCTGTATGCTCTTTTCTTTTTTTTTTTTTTTTTTTGCGGTACGCAGGCCTCTCACTGTTGTGGCCTCTCCCGTTGCGGAGCACAGGCTCCGGACGTGCAGGCTCAGCGGCCATGGCTCACGGGCCCAGCCGCTCCGCGGCATGTGGGATCTTCCCGGACCGGGGCACGAACCCGTGTGCCCTGCATCGGCAGGCGGACTCTCAACCACTACGCCACCAGGGAAGCCCTGTATGCTCTTTTTAAACTCAACTAAGTAATATTAACTGTGTTAGTATTGGGACTTTCCCAGTGGTCCAGTGGTTAAGACTCTGTGTTTCCACTGCAGAGGGTGCAGTTTCGATCCCTGGTCGGGGAACTAAGATCCCACATGCCGTGCAGCATGGCCCAAAAACAAACAAACAAACAAAAAACCACAAACAATAAAAACCAAACACAAAACAGTGTTAGTATTTAACATACTGGCAGTGTTCATTTAGATTTATTCACATCTTTATCCATTCTTTGCTTTTCATTGCTCTCTGACATTTCTGAACTCCATTTTGGGGTCATTTCCCTTCTACCTGAAGAGGCTTCTTTAGAAATTCCATTTTTGCTCATCAGCTGGTAGTACATAGACACTCTTGATTTTTTTCTAAAAGTATCTTGATTTCACTTTTTTTTATTTTTAAAATTCCTTTAATTTACTTAAAATTTTTCGGGATATAGTTTACATGCCATAAAATTCACCTTTTTAAAGTTTAGATTCAGTGGTTTTGGTATATTTACAAGGTTGCATTACAAGGTTGTGCAACCATCATCACTGCCTAATTCCAGAGCATTTTTATCACTTAAAAAGAAACCTCATACCTCTTAACAGTCACTCCCCATTCCTCCCTTCTCCCAGCCCCTGGAAGCCACTAATCTACTTTCTGTCTGTAAGGTTTTGCCTGATATGTACTTTTCACGTGAGTGGAGTTGTAAATATGTCGCCTCTGGTGCCTGGCTTTTCACTTAGTATAATAATGTCAAGGTCATCCATGGTCCACTGTAGATGTATCAGTACACTCCTGTTTATGGCTGAAAAATATTACACTGTATGGATATATCACATTTTGCTTATCCTCAGTAGGTAGACATTTGAGTTTTTTCTGTTTTTTTGTCTGTTGTGAATAATGTGCCCTCAGCAGTCATGTACAGGTTTTTGTATGAATACATGTTTTCAGTTCTTTTGAGTATATACTTAGGAGTGAAATTGCTGGGTCAAATAATAACTCTATGTTTAACTTTTTGAATAACTGCCAAACTGTTTTCCAAAGATGCTGTACCATTTTACATTCCCACAAGCAATGCATAAGGGTTCCAGTTTCTTTGCATCTTCACCAACACTTATTTTCAGTTTTTTGATTATTGCCATCCTAGTGGGTGTGAAGTAGTATCTCCTTGTGGTATTGATTAGTATTTCCCTAAAGACTGATGCTTTTGAGCACCTTTTCGTGTGCTTATTGGCCATTTGTATATCTTCTTTGGAGAAATGTCTATTCAGATCCTTTGGCCATTTTAAAATTGGATTGTCTTTTTATTGTTGCGCTGTAAGAATTTTTTATATATTGTTTACCAATCCCTTATCAGATATATGATTTGCAGATATTTCCTCTCCAACTATGAGTTGCCTTTTCACTTTCATGATAGTGTCCTTTGATGCACAAAAGGTTTTAATTTTCATGAAGTCCAATTTATCTATTTTTTCTTTTGTTGCTTGTGCTTTAGGTGTTATATTTAAGACAACGTTGCCTAATCCCAGGTCACAAAGATTCATGCCTGTGTTTTCTTGTAAAGTTTTAGCTCTTAAATTTAGGTCTTTGATACATTTTGAGTAAATTTTTATATATGGTATGAGGGAGGAGTTTCTGTATGTGGCTGTCCAGTTGTCCTAACACCATTTGTTGAAAAGACTGTTTCCTCAGTGAATGGTCTTTTAACACCTTTTTTGAAAATCCGTTGACCATAAAATATGGGTTTATTTCTGGACTCTCAGTTTGATTCCATCCATCTATATATCTATCGTTATGCCAAAACCACACAGTCATGAGTACTGGAGCTTTGTGGTAAGTTTTGAAATTGGGAGGTGGGAGTCCTCCAATTTTGTTGTTCTTATTTAAGATCGTTTTGGCTATTTCTGGTCCCTGGCATTTCCACATGATTTTTAGGATTAGCTTGTCAATTTCTGCATAAAAGGCAGCTGAAATTTTGGTAAGGATTGCGTTGAATGTGTAGGTCAATTTGGGAATATTGCCATCTTGACAGTATTAAGTCTTCCAATCCATGAACGTGGGATTTATTAGCTGCAATAGCTTTTTGTGGCTTCTGATGGTTTTCTATGTATATATAGATAATTTTACTTCTTCCTTTCTAATCTGGATGCCCTGTATTTTTTTTTTTTTTTTGCGGTACGTGGGCCTCTCACTGTTGTGGCCTCTCCCGTTGTGGAGCACATGCTCCAGACGCACAGGCTCAGCGGCCACGGCTCACGGGCCCAGCCGCTCTGCGGCATGTGGGATCCTCCCGGACCGGGGCACGAACCCGCGTCCCCTGCATCGGCAGGCGGACTCTCAATGACTGCGCCACCAGGGAAGCCCTGGATGCCCTGTATTTTTATTCCTTGTGTAATTGCTCTGGTTATAACTTCTAGTATAATGTTGAATTGTTCTGGCAAAGGTGGACACCCTTGTCTTCTTCCTGATCTTAGGGGGAAAGCTTTCAGCCTTTCACCATTAATTATGTTGTTAGCTGTGGATATTGGTAGATGCCCTTTATTAGGTTGAGGAAGTTTCCTTCTATTTTTATTTTGTTGAATTTTTTTTAATTGTTTTTGTCAGATGCTTTTTCTAAATCTGCTGAGATGCCTTTTCTAAATCTACTGAGATGACCACGTGGTTTCTGTCCCTCATTAAGGTGGTGCATTACATTGACTGATGTTCATGTGTTGAACCAACCTTGCCTTCCTTAGATAAATCACAGCTGGTCATGGTGGATAATCCTTTTTATATACAGTATTGCTCGACTTAGTTTGTTATGGTTTTGTTGAGGATTTTTGCATATGTATTCTTGAAGCATATTGGTACTTAGTTTTCTTTTCTTGTGATATCTTTTGTTTTGATATCAGGATTTTATTGGTCTCATAATGAATTGGGAGGTGCCCTTTTCTATTTTTTGGAAGAGTCTGTGAAGGATTGGTGTTCATTCTTCTTTAAATGTCTGACAGAATTCACTAGTGAAGCCATTTGGTCCTGACTTTTTATTGGGAAAAGTGGGAAGTTTCTCAATTTCTAAGACAATGTCTTTACCTGTTTTAGGTCTATTCAGATTTTTTATTTCTTGTTGAATTGGTTTTGATAGTTTTTGTCTTCCTAGGAATTTGGCCATTGCACCTAGGTTATATAATTTGTTGGCAAATAATTGTTCATAATATTTCTTAATGATCCTTTTTATTTCTGTAAGGTTCTTAATTTCATTTCTGATTTTAGTAACTTAAGTCTTCTCTGTCTTTTTCTTGGTGCATATGGATAAAGGTTTTTTCTTTTTTTATATCTTTTCATAGAACCAACTTCTGGTTTCACTGTTTTTTTTCTCTATTGTTTTCTGTTTCCTTATTTCATTTATTTTTGCTCTAATACTTGTTTTTTCCCTCCTTCTGCTTGCCTTAGATTTAGTTTGTTCTTTTCTAATTTCTTAAGGTGGAAGGTTAGCGTATTGATTTGAGATATTTATTCCTTTTTAATATAGCTATTTATACCTATAACTTTCTCTAATCACTACTTTCGCTGCCTACCATATGTTTTGGTATGTTGTGCTTTCATTTTCAGTCATTTCAAAGTATTTTATAATTTTCTTTGTGCTTTCTTCTTTGATTCCTTGGTTATTTAGGAGTGTGTTGTTTAATTTCCACAAACTTGTGAATTTTTGTTTGTGTTATTAACTTCTGAATTTCTTTCCCTTGCATCAGAGAACATACTTTGTATGATTTCAATCCTTTAAAATATTGAGATTTGTTTTTCTAGTGTAACGTCTGGTCTCTCCTGGAGAATGTTCCATGTGTACTTTAAAATAATGTGTTTTGAAAGCTTGGCCAAGATGGTGGAGTAGGAAGACCCTGAGCTCACCTCCTCTCATGGGCACACCAAAATTACAACTACTTACAGTGCAACTATTTATGAGAAAGACTGAAATCTACCAGGAAAGATCTTCTACAACTAAAGATATAGAGAAGGAACCACAATAAGATGGGTAGGAGGGATGGAGTTGCAGTATAGTCAAGACCCATACCCCTGGATGGAGGACCCATGAAAGGGAGAATAATTACAATTTCAGAGGTTTTCCCCAAGGTATGAGAGGTCCAAGTGCCACATGGGGCTCTCCATCCTGGGGGTCTTGTATCAGGAAGACAAGCCCCCAGAACGTTTGGCTTTGAAGGCCAGGGGGCTAACTTTTGGGAGAGCCAGAGGGCTGCAGGAAACAGAGACTCCACTCTTAAAGGGTGAACACAAAATCTCATATGCCCTGGGACCCAGGGCAGAAGCAGTAATTTGAAAGGAGCTTGGGTCAGACCTACCAACTGATCTTGGAGAGTCTCCCAGAGAGGCAAGAGGCAACTGGAACCCACCCTGGGGACATAGACAATGGAGGCAACCATTTTGGGGAGCTTGTTCTACCACCTGGACACTGCTGCTGGCAAGTACCATTTTGGAATCCTCTCTCTGGCTTATTAGCCTTGAGACCCAGCCCCACCCATGCTCACCAGCCTGTAGGTACCAGGGGATACCTCAGGCCAAGCAAATAGCTGGATGGGGACACAGCCTCATCCAATAGCAGGCAGACTGCCGTAAGACCCCCCTGAGCCCACAGTCTCCCTTGGATATTGCCCTGTTCACCAGAGGACCCAGGACCCAGCCCAACACACTGGCGCATAGGCACTAGACTCTGGCCCTGTAGCCAGAGAACCTGGGACCCAGCTCTACCCACCAGTTGGCAGGTACCAGCTCCAGAAACCCCTGGGCCCCAGCCCCGCCCATCAGCAGGAAGACACTAGCACCAAGACCACCACAGCCCTGCAGCCTGCCATGGCAGGATCCAGCCGTTCCACAAGCAGGCTGGCACCAACCCTGGGACCCACTGAGCCCCTGCCCTGCCTACCAGCAGGCCAAAACCAGCTCTGAGACACTTTAGGCCCCTCAGGATCTGGCCCTACTTACCAGAAAGCCTACACAAACTTCGGGATACCCTGTACTCTGCAGCCAGGTGTATCAGGAACTGGCCCCACCAACCAGTGGTCCAAAACCAGCTCTGGGACCCCTGGGCCATGAAACTAGACCCTAGGACCTAACATTGTCTGCCAGTGGGCCAGCACTAGCCCCAGGACCTGACTTCACCCACCACTGGGCAGGCACCAGCCCCAGGAATTCCTGGATTCTAACCCCACCCGTCAGCGGGTGGACACTAGATATGGGGGGGCCTGCCCCACAAGCACACACCCCAGAACCCACCAGTGAGCCAGCATTAGCCCTGGGAACCCCCTGGTTTCTGCAGCCATCTGCCTTGTGACCTGGCCCCACCAACCAGCGGCTGCCAGCCTTTGCACTAGGCAGGGCCTGGCAACCAACCACAGTGGGGGTCACCATGTCTACCAGACCACCCACAGTAGTCAGCCCACCACAACAGAAGGATCCATGTAACACACTGGGGGCAAATCTAGATCATATAGCTCTGTTCACCAGAAGGGAGTCTTCTGCTGTGACGCATAGGACATATCACATCTCCAAGGTTGGGAAAAGTAAAAACAGAAAATTAGGCGGAATGAGGAGACAGAGGAACATGTTCCAAACAAAGGAACAAGATAAAACCCCAGAAAGAGAACTAAGTGAAGTGGAGATAAGCAGTCTACCTGATAAAGAGTTCAAATAATGATCACGAAGATGATCAAAAAACTTAGGAGAAGAATGGATGAGGAGAGTGAGAAGTTAGAAGTTTTTAACAAAGAGTTAGTAAATATAAAGAACGACAAAGCAGAGATGAAGAATACAATAACAGAAATTAAAAATATACTAGAAGGAATCAACAATAGTTTAAATGATATAAAGGAATGGATGAGCAAGCTGGAAGACAGAGTATTGGAAATCACTGAAGCTGAATGGAAAAAAGAATAAAAAGAAGTGAAGAAAGTTCAAGAGACCTCTGGGACAACATCAAATATAGTAACATTCACATTATAGGAGTCCCAGAAGGAGAAGAGAGAGAGAAAAGGTCAGAGAACATACTTAGAGACAAAATAGCTGAAAGCTTCCCTGACTTGGGAAAGGAAACAGACGTCCAGGTCCAGGAAACACAGAGAGTCCCAAGCAGGAGCAACCAAAAGAAGATCACACCAAGACACATTGTAATTAAATTGGCAGAAATTAAAAGGAAGAGAATATTAAAAGAAACAAGAAGGGAAAAGCAACAAGTTAAGTACAAGGGAACTTCCGTAAGACTATCAGCTGACTTTTCAGCAGAAACTTCAGGCTAGAAGGGAGTGGCATGATATATTTAAAGTGATGAAAGGGAAAAACCTACAACCAAGAATACTTTACCTGACAAGGCTTTCATTCATTTTGATGGAGAGATAAAAAGTTTACAAACAAGCAAAAGCTAAAACAGTTCATCACCACTGAACCAGCTTAACAAGAAATGTTAAAAAGACTTCTTTAAGCAAAAAAGAAAAGCCCACAACTAGAAACATGAATATTACAAAAGGAAAAATCTCATTGGTAAAGGCAAAAATACAATATAGGTAGTAAATCAACCATATACAAAGCTAGTAGGAAGGTTAAAAGACAAAAGTTGTAAAATAGTCTATATACACAATAAGTAGTTAAGGGATACACAAAATAAAAAGATGTAAAATATGATATCAAAACCAACAATCATAGGGCAAGAGGAGTAAAAATGCAGGGTTGTTAAAATGCATTTGAACTTAAGAGATCAGCAACTTAAAATATGTTAAGCAACTTAAAATCATATATGTATAGCTGTATATGAACCTCCTGTAACCACAAACCAAAAATCTGTAATAGATAGACACACACAAAAGAGAAAGCAATCCAAAAATAACACTGAAGATATTCACCAAGTCACAAGGGAAGAGAGCAAAAGAAGAAGAAAGGAAGAGAAAGGAACTACAAAAACAACCTCAAAATGACTAACAAAATGGCAATAAGTACATACCTATCAGTAATTACTTTAGATATAAGTGGACTAAATGCTCTAATCAAAAGACTTAGGGTGGGGACTTCCTTGGTGGTCCAGTGGTTAAGAATCTGTCTTGCAATGCAGAGTACGCTGGTTCGATCCCTGGTCAGGGAACTGAGATCCCACATGCTGTGGGTCAACTAAGCCTGCGTGCTGCAACTACTGAGCCCACGCACCACAACTACAGAGCCCGCGTGCCACAACTACAGAGCCCACATGCTCTGAAGCCCATGCACCACAACTACAGAGCCCACACACTCTGGAGCCCATGTACCACAGCTAGAGAGAAGCCCGCCCGCTACAACAAAGAGCCTGCATGCCTCAATGAAGAGCCTGCGCACCGTAGTGAAAGATCCCATGAGCTGCAACTAAGACCTGATCCAGCCAAGAAAGGAAGGAAGGAAGGAAATTTAAATAAAAAGAGTTAGTGCACCTGAATGGATACAAAAACAAGACCCATCTATATGCTGCCTATAAGAGACTCATTTCAGATCTAAAGACACACACAGACTGAAAATAAGGGGATGGTAAAAGCTATTCCATGGAAATGGAAATGAAAAGAAAGCTGGTATAACAATACTTATTTAGGACAAAATGGACTTTAAAACTAAGATTGTAATGAGAGACAAAGAAGGAAATTACATAATAATCAAGGGATCAATCCAAGAAGAAGGTATAACAATTGTAAATATATATGCACCCAACATAGGAGCACCTAAATACATAAAGCAAATATTAACAGACATAAAGGGAGAAAGTAACAGTTACACAGTAATAGTAGGAGACTTTAACACCCCACTTACATCGATGGACAGATCAGCCAGACAGAAAATCAATAAAGAAACCCAGGCCTTAAATGACATTAGACCAAATGGAATTAATAGATATCTGTAGAACATTCCACCTAGCAGAATACATATTCATTTCAAGTGCACATGGAACATTCTCCAGGATAGATTACATGCTAGGCCATGAAACAAGTTTTGTTGAGTTTAAGAAAATTGAAACCATATCGAGCATCTTTTCCCATCACAATGCTATGAGAGTAGAAATCAACTATAAGAAAGAAAAAACTGCAAAAAACACAAACACTTGGAGACTAAGCAGTATGCTACTAAACCACCACTGGATCACTGAGGAAGTCAAAGAAGAAATCAGGAAATACATGGAGACAAATGAAAGTGAAAACACAATGATCCAAGATCAATGGGATGCATCAAAAGCGTTCTAAGTGGGAAGTATGTAGCAGTACAAGCCTACCTCAGGAAACATGAAAATTCTCAAATAAACAACCTAAATTTACACCTAAAGGAACTAGAAAAAGAACAAAATCCAAAGTTAGTAGAAGGAAAGAAATTATTAAAGATCAGAGTAGAAATGAATTAAATAGAGGCCAAAAAAATAGAAAAGATCAATGAAATTAAGAGCTGGTTCTTTGAGAAGATAAAGAAAATTGGTAAACCTTTAGCCAGACACATCAAGGAAAAAAGAGAGGGTCCAAATCAATAAAATCAGAAGTGAAAAAGAAGTTACAGCTGACACCATAGAAATACGAAGGATCATAAGGGATTACGACGAAAAACTATATGCCAATAAAATGCACAATGTAGAAGAGATGGGAAAAATCCCTAGAAATGTATAATCTCCCAACACTGAACCAGGAAGAAACAGAAAATATGTACAGACCAATTACCATTAATGAAATTGAATCAGTAATAAAAAAATTCCCAATAAAGAAAATTCCAGGACCAGATGGCTTCACAAGTGAACTCTACCAAACATTTAGAGAAGAGTTAACACCTGTCATTCTCAAACTCTTCCAAAAAATCCAGAGGAAGAAATGCTTCAGAACTCATTCAATGAGGCCAGCATTACCCTGATACCAAAACCAGACAACGATATCATAAAAAAAAAGAAAATCATAGTCCAATATCACTGATGAACATAGATGCAAAAATCCTCATTATAATATTAGCAAGCAAATCCAACAGTACATTAAAAGGATGATAAACCATGATCAAGTGGAATTTATCCCAGGGAGGCAAGGATGGTTTAACATCTGCAAATCAATCAGTGTGATACACCACACTAACAAATTGAAGAATAAAAATCATATGACCATCTCAATAAATGCAGAAAAAGCTTTTGAAGAACTTCAACATCCATTTAATATAAAAACTGTCCACAAAGTGGGTATAGCGGGAACATACCTCAGCATAATAAAGGTCATATATGAACAAGCCCACAGCTAACATTATACTCAATGATGAGAAACTGAAAGTGTTTTCTCTAAGATCAGGAACAAGATGAGGATGCCCACTCTTGCCAGTTTTATTCAACATAGTATTGGAAGTTATAGGCATAGCAATCAGACAAGAAAAAGAAGTAAAAGGAATCCAAATTGGAAAGGAAGTAGTAAAACTGTCATTTTTGCATACGTCATGATAGTATACATAGAAAATCCTAAAGTTGTCACCAAAAAACTACTAGAGGTCATCAATGAATTTGGTAAAGTTCCAGTATATAAAATTAATATACAAAGAATATGTTGTATTTCTATGCACTAACAATGAACTATCAGAAAGAGAAATTAAGGAAATAACTCCATTTGCAGTCTCATCAAGAAGAATAAAACACCTAGGAATAAATCTAGCTAAGAAGGTAAAAACCTGTACTCAGAAAACTATAACACACTGACAAAAGAAATTGAAGATGACAGACAGATGGAGAGATATACTGTGTTCATGGATTGGAAGAATTAATATTAAAATGACCATACTACCCAAGGCAATCTATAGATTCAGTGCAATCCCTATCAAAATACCCATAGCATTTTTCACAGAGCTAGAACAACTAATTTTAAAATTTGTATGGAAACACAAAAGATCTGGAATTATCAAAACAAGCTTGAGAAAAAAAGAACAGAGCTGGAGGTATCATGCTTCCTGACTTCAGACTATACTACAGAGCTACAGCAATCAAAACAGTATGGAGCTGGCACAGAAACAGACACACAGATCAGTGGAAAAGATCAGATAGAAAGCCCATAGATCAGATTAGAAAGCCCAGAAATAAGTACATGCACTTATGGTCAATTAATACATGACACGAGGCAGGAATATACAATGGAGAAAGGACAGTCTCTTCAATAAGTGATGTTGGGAAAACTGGACAGCTGCATGTGAAAAAAATAAAATTAGAACATTTTCTTATACCATATACAAAAATAAGTTCAAAGTGGATAAAAGACCTAAATTTAAGACCCCAAACCCCTAAATTTAAGACCCCAAACCCCTAAATTTAAGACCCCAAACCATAAAGCTCCTAGGAGAAAACATAGGCAGAACACCCTTTGACATAAAATGCAGTAATATTTATTTTTTTGATCTGTCTCCTAAAGGAGAGGAAACAAAAGCAAAATAAACAAAAGGGGATTAAGAGGTACAAACTACTATGTATAAAATAAGTAAGTAAGCTACAAGGATATATTGTATAACACAGGGAATAGAGCCAATATTTATTATAACTTTAATGGAGTATAATCTATAAAAATTACAAATCCCTATGTTGTACATCTGAAACTGATATATATATATATATTTTGTGTGTGTGTGTGTGTGTGTGGTATGCGGGCCTCTCCCGTTGCAGAGCACAGGCTCGAGACACACAGGCTCAGTAGCCGTGGCTCACGGACCTAGCCGCTCCGCGGCATGTAGGATCTTCCTAGACCGGGGCACGAACCCGTGTCCCCTGCATTGGCAGGCAGACACTCAACCACTGCGCCACCAGGGAAGCCCCTGAAACTGATATATTTTAAATCAACTGTATCTCAATTAAAAATAATAATATATAAAATTAAAATAAAAAATAGAAATTCTCATCCCCCAAATGGTAGTATTAGGAGGTGAGCCTTTGTGAGGTGCTTAGGTCATGGTGTTGGAACCTTCACAAATGGGATTAGTGCCTTATAAAAGAGGCTCCAGAGAGATCCCTAGCCTCTTCAACCATGTGAGGACAGCAAGAAGGCACTTGCTATGAACCCAGGAAGGGCCCTCACCAGAAGACAACTGTGCTGGCACCTTGATCTTGGACTTTTCAGCCTCCAGAACTGTAAGCAATAAATTTCTGTTTTTTATAACTAAAATAATAAAATAAAATAATGTGTTTTGTGTTTTTTTAATGGATTGTTCTGTAGTTATCTGTTAGGTGTAATTGTTTTATAATGTTGTTAAAATCTTCTATTTACTTGCTGATCTTGTCTTGTTCCATCCTGTATTGAAAATTGGATATTGATGTTTCCAACTATTATTGTTGAATTGTCTAATTGCTTATTCATTTCTTTTAATTTTGTTTCATTCATTCTTGGGATCATTTGTTAGGTATATGTATATAATTGTTATGTCTTCTAGTTGCATTGACTCTTTTATCATTATAAAATATTCTTTCTTTGTCTCTAGTAACAATTTTTGTGTTGAAGACCATTTGGTCTGATGTTAGTAAAGCCACTCCAGCTCTTGTCTGATTACTGTTTACAGGTAAATATTTTTTCATTTTTTCACTTTCAGTCTATTTGTGCCTTTGAATTTAAGAATGCCTCTTGTACACTGCATATAAAACATTAAAAAATTCCATTAACACAATCTCTGCCTTTAAATTGCGATGTGTAATGAATTTACATTTGGTGCAATTTTGATAAGGTGGTATTTATTCTTGCCATTTTGCTAATTGTTTTCTTTATGTCTTATCTTTTTTTGTTTTCTGTCCTCTGTTACTGTCTTCTTTTGTGGTAAATAGATATTTTCTAGTGTGCTCTTTTGATTCCTCTGTCACTTCTTTTACTATTTTGTTTAAAAGTGAATGGTGTTTTTTTAAATTAGCTTATTTTATTTATTTATTTTTTGGCTGCATTGGGTCTTTGTTGCTGCGTGCGGGCTTTTCTGTAGTTGCGGCGAGTGGGGGCTACTCTTCGTTGCAGTGCGCGGGCTTCTCATTGTGGTGGCTTCTCTTGTTGTGGAGCATGGGCTCTAAGTGCATGGGCTCAGTAGTTGTGGCTCGTGGACTCTAGAGCTTAGTTGCTCTGCGGCACATGGGATCTTCTCAGACTAGGATTCGAACTTGTGTCCCCTGCATTGGTAGGCAGATTCTTAACCACTGTGCCACCAGGGAAGCCCTCTTTTACTATTTTTTGTTAGTCATATTCTTAGGGGTTGCCTGGAGCTTCTTACTATTAACAATTTATAACAATTTAGTTTGGATTAATACCAATTTAATTTCAATAGTATATAAAAACTTTGCTTCAGTATATCTCCATTTCCTCCCTGCACCTCCATACTGTTATTTTTCTACAAAGTACATCTTTATACATTCTGTGCAGATCAGCACAACTTTATAATTATTGCCTTTTGCAGTTATCTTTTATTTCAGATAGGAGAAAAAAGTTACAAACAAAAGTTACACTTACATTATCCTTTTTACTTCTGTAGTTACCTTTACCAGTGTTCTTTATTTATTCACCTGGATTTGAAGTACTATCTAGTGAGTGTCATTTTATTTTAACTTGAAGGACTCCTTTTAATATTTTTTGTAGGGCAAGTTTTCTAGTGATGTAGTCTGTCAATATTGTTATTTGAGAATATCTTAATTTTTTCTTTGCTTTCGAAGGATAATTTTGCTGGTTATAGAATTCTTGTTTGACAGTCTTTTTCTTTTATAATTTTGAATTTGTCGTCTCACAACCTCTAGCCTGAATGGTTTCTGATGAGAAATGGGCTGTTACTTTAATTAAGGATTCCTTTTGCATGGTGAGTTGCCTCTCTTCCTGCTTTGAAGATTCTCTTTGTCTTTGTATTTTGATAGTTTGATTATGACATACATATGTATAGGTATTTTGGAGTTTATCCTTAGAGTTTATGGAACTTCTTGGATTTGTAATTTTTAAAATCAAATATGGCAAGTTTTTAGCCGTTATCTCTTCAAATATTCATTGTACCTCTTTCTCTCTCTCCTCTCCTTCTGAGGATTTCATTATGCACATGTTGCTTTGCTTGATGTTGTCCCTGAGACTGTCCTTTTTTGTGTGTGTGTGTGAGGAAGACTTTATTCAAGGGGACTACAGCAATGGGATTTTGTAGTAGGGGAGAGAGATTGGACTCAACTCCTCTGTTCATTTTTCTTCCTACATTTTACTTTAGATTGGAAAATTTCCTTAGATTGGAAAATTTCAGTTAACCTATCTTCAAGTTTGCCAATTCTTTCTTGCCTGCTCAAATATGCTACTGAATCCCTCTAATGAGTATGTCATTTCAGTTATTGTACTTTTTAGCAACAGAATTTTTTAATTAATTATTATTTTTTTGTGGTATGCGGGCCTCTCGCTGTTGTGGCCTCTCCCGTTGCGGAGCACAGGCTCCGGACGCGCAGGCTCAGCGGCCATGGCTCACAGGTCCAGCTGCTCTGCGGCATGTGGGATCTTCCCGGACCGGGGCACGAACTCGTGTCCCCTGCATTGGCAGGCGGACTCTCAACCACCGCGCCACCAGGGAAGCCCTAGCAACAGAATTTTTATTTTGTTCCTTTTTATAATTTCTGTCTCTTTATTAATAGTCTCTATTTGGTCAGACATCATTGTCATACTTTCCTTTAATCCTTTAGACCTGGTTTCCTTTAGTTCTTTAATGTATTTAAAATAGGTTGTATACAGTCTTTGTCTTGTAAGTCCCACATTAGGGCTTCCTCAGAGGTAGTTTCTGTTGATTGCTTTTTTCCCTGTGTATAGGCCATATTCTCTTGTTTTATGTTTTTGTTTTTTTGTATGTCTTATAATGATGTGTTGAAGACTGAACATTTAAATAATATATATGGCAACTCTGAAAATTCGAGTCTGGGATATTTGGTGGTGCTGCTTTTTATAGTAGTTTTTGTTTGTGACTTTCCTGAACTAACTGTAAAGTCTATATTCTTTGTCATATATTTCCACTGAAGTCTCAGTTTGGCTAGCTTGGTGGTCAGCTAATGATTGGATAGAGATTTCCTTAAATGCCAGGAATCAGTAAGTCTCCTAGTCTTTCCTGAGGGGCTCTGTGTGTATGTGTATATTGGGGGCATGCTTCAGCATTTCATCAGACAGTTTACAACTCTATCTTAGTCTTCCCCTCCTGCTTGTGCAGAGCCTCAAAGTCAGCCCAGTGTGAGCACTTACAGCCTCTCAGGTCTTTCCTGGGCGTTCGCACAGCCTTGGGTAGGTGCACAGCTCTCCATATATGATGTGGTCTTCTAGATTTCCAGGGATATATTGGAGTTTTCAAATCCCCTGTAGACAGCCTATTCCCCAGCTTTTGCTTTTAAGCTTTTGGTTAATTGTTTGCCCCAGCAGTTGTACACTGTCTCAGGCAGTTACAAAATTAAACAGTTGCCTCTAATTGTTTTGACATATACCTCTGAGGAAAATGATTTTCTCACTGCGCAAGCTCTGACTCAGGTCAAAGAGAGCCTGGCAAGTGGAACCCATTAGCTATGTCAGATAATGACAGTTCTCTGGGAGTAACTCTTTGAAGGAGTTCCAGCCCTGTTCTGTCCTCTTCTGTGGCTGCCAGGCTGCTGCTTTTCACTATGACTGTAGGCTGTTGGTTTTCAAGACTACTATGGAGTTGAGGTGGGGGTTAGGAGAAATGGTGGGAGTAGTGCAAGCTAAAGACCAAAATTTGCTCTTCTTGAGATTCAACCATTTTTCTTTAACACATGCTCCCCAATTGTGGCCAGCCTCTGGTTAAACCCCCAGATTCCTGAAAAAGTTGAATCTGACAGTTGCTGTATTTTCATTGCTTTTATCGAAGAGGGATTTTTTTTGGAGGTCCTTACTTTGCTATTTTCACTGATATCACTCTCTCACCTTTACTCTTTCTTTTTCTTTTCTTTTTTTTTCTTTGCCGCACTGTGCGGCATGCGGGATCTTAGTTCTCCAACCAGGGATTGAACCCGTGCTCCCTGCAGTGGAAGCACAGATTCTTAACCACTGGACCACCAGAGAAGTCCCTCACCTTTATACTTAAAAGAATTTATTCCTGTATATTGAATTTTATGTTGGCATTATTTTCTTTCAGCACATTAAAGATATCTTTCCACTGTGTCTGGATTTTATTTTTCCTGTTCAGAAGTCAGTAGCCAACATAACTGCTATGCCTCTGGATGTACTCTGTACGTTTCCTATTGCTTTTAAAGGATTTTCTCATTGGCCTTAGGTGTATATAGTTTGATGAAGTTCCATGCATCCCCTCCCCGCCCAAGGCATGTTGGCTTCTTGTATCTATTATGGAATGATGTCTTTCACAAGTCTGGAAAATTCACTGCTATTATCGTCAGGTTTTGCTTCTGTCTCATCTTCTCTCTTCTGTCTTGCTAGGACTGTAAGTAGATGTGTGTTTTTCACCATATATTCTCATGCCCTGTATTTTGTATTACCCAGGGTTTGGTCTCTCCATACTTTAAGTTGAATATTTTCTTCTGAACTAGTTTCTAGTTACCAGTTCTCCTTTCAGTAGCACATAATCTGCTTTAAATCTCATTCATGATTTTTAAAATTTTCAATTGTAGATTTAAAAAATAATATTCAAAACTCAGTTACTTTTTAGAGCTCCTAATCTCTCCTTTGTGTTTTTGACCATAGCAAGTATAGTGTTTTTTGTTTGTTTTTCCCAATCTTTTAATTGTAGTAAAATACATGTAACATAAAAATTAACATCTTAATCATAGCTCTTTCGTCGTATAAGACTGAAAGTCTATACCTAATAAACAATAATTCCTCGTCCCCCCCTTCTCCCAGCCCTTGCAACCACCTTTGATTGGTTCTACTTTCTGTCTCTATGATTTCTGAGATAATTTAAGGCAGCAGTCCCCAACCTTTTTGGCACCAGGGACCAGTTTTGTGGAAGACAGTTTTTCCATGGACAGGGGTCGGGGGGGATGGTTTTGGGATGATTCAAGTGCACTACATTTATTGTGCACTTTATCTCTATTATTATTACATTGTAATATATAATGAAATAATTATACAACTCACCATAATGCAGAATCAGTGGGAGCCCTGAGCTTGTTTTCACTTGCCACTTATAGGGTTTTGATATGAGTGTGCAAGCAATTGATTTATTATGGTCTCTGTGCAGTCAAACCTCTCTGCTAATGATAATCTGTATTTGCACCCACTCCCCAGCTCTAGCATCACCACCTCAGCACCACCTCAGATCATCAAGCGTTAGATTCTCATAAGGAGCGGGCAACCTAGGTCCCTCGCATGCGCAGTTCACAGCAGGGTTTGAGCTCTTATGAGAATCTAATGCTGCAGCTTATCTGACAGGAGGCGGAGCTCAGGTGGTAATGCGAGTGATAGGGAGCGGCTGTAACTACAGAAGAAGCTTCACTCGCTCGCCCACTGCTCACCTTTTGCTGTGCGGCCTGGTTCCTAACAGGCCACAGACTGGTCTGTGGCCCGGGGGTTGGGGACCCCTGCTTTAAGGTACCTCATATAAGTGGAGTCATATATCAATAGTATTTATCTTTTTGTGACTGACTTGTTTCACTTAGCATAATGTCCTCAAGTTTCATCCATGTAGCATGTACCAGAAATTCCTTCCTTTTTTAAGGCTGAATAATATGCCCTTGTATGTATATACCATATTTGCGTATCCGTTTAATCTGTCAAAGGACACTTGGGTTCCTTCCACATTTTAGCCATTGTGAATAATACTGCTATGAATATAGGTGTACAGATGTCTCTTCAAGATCCGGTTTTCAATTATTTTGGGTTTATATCCAGAAGTGGAATTGCTGGATCATATGGTAATTTTACATTTAAGTTTTTGAGGAACTGATACTCTTTTCCACAGAATGTAGTGTTTTTTTTGTTGTAATAAAACATATATAAAATTTACATTTTAAATGTATAGTTCTGTGGTATTAAGTACATTCACATTGTTGTGCAACCATCACCACCATCCATCTCTAGAACTTTTTTCATCTTGCAAAACTGAAACTCTGTCCCCACTAAACAATAATCCCGGGTGAGAGGGAGGCTCAAGAGGGAGGGGATACGGGGATATATGTATACCTATGGCTGATTCACTTTGTTGTACAGCAGCAACTAACACAATATTGTAAAGCAATTATACTCCAATAAAGATGTAAAAAAAGAAACAAAAAAAACAATAATCCTCTCTCTCAGTCCCCTGGAAACTACCATTCTACTTTCTGATTCTATGAATTTGACTTCTCTAGGTACCTCATAGAAGTGGAATCACACAATTTTGTCCTTTTGTGAATGGCTTATTTCACTTAGCGTAATGTCTTCAAGGTTCATACATTTTGTAGCATGTGTCAGAATTTCCTTCCTTTTTAAGGCTGAATAATATTCCATTTTATGGATAAACCACATTTTGTTTATCCATTCATCTGTTGATGGATGCATGGATTGCTTCTACCTTTTGACTATAGTGAATAATGCTGTTAAACATAGTTGTAAAGTATCTGTTTGAGTCCCTGTCTTCACTTCTTTTGGGCATGTTTCCAGAAATGGAGTTGCTGGATCATGTGATAATTCTATGTTTAATTTTTTGAAGAGCCGCCATACCATTCTCTACTGCAGCTGCACCAGTTTACATTCTCACCAACATCGTACAGGATTCCCATATCTACACATCCTCGCCGTCACTTGTTATTTTCTGTTTCTTTGATGTATCCTAATGAGCGTGAAGTGATAGTTCACTGTGGCTCTGATTAGCACTTCCCTTATGATTAGTAATGTTGCACATCTCTTTATGTGCTTATTGGCCATTGATGGATCTTCTTTAGAGAAATGTCTATTCAAGACTTTTGCCCATTTTTAACAGGGTTGTTTGTTTTTGCATTATTGCAAGTGCAGTTTTTTGATAGTCCATATTGGGTAATTCTGACTTCTCATGTCTTTGTGCATTTGTTTTTATTTTCTGTTGTTTCTTGCTCATGGTGTCTAATTTCTTTGCATGTGCTAGACATTGTAGCTGCAGAATTATTTTGAGGAATCCTATGAGACCTAGGATGATTGTATCATTTTTGGACAGGTTTTATTTTGTTATCGCTAAGGTTCTTTATTCTTAAAGAAGCCATCTTAATCCCAGTGCAAGCCTGAAGCCAACCAGATGAACAAAACAAGGCAGTGGTGCATGGGAGGGCTGGTTTGCTTTTCAGGACTTCTCCACATTTAGGGTTTATCCCTTTGTTCTTCCAACCCAAGTTGAAGGCTGGTTTCTCAGAGTCTGACTCATGCTTTTACTCTGTGCCTGTAGCCCCCAATTTCTGGATTATTTCGGGTAACTTCAGCATCTGTAGTAAAACTCCCAGATGTTAGGACCTTACACAGAAAATTTACTTCTCCTTCATGTAATAGTCCCCTGTGGATGTTCCTCAACAATGATCAGCTTTCCTCTGCATGGTGATTTGGGCCTGGCTTTTGACCGCTGTGGTCCTGCTATCTGCTAGGTTGGTAGCATCATCTAGGGCCTGAACTTCCTTTTTGTCCAGCTGGCAGATGGGGAGTACAGTGCAGAGGATGCACACATGCTTTTCACCCATGTTGGCCTGGACATGACATGTACAGTAACTGTAGATGTTCCACTGGGGAGAGCTAGTCACGTGGCCTGCCTAGATGCAAGTGTGAGGCGGGCGAAGAGTAGTCCATGGTTAGCAGCTGCATGTCTGTTTGGTGGACAGTTACCTCTGCCGCAGTCCTTCCCCTTGGCCCTGAAATATCTGTGCACATTCTTCTTTTGCAGCTGTACTCATCTTCCCCAGGGAGACAAATACAGATATGGCTCTTGAGGTTTGGTGACTGAACTAACACACAGGTTATCTACCTGCTGCTGATACTGTTCAGTAATGGAGCCAAACCATTGACAATTGCAATGGAAAAAACCTTCCATTTGAAAGGGGAGAAATGGCAGATAAACATCAGTCCTTGGTTCAAGCAAGAGTGACACCCTGAGGACAGGTATTATGAAGGCGTCTGTCAATGACTATTAAACAGAGGCCACCAGGAACTCACCGGGCACCTGTGATGGAACGGGCTGGGACCATACACCATGGGGAACTGGGAGAGGGTGTTAGAAAGAATCTGTTACAGGATTTGGGCTTTGGTTGGGTGATTCTGGGGAGGATGGAAGAAAGTAGAGTGCTGTCAGTAAGCAGGGGCCATTTTATGAACGAGTATCTTAACAAATTTTATCTAAGGCAGGGTGGATTAGGGCGAGGCTAATGCTGCAATTGCTAAGGAAGCAGCCCTTCCACATGTTAGCTGGGAGAGGCCACACGTGGTGTTTTAGGGCTTGGACAAAGTTCATATTTTGTTTGTGCTCTGATGTGATGGTGGCGATGGCCATCCTGGTTCTACTGTGGTCTCGTCTGATTCTCTTGCCTCTGCCCTGGGAGTGTCTGCCCAGACTCCTTGCCCTGACCATGGGAGGCTTTTCCTTGGCCTTTGTCCTCTGTGGGCACAGCTGCCTGGGACCTTGGAGAGGATCTCTCCCTTGATGGGCGGGGTCTGCCCAGACTCCAGAGCTTGCTTCGGCTTGCAGAGTTTGGAGGCCGGGGATTGTTTTGACAGTCACTGACTTATTTTAGGCTTATGTTTCTTTGGCAGTAGAATCCCCCCAAATTCTACTAGCTTCTGATCTGTTTGCTTTCAGCAGTTCCATGTGCCCGTCCCTACACCCCGAGTTCTTTCCTAGTCATGACCCTCTGGCCTGGTCATTATCTTTGCTTTCTCATGCCTGTGTCTCTTTCTGCTCAGGGTGTCTTGAAGGCATGGCTGTGGGTGGGAGAGAAACCCTATGATCTGATCTGTGTGTACAGCTGAGCCCTCTGTTTAGCCAAGGAGTCTTCATGGGCCTATGCTTCTCAGAACAGTTTCAGCCTTACATCTTACTCTTGGGGTGCAGAGGGGGAGGCTTTTCCCACGAGGTGAGCCCCATGTTTCTGGACTGTCTCTAGGTGATTTCTGGTCTCTCAAGTAGGCCAGTTTTTGCCTAAGCTCTTCTCTTGCTGTGATGCCTGTTTTGGCAGAGCAGGTAACAGTCACGCAGGCTGCTGGCACTCCTTTTTCTCCTGTCCCCGAGCTGGAGGCTGGGTGTGAGTGTGGTCTACCTTCAGATGATCACTGCTTTGCAATGCATAAAATAGGGCTTCCTCGTTACCAGCTGCCTGACAACGGTTTTTATTATGGCATCACCCCAGTTCAAAGAAGCCATTTGTGTCTTAATTCATCTCTGTTGAAATATGTATTTAATGATAGAGAATTTAAAAGAGGAAAATTTCTGAACCAAACTCTTTGGGGACTGTTGGAACCATTTTCTATTTCTCTGTTTCACTACCACTTGGATGTGAAGCCATACATTCGTGGCCGTTTTCTAGGCAGACATTACAAGGGCACAGTATTGGAAGTTCATCTTTCTCGTTTTTAACTTTTAAAAGTTAAAAAGTTTTAAAGGCTGTTTTTAATCAGCCTTTTCTGATTTCTTATAAGAAGAAAAAATCAGATGCTTCAATTTTGGGGGACTAAATTGGGATATACATAAGATAAATAAAATCAGTGAAGAAAACCACTTTGAACCCAAATTGCAGTGATGTCGAAAACTCACAGGGCACCCCTCCCTCTTTGCGTTGTGGTGGCTGAAGCCTGGAGCCCTTCCCTTGCTCTGAGTCTGTCTCTGCTTTGGAGAAAGGAGGATATGAGTACCTGGCCTGTATCCTCTTGGGAAATTCTCTTGTGGAAGCAAAACGAGATGACTGACATGCAAACATGTTGGATAGTAAAGCTCTCTGGGTATAAAAGGCGTCATTTCATCCTGAAGTACTTTTGGGGATAAATAATTTATTGGCACACTAAGTTCATCCTCTGAGGCCAGGTGCTCCTATGATAATGTACCCAAGCCAACCTTGGAAACTTACAGCATCTCAGAGGGAGGAGGGCCAGCGGGCATGTCCCTCTGTGATTTTTACTGAGTTGGGTGCTTTTCCAGGGAGTTCTGAGCTGTATTCATAATTGTCCTTAAGCAAATAGAAACAGTCCAAAGTGGTGCCCCTCACACAGAGTGCAGTTTACAGGCGTCTGTAGCGTGACACAGTTAATAATCGCCCATGATACTTAAGTGCCCCAGACTGGTAGTTTGAGTTTTCATGGAATTTTAAACAGATGAGATTTTGTAATAGAGCCGTGTTTCTTACTGATGTCTTCCATAACCCCTTATGATTAAACTGTTGCTGAATTTCCTAGACTTGATTAATTACCTCATTAATTAAACAGACAAATAATGAAGTAGATTATTTTGCTTACTGAGAAATTGTTAATCTTGAGGTAGCTTTACTTCTCTAGGTCCACTTAGGAAGCTGGAATTTTTCATTTAATGGGCTTTTCAAATTCATGTACTATCCATGTGATCAGCATGGAGACTGACATTGACAGAGGTGTTATTTTATATCAGGGCACTGGGGTGACATGTGGACCACTGGTCCCCACAGGGGCTGTGACCCTGGCTTTTGCCATCTCTCTTCCCTACTTCCTGGAGTTCCTGAAACTGGACTCCGGCCCCTGGGGACACAGCTCCCCGCTGCCCGGCATCCTTGGCTCTGAGGGGCTTCTTGCTCTTAGCTACACCCCACATGGTGTCTGTTATTTCTCTTTTCCTTGCTCTGGGCACCACTGCACCTTCTGAGCACAGCTTCTCCTGGGTGGATGGTGGGGCAGCCCGGGAGCTGGCAGAGTGTGCCCACTGCCCCAGTGTACTGCGGCCGGGCTCCGAGTCTCTCCCGTCTGGAGGACAGAGCACGGCGGGGCTGAGGCCCTGTGCTCTGCTGGACATGTGAGAGGAGCCTGGCTGTCAGCCCCCTTCCTTCAGACCCAGGAGGAAGCGCCTGAAGCCAGGGGCCTGGGGTCAGCTTGGTGAGGCCGGGGTCCTTGGCTGGGGCTGTCTGCCTGCGGTCAGATCTCGTTCAGCTGGGCACACCCTCCAGACCGGCCCAGGCTCAGCTGGGCTCCACCAAGGGTGCCCGAGGGCGAGGCCCGGCCCTGCAGCACCCATTAGGCAAAGAACCAGATTGGAATGCCGAGCTGGAAGCAAGCCGCAAGTCCTTACTGAACAGAGGGTTAAATTCCACCCTGAGGCGAGGACTGTCTGGTGAGTGGTCTCCAGGATCTCAGTTACGACCCCCTACTCCATAAGGCTCAGGCGCAGGGCCGGCGCCTTAGGCCTGTTGCTTCCGCCTCTGAAGGCAAACCTGAGACTCCCAATCCCTTGTCGGCCCTCTAGCACCCATAGGATGACAACAGAAGCTGTGATCTGTGGACCTTCAGGGTTCTCCAAGACCCCTTCAGGGGGGAGACATGATTCCCATGTTTTCATAAAGATCCAGAAACATGATTTCCTTTCTCACAGTGCTGAGCCCTGAGCTGATGGCACAAAAGTGATGACGGGCAAAACTGCTGGAACCTGAGCCCCATCGCGCCAGGGGGCCGCGGGGGGGCGGTCGGGCAGACTCTCATAGTTCCTTCAGCACCACCACTGCACAGAGAGCCACTTGCATGCGAAGAGAATGTCCTCAATGAAGCAGTAAGAATGATTAATTTAATTAAATCTTGACCCTTGGGCACATGTCTTTTAAGTGTTCTGAGAGACAGACTGGGAATTTGCACAATGCACGTCTGCAGATGGAATCACGGCAGTTGTTTCGAGGAAAAACAAGTGCTTATGCTTTTTTTGGGTGGGGAGCTGAACTCGCCCCTCTTCTCATGGAACATGGTTTTTACTTTAAAGAATAACTGACAGACAAACCGTGGTTATTCAGACGTGTGATTTTGGCAGACAACGTCTGAAAATTGGACTAAGTGAGCCTGTGACTTCAAAGGAGATAACTGCTGGTGTTTGTTGCAACTGACAAAATTTTGAGTTTTCAGTCAAAAATTAGAATTTTGAAAACTTGTGTCTGCTATGGTGAGCTTGACAGCTTCTCAGTACTTAAAGATGTTTCTGATGAACTCAGTGGTGATGTTAACTAATGTGATTTTTTGACATTATATATTGAAATGTATTCAGGAAGATCCGCATAACTCACTGAGCCAGTATTTTCCAAAATGACTAATGCATGATGTCACACCAACCATGCATGGATGAAATATATGTCTAGGGTGCAAGATCGCTAGATAATGGGTTTTAATGTTAATAAAAGTTTGTTGGTGAGTTTTCAGATTCCATGTTGCAAGTAACCTTTAAGAAATGACCACTTGCTGAGTTTTGATGTCATATCAAAGAATATCCATGGTGATCTGATAAACCTATGCAGATACTCCTGTTTCCAGCCACATGTCTGGGTGAGGATGGGCTTTTTTCACATACTTTAACCAAAACAACGTTTCACAACAGATTGAATGCAGAAGCAGGTGTGGCAATCCAGCTGTCTTCTATTAATCCTGTCATTAAAGAGTTCCAGAAATTCTTCTAATTTATTTTTGTTTGGAAAATATAGTTACTTTTATTAAAAAGTGTTATTTTCATTGTTATGTAATGGGCTTATTATTCATTGTGAATGAATTACTGAATAAATAATTTTAAAATCTCTCTGTGTTTATTTCAAGTAAATATCAATGAATAGAATCCATTTAAGAAATAATTTGAGGAAAGAAAGGGGTCCTGAGTCCAAAAAGTTTGAGAACCACTGGTCTGGTGTCATAGGAAACCGTGGTGCTTGAGTGGAAACGCCAGTGGTTTTGCTGAAGGACCTCAGGGAACTGCTGAGATGATGAGCTGTCACCAAGCACTGAGTCGAAGAGAAGACTGAGTTCTTTATTTGTTTTTTTTTAGGTGAATGCTAACAGGAAAGTGGGTTCAACTGAAAGACTGACATTGGAAAGAAACAGAGATTCATTTCAACTTTCATATTGTAAATAATTTTAGAAATTAACATCAGAATTTGATTTTCAAGACAAAACCCTACAAAAGCAACCAACTGAGCCAGCTTTATTTATGAAATATGGAAATAAAGGCTTACTTCTCTAAAAAAAAAAAAAGACAAAAGTCCTACAGGCAATTCTGCTCTGTGATGGAAAATCTTTCTAACCCAGATTGTTCAGTTACTCAACAACATTTATTAGTACCAGCAGTATTAGGGGGGTATAGACCTCTGTGCTAAGTGCTAAGAGGGAGACCAAAGGTATTATAGATGGTTTTTTTCTGATGCTAAGAGGTTTTTTCTTCCAGTAATTTATGAGGGAGAGAAGGTGGGTAGGACAAGTTCTCAACTGAAAAGCTGCGTGAGAAGATATAGGACAGAGGAGACAGGAAAGCTGTGCCTGGCTGCAGCAGGTGCTCTGCAGCAGGGCTCTGGGTGGCTGAGGAGGGAGAGGGAGTGACCCTGGGTCTGGTCCTGGAGCCGTCTGGCAGGTTAGGTCCCCTGGACAGAGATGTACATTTCACTGCCTGGTGTCAGGAAGCAGAGCTGTTGGCTGGCTCACTTGTGGTTTCTGGGTGCCAGTGGAGGAACAAAGGTGAAGAAGCATGCCTCTCAGCTGCAGGGTGGTTATCGTCGTTGGGGGCAGCACCTGGGGTGTAGAGGTGTGCCCTGTGCTCGCCCCTAGCTCTGCCTTAGCACCTCTCCCTGGCTGGTAACTCCGGGCTGGTTCCATGCCTTTTATGGAAAGAACAGTAAAGTTTCTTCTAATGAGAATTGGGGAGTAGGAAATTCTGATTAATTGCAATTCCCTTTCAGTTCCCAGACCATCAGGAAAAAAAAATTTTAAACCCTAAGATTAAGTTTCTAATTTATTACCTAGATTATGTTAAACGTGATTGAATCTTTCTAAAAAGACAGGATTTTGCAGGGCCTCAAGGCATCATTGACCATAGAATATTACTCTTCCCTAGTTTCTGAGAAATCTTAGCTGGTTTAGAGCTCCTGTCTCAGAGTAGAAGTGCCTGCAGGGAACACTGTCACTGTGACAAGTGGGTCCTGTCCCCAGCTCCTTGCTAGTAGAAATGAAGTCAGAAACCTGGCTTCCTGTCCCCAATATGACAGACTGCATATGCCTTTGAACTCCCTTAAAGCCTGTGTCTCTTTCCGGAAACTGGGTGTCACTGAGGTTGGTGTCTAGTGACCAACAGGAAGATGGGTGTGTGGTTGAGATCTCTGCTGGAGTTGAGTGGAGGGAGGGCACCTTGAACTTTGGCTTGCTTTCTGAAGCCATCATCACCTCTCGCTGAATAAGAGACACTCACAGGAGTCTCAGCCCCCTGGTCCACCTGCCCTCCCCTGCCAACACATACACACAACCACACACACAGGCGCACAGGCATGGTCTCCAGAATGAAGGAATAATGACAGTGTGGGAAACGATGTGGAATTGTTAGTCTTCGGGTCACTTGGAAGAGCCCTGGCCACCCCTGCCTGGAGACTTAGCTTCCGATATCTCCAACGCGTGGATGAGGTGACCTGTGCCCGTCTTAGTTCCCTCTGACGTCTTTCATTTCCTTGGCACATGAAGGTTTCCCTCCATTTGGGGGCCATATCTGAATTGCTATGTGGAGTGCAGGGCTGTGGCGCTTGACGCTAATGAGCTGGCTGGTCTTTAAATAGCACAGCGCCTATAAACAGAATCACCTGTTTTACAGCCTGGTATTGAAGAAGATTGTTCCCAGAGGGCTCTGAATGGCTGTTGGAGCATTAGAAAGGCAGTAAAATGCTCCTCACTCCGCCCCTTACGTGAGGCAAGACTGGCTGAGAACACACACACCGTATCAGTGACATTTCTTTTGGGCTGGGCTGGAATCATCCCTCTCAATGCATTATACTCAGGTTGCATCAGGATGAAGAATGGCCAGGCCAAAATCTCCTTGATTATCAGAAACTTAGTCATTTGTTCTCTGAGTCAGCTTAATGGCGTGTAATGTTCACATCACATTCTTTTGGGGCCAGGCCAAGAACCAGCATGTTTGCCAGCATTTCAGCAATGAGCTAATCAGGCTTTTGGCTCCTACATTACTGGCCAAGAGCTCCGCTGGAATTAATAGTGTCACTGCAGCAAACCGGGGTCCTCGCAAAGGTTGCTCGTTATTTTCCTGTGTCATATGCTGGCCCTTGCTTTCATCAGATGAGCCGTAAGCCCCTTCTCTTCCAGAAGGTCTTCCCAGGCTGAGGCTCTGAGATGTGATGCTAGAAATTCAGCCCAACAGGTTATTTACTGAAAAGCCCTGTCCTGACTGCTGCTGAGGATGTAAGTACAGGGGAGAGTCTTTCCATGTAATCCAGGGAGCATGGAATCCACTTGGGGGTGGGGCATGATGCACGAACACATGTGTCCTCGGTACCATGAAGAGCCAGCCACACATCATCAGAGAAGAGCAAGAGAAGTATGCGGAGCTCCGGGGAAGTATGCGGAGCTCCAGCACTTTGGAAGGATGGAAGAAGGCCTTGGAGAGGATGGGCGTCTCATCTGTGTCTTGGAGACTGCGGAGTGCGGGCTGGCACGTGGGAGGTGGGCAGTAGGTGATAGCTGTCCTAGCTTTATTGCTACACTTCTGTTTTCTAACTAGTAAAATAGAAAAAAGTGTCTTGTACATCTGCCGGGGCCTAGCTTGTGAGACGACAGGGAACCGCCTGGGGAAGGCGCCCAGGCAGGGCGGGCACCTGGCGGCTGGTGCGCGGCGACCGAGATGTCTGAGAGCCTGGGTGTTGTCCGCCCTCTGCCACTTCTGCTGCCACAGAGTGGACGGAGGAAGCGCCCTCTGTAGTGTGTGGAAATGAATAGTACATGTCTGATTAAAAAAGAGCTGCGGCGACATGCTCTGTCTCTGTCTTACTCATAAGATACTCTAAGTAGGGAAAAAACTTCTTTGTGATTTTTGAAAAGTGTTTAGTGTGATAAGGGGAAAAGTAAAAAAGTAAAAACAATGAAATCAATAGAGAGGGTATTCTTAAAAAGTTTGTGCCAGAGCAGGAATTCAAAAAGATGTTTAAAGGGATTGTTCCTGGCTCTGTGGGATCGCAGTGCACACACCACAAAGTGGCTCTCCATTCAACTCCTCTACCACTGACGGGCATCTGGGGTTTCCAGTTTGGGGCTGTTGAGAATAAAACTTCTCTGACTGTTCTTGTAGGTTTCTTTGGGTAACATAGACACACATTTCTCTTGCATATGTATCCAGAAGTGGGATTGTTGTGTCATAGGGCTGGTGTCTGTTTACTTTTAGTAGGTAATTGCCAGACAGTTTTTCAAAGTGGTAGAGCCAGTTTGCAACCTGTCCAAAGATGCCTGAGAATTCAGTTGCTCTGCACCCTCAGCAACACTTGCTGGTTTCTGTCCTTTTCACGTCTGCCTTTGTGGAGTTGTGTGCTGGTATCTCACTGTGGTTTAGTCTCCATTGGCCTGATCACTGATGACGTGTGTTTTTTCCCACACCACCAAGCAATTCTTCAACATCAGCTATGGCACCATCTACCTGGAGACAGCATCAGATTCCACAGGCCAAGGGCTCAGTCTCACCAGGCCGTCCCTGTCCCCCTTCAGATGCCAGTCACAAGTCCAAGTTGTTACCTGTGCTGCTGACCAACTGGCTGTAAACTGGAGGTTCCCATGACCCACCTCCTTGGGTTTGATTAATTTGCTAGAGTGACTCACAGAACTCAGAGAAACATTTACTTATGTTACCAGTTGATTGTAAAGGTTACAGATGAACTGCCAGATGGAAGAGATTCGTAAGGTAAGGTACGTGGGAAGGGTCTCGAAGCTCCTGTGCTCTCCGGGCCCACCGCTTTCCCCTCAGCTCTACCTGGTCACCGACCGGGAAGCTCTCCAAAGCCCGAAGCCTAGCCTTTTGGATTTTTATGGAGGCTTCGTTACCCAGGCATAATTGATTAAATCGTTTGCCATTGATGGTGGAGCTCAATCTCCAGCCCCTCTCCCCTCCCTGGAAAGGTCCAGCCCTCTAATCATGTGGTTGGTTCCCCTGGCCACCAGGTCCCATCCTTGGGTTACCTAGGGACTTTCTAAAAGTTATTTCATTAACATAGCAAAAGATACCTTTATCCCTCTTTCACTTCAGGAAATTCCAAGGGTTTTAGGAGCTCTTTGCCAAGAATGGGGATAAAGACCAGACATGTATTTCTTGGGGTAAATCACATTGACCGCTTCTTTATGCTATTGTCCATTTGAAGGTCCTCTTTTGTGAAGTGCTTGCTCAAGTCTCCTGTCCATTTTTGGTTTGTTCTCTCTCTTTTTTTAAATTGTAGTGGTTTTTGTATATCCTGGAGAAAAATTCTTTGTTTAATATATACATTGCAAACGTCTTCCCCCAGTGGGAAGCCTGTCTTTTCACTCTTTTAATGATGTCTTTTGATAAATAGAAGTTCTTATTAGTAAGTTCAAGTTATCCATCTTTTCTTTTATGAGTAATGTTTATTGTGTCTGGTTTAAGAAAAATTTGTTTACCCCAAGGCCATGACGATATTCTTCCGTGTCTCCCTCTAGAAATTTTATTATATTCCTTTAACATTTAGGTCCAGTCCAGTTGTGTCTAGTGTGAGATATAAGTCCAAGTTCCCGTTTTCTCTGTGGATATCCAGTTCATCTAGTCTCATTTACTGAAAAGACTATTTTCCCCGCCAAATTACAGGTGGTACCTTTGCAGAAGATCAAGTGCCTTTATGGATCAGGGTCCAGTCAGGAGACAGTGGTTACACCAGTAATTTGAATAGGGAACATTTATTATAAAGAACTGTTAACTAGCAAAAGGGATTAACTATCAAACAGGGTAAAGAGTAAGGTTGCTGTAAAGAATACAGGAATAGCAGATGTAGGGAGCAGCCGCTACCTCTGGCGCTGAGAAGTACCTGGAGATGGGTGGGACAGCCTCAGAAGAGGGTCTCCCCAACAAGTCTAAGATTCATCATTGCCGGAGAAGTCATGGCTGTGACCCACTGGAGAAATTCACTGAGGTGCTTCAAGCTGGGGTTGGCTGCTGTGGTGCCCGTGATACACTAGGAAGTCACCTGCAGGGATGCCTGCTGTACTCATGGAGAAACTGCCCCCTGGCCTTCATGCTACAGAGCAAGAAAAAAAACAAACAAACCCTGGAACCTGAAAGAGAACCCCTTCCTCTTGCAGTGCTCTTTCCTGACAATGCCATGACTGTGTCAGCTGGCCGTGGAGAAATGTTCTTAGGGTCCAGCACTAGTATCACAAAAACAGAGCAAAGAAGGGTGATTTGGGGCTGAGAGGCAATAAATAGATAATGGGCACAGCTTCCATGTGTGGGTCTGTTTCTTGACTATGTTCTGTTCCATTGGCCTGTTTCTCCATCTGTCAGAGCTGCCATACTGATTACTGTAGCTTCACCGTTCTCATCCTGATAAAGGCTGGTGGGATCCTCCACCTGGGTTTGTCTAGATTGGCCGCACTCCTCTTAAGTTCTTTGCCTATCTTTATCATTTTACAATCAGCGCACCAATTCCTACAAAAAACCTCTTAGGATTTTCATGGGCGTGTTTTGGTTCCGTAGATCAGTTTAGAGGAGAATTGACATGTTTACAATATTGAGTCTTCTAAATCAAAGAATATGGTTTATTCCTTCTTGTATGTTGTCTTTAATGTTTTCCAATGATGTTTTGTTGTTTTTAGTGTAGAGGTCTTGCACAGGTTTTGTTTGATTTATTTCTGAAAAATATTTTGATGATATTGCTGTTACTATATAGAAATGCAGGTGGGTTTTGCATATTGACCTTCTATCCAGTGACCTTGCTAAATTTACTTAACAAATGTTGGTGTAATGGTGTGTTAGGATCTTCAACTATGATTGCGGATTTATCTATTCCTCTTTCTAGTTCTGTTTTTGCTTTGTATATTTTAAACAGACAATATTAGTTGCATACCAATTTAGGGTCTTATCGTTTCTCATTGAATTGACCCTTTTATCATTGTGAAGTGTCCTTCTTTTTCTCTGCTCTTATGTTTTGCCTTAAGGTATTTTTGTCTGATGATAATAAAGCCACTGGAGCTTTGCGTTGCTTCGTGTTCATGTGGTACAGCTTTTTCTATTCTTTCAACCTACAGTAAGGACTGTATCCTTACTTTCATTTTTTAAATTATTATTATTTTTAAATTTTATTTATTTTTCTTTGGCGGCGTTGGGTCTTCGTTGCTGCACACGGGCTTTCTCTAGTTGTGGCGAGTGGGGGCTACTCTTCTTGCAGTGCACAGGCTTCTCATAGCTGTGGCTCCTCTTGTTGCAGAGCACAAGCTCTAGGCGTGCGGGCTTCAGTAGTTGTGGCTCATGGGCTCTAGAGCGCAGGCTCAGTAGTTGTGGTGCACAGGCTTAGTTGCTCCGTGGCATGTGGGATCTTCCCTGACCAGGGATCGAACCTGTGTCCCCTGCATTGGCAGGCGGATTCTTAACCACTGCACCACCAGGGAAGTCCCTGCATCCTTACTTTTAAATTATGCTTGTTTTGAATAGAATATAATAATTTTTATTCGTTTTAGTTGGAGTGTTTAATCTATTTACATTTAATTTGATTTTTGAAATGTTGGCTTTAATTCTACCATCTTACTCTTTGTTTTCTTTTTGTTCCACCGGTTCTTTGTTCCTTTATTCCCCCTTTCCTGCCTTCATTTGGATTAATCAGGTATTTTTTATTTCATTCTTTAATCTCCTGGATTCTTATTTATTCTTACATTAAAAGTTACCCAAGAGATTTCAATTACATCATGACTTATTACAGATTCCTCTGATATGGTCATATATTTCTGCTTCTATGTGTAAGTCCAACATGACATTATTTCTGTTTTAAGCAGTTGATATTTTAAAATATTTGTTCACATATTTACCCTTTCTGGCATTCTTCATTTCTTCCTGTGGTTCTATGCTTGTAGTTGGGAATATCTTCTTTCAGCCTGAAGAACTAAAAGTATTCTTGTAGTGCAGGTCTATTGATGACAAATTCTCTTGACCTTTGCCTGAGAACACATTTAGGTTCCCTTCGTTTCTGAAAATTAATTTCACTGGGTATAGAATTCTACGTTGACAGTTGTTTTCTTTTAGCATTTTAAATATGTCAGCATTTTCAACATGTTCTCTAAGTCTTCTGGCTTTTATAGTGCTTGTTGAAAAGTCAGCCTTTTGTTTTGCTGTTGTTTCAAAGAAAAGGTGTGTTTTTTTTCTTTGCCTGATTTTAATATTTTCTGTCATCGTGCCTGTGTCTCTGCATGTATACATGCATGTGCATGTGTTTTCTGTTTATCCTACTTGGGGTTCATGGGACTTTTTGAATTATGCATTGTCCTTAATAAGACTTGGAAAATTCTCAGCCATTATTCATTCAAATGCTGCTGTTACCCCATTCTTTTCCACTCTCTCATTACATGTATGTGAGACTTTTTGACCATGTCCCACACATTCTTATGCTTCGTACTGTTTTCATTCTTTTTTTATAGTTTTTTCTCTCTGAATTTCAGTTTTAGATCCAAATATCCAAAAGTTTGGATATTTTCTATTGGACCTGTCTGAGTTCCTCTAATTGTGTCTTTATTTCTGGCTGCTTTTCTTTTAAAGACATCCAATAAGTTCTTAACATTATATTTTTCAATTATAGAATGTCAATTTGACTACTTTTCTGTAGATTCCAAGACTGTTGAAATTTTTCATCTTTTCATCCATTTGTTTCTCTCTTTCTGTTTTTAAACATTTTAATCAGTTTTTTCTTATAAAATTTATTTACATAAATACACTACATACATTTAAGGTGTACAGTTGGATGAGTTTTGACAGTTGTGTACCGCCATGAGACAGAGCATTTCTGTCACCCCAAAAGATTCCTTGTGTCCATTTACAGTCCATTCCTTGTTCTGCCTTTGGGTCCCAGGAAAGTACAGACATACTTTTTGTTATTTTAGAGTAGTTTGTATTTTGTATTAATGTAATCATACACTACCTACTCTTTTTCTGTCTGGCTTCTTTCACTCAACATGATAATTCTGAGATTCATTCATGCTGTGGGTATCAGCACCGTGTTGAATAGCAGTGGTGAGTGTGGACAACCTTGCCTTCTTGCTAGTCTTAGGTGTGAAGTTAGCTGTAGGTTTTTAGTTGGTGCCCTTTATTAGGTTGAGAGAATTCCCGTCCCTGGTTTGTTTAGACTTTTTATCATCAGTGGGTGCTGAATTTTGCCAAAGGTTTTTCTGCACCTATTGAGATGATCATCTGGTTTTTCTCCTTTATTCTGTCAATATGGTAAATTACATTGAATGATGAATGTGAAACCAACTTTGAATTCTTGGGATAAACCTCATTTGGTTGTGATTTTTTTCCTTTTAAAATATTTCTGGATTCAATTTGAGAAGGTTTTAAGGATTTTAGTTTCTAGTTACATGAGGGATAGTGTTCTGGAGGTTTTTTTCTTATAATGTCTGGTTTTGTTATCAAGATAATATTGGCCTCATAAAATAAAGTTGGAGTGTTCTCTCCTCTCTTGTTTTCTGGAAGAGTTTGTATATAATTAGTATTATTTCATTCATAAATGTTTGGTAGAATTTACCAGTGTAGTCCTCTGACCTTAGAGTTTTTAACTAGGAATTCAGTTTATATAATCAATATGGCCCTGTGTGGGTTATCTATTTTTTTTTTTGAATGAACTTTGGTAGTTGTTGTCTTTCAAGGAACTTTACCAATTCTTCTAAGTTGAATTTATTACCTAAAGTAGTTCAGGATAGTCTCTTATTATTCTTTTATTGTCTGTAGGACCTGTAGAAATAATTCCTCTGCCATTCTTGTTATTGATGATTTATACCCTCATTATATTATTATCTTGATTTTTCTAACTGTGAGTTATTATACATTTTGTTGATCTTTTCAAAGAATCAGCTTTTAGCTTGGATACTTTTCTCCATGGCTTTAAAAAATATTGTTGATTTCTGCTCATTATTTCTTTCTTTCAACTTACTTTGGGTTTACACTGCTCTCTCTCTTTTTTTTTTTCTAAGCTCCTTGAGATGGACTCTAAGACCATTGTTTAGAAATCTCTAGTTTGTCCCTGATCTTGAGAATGGCCTTCCTGGGTTCTTGACCAAAACGCTTACACGTCCCCGTCTCCTCAGCCCTGAAAGTTCAACCAGTTAAAAGATCTTGGGCTCCTGCCACACACTGATGGGTGCAAAATCTGGCAAATGATTTGAGGGGGAGATGGATTGGATACTTACTGCAGGCCGTTTCCATTAGTGTGACTTGGTCCCCTAAACATGTGAAGATATGGGGAGAAACGTCAGTCTGTCTTGCTGGCCCAGTCCCCTGGCCTTTTGCATGGTCCCAGAACTCAGCAGTTGTCTGGTGGGGAGAACAGGCCTTGTGTTGGATGCTCCTTTAGTTTCCAGTCTGTTGCAGGCCTTGAGGCTACAAAAAAGCTCTGCTGGTTTTTCTTTCCTCCCATAGAATCCCTTAGCTTGGACCAAGCCTGATTCTTAGCCAGTGTTCAGAATTAGCAGCTTATTTTTAGCTTATCTAGAAGGGCTCTTCCTAGTGAGGAATTTTAATTCATTTAGTCTTCATTGCTTTGATGGTGTTAGAAATACAGCTTTTGAAACTTATAACTAAAAAAAATCTTCTTGCCTCATTGGTGGTGTTGGCCCGCTCTGACCACAACGTTGTAATAGAAGGCAGAATCCCCCTCCCCTTTGAATAATTTATATACAATGAAATGCATCTATTTTAAGTATACAGATTAATAAATCTTGATGTGTGTATATTTCTTGTAACTACCACCACGATCAAGGTATAGAACATCATCCCAAAAGGCCTGGTGCCCCTTTCCATTCAGATATTTTTTTTGTCACTGTTGATATGATTCACTTTTTCCAGAATTTCATGTAAATGGAATCATACAGTGTGTACTGGCTTCTTTTTTGTGTCTTGCTTCTTTCTTTCAGCATCTGTGCGTTTGAGATTCATTCATGTTGTGTGAATGTGTTTTGTTCCCTCTACAGCTGAGTACCATTCCATTGTAAGATATGTTTGTTTATTTGCTATTGATAGACATTTTGATTGTTTATAGCTTTTGGCTATTATAAATAAAGCTGCTATGGATACTTGTGTACATGTCCTAGTGTGAGAATATGTTATCATTTCTCTTGTGTAAATATCTAGGAGTGGAGAGTGGCTAGGTGGAATGGTAAGTGCTATGGAAGTGCTATTACAAGGGTCTACCTGTTTTCCAAAGTTGTTGAATGATTTTACACTCCTTGTGGCCATGTATGACAGTTCCAGTTTACTGCCATTTGTATCAGTACTTGTTGTTGTCAGTCATTCAGTTTTAGCCATTCTACTAAATGTGTGTTGGTATCTCATCCTAACTATAGTTTTTATTTTCCTAAAGACTAATGATAGATATTAGTATCTCATTGTGATCTTAATTATTTTCCTGAGGACTAATGATGACAAGCTTCTTTTTCATATGCTCTTAGTATGTCTAAGCTGTTTGTATGTCTTCCATGATGTATCTGTTGAAATATTTTGCTATGAATACTAGTTCTTTTTTCATATGTATGTATGAGAAATCTTTTTTCCATCTGTTATTTGCCTTTTCATTTTGTAAATAGTGTCTTTCAAAGAGCAGAATTTAAAAATTTTGATGAAATAGAAATTATCATTTTTTCCTTTGATTGGTATATTGCTTTTTATTGATGTATCTAAGAAATTCTACTCTACCCCAAAGTCCAAGAAGAAAGATTCTTTTCTTACTTTTCTTCCAAAAGTTCCACAGATTTAGCTTTTATATTTAGGTTACCTTTTGTGTATGGTGTTAGGTAAGGATCGAGGTTCATTTATATTATATATATGTATATAAATACCCAGTTCTCCTGACACAGTTTTTGGAAATCCTTTCCCCATTGAAATGTCTTTGCACCTTTATCAGAAATCAATTGATCATAAATGCTTGGGCCTATTTTGAGGTTCTCTTTTCTGTTCCATTTATAAGCCTATGTTTATACTAATATCACACTGTATTGATTACTGGATATCCAAAATCAGGTAAACTAAATCCTCCAACTTTGTCCTTATTTTTCCAAATAGTTGTGACAATTCTAGGTCTTTGCTTTTTTTTTTTAATTTTAGAATCAGCTTCTTAATTTCTTCCAAAAATTCTACTAGCATTTTGATTGAGATTGCATTGAATCTGTAGGTCAATTCAAACAGAATTGACATCTTAGCAATACTGAATCTTCCAATCAATGCATATTGTAATCTCTCCATTTATTAAGTCTTTAATTTCTCTCAGCAGAGTCTTGGGGTTTTCAGTATAAAATTCTTGCATGTATTTTGTTAAATTTATCCCCTCAAACATTTCGTGTTTCTGGATACTATTATAAATGGTAGTTTTAAAAGATACTCATTTCTAATTATTAGCTAGTATATAATTGTTTTTGTATTCTGAATTTATATCCTCTACTTAGCCAAAGTCACTTATTAATTTTAATAATCTTTTTCTCCATGGTCTTGTCATCTGCAAATAAAGATAGTTTTACTTACTCCTTTCCAATATGTATGCCTTTTATTTCTTTTTCCCACCTTACTGTCTAGGACCTCCCGTATAATATTAAATAGAAGTGGTGAGAAAGGATGTTTTTGTCTTGTTTTTTATCTTAGGGGGAAAGCATTCAGTCATTCACCATTAATTGTAATGTTAACAGGTTTTTCATAGATTCGTTTATCAGCTTGAGGAAATTTGAATTTTATTGATTGAACTTTGAATGTTAATCTAACTTTGCGTTCCTAGGTTGAACTCAACTTGGTCCTGATGGACTGTCTTTTTTTAAAGAAAAATATATCTAGCTATTTTTCTGAGTTTGATTTGCTGGTACTTTTTTTTTTTTTTTGGTTTGAGTTTTCTAATCAGTCTTTTTTTTCTTTTTGGCTGTGTTGGGTCTTCGTTGCTGTGTGTGGGCTTTTCTCTAGTTGTGGCTAGCAGGGGCTACTCTTTGTTGTGGTGTGCAGGCTTCTCATTGTGGTGGCTTCTCTTGTTGCGGAGCACAGGCTCTAGGCATGCGGGCTTCAGTAGTTGCGGTGTGTGGGCTCACTAGTTGTGGTGCGTGGGCTCAGGAGTTGCAGCTCATGGGCTCTAAAGTGCAGGCTTAGTAGTTGTGGCACACCGGCTTAGTTGCGGCACACCAGCTTAGTTGCTCCGTGGCATGTGAGATCTTCCTGGGCCAGGGATCAAACCTGTGTCCCCTGAACTGGCAGGCAGATTCTTAACCACTGTGCCACAAGGGAAGTCCCTTCTGATATTTGTAAAGGACTTTTATGTCTGTGGTCATGAGGGAAATTGTTCAGTTTTCTTTTCTTGTAGTATCTTTGCCTGGTTTTGTGACGGGTTAAAGCTGGCCTCATTAAATATATTAGGCAATGTTCCTTCCTCTATTTTTTGAAAGAGTTTGTCTTCAGTTGTATTATTTTTTTCCTTAAATTTTTGGTAGAATTCATCCAGGCCTCAAATTTCCTTCGTGAGAAGTTTTTTAATTAAGATTTTAGCTTTTTAAGCTTTTCAGATTTTTGTGTCCTGAGTCAGTTTTAGTAATTTGTGTTCTGTAAGGTACTGATTTTTCTAAGTTATCGAGTTCAGTGACATCAAATTTATCAGCGATAAACTGAGCATGGGCTCAGTTGTTGTGGCTCATGGGCTCAGTAGTTGTGGCATGCGGGCTCAGTAGTTGCGGCTTATGTGGGCTCTAGAGTGCAGGCTCAGTAGTTGTGGTGCACAGGCTTAGTTGCTCTGCGGCATGTGGGATCTTCCTGGACCAGGGCTCGAACCCGTGTCCCCTGCATTGGCAGGCAGATTCTTAACCACTGCACCACCAGGGAAGCCTGTGTTTTTCTTAAAGTAGAAGCTAAGATAAATGATTTTGGATTTTTTTTCTTTTCTGATAGTAGTATTTAGACCTATTAAATTTCCCTCAAAACACTGCTTCATCTGTATCCCACGTATTTTTTAAACTTTTCATTTTGAAATAATTATAGACTCACAGGAAGTTGTAAAAATAATATGAGGAATTCTGTGTATCCTTCACCTACTTCCCCCAATGGTGACATGTTACATATGTATAGTACAATATCAAATTCAGGGAATTGACACTGATATATTGACATTGACATACTGCTAACTAGAACACAGACATTATTCAGCTTTCATTGTATTTTTAACCTGCATATTTTTGTTTGTGTTTGTGTGTAGAGTTCTGTGCAGTTTTATCCCAGTTGTAGATTCATGTAGTCAACACCACAGTTAAGATGCATAATTGTTCCATTACCAAAAGGACTCCCTTTGCCACCTTTTTGTATTTTCATCCATCCTGCATCCCATCCACTGTCCGTGACCCTTGAAAACCACTAATCTGTTCTCCATCTCTATAGTTTTTGTCATTTTGCTAATGTTATGTAAGTGGAATTATATAGTATGCAGCCTTTGGGAATTAGCCCTTTTCTCCTAAACATTATGTTCTTTCAGTACTTCCAGGTTGTTCTATGCATCAATAATTCATTTCTTTGTATTGCTGAGTAGTATTCATTGTATGGATGTACCAGAGTTTGTTCAACCATTCATTTGTTGAAGGCATTTAGATTACTTCCAGTATTGCTACTAAGAATAAAGCTGCTATGAACATTCATGTACACGTTTTTCTGTGAACATAAAATTTCATTGCCAGGACAAATGCCCAGGAGTACAACTTCTGGGTCATGTGATGGTTGCAAGTTTAATTAGAAACTGCCAAATGATTTTCCAGATTGGCCATATCATTTTATATTGCCACTGGAAATTTATGACTATCCTTGTATTTTGCTATCTTGTATGTTCATTTTCAGTCAGTTCAAGATGTTTTCTAAAGTTCCTTGTGATACCTTCTTTGTCCCATGAGTCTTTTAGAAATGTGGCATTTTATTTACAAATATTTAGGGTTTTCTAGATAACTCTCTGTTCCTGATTTTTAATTTAATTCAGAAAAAATATTTTGTATTATTTTAAACTTTTCCATGTTCACTTGAAATTATTCTGTATTACTCAGTTATTGGCTGGAGTGTTCCAAAAGTTTCAGTTAGGACAAATTGATTGATGATAATGTTCAGACCTTCTGTTCCCTTATTGATTGCATGTCTACTTGATTTATCAAGTACAGAGAGAGGAGTATTATATCTACTTTTAATTTTGTCAGTTATTGTGTGCATATACATGTAGTATTGGTATGTCTTCTTAATAGGTTAACATTTTTATGATTATGAAATGTCTTTATTTATGGTTAGTGTGTGCGTGGCTTATCTTTTTCAATTCTTTTTTTTTTAACCTATGTTTACCTTTATATTTAAACTGGGTTTTATTTTAGGCAGCTTATTGTTAGGTCTTGCTTTTACCCTGTCTTTGTCTTTTGATTGGAATGTTTTGACCATTTACATTTATTGTAACTTTGATATGGTTAGGTTTGACTCTACTGTCTTGCTACTTGTTTTTTTATTTATATTTTCTTTATTTTGGTGGCTACTCACCTGGTATCATTTTAATTCCTCCTAAAGAAAGTCCTCTAACATATCTTGTTGCTTAAGTTTGCTGGTGACAAACTCTTTCAGCTTATATTTAACTAAAAAAGTTATTTCTCCTTAATTTTTTTTTTTGGACGTGCTATGCAGCTTGGTTCCACAATCAGGGATTGAACCCATGCCCTCGGCAGTGAAAATGCGGAGTCCTAACCATTGGACCACCAGGGAATTCCCTCTCCTTAATTTTAAAGAAGTTTTTTTGAGAGTAAAATTTTAGGTTTACAGTCTTTCTTTCAGCACGTAAATTTTTTTGTTCCATTGTGTTTTGGCTGTATAATTTCTGATGAGAAACTATGCTCATTCTTATATATCTTTTTTTAAAAGTTTTTATTGGAGTATAGCTGATTTACAATGTTGTGTTAGTTTCAGGTGTACAGCATCATTCTTATATTTCTTCTTCTGGGCTTAAGGTTCTCCTCCCACTCTTTGGTGCCTTAGTGTGGTTTCTTTTATGTTTATCTTTTAATTTTTTCATTTTATTCAGCTTCTTCAATCTGTGGGTATATAGTTTTTTAAATCAAATTTGGAATATTTTCTGCCATTATTTAGGTGCAATCCTCTGCCGTCTCTATGTATTGCCTTGGTGGTTCAACTGGAACTCTTTGCTCTTGCTGGTCAAAATTCTAAATGCCTCCCAGCTCTCTGTTGAACATTGGAAATTGTTCAATTTTTGCTTTGCCTCATTGAGTTTCATGTGTTGCTTAGAATTTGGCAACAGATGAAGGTGACCCCACCAGTGCAGATTTTTGGAGCTCTTTTTATGTGGCTCTCTTGTCTTCAGAGCCTTCCCTCCTATCTCCTCTTCACAATCTCTAATTGCCTCAGCTTCACTGAGCTCTCATATGTTTCACCACCTCAATAGGCTGTGGTTTTCTTCTTAGGTTCCCCTCCTTGTCATGCAGTCTGGTAAGTGCTTTCACTGACAAAGGACAATTATAGGGCTTGCATTTATCACAGTTTTGTGTAGCCTGTTGTCCAATGTCTGAAATCAGTTGTTTCATATATATGTTTTTTACAGTTTTCTGGTTGTTCATAGCAAGAGGATAAGTCCTACCCTGGTTACTTCATCATGTGCAGAAGCAAAAGTCCCCTCTCTTTGTTTTATTTATTTATGTTTTTGTGGTAAAATATACATAACATAAAATTTACTACTTTAACCATTTTTAAGTGTATAGCTCGGTGGTATTACAATAGCCAGGACATGGAAGCAACCTAAGTGTCCATCGACAGATGAATGGATAAAGAAGATGTGGCACATATATACAGTGGAATATTACTCAGCCATAAAAAGAAACGAAATTGAGTTATTTGTAATGAGGTGCATGGACCTAGAGTCTGTCATACAAAGTGAAGTAAGTCAGAAAGAGAAAAACAAATACCATATGCTAACACATATATATGGAATCTAAAAAAAAAAAAAAAAGTTCCAAAGAACCTAGGGGCAGGACAGGAATAAAGACGCAGATGTAGAGCATGCACTTAAGGATACAGGGAGGGGGAAGGGTAAGCTGGGACAAAGTGAGAGAGTGGCATGGACATATATACACTACCAAATGTAAAATAGATAGCTAGTGGGAAGCAGCCGCATAGCACAGGGAGATCAGCTCAGTGCTTTGTGACCACCTAGAGGGGTGGGATAGGGAGGGTGGGAGGGAAATGCAAGAGGGAGGGGATATGGAGATATATGTATATGTATAGCTGATTCACTTTGTTATAAAGCAGAAACTAATACACCATTGTAAAGCAATTATACTCCAAATAAGATGTTAAAAAAATAAAATAAAGTCTATAATTATTTTTTAAAAAGTGCATTCACATAGTTGTGAAATCATCACAATCACCCATCTCTAGAATGCTTTTCATCTTGAAAAACTGCAACTCTGTACCCATTACACAATAACTCTTCATTCTCTCCTCACCCCCAACACTGGAAAACCACCATTCTACTTTATATCTCTATGAATTTAACTACATTAGGTACTTCATGTAAGTGGAATCATACAGTATTTGTCCTTTTGCGACTGACTTATTGAACTTCCCTTTGTTTCTTTTTTTAAAAAGTATATCATTTGGTCTTTGTTTATAATGTTAGGATGATAGTTTGCAATACTCAGAATATTTAAGCTAACAAGCTGATATGGGGGAGAGTGGGAGGGATATACGTTGGTGTTTCTTTGTTATTTGTTTTTTTTTGGTAGGGGAGTAGACTTTTGTGTGTTTTATTTCATAGCTTGACATAAACTTAACCTCATGTAAGACACTTTATAAATGTTGATGTTAGAGAATTAAACTATAGCACTGCCCATTCATATTCTTTTGGTTTAAAGGACATTGTATGTTCACTGAACTAGTAATTCTCCATCTTGCTTAAGAATTAAACTTAGATCTTTTCCTACCAGTGCCACCATCTGACTTGCTTAAGTTTCATTAATACCTAATATCCTCTTAATTACTTCTATATGATCCTATTTTTAAAAAGCTTTCATTGATCCTCATGATAGCCCTTTTCAAGATATAATATTACCTCCTGGGAGAATTCCGTCCTGATTTCCCTCCAGTATATAATTTTGCCTTTCCATAGTGGTATTTCATATATTTGTCTGTAATCTCCTCTCAGAATCCAATATGCTTATTATGTTTATGTCTCTCCCTACAAGTCCTATTTCCCTAATATCTCCTTACTTTGTTGTTTTTAACCCAAAGCAGGTACTCAGTAAAGATTAAGGAAGAAAAGTCATCACTATCCTCAATTATAGGTGCAGTTAGTGACTCACCTGTCCCAGGTCTTATTTATTATCTCTAATTTCTTTTTTAAACCCACTGCATCTGGACTTCCCTCTTTCTCCACAAAAAAACTTTGTCAGAATCACCAAAGACCTCTCTGACTTTGCTAAACCCAGTGGTCAAGTGTAGTCTTCATGTTACTTGACCTATCAGCAGCATCTGATTTGAGTCATTGATCCCTCTTCCTTGGAACACTTTTTTTTTTAAAGAAATCAAAGTGTACCTAAATAAATAGAAAGACATACTATGTTCATGGATTGGAAAATTCAACACAGTGAAGGTGTCCGTTCTTCTCAAGTTATCATACAGGCTTAATGCAGTTTCTCCTAAAATTACAGCCAAAATTTTTATAGATATAGACAAGCTGATTCCAAAGTAAATGTGGAAAACAAAGGAACCAGAGTAGCTAAAACTATTTTGAAAAGGAAGAAAAAAGGAGAGGAACCAGTGCACCCAGTTTCAAGACTTATTTTATAGCCACAGTAATCAAGGCTATGTGGTATTGTTGGAAGGACAGACACAGAGATCAGTGGAACAGTATAGGGAACCCAGTATAAAAAATAGCATACAAAACCACAGAAGTATGCCCAAATGATTTTTGAGAAATTATTTTCTCAAACAGTTTTGAGAATTGCAAAAGCAACTCAATGGGGGAAGCATAACCTTTCCAATAAATGGTGCTGGAGCAACCAAACATCCATAGGCAAAATAATGTACCTCAATCTAAGTTTCACACGTTATACAAAAATTAACTCAAAATAGATCTCAAACTCAGATGTAAAATGTAAAACTATAAAACTTAGGAAAAAATAGGAGAAGTTTTCACATTTTAGGGCATGGGCTGAGCATAGTTCTCAGACTTGACACCAAACATTATCTGTAAGAGGAAAATTGATAAATTCAACTTCATCAAAATTAAAAACTTTTTCTCTGCAAAGAACCTGTTAAGAGGATGAAAAGACAAGCTACAGACTGGGAGAAATATTTGCAAATCACGTATCTGAGAAAAGACTGGTAATGGGATATATGAAGAACTATCAAAACTCAACTTAAAAAAATAAACAATTCAACTAGAAACTGTGCAAAAGATGTGAGACATTTCACTGAGATACAGATGGCAGATAAGCACATGAAAAGATGTTCAACGTCATTAGCCACTCAGGAAATGCAAATTAAAACCGCAGTGAAATGTCACTATACAAACATCAGAATGGCTAAGATTAAAAAAAATAGTGATAGTAGCAAATGATGGTGAGAATATGGAGGAATTGGATCTCTCAAACATTGCTGGTGGGAATGTAAAATGGTAAAACCATGCTGGAAAAGAATTTGGCAGGTTCTTATAAAACTAAACTTGTGGACCTCCCTGGTAGTGCAGTGGTTAAGAATCTGCCTGCCAATGCAGAGGACATGGGTTCAAGCCCTGGTCCGGGAAGATCCCGCATGCCACAGAGCAACTAAGCTCATGCGCCACAACTACTGAGCCCGCGTGCCACAACTACTGAAGGCCACGCGCCTAGAGCCCATGCTCCGCAACAAAGAGAAGCCACCACAATGAGAGCCCCGCGCACTGCAGTGAAGAGTAGCCCCCGATCACCGCAGCTAGAGAAAGCCCGCAAGCAGCAACAAAGACCCAACGCAGCCAAAAATAAATTAATTAATTTTTAAAAAATGTTCTCAATTCAAAAAAAAGGAAAACTAGTAACTACCACACAACATAAAACTCCTGGGCATTTATTTCAGAAGAAAACTATGTTCACACAAAACGTATTCTCAAATGTTCATAGTAGGTTTATTTGCAATAGCCAGATACTGGGAACAACCCAGATGTTCTTCAGTGGATGAATGATGAAACAAACTCTGTCACATCTAAGCCACGGAACACTACACAGCAACAAAGAGGACTGAACTACAGACCACGAAACAACCTGGATGAATCTCCAGAGAATTAGGCTGAGTGGGAAAAGCCAATCCCAAAGTTTACATATGTATAACATTCTTGGAATGAGAAAATTATAGAAATGGAGAGCAGATTAGTGGTTGCCAGGGGTTAAGGAGGAGATGGGGGTGGGAGGGATGTGGTTGTGGCTATGAGAATGAAACATGAGGGATCCTTGTGGGGATGGAAATGCTCTACATCTTGACTGCATCAATGTCAATATCTTGGTGGTGGTATTGTGCTTTAGTTTTGCAAGATGTCACCGTTGCGAGAAACTGGGCTAAGGTTGCGTGGATTATCTCTGTATTATCTCTACAACTGCATATGAATCTATAATTATCTCAAAACCAGAAGTTTAATTTAAAAACATAGGTTAGATCGTGCCATCCCTCTGTTCAAAACTCTTGAGTCTCCCTGTGCCCCTCATAATACAAGGCAAAGTGGTCGCAAGTTTCACACGACCTGGCCTCTGCCTGCTCCCAAACTCACTTCCTGCCACGCACCCCAGCTGATGTTGTTAACCACATCGGCATCCTTGCTGCTCCTCAGACACCAAGAACATGGTCAAAACTGAAACTTATTTTACTTCCCTTTTTACTTTGGTTTCTAGGGAACTCGGGTTTTGAGACCAACAATTATAAATTCAGATTTATGAAGTGCCTACCAAGTGCCAGGCCCTGTAGGCTCTTGGGCACTATCAGTGAACAGACCACATGGAGACCCCCCACCCCAAGGAGCCTCACATTGTCGGGAGAGACAGACACTGTGAATAGGGATTGTAATAAAGGAGCCGCTGGCGTGTTGTGAGGGTAGTGCCGGGTGGGGGTGGGAGAGGGTGGAGTGCAAGGCTGCCGTCATTGAGCAGGTGACATCTGAGGACAGCCTTGGAGCAGGTGAGGGAGTTAGACAGGTGGCTGTCTGGGGAAGACTGTTCCCAGAGGCAAGATGGCAGAAAGCCAGCTGTGCTGGAGGTGGTGACTGAGAGCCCAGGACAGCTGGGGCCGGAGGCTGTGGTGGGCGGGGCGAGGGGGAGCAGGGCTTGTCGGGCCTTGGAGGGCAATTGGAGAATTTGGCTTTTACTCTTCGGGGAATGGGGCGCCATTGCAGGGTTTTGAGCAGAGCAGTGACATGAACGGACATAGGCTTTAACGGGCTGACTCTGCCTGCTCTTTCAGGGCAAGGACAGGATGGGGAGCCCGTTAGGCGGCCATCGCATTAACCCAGGGAAAGGGCAATGGCGGTTTGTACCAGGGTCGTGTGGAAGTGACGTTTTGATTCTGGATCCTGTTGGACGGTGCAGCGCACGGTAGCTCACAGTCAGACGGGAGATGTGGAAAGGAGTGATTTGGGGCCAGCTAGCCTGGGAGGGGGGCATTCAGTGGTTACGGGCAGGGAAGCTCTCAGGACCCCGGGTGGGGAGTGGTGGGTGGCCCGAGGTTCCTCTGTGGATGTGTCACATTGGAGGTGGAACAGGCCACTCACTGCAGGTGAGTCGGGGTTTGAGAGAGGACTAGGCCGCGGAGACAGAGGTGTGGGACTGGTACGCAATCACACGGATGGGTGAGTGGGGTTTCCAAAAGGGTACAGAGAGGGACAAGGGCTTAGGACCGAGGCTGGGCCCTCCAGTGTCAAGAGGTCAAGGACACCTGCCGAAAGCAGCAGGTCAGGCGTGGGGGGAGCTCCAGGAGCACTGAGCACACGGGCGACTGGTGTCAGACACAGGGGATGCTCGAGGGGGATGCTGGCAGCAGGACTGGGCAGTGTGGAATGGCTGGGGCTGGGAAAAGGGCAGGCAAAGCCAGGAGTGAGAGGAGACAGCTGTGATTGTTCCCACGTTTTCCCACCAAAAGAATAAGGCACGTGGTGGTGGCGGGGGGCAGGGTGTGGGGCCAGGAGCAGGAATTTTTGAAATGCAAGACATTCTGGCTTCTGTTGGTGGTGGTCAGCAGGCCTGCTGCGAACCAGCGGCTGCAGGGGCCCCCTGCCCTGTCTGCATGCACGCCTGCTGACGCAGGCATCCAGAGGGGCCCCGGGAGGAGCTGTCTGCAGCTGGCAGGTAATCGGATATGGGAGGAAGGTAGACATGGGGACGTAAAACACTGTCTCAGTGAAGGGCAGTCGTATTTGAAGTAATTTGAAGATTGACAGGAAATTCATAAAGGGAATATGGAGTTCCATTTACAACAGCAGGAGATTGCCTTGTCCATAGCTTCCTGACCTCTGGAAGAACAGAAGTTGCTGCTGGCAGAGTTCCAGAACATGAAAATGTAAAATGGAATTGAATAATCTCACCTAAATCAATTTTGTGAGCCAAATGACCTACAGAGGGATGTGATATAGTGCAAGTGCGCGGCCGAGCATGCCTGTCTGCTGAATACATTAGGACAATTGATTCTGGAGATAACGAAGGCTGCTGTCTTCGGTTCCGGGGCCCGCTGCTGCTCTCTCTCGTCAGCACCTCGGAGGCCGTCTTTGGGAAGTGTGCCGCTTTTTCTGGTTTTGCTGAGCTGATCGCAGAGTCTGCCAGGGATCGCCTGGGCCAGGGGTGGACAGGTGCTCTGGCCCAGCAGGAAGGCCTCTGCTGGCCCTTCTTATCAGCTCCGTGCTGCTGTGTGCATGGTGAGGTTCTCGACTTTGCTTCCTGAGTGCGAATCGCTCTCGTGTGCTCTGCGTGCTGACGTCACCGTCAGCCTCGGGCCCGCAGTTAACCGTGGGGGAGCCCGGCTGTGTCGGCCCCTGGGGCCGAGCAGGGGCGTTGCTGTCGGCACTTACTCCTGGGAGCGTCTTCGACACAAGGCTCCCCCGGGAGTCTTGCTGCTTTCCTTTGGCTGGTTTTGTCGTAGTCAGGGCCTAACACGCTGGTGTGTGATAAGAGTTAATCGTGGTTTTCTCAGGGTATATGTAGCACAGGGAGATCAGCTCGGTGCTTTGTGACCACCTAGAGGGGTGGGGTGGGGAGGGTGGGAGGGAGATGCAAGAGGGAGGATATGGGGGTATATGTATAGCTGATTCACTGTTATACAGCAGAAGCTAACACACCATTGTAAAGCAATTATACTCCAATAAAGATGTAAAAAAAAAGAGTTAATCATTGCCACTGGTGCTGGCCCCCCCCACCCGCACCTTCCTCTCCCCCTCCCCACCCTGTCCCTCACCCCAAGTGCAGTAAATGCTCTAGAATGAGGAGAGGTTTCAGCTTAATCAGCAAGTGCTGGTTCAGTTAGCACAAATCCCAAATGGCACAGGAGGGCCTTTTAGCGGCTTAGATTAAGAAGCTCCAGCCTGATGGAGGAGACTGTGCTGGTCCACGTGGACACGCAGGGATGGGCTCCCTGGCTTCCAGAAGATGTCAGAAAACGCCAGTGCGTTCCTGTTCCTTTTCTTCTTCAATCTGAGACTGCTCCAGTTCCCAGGGGGACTTAACTCTAGGACTAGGCTATGTGTTTATTTTTGAAAAATCAATACTTAGCTTTGCAAACTTGGATCAAATAGAGGAGAAAGTGCTTAGAGGGAGGTCGGTTAAAAAGATGACAGAATCTCGCGGCTGTGAGACTTGTCACTGTCAGCGCACCTATTTGTTCTTTCTTACAACTTCTATTTCCAGGGCCTTGAAGCAGGCTCTGTTCACTCTCCATGCAGGCTGAATGTGCACGCGCGTTAGTAATGGCAGGAGTGGGAAAGGAAGAATGCTTTCTGTTCTCAAATGTTCCCTGACAGAAAGCTTGGAATGGAAATCCTTTTCTGTCCCTAGGGGTCTGGGCCAGTGCTTCTCAAACTTTACCGTGCACGTGAGTCAATGGGATTCTTAAAATGCCGAGTATGATCCAGTAGATGTGAGGCCTGGGCATCTGCATTCCCAGTGATTTCCTCTGGCCCCACTTAGAGAGGCTCAGTCAGCACACATGAGCCGCCCCCGAGGCATCATCAGGCTGATGGCTGAGGGCAGTTAGCAGGTAGAGGTTGCAGCGTTAGGAGCATGGCATCCGAATGCTGGAGGTGATCTCCAGCTTCACTGTATGCCCTCTGCCTGCCTGTTGTTAGGCTCCAGGGAGGGACTGGGGGAGGGGGCCAGGGTGGGCTGTGCAGGCCGGTGGCTGACAGAGGAGCAGCGCTGTGTGGGTGCTGTGCCCTCCCCTGAGCGCCCTGGGAAGTGGCTGCCACAGGCAGGGAGGACACTGACGCTTAGAAGAGTCTACTAGTAAATGTGTCAGGATTCAGCCCAGGCCTCTGCAACCGCAGAACCGGGTCCTGCTTCACCGTGAGTAACAAGCCAGGGGGCCGGGGCTGGGGCCGGGGCCGGGGCAGTTTCACCTGACTTGGTTAAAGCTGTCCCGGAGGAGGACCGGCCCTTCCCCCTTCCCCTCCTCCTCGGGGTTACAAAGGCGAAGGCGAAGGCGGACGACTTGAAAGGCTTCGATTTGGAAATGGCTGAGACCGGTTCAGTGGAAAAGGAGCTTACTTAGGCCCACAGTGTCGCTGTGGGGAGGCGACAGGCAGCTTGCCGTGACAGCGAGAGTGGGGCTGTGGCCAAGGAAGGTGCCCCCACAGAGGATCTGGCCACCTTGGCGGAGGAGGTGACAGCGGGAGGCCAGCACAGGGAGTCCCCGTGCCCAGGGCAGTTAGGTGACGTCCAAACACCCCGTCCGGTTCCCTGGGGAGACTCTTGGGGCCCCTGTGGGTGCCTGTGGCCTGTGACTCCCTGAACCCTCGTGCCACCCCCCGTGGATCAAGCAGCCAGGGAGGGAACGCCACTGTCTTTGCTGTGTGACATTTAGGAACCACAGAACTTTTGTCAGCTGAAGGGAATCCTCCTGATATCTGGGAAATAAAGTGAAAGGGACCACTTGCAAGACAGAGCTTTATCCAAGTAACCTTAATGAACATAGAAAATCAGTGTCTCATTGAAGCCGGAAAAGAAAAGCCAGCGGCTGGAGCTTATGGGAGGGGGGGTGGATTTCCTACAGTAAAGGGTTAATCCTTTCAAAGGTTCAGAAATACTTTTAGGGAATTAATGTCCAGGATCTAATGGCATATTGATGACTGTGATGCATGTGGTTCCATAAAAGCTTTTAGACCCTGGCTCTGTTTCAAGGGCACAGATTTAAGATGACTCCTGATCTTTCTCCATGTAGGAAGAATCCTTTGCTCCCCGAGGAGCATCTGCGCTGTTCATGAAAACGTCAACCTGCCCAGGGGCTCTGCCCACGGCCGGGCGAGGCCCTGGGTGTCAGCCACCTTGCCGTGGTGTCCCTGGGCCCTCGAGCAGAACCTGGCCTGGCTGCAGTGCCCGGCAGGTGGGAGTTTAAAGACCGGCTCCCTTGCCTGCTGTCTGTGGGGCTTTTGGACAAACCATTCAGCCTTTCTAGGCCTCAGGTTCCACATCGGGAAAATGGATATAACAGTCCCTGTCTTGTTGAGTTGGTGTGAGAAGGGCCTGGCAGGTTGGAGGTGCTCAGCAAAAGGGGGCTGCCGATAAGGCAGTGGCCAGCAAGCGCCAGGAGCATGTAATAGTGTCCAGAATTGATAGCCTGCCTTCTAGAATGGCATATTCTAGAATATGCCGATATTCAGTGTAAGAATTTGAAATAATTCTTGAAGCAAAGCAGACGCTTTGTTCTGCTTCCGTTACAACTAAGCAGATCACATACCTTGGTGGGAGGGAGACACTTTGCGTCTTAGGTACACTGCCAGTTACAAGGTGCCCAGACGATGAAATCTGGAGCGTTTCCTGTAAACCTGGACCTTCTGACTTCTGCAGTGTCAGTGTCCTAAGATCCTTAACAAGCTGTCTGAATTTGACAGTACCGTAGGAAAGTTGCTGTTGAACGTGACTAGTGAGATACCATGGCCAGACTACTGGACACTTGGGGACCTTGGCCTTTCTTTCCTTTAATTGCTGTTTTTATGAAAAAGAAGCAAAACTTTTCTTTAGAACAGCTTTAGATTTACAGAATTATTATAAAGATAGGACAGAGGATTCCCACAGCCAGTTTAACGTTTTACGTTAATCAGGTACATTTGTTATAATTAATGGACCAGTGTTGATATGTTATTATTCACGAAAATCCATGCTCTCAATTTCCTTAGTTTTTCCCTAATGTCCTTTTTCTGTCCAAGAATACATTGAATTGTCATGTCTTTTTAGGCTCTTCTTGGCTGTGATATTTTCTTAGACTTTCCTTGTTTTTGATAGAGTTCTGAGGAGTACTGGTCAAATATTTTGTAGAATGTTCCTCTATTGAAATTTGTCTGATGTTGTCCCATGATCAGACTCGGGGTGTAGGTTAATGGGAGAAATTCCACAGAGGGGAAGGGCCTTTCTCATCACGTCCCCTCCAGGGTGCGCGCTGTCACGTAACCTGCACCGTGGACGCTGACCTTGGTCACCTGGCGCAGGTGTGTCTGTCAGGTCTCTCCGCTGTGCAGCTGCTCCCCCCTTCCCCACTGTCCTCTGGAAGGAGGTCGCCGTGCACACTGTCACGTAACCTGCACCGTGGACGCTGACCTTGGTCACCTGGCGCAGGTGTGTCTGTCAGGTCTCTCCGCTGTGCAGCTGCTCCCCCCTTCCCCACTGTCCTCTGGAAGGAGGTCGCCGTGCACACTGTCACGTAACCTGCACCGTGGACGCTGACCTTGGTCACCTGGTGCAGGTGTGTCTGTCAGGTCTCTCCTCTGTGCAGCTGCTCCCCCCTTCCCCACTGTCCTCTGGAAGGAGGTTGCCGTGCACACCCCACACCCAAGGTGGGGGGATGCTCCCCGAGGACGGAGTGTCTGCAGAACCACGTGGATTCTCCCGCAGAGCAGATTCCCTCTTCCCCCGTTTCCTTATCAATCACTTATTTATGTCCGTTTGGACCCGGGGGTATTTATTTAGCCTTTGGTTTAGAGTCCTGTGCTACTTTATTTTATTGCTCAGATTGTTCCAGTTTTGGCCAATGGGAATTCGTTCACTGGTTCTTGTGTCCCTTTGATATGCTCTCATCACTGAGTGCGTGTGTTTGTTTTGTCTTTGTTTTTTGTTTTTGCGGTACGCGGGCCTCTCTCTGTTGCGGCCTCTCCTGTTGCGGAGCACAGGCTCGGGACGCGGAGGCTCAGCGGCCATGGCTCACGGGCCCAGCCGCTCCGCGGCATGTGGGATCTTCCCGGACCGGGGCATGAACCTGTGTCCGCTGCATCGGCAGGCGGACTCCCAACCACTGCGCCACCAGGGAAGCCCTCTGTTTTGTTTTTAAGCATATCTTTCCTTTCTGGTACTACAAAATGCTCCAGGCTCATGTTGTGTGGATCCTGCCCCTGTCCTAGAAACCAGGAGCCTGGTACCTTTGATCAGAAAATGGTATAAGAATCCAGTGTCTGGGGGCTGATGTGGATGTTGCTACTGAGGTATGGTTACTTCTAGGCACTCCTGGATGACAGCACAGGGGAGATGTGTGTACATATTAACCTGTGTATCCAGACATATCTATAAATACTTCCATAGGTAACCATCTGTATCTGTATTAAGCTAAACGTCAGTTCATGCTGACATTTCCAGCTCCAGTTCACCCAGCATATGGGTTGTTCTAGCCTCATCCCCTTCCTTAGGTGTAACCTGCCCCTCAAACAACGAGACACCTGGCTCCCACCATCCCATCCACTTACTTAATGGCTTAATTCCATCACACATGCTCAGCAGTATCAGAACTGTCAACTTTCATCCCTTGGAAAACAGCTTTATCAACTAGAGCGCAGCCTCAAGTACAGTCCCTTTGCCTTTTCTCTTACAGACTCCACTCATTTCCAGAGTTACTCACACCAGCACCTTATTCCCCATCCCCTTCAGGGGGGCTGTTTCAGGCATTTGCAGCACTGTTGAAGTCTTTTGTCACATTCCACATTCCCTCTTGGGATTATCCTGACTTCCTAAATGCTTCTTTTAAATTGCGTACATTAAGGCTTACTTTTTGTGCTGTCAAGTTCTGTGGCTTTTGACAAATGCTTACTGTCTTGTAGTCATCATTACAGCACGATACATAATAGTTTCACTGCCCTAAGAAGCTTCACCTCTTCATTCTCTTTCGCGAGCCCCAGATAACTGCTGATCTGTTTACCATCTCTACAGTTGTGCTTTTTCCAGAATGTTATATAGTTAGAATCATACAGTATGTAGCTTAGGCAGATTGGCTTCTTTCACTTCGCAATGTGTATTTAAAATTCATCTATTTTGTGTGTATGTGTCACTTGATAGGTCATTTCTTTTTATTGCTGAATAATATTCCATTGTACTAATGTACCGTGGCTTATCTGTTCACCTATTGAAAGATGTTTTTGTTGCTTCCAGCTTTTGGTGGTTATGAATAAAGCTGCTATAAACGTTTGTGTGCAGGGTTTTTTTGGACGTTAAGTTTTCAACTCACTTGGGCAAATACCAGGGAGCACAATTGCTAGATCACACGGCAAGACTGTGTTTAGTCCCACTAGAAATGAATGAGAGTGGTTTTCTGCTTCCTTGCCAGCATTCGGTACTGTCAGGTTTTTCTAGATTTTAATAATTCTAAAAGGTGTGTAGTTGTATCTCATTGTTTTAATTTGCAATTCCCTAAGTTCCCCAAAGTTGCAATTTTGCTGTTTTTCATTTGGTGAGCCAATTCTGAAGACTGACTCTCTTCTACCACCTGCAAATACAGTAGCCCCCGCTATCTGCCGTTCTGCTTTTCAGTTTCAGTTACCTGAGGTCCAAAAATATGAAATGGAAAATTCCAGAAATAAACAATTCGTCATTTTATGAATCTGAGTAGTGTGGTGAAATCTTGTCCTGTCCTGCTGCATCCTGCCTGGGACATGGATCACCCCTTTGTCCAGCGTGTCCCGCCCTTCAGTCACTTAGTAGCCCTCTCTGTTATCAGGTGGGCTGTCGCAGTATCGCAGTGCTTGTGTTCAAGTCACCCTTATTTGACTTAATACTGGCCCCAAAGCACAAGAGTAGTGATGCTGCAATTCAGATATGCCAAACAGAAGCTGTAAAGTGCTTCCTTTAAGTGAAAAGGTGAAAGTTCTGATCTTAATAAGGAAAGAAAAAAATCGTATGCTGAGGTTGCTAAGATCTACGGTGAGAAAGAATCTTCTACCCGTGAAATTGTGAAGAAGGAAAAAGAAATTCATGCTAGTTTTGCTGTCACACTTCAAACCGCAAAAGTTACGGCCACAGTGCATGCTAAGTGCTTAGGTAACATGGAAAAGGCATTAAGTTTGTGGGTGAAAGACAAGAACAGAAAACGCGTTCCAATTGTTGGGCCAGAAAGCATGATGCTTATACGAAGCCTTCAGCAAGGAATCCCCCGAAATGAGCGACATCAGCCATTTACTGCAAGTGAAGGATTGTTACACAGATTCAGGAATAGGTTTGGGCTGAAAAATATAAAACTTACTGGAGAGGCTATTAGTTATTATTATTAATCTCTTACTGTGCCTAAATTATAAATTAAATTTTATCAAAGGTATGTATGTTTAGGAAAAAACATAGTATACAAAGGGTTCACTACTATCATGACTTCAGGCATCCACTGTGGGTCTTGGAACGTATCTACTGCGGTTAAGGGGGGATGGCCGTGAACTCTTTCTTTTCCAAATGATTTGTTTCCAAGTCTTCTATTGACAGTGTGAACATTGGTTTGTGGTCAGCATTTTATTCGCTTGAGCTGTTTTCGAAATCTACATTCATATACTGATTATGAAGATCCATTTTAGTGAGAGTTATTCTATATAATTTATGTTGAAATATTGCTGCCTTTGCAGTGAAATACACAGGTTGTCTTCTAGCACTGCGTGGAGTTTGCCGATGAACGTTTTATCTAGACTTTAGGAAATTCCTCCAATAGTAATATAATTCCAGATTTCAACATGCCACCACTGATCAGAAGTTGCCCTTGGCATCCTGCATCTTTCAGGAAAGGTCAAGGCACTCGAGCCCTTGCACCACACATTCTGGGTCCTCTGGCTTCGGCTGCAACCTGTGTTTCTAGCTGAACCCACCCCTTCTCCTTTTCCCTTTGTTTATGTTCCAGCCAAACTGGGCGGAGCCCTGACCTTATCCTTGCTCTCCGTCAGTCAGGACTCTGCGCCTGTAAACTCTGCGTGTTCAGTGCTGCCCACAGGCCTGGCAGAGCGTGCCTCGTCCATCCACGCAGCTTTCCTTATCTGCCCAGGAGGAAGCATCGTGTCCTTTTGAATACTGCAGCTCTCTGCATATTACCTTGGCAAGGTGGGGGGCGGCGGGAGACTTTTGCCCACCTTGCATTATGGCTTTCGGGTCCCCACGTCCTCTCCGCTAATGAGGGCTCTGCGAGTCCTCTCCCCTAATGTGGGGCTCCCTGCATCCTCTCCCCCAGCACAGTGGGGGCTCCTCGAGGCTGTGCCCCTTGCTGGGCCCCGTGCCGGACCTCTCTGGAACCTAGCTCAGCAGGACCCCTATCGGCTGCTGCCATCCTGCCCTCTCATGAGGGGCCCTTGGGGTGAGGATGTGTATTACCTAGGTGGTGGTCTCTTAGAGATGACAGTGGCAATGAGAACGGCACTAAAGGTGGGCAGCCATGTGACTTCTGATCCACGTGACCTGGCAGCAGAAGCCCTTGAGCCAGCTCAGCCCAGGGTTCTCCTGGGTGCCCTGTCGTCATATGCAGATGCTTTTCTTCGCAATCTGATTCTTTCACCCCTCCCAAGCCCACTGTCCTGGCTCCGTCCAGATTTCTGTTTTCTTCCTTTGCGTGTTATGTGCTCCTTGTTCACTTGGGGAAGGGGGCCTGTTGCCAGGACAGCTGCAGGTGGGACGTGCCCAGGGCCACATGGTTAAACTTCAACTGTGTTTGTATGGTGTCTCAGTTTTGGGGTTGGGAGGGTGTAAATGTATCATGTTTTGCCATCTTGCTTTATCTTTTCCCCGAAGGGCTGGTGGCCTCCACGGCTGTCGGAAATGCACTGCCCTCGCTTGTGTGTCTTGAGTCTCTTCCGTGGGACTGATGGTGCCCCCACTTCCCTCACTCCTTTGGGGTCTCACCTGCTCTCTGTTCTGACAATGCGCACCGAGGCTTCCCCGTCACCCTTGGGCTAGTTTGTCTCTGCCTCTTTGACGTCTCCACTTGCAAGAGGCTTGTGAGCATCTCAGACTTCACGTGTCCAAAGCTGAGCTCTTGAGCTTCCACCACAGCCCCGACGTCTCGTTGCTGGAGCTGAAGCCTTGGAGCCGCCCTGACTTCACTTCTTATCTCAAACCCACATCCAGTCCTCCAGGAAATCCTGTGTTTTAGGGTGGGTGCCCAGCGAGTTGATGAGGACGTGAGGCTCTTAAGATTGGATTTAAGTGATACAATACAAAATCCACTCAAATGCTTTTAATAATATCATCTGGGAGAGAGTTTGATAATTTATGTAATGTAAATATACTAGGCACCGAAAGCTGGTATCGACTGTTAGTGTCAGATGAACTCATGTAAAGACAAAGTTTTTTAATATAAGATTAAAAAGATCATTTATCATTCTGATAAAGACAGAATGATTCTAAATTTATATATTTGTAATAACTGAAACTCAGATTATATAGAAAAATTGTCTGATTTGCAAGGGGGTAAATTGATAGATCTGCAATCATATAGGCTACTTCAATGTTCCTTTCTCAGGAATCGCTAGATCCAATACAAACACATAAATAAAAGATTTGAACAAGCTCTATCACTTGGTCATATGAAAAATGCAGCCATTATGGAATATGTAAGTTCTCGATACATGTGAAGCATTTTCAAAATCTGACTTTGTATTTCGTCACAAAGTAAGTCTCACATTCTTTCAGGCTCTGTTCTCTGACCAAATGAAGCTAAGTCAGAGTTCAATTATAAAAGCACAGAGAAAGAAAGTTTATATATTTGACATTTAAGAAAATCTAAAAATCGTTCGGATTAAAGTGGAAATGACAATGGGAATATTCAGCTTGACTGACTCCAGCGATGTAAATTAAGGCTTGTAGCATGTGGCAGTCCTTTGAGAGAAATGTACATCCTGCGGGTTATGTGTTGGAAAAGATTAAAGGCTCAAAATTGATCAAATAAGTGTCCAAGTTAAGTTAGGAGAGCAAAAGAAAGTAGAAGGAAGGAAATTATAGCAGTAAGAACAGAAATTTTTGAAACAAAGAAAAGTATAAGTAATAAAATAAAAAACTGGCTGTAAAGAAAAACAAATTTTCAAACCCTTGGTAAGACTGATCAAAAAATGAAAAGAGAAATGTCTGTTTAGGTCTTCTGCCCATTTTTGGATTGGGTTATTTGGTTTTTTTGTTATTGAGCTGCATAAGCTGCTTGTAAATTTTGGAGATTAATCCTTTGTCAGTTGCTTCATTTGCAAATATTTTCTCCCATTCTGAGGGTTGTCTTTTGGTCTTGTTTATGGTTTCCTTTGCTGTGCAAAAGCTTTTAAGTTTCATTAGGTCTGCATAGCACAGGGAGATCAGCTCGGTGCTTTGTGACCACCTAGAGGGGTGAGATAGGGAGGGTGGGAGGGAGGGAGATGCAAGAGGGAAGAGATATGGGAACACATGTATATGTATAACTGATTCACTTTGTTATAAAGCAGAAACTAACACACCACTGTAAAGCAATTATACTCCAATAAAGATGTTAAAAAAAATGAAAAGAGAAGGCATAAATAAACAATACTAGCTCTATCTTGTTAATAATGTGAATAATCAATATTTTAAAATGACATTTGTCAATTAACTGCAAAACCTGACAGGGCTTCTCATGAGTTTTGAAATGCTGACTCTAAACTATGGGTAAAGAGTGAGGAGCCAAAATACTAATTACTTTTGAAGAAAAATAAGAGGGACTTAACCCTTTCAGATGTTAAAGTTTATTATAAGGGTGTAACATTTAGGATCTGCATTATTAGACCAGGGATAGGCAACTATGCCAGCGCACCAGAGTTGGGATACACTTACAACCCCCCTCCACACACACTCACATGCACCCACACCTACCCACCTACCTACACATACCCATACACCCACACACCCACCCGCGTCCACACTCCCCCACACGCCCACACCCAGAGGAATTCATAATGCCGGAGGTTGCATTACAAGTGCATGGGCAGAGGATGGATCGTTTCATAAGTATTGCTGGGATAATCTTCTGCCTATATGTAAAGATAAAATTAGATCCATACCTCATGCTTCATATATGAGACTGAATTCTAGACGGAATCAAATCCTGAGTGTGAAAAGCAGAACTAAAATTTATAGAAGACAGAAGATTATCTTTGACATCTGGGTGAAGACGAATTTCTTAAACCAAGCACCAACTGTAAGGAAAAAGACTGGTTTATTTGTCTATATGAAATAGAGAAATCATCTGTATGGTACAAGATATTTATAGAGTGAAAAGACACACTACAGGCAGGAGGATACATTTGAAAGTCATATAACTTGAAAAGGATTAATATCAAAGATCTAGAAAGAAAAAGCATACAATGGATAAAGGCTATAAAAAATTCAAAATGAGGAAATCATAAAGGTTATAAATGTATGAAAACTGATTTTTCTAGTAATCCATGAAATACGAATTAAAACAATGAGAGACCTTTTTTTTTTTTTTTTTTTTTTTTTTTTGCGGTACGCGGGCCTCTCACTGTTGTGGCCTCTCCCGTTGCGGAGCACAGGCTCCGGACGCGCAGGCTCAGCGGCCATGGCTCATGGGCCCAGCCGCCCCCCGGCATGTGGGATCCTACCGCGCCGGGGCACGAACCCGTGTTCCCTGCATCGGCAGGCGGACTCCCAACCACTGCACCACCAGGGAAGTCCGAGAACATTTCTTATTCATCTGATCTGCAAGCATGGAGTCAATTAATAAGTAGCGGTGGGCTGTGGGTAAATGGGAACTCTTACACCTTGCTCTTGAGAGTACAGGTTGGTATAACCACTTTGGAGACCAATTTGGTTACATTAGTAAAGTTGAAAATGTGCACACAATATGACCCACCAATGCCATTTTCAGCATTTGCTCTAGAAGATGTCACGAGTACCTGAGGATGTGGTCCTACAGTGTTTGTAGTAACAAAACAGTGGAAACTACCTAATTGGCCTCAGTAAGTGGACCCAGACATTTGTTTTGTTCACACAGTCAAAAGTTATTCAGCATTAAAATGAATGAATTAGATCTTTGTATATCAGGATGCATAAATCTCAGTAACAATGTTGACTGTGAAAAACCAAGCTATAAAAGTATGGGTGTTGTATGGTATCTTTGTTTTTGGAGATTTACATAGCCAGTTACAGGTATAAACACCTGAATGTGAATGATGATGTGTCATCTTTAGATTGTGTTTCATTTTAAATAGAGATCTGAAGCAAATAAAGCAAAATGTTGACAACTCTTTATTCTTCATGGTAAGTACATAGATGCCCATTATGTTTATTTTTTGATTTTAGATTTAATTCACATACCATAAAATTCACTTCATTAGAGTGGATAATTGAGTGGTTTTTGGTGTATCCACAGAGCTGTGCAACTATCACCACTGTCTAATTTCAGAACATTTTCTACAACCCAAAAAGAAACCTCGCACCCATTAGCAGTCACCTCCCATTCTCCCTTCCCCAGTGCCTCAATACCATTAATCTACTTTCTGTCTCTATGGATTTGCCCATTCTGGGCAGTTCATATAAATGGAGTCATACAGTACGTGATATTTTGTGTCTGGATTTTTTCACTTAGCATAATATTTCCAAGGTTCATCTATGTTGTAGCATGTATTAGTACTTTATTCCTCTTTATGGCTGAATTATATTCCATTCTATGGGTAGAGCATTTTGTTCATCCTTCCGTCCACTGATGGATCGGGGTTGTTTCTGTTTTGTAGCTTTTGTGAATAATGCTCTTATGAACTTGATGTACAGGTTTTTGGAAGAATATATATTTTTAATTCTCTTAAGTAAGGAGTGAAATTGCTGAGTCACAGGGCAACAATATATTCAACTTTTTGACAAGCTGCCAGAGTGTTTTCCAGAATGGCTCCACCATTTTGCATTCCCACCAACATTGCATGAGGGTCCCCATTTCTGCATATCCTCACTAACACTTGTTATGGTCAGTCTTTTTGATTGTAGCCATTCTGGTAGGTGTGACGTGGTATATCATTGTGATTTTGATTTGTGTTACCCTAATGACTAATGATGTTTCAAATCTTTTCACTTGCTTATTGGCCATTTATATATATTCTCTGGGGAAATGTATATTCAAATCCTTTGCCCATTGTTTAATTGAGTTACGTGTCTTTTTTATTGTTGAGTTGTAAGAATTCTTTATATATTCTGCATGCTAGTCCCTTATCAGATTTGTAGAAATTTTCTCCCATTTTGTGGCTTGTATTTTCCCTTTCTTTATTTATAGATTACTTTGAAGCACAAAACTTTTTAATTTTGATCAAGTCCAATTTCTTTTTCTTTTTTGTGTGTGTGATTTGCAATTTTTTAATATTTATTTTAAAATGTTTATTATTTATTTATTGTTCTTCCAGTTTTATTGAGATAAAATTGGCATACAGTTCTGTGCAAGTTTAAGGTATACAGCATAATGATTTGACTTACATACATCATGAAATAATTACCACAATAAGTTTAGTGAACATCCATCATTTCATATAGATACAAAATTTAAGAAATAAAAAAATTTTTTCCTTGTGATTAGAACTCTTAGGATTTACTCTCAACAACTTTCATATATAACATACATCACTGTTAATTATATTTATCATGTTGTACATTACATCCCTAGTAATTATTTATCTTATAATTAGAAGTTTGTATTTTTTTAAAAAATTAATTTTCACTGGAGTATAGTTGCTTAACAATGTTGTGCTAGTTTCTGCTGTACAGCAAAGTGAATCAGCTATACATATACATATGTCCCCTCTTTTTTGGATTTCCTTCCCATTTAGGTCACCACAGATTGTTGAGTAGAGTTCCCTGTGCTATACAGTATGTTCTCATTAGTTATCTATTTTATACAGAGTGTCAGTAGTGTATATATGTCAATCCCAATCGCCCAGTTCATCCCACCCCCCGAAGTTTGTATCTTTTGACTGCCTTCATGCAATTCTCCCTCCCCATCCCCTGACTCTGGTAATCACAAATCTGATCTCTTTTTCTATGGGTTTGTTTTTGAAATATAATTGACCTACAGCACTATGTTAATTCCTGTTACACAACATAGTGACTCTATATTTCTATACATTTCAAAATGATTACCATAATAAATCTAGTTATGATATGTTACCATACAAAGATATACATAATTATTGACTATATTCCCCACACTGTACATTTCATATCTGTGACATTTATTTTGCAACTGGAAGTTTGTACCTCTTAATCTTCCTCACCTATTTCTCTCCTCTCCTTACCCTCCTCCCCTCTGGCAACCACCTGTTTGTTCTCTGTATCTATAATTTTGTTTCTGTTTGTTTGTTCAATTATTTCATTTTTTGAGATTCCACATATAAATGAAATCATACAATATTTGTCTTTGTCTGACTTTTTAAACTTAGCATAATACCCTCTAGGTCTGTCAATGCTGTCGCAAACAGCAAGATTTCATTCTTTTTTATGATTGAATAATATTCCATTGTGTATATACACCACATCTTCCTTATCCATTCATCTATTGATGGGCACTTAGGCTGCTTCCATACCTTGGCTATCGTAAATAATGCTGCAATGAACATGGGATGCATATATCTTTTCCAATTAGTGAGTTTGTTTTCTTTGGATAAATACCCAGGAGTGGAATTGCTGGATCATATGGTAGTTCTATTTTAAATTTTCTGAGGAACCTCCATACTGTTTTCCACAGTAGCTGCACCAATTTACATTCCCACCAACAATGTACTTGGGTTTCTTTTTCTCCACATCCTCGCCAACTTGATATTTGTTGTCTTTTTAATAATGGCCATTCTGACAGATATGAGGTGATATCTCATTGTGGTTTTGATTTTCTGGTGATGAGTGATGTTGAGCATATTTTCATGTGCCTGTTGGCCATCTGTATGTCTTCTTTGGAAAATTGTCTATTCAGAAACTCTGCCCAATTTATAATCAGGTTGTTTGGAGTTTTTTTGATGTTGAGTTGTATGAGTTCCTTATCTATTTTGGATATTAGCCCCTTATCAGACATACTAATATCATTTGCAAATATCTTCTCCTATTCAGTAGGTGACCTTTTCACTTTGTTGATAGTTTCCTCCACTGTGCAAAAGCTTTTTAGTCTGATGTAGTCCCATTTGTTTATTTTTGCTTTTGTTTTCCTTGCCTGAGGAGACATATCCAAAAAAACATTACTAAGATGATGTAAAAGAGTGTACTGCCTGTTTTATTCTAGAAGTTTTATGGTCTCAGGTCTTACATTTAAGTCTTTAATCCATTTTGAATTTATTTTTGTGCATGGTATGAGAGAGTAGTCCAGTTTGTTTCTTTTGCATGTAGCTGTCCAGTTTTCCCAACACCATTTGTTGAAGAGACTGTCATTTCCCCATTGTACAATATATTCTGTCTTCTTTGTCATAGAGTAATTGCCCGTGTAAGTGTGGGTTCATTTCTGGGCTCTCTATTCTGTTTCATTGATATTTATGTCTATTTTTGTGCCAGTACCATACTGTTTTGATTACTGTAGCTTTGTAGTATAGTCTGAAATCAGGAAACATGCTACTCCCAGTTCTGTTTTTCTTTCTTCAGACTGCTTTGGCTATTCGGGATCTTTTGTGTTCCCATACAAATGTTAGGATTATTTGCTCTAGTTCAGTGAAAAATGCCATTGATATTTTGACAGGGAATGCATTGAATCTGCAGATTGCCTTGTGTTGCTGGTCATTTTAACAATACTAATTCTTCCAACCCATAAGCACTGTGTATCTTTCCATTTGTTTGTGTCATCTTCAGTTTCTTTCATCAGTGTCGTAGTTGTCAGAGTACAGGTCAGTTACCTCCTTAGATTTATTCCTAGGTATTTTATTCTTTTTGATTTGATTGTAAATATGGTTGTTTTCTTAATTTCTCTTTCTGATAGTTCATTGTTAGTGTATAGAAACACAACAGACTTCTGTATATTTGTATTCTGAAACTTTACTGAATTCATTCTTGAATTCTAGTAGTTTTTTGGTGGCATCTTTAGGATTTTCTATGTATAACATTATATCATCTGCAAACAGTAACAGAGTTAACTTTTCCCTTTCCAGTTTGGATTCCTTTGATTTTTTTTTTTTCCTTGTCTGATTGCTGTGGCTAGCACTTCCAATATTATGTTGAATAAAAGTGGTGAGAATGGGATTCTTGTCTTGTTCCTGATCTTAGAGCAAATGCTTTCAGCTTTTCATTGTTGAGTATGTTAGCTGTGGGTTTGTCATATATGACCTTTATTATGTTGAGATATGTTCCCTCTCTACCCACTTTGTAGAGAGTTTTTATCATAATTGGATGTTGAGTTTTGTCAAAAGCTTTTCCTGCATCTATTGAGATGATCATGTGATTCTTATTCTTCAATTTGTTGATGTGGTGTATCACATTGATTGGTTATGGATATTAAGCCATCTTTGCATCCCTGGGGTATATCCCACTTGATCATGGTGTATGATCCTTTTAATGCATTGTTGAATTTGGTTTGCTAATATTTTGTTGAGGATTTTGCATCTGTGTTCATCAGTGATATTGGCCTGTAATTTTCTTTTTTGGTGATGTCTTTGTCTGGTTTTGGTATCAGGGTGATACTGGCTTCATTAAATGAGTTTGGAAGTGTTCCTTCCTCTGCAATTTTTTGGAATTGGTTGAGAATGATAGGTGTTAGCTCTTCTGTAAGTGTTTGGGAAATCCACCTGTGAAGTTGTCTAGCCCAGACTTCTGTTTGTTGGGAGTTTCTCTAAATTGCTGATTCAGTTTCATTAATGGAAATTGGCCTGCTCATATTTTCCCGGTTCAGCCTTGGGAGAGTGCACGTTTCTAGGAATTAGTCAATTTCTTCTAGGTCGTCCATTTTATTGGCACTTAGTTGACCATAGTAGTCGCTTGGGATCCTTTGTATTTCTGTGGTGTTAGTTATAACCTCTCTAGTTTCATTTCTGATCTTATGCATTTGGACCCTTCTCTCTTTTTTTCTTGATGAGTCTGGCTAAAAGTTTATCAATTATGTTTATCTTTTCAAAGAACCAGCTCTTAGTTTCATTGATCTTTTTTTTTTTTTTGTCTCTACTTCATTTATTTCAGCTCTGAGCTTTATTATTTCTTTCCTTCTAATAACTTTGAATTATGTTTGTTCTTCTTTTCCTACTTCCTTTAGGTATAAGGATAGGTTGTTTATTTCAGATTTTTCTTGCTTCTTGGGGTAGGCTTGTATAGCTATAAACTTCCCTCTTCTAGATTCTTACTTCTCTTCCATTGAAATGTCTACCTGTGTATCATCTATACTATATTGTCTATATCTATATCTATCTCTATTCAGATTTTCTATTTTTTCTTGAGTCATTTGTCAGTTTCAGGCCCTCTGCTATCTTCTGCCTCAAGTCACAGAAACAAACAGCAAAGAATTTTTTTTTTCTTTTTGTGGAAAGTAGTGTTAGAGGCTAAAATCTTGACTCCAGGGCTACACATAAATATTTGTGGTGGCCCTGAGTTCACATTGATTCCTTCCCAATTTAATTCGATTACTATTAGGTCATTAAAAATTTTAATTCTAATATTTAAAACACCTGAATTTCTTATTTTCTACAATATATTTACTTAAATTTGTTGAATCTTTGGCCGTAAATTAGTTATGTGTCCTTTTTTATGATCCCCATGTGTTCCATTGACTCTCATCTAGATGCTTTGCTGGTGACTACTGAGTAGGTGGTTTACAAAAGGGACACAGATACCAACAACCACGAAAAGGTGCCAAACCTCCCTATTAGTGGACAAACGCGTACACATCATTCTCTGACCGTCCTGTTGGCATATATCTTGAGAAGGTTTATACAAAGGAGTTTTGGCAAGGAATCACAGAGACTAGACTCTGAGATGTCAGTATTTTGTGTCTCAGAAAGTGACTGAAGGGAGACAGTTTCTGGAGGGCCCTTTGTCCTTGTGTGTATCACAAGCTTTAAAAACGTTTAGGCACCTGGCTTAAAATGCTGCTCTTTAGCACTTATCTTCAGGAAACAATCAGATAAGCATTACATTTATGTACAGAGGATGTTCATTACATCATTAATTTAAATAATTAACAATTGGAAGCACCCCAAATGCCCAATAATAGATGATTTAGTAAATCAGTTATTGTACTTCTACACATAGTAGAGTATTAGGTAGCAATTAGTGTTTATAGGAATGATTCATGACATGGAAAAATGAGCCCAGAATATGAGGTCAAAACACAGGTAAAAACAGCATATTTGATATAAAATATAGGGGTGTGTGTGTGTGTGTGTGTGTGTGTGTGTGTGTGTATTTTAAAGGCCTCAAGGAGGTACAACCAAAGGTTTATGGTGTCTATTTCTGAGAACTGGGATCACAGCTGAAACCTGATTTCACACATTTCTGAATTTTCTAAATTTTCCTAAATGAACATACACTGCTTTTATAGTCATAGGAGAAATAAGATTTTTTATATTAGAGAAGAATTATGTGAAAATTAGTCTGATCTTTTATATGCAGAAACATCATTCTAAGCATAAAAGCAACGCAAGTAATTTCAAATAATAGATAAGTTTGATTTTCATAGACACGTTTCTTTGAATATCAGTAAACAGTATTAAAAGCTAAAACAAGCTGTTATGAACATTTTCTGCAAATATTACAGACAAATATAGTACGTTGTTCTGAAAACATATGTAATCTGTCTCATTTTTAAAGAAGTATATGTAAATGCATGTTACAATGAGAAACTACCAGGAGAAAATATACTCTACTGCTGTCAGTGCTTCTGTCTGGGAATTGGAAGTACTTTTAAATATGTCTCTTGTGCTTTTCTGCACTTCCTAAATTTTCTGCACAGAGAATAGGCACATGTCCTGCGAGGATCTAAAATTGTTGTCGTAAAGAGCAGGGCTGAGCACATGGCTTCTGTCCCTGCCAGGACCTGCTGTTGCTCAGCACCTGCACTCCTGGGGAGGTCCAGGGCAGGGGCGTGCACAATGACTCTCTACCACTGAGTCAAACGCTTGTATTCAGGGAGTTGTCTAGAAAGTCTAGTAGATGTACTTTAGGCAACTTCAATACCCTGGTGAAAGGCCAAGCAGATTTCTTGTGTCTGATTCTGGTAATGAGAGTGACCCACTCAGAAAACTGAGAGAGTAAAAATAACAAAGTTTAAAATTTTAATTTAATAAGTCCCTGTACTGAGATTGAAACAAAATCCTTTTGTCAATTCTTGCAAGTTGGTAGTGAATAAAGCCCATCAGCATAACTTAAAAAGACTGAAACATGGGTGTGCACATCTGTATTCATGTACATCGAGTGTGAGCTATCGTAAATAGGAAAATGAAACAAAAAATTACCTCATCCCGGGACGTGGGTGGCTGCTGTGAGCATGACACTGAACTTCTAAGTGGAGGAAATTTGCAGTCGGGTGTGGGGACGGGTGAAAACCTGCTCTCGCAGGCCAGGGAGCACGCCTGGCACGGCATGCAGGATGATGCGAGGCCAGAGGTCAGGCAAGGGGCTCCCGGGCTCTTGGCCTCTGCGTTCCTTGATGATCATGTCACCACCATGCAGTGGCCTTGAGATGCTAGTTTTTGATGTGGAGGAGTAAAGAAGTTCAACCCCTGGCTTCCTCCTTCTCTTTTCTGCTGAGACCATCACCAGGAGTGTAATTACTTAGAAATGGTAATTGAATTGGTGGATTCTGTGATAGGAATGAAGCTGAATCATCCTTGCCCGTCCTCCCCCCAGAAGCTCTTTTAAACTCTAGTTACCCCAACTTCTTGTTGGCACTGCAGGACTCTGAAAGTGCTCTGTTGGAGGGGGTGAGTTAATGAGACACTCCATCCCCCAGTCTGGGGAAGTTTGGTCCTCTTGAAGTCAGATCTTTGCTATGGCCTATTTAGTTTTGGGTAAAAGCAGTGGCATTCGCTCTTCTTCCTTTATTGAGATCTGTCATGGTGTGCGTTCCCATTTAGCAAGAAATGGGACCGTGAGCAGATCCTGAGGATCTGCAGTTCCAAGGGTGTCCCGGTGTGAGACCACCAGCGCTACCCCGAGTCATCATTAAGAGGAGAAAGGGTGTTTGAGGCTATAGACTGCGTAGGTTCACCTGGGGAAGGGAGCGTAGTCGGTGGGGAGGAGCCTGTGGCTGGAGCTGCCGGAGGCGGCCCAGTGCTCTTGCCCCAGCCCCTGCTGTGCACTCTGAGGCCTTGGCAGTGCCCACCCCGCTCACTTTCCCGGGGCCCTGTGCTTCCTCCCCTCTGTGCATTGAAAGCTGCTGGGCGCACTTGATCCAACCTGGGCTTCCTGGCCCTGGTGCACTGCCTCCCTCTGGGAAGTTTGTCTCTCCTTAGATTTCTTCCATCTTGACAGTCAGGATTTGGAAGAGTATCTCCATGTGACCTGCATGCATGCCCCACTCCTGTGCTGGGTTCTGGCTGGTCTGGATGACATACTTTCCTCTTTTCCCACCAGCCTATCTTTTCATGTGCTTATTTGCCATCAACATGCTTTCTTTGGCGAAGGATTTGATCAACCATTTTGCCCATTTAAAAAATTAGGTTGTTTGTTTTCTTGTTGAGTTCGAGGGTTCTTTATATATTCTGGATACAGTTCTTAATGGAGTACATGTTTTGCAAATATTTTCTCCTAGTTTGTAGCTTGACTTCTCATTTTTATGTATATTTTGAAGATCAGAGGTTTGAAATTTTCATGACATCCCACTTATCAGTTTTTTTCTTTTATACATCATGTCTTTTGTATCATACTCAAGAATTCTTTGTAAAACTGGAGGTCTGTAAGATTTTTATTCTCATTTCTCTTATTCTTTCTTTGGAAGTTTTATATTTTGGCTGTTACATTTAAGTCTATGATATATTTTGAATTAATTTTGTATCGGATGTGAAGAAAATGTCAAAGTCCTTTTTTTTTCCTTTTCTTTTTTGTATATGGTATCTAGTTGTTCTAGCACCATTGATTAAAAAGAGTATCCTTTACCCCTTCAGTTGCCTTGGAACCTTTGTCAGAAGTCAATTGACCATATATCTGTGTGTTTTAAGGGAACCTGGAATTTGACTTAATCAGGAACGGTAAGACAGGCAGATATGGAAGTGACTGGCATGAAGGAAGAAGTTTATACTCACAGATCTTTATACTCCTAGAAACAGGAGGCAGGGTGGGGCATTCAGGGCCACATGGGGAAGCACCAGGGTCAGTCAGGAGTCAGAGAATAGGTGAGGCAGGGTCAGCAGACTTAAGATTGGCTAGTTTGAATAATTTCAGCAGGCCCATGGGCATGATGTCTGGTACCTGACCCTAGGGTGATTAGGTCGGGTGGATAGTGGCCCAGAGAGTGAGGGCCCCACAGAGGAGGTGGTTGGGGTGTGGGCTCTGAATTGGATGGTTTGTATTTGAAAGGTGCCCCCAGGGTGAGTTGTTTATCCTACCTCTAGAAATTGGCTAACTCTGGGAGGGCTGTTCCTCCTGAATCAGCAAGGCCCAGATGTGAAAGCACAAGAGCACGAAAAGTTAAAAAGCAAAACAAAACATGGTTAACAACATGCGGACTATTTCTGGACTTGCTATTCTGTTCCTTTGATCAATTTATTTATCTTTATGACTGTAGCTTTATAATAAATCTTGGAATAACTTCTCCTACTTTGTTCTTTTTCAAAGTTGTTTTGGCTGTTTTATTTTCTTTGTTTTAGCCTGCTCTGATTTTGATTGAGATTGCATTGAATTGATAGATCAGCTTGGTGCAATTGACATCTGGTTGGACAGAAGTGCTAAGAGGGGACATCCTTGCTTTGTCCCTGATCTTAGGGGAAAGCATTCAGTCTTTTACCCATATGTGTGACTTTAGGTGTAGGTTTTTACTAGAGGCCCTTTATCAGGTTCAAAAAGTGCTCTTATATTCCAAGTCTGGTGAGGATTGTTTTTCATGAGTGGTATTGAATTTTGTCAAATGCTTTTTCTGTATCTTTTGAGATCATTATATAGTTTTTCTTTTTTTCTGTCTATGTGGTCCACGCATATAAACGGTCTCAGGCATACCTCAGAGATACTGTGGGTTTGGGTTCAGACCACAGAAATAAAGCAAATATTGAAATAAAGCAAGTCACATGAATTGTTTCTGTTTCCCAGTGCATATAAAAGTTATGTTTATACTATACTTTAGGCTATTAAGTGTGCAATAGCATGCTGTCTAAAAAGCAATGATACCTTAATTTAAAAATATTTTATTGCTAGAAAATGCTAATCATCATCTGAACCTTCAGCGAGTTGTAATCTTTATGCTGGTGGAGGGTTTGAAATATTGCAAGAATTACCAAAATGTGACATAGACACATTAAGTGAGCAAATGCTATTGCAAAAATGGCACTGATAGACTTACTTAATGCAGGGTTGCACAGACCTTCAATTTGTAAAAAACACAGTATCTGTGAAGCACAATAAAGTGAAGTGCAATGAAATGAGGTTGGCTGTATCTTGATTTTTTTTTTTTTTTAGTATAAAATCAATTGCTTTTCTGGATTGAAATCTACTTTGTCATGATGTATTTTTTTTATATTGTGTGATTGGATATGCTAAAATTTAAGAGTTTTTGCCTCTGTATTTATGAGGAGTATTGGCGTGTTTACCTGTAGTGTCTTTTTTTGGTTTTGGTATCAGGTTAATTCTTGTCTCATGGAAGGATTTGGAAAGTGTTCTCTTATATTCAATTTTCAGGACAAGTTACTAAGAAATTGGTATTATTTCTTCCTTGAGTGTTTCTTCCATTGAAGCCATCTGGATTGGCTCTTCTTTTTGGTGGGGAGGTTTTTAACTTGAATACATTTAGAGTTATCTGGTTTTCCTTGAGTGAGTTTTGATAGCTTTATTGTTCTAAGAATTCCATTTAAGTTGTTAAATTTATTGGCATGCAATAGTTCCTAACATTCCCTTATTATATTATATTTATTTTCTTTTTACTGAAGTGAAATTCACATACTACACAATTAATCATTTTAAAGTGTACAATTCAGTGACATTCAGTGAATTCAACAGTGTTGTGCAACCACCACCCAGTTTTAGACTTTTCAAAGTCTGAGACTTTTTCATCACCCCAGAGAAACACCCCACACCCACTAAGTAATCCCTCTCCATATTGCCCTTTCCTCATCATCTGGACACAACTAATCTGCTTTCTATCTCTGTGGATTTACCTATCCTGGGTATTTCATGGAAACGGGATCATACAATATGTGACCTTTTATGTCTGGCTTCTTTCTTTGAGCATAATGCTTTCAAGGTTCATCTGAGTTGTAGCATGTATCAGCACTTCACTGCTTTTTATGGCCACAGAATATTCCATTGTTTGGACATATTACAATTAGTTTATCCATTCATTCATTGATGGACATTTGGGTTGTTTCCGCATTTTGGCTGTTGTGAATAATGATGCTATGAACAACATCTGTTTGATTCTCTCTTTTCAGTTCTTTTGGATGTATACCTAAGAGTGGAATTGCCAAGTCATATGATAATTCTGTGTTTTGCTTTGTGAGGAACTGGCAACTGTTTTCCACAGAGGCTGTACAGTTTTACATTCTCACCAGTAATATATGAAGGTGCTTATTTCTCCATGTCCTCACCAACACTTGAATGTATATTGTGTTGTTATTTATGGAGTGCCCTAGAAATGTCAGTTATGTGAAGCTGGGTGACAGTGTTGTTTGAGTTCCCTATAGCTTTTACTGACCTTCTGTCTAGTTGTTTTGACCCCTTTATTAGTATGTAATGCCTTTTTTTATAGACTTCTGATAATATTCTTTGCACCGACATCTACTTTTTCTGATGTTAATATAGCCATTCCAACTTTCTTTTGATCAAGGTTAGCATGGTACATCTTTTTCCATCCCCTTTATTTTAATCTATTTGTATATTTATTTTTAAAGTGGGTTTCTTATAAATATTGTATAGTGAGGTCCTGTTTTTTATCCAGTCTTAAAAATCTCTGTATTCTCATTAGGTTGTTTTAGACCACTTATACTTAATATGATTATTGATATGATTCAATTTAAATCTATCATTTTGCTATTGGTTTTCTACTTGTCCCATTTGCTATAAGATCCTCTTTTTTTTTTTTTGACTTATTTTGGGTTGAGTACTATTTATGATCACTTTCATCACCTTTACTAACTTATTAGCTATATCACTTTGTTTTTAGAAGTTGCTTTGGGATTCGTTGCATATATCCTTAAGTTATCACTGTCTGTCTTCAATTAATATTATACTAGTTCACTTATAGTATAAAACCTAAAATCTGCCATCTCACTTCTCGTGGCCTTTATGTTACTGTGTCATGCCATTTTACTTCTACACTGCTATAAACCCCACAATACATCGTCATTATTTTTGCTTTAAATAGTCCATTATCTTTTAAAACAATCTTACAGATTAAGAAGAAAGGCTCATATTTATTCATGAATTTTGTTTCCAGTGCTTTTCATTTCTTTTTATAGATCTAGATTTCCTTCTGATATCATTTTTCTTTTGTATGATGGACTTACTTTAATATTACTTGTAGTTCAGAAGGGTCGGTGGTGAATTATTTTAGCTTTTGTTTATTAGAGAAAGTCTACATTTTGTCTTTGTATTTGAAAGTTGTTTTCACTGTTCATGGTATTTCAGGTTGACAGTTTTTCCTTCATTACTTTAGAGATGTCATCCCATTGACTTCTGGCTTGCATTGTTTCTGGGAAGTCCTTATCCGCCACGTCTGTGTTTGTCCCTCTGTACGTAATGTTCTTTTTTCTCTGGCTGCTTCTAAGATTTCCTCTTTGGGTAAGTTGATTACGATGTAACTTGATTTGATTTTCTTCATGTTTTCTTTTGCTTGGGGATTGTTGACCTTCTTGGCTTTATGGGTTCATAATTTTCATCAATTTTTGAAATTTTTTGTCATTATTTCTTTAAATACATTTTTGTCCCATCCTGTTCTTCCCCCCTGAGTTTTCAATTACACAGATATTTCTGTGTTTTTAGGGAAGAGGGAGTCTTTCCCTGTGTCTCATTTGAGATCGTTTCTGTCTGCATGGGTTGTTTTGCCTGCACATTGCCTAATCTTTCCTTTTCTAGTGCAATGTGATGTTAATGCCATCTAGTGTATTTTTCATTTCAGATATATTTTGCATCTCTAGGTGTTTGATTTGGGTCTTTTTAAAAATGCTTTTCATGTCTCTCCTACATGTTATGCTTTCCTCTATCTTCTGGAACATATACAATGTGTTTATAATGGCTGTTTTAAGGACCTTATGTGCTAATTATTTCCTTGGGTAATTTTCTGGTTCTTTTTCTTACTGATCAACTATCCTCATTATGAGATATATTCTCATGCTTCTTTGCATCCATGGTATTTTTTAAATGAATGAAAGACATCATGATTGTATATTGTGGGGCTCTGTATCCTTTTAAATATTTTAAACTTTCCTCTTCAAATGTATTTGTTACTTGGACAGTTTAGACCCTTCAGTGGCTTGTTGAGCATTGTTAGGCTGTACCTAGGTTAGTCTGGTGCTCATGTGCCCCTGCCACCGGGGCTGTGCTCTTCCAAGTGCCAAGCCCAGTGGCCCCCGTGTCACAGGTTCCCTAGTCTGGCTGTTGGGAGTGTGGTCCGTTCCTGGAGCTGCGGCAGTCACAGCGATCCTTTGTCCTGCTTCTCGCTGCTGCGCCTTCCCTGGCCTCAGGCACACGCGCTGGTCAGTGTCCTGGCAACGACCCAAGCGAACCCCTACCCGTCTCTGGAGCGTTTCTCAGCTCTCTCCTTTCTGGTCCTCTGCCCTGCTGATTCTCGCTGCTATTGCCTCCTTGAACCTCAGCTGTTTCCTCATCTCAGGACTCCCCCAGGTTTGCCTAGGTTCCCCCTTCCTGCACTGTGGCCTCATAACCCTCCCAGAGCTGTAGGCTGGGCAACCAGGATGCATCACATGCGTTTCCTCCCTCGGAGTCATTGTCCTGTGCTCCCTGTTGTCCCATGTCTGAACACCCTTGTCTCATGTCTTTTGGCTGGTTCTTCATTGTTTGAGGCTGGAGAGTTCCTCCTCTTCTGTCATGGCTGGAAGTGGATGTGTCTAACGTTCGCCTGGTCTTCAGTCCTCACTGGACAGACGCCTCTGGGCTGCCTGGATGAGGCTCGGGCAGAGCTATTTACCTGCCCGTAGAGTCTGCACAGGCCGGGCTCGGAGGTCCTGCTGTCTGGGCAGAGCACTCTTCAGACTTGGAACTGAGACCATGTGGGTGGACATCTGGGTGGGGGGTCCTACCTACACCTCATCGTGGGCTTCTCCTTACTGCTTCCTACAGACTTAAAGGGGTCTGGGGGTCAACGCTGCCCTAGACTTCCATCAGGTTTAGGACCGTGGGCCAGGGTTCAGGGGAGCCTGGGCTCTGAGCGTTAATTGGTATCTTTTAAGTTCCAGACGCAGTTTAGAATCTAACCACCTTTCATGGAATTTTTTCTCTTGGAGACTGCCTTTCTCCTTCCAAATAACTGATTTATGACTACATTCTTTTAAAAATTTATTTAGTTTGATAAGACTTGATATCTAAGATGATAGACCATTCCTTGGGTTATTTTCTACCTATGATTTCCAGTTATAATAACTTTTTTAACCTGTTTACAGGGCTGCCTACAGACAGAGAAGCTCTTCCCATGGTTCCATGTAAGTAGTCTTCTTATGATGCCGTTGGAGAGGTATGTCTTTAAATTAAGGGATTCTTTCCACGTCAGTTGAGTTGTAAGGTCTTGCTTGCGTATGAAGCCATGTGTCTTGCTGACTCTCCTTATGGCCTGGTTTCATGTCACATGAGGCATGTGTTACAGGTCAGGTGCAGCAGCAGTGTCCGTGATGTGCACGTTATCCCTTCTGGCTTCTGTAGAACCAATATTTAAAAAGAGGGAGTTTCCTCCTTTTGTTCTAACCTTTCTTCTTCAGAGTCAACCTGACTAAACTGTCCAGCAGGGGCCTGGGAGCCAGTTGTTAGCATGGGCTGAGTGGACGGTGCCTTTGTCCCGTGTTACAGCAGTGACAAGTGTGTGCTGTGGCCGTGATGGCATCGTGTCCAGGCCCCACGGACACCTCTTTGTGGCCGTGACTCCAGTTTTGCAAAACTACCTTGAAAGGATTCCTTTTAAATTTATCCTTAAGATGCCTTTGTTTTTCTACAGCTTATAACTGTTATTTTCTAGAAGTGTTCAGTGGTCTTGCCCAGAAGGCTGGTGTGTTCAGGCTGGCGGCTGATGTCATGCAGTGCCGGCTGTGCTCACACGAGCCCCTCACCGCGCCCTGCAGGGCAGGTGCTTTTGTTCTGCCCACTTCTCAAGGCTCGGGGAGACGACGTCTCTGTGCTTGTGGGTGGTGAGACGGGGGTCTGAGCCAAGGCCTCTGACCTCACGGGCCCGCGTCCACATTGCGATGGCAGGATAAGTGGGAGCTGCCTTGATGACGGGATGTGGGCTCCAGACTCGGTGTCTGCCCTTCTCTTCCTGGTGGCCTTGACTGCAGCCCCGAGAGGCCACCGCGGGGTCCTGGGCTCAGCCCATCCTGATCGGAGAGCGCTCGCTATGAGCACCACAGTGACCTTCCGGTCTTGTCGCCAGCAGTCCCCTCAGGAGACACGAGAGACGGTGGCGAGGAGTCAGGGAGCATGTGCACACGGAGACTTAGGGCGGGTGGGTAACTGGACGCCCTATAGTTGAAGGGGAAAGTTCTTAGGTAACAAATTGCTTGAGCAAAGACCTTAATTGCGCTTTCATTCATTCAGTACATATTGATAGGGCCAGCCACGCTTCTGGAATCCCAGCTTCCTGTATTACATCTGTGGGGGTCACACAACATAAAAGTAATAAGCAGATGCATCACGTAGTGTGCCGGGTGGTGAGCTTGCCAGGGAGGAACAGAGAAGGGTCGGGGTCAGGGCTGCACGGGCAGTGGATGGGGGTCAGGGCGGCCCCTGGGAAGGGGCATCTGAGCAGAGCCTTGGAGGCACCGGGGTGGCCCCTGTGAGTGGTGGCAGGTGAAGGGCTCCAGGCCCAGGGGAGCCAGCGAGCGTAGGGGCGGGGCCCAGAGATGAGGGCAGCGGGGATACACGGGGGCCCTTGCTCACTGCGGGCAACGCTGCTGAGTGTGGGAGCGGCGAGCGGGTAGTCTTTTTTCTCCGTGTTGGATTGTTTTTGCAAACTAAAGCTGTTATAATACCTGCTTCTTAGAGGACATCCAAATCCCAACTGGCTTGGGACCAACTTTGTAATTGTGCAAATCTGGATCTAATTTTCACAGAAATCCCGAGGGAAGGGCCTCTGGAACTCAGGCATATAAACAACACCCTGTGAGTGCTGGGCCTCTCTCCCCTAGACTTTGGTGTCGCCCACATCCCTCCCCCTGGCAGGCCGGGCAGTCTGACCGGCCTGCAGTTCTGGAAACAGCCAGCATGCTTGGGTGGGGCGGGCTGGCCCAGGCTGCTCCCCCTGTGCGTGTGCATGGCCCCAAGGGCCTAGTGTGGGCGCTAGAGGAGGCCCCGGCACCCAGGCAGAGGCAGAGATAGCCGGGCAGTGCGAGCTGGCAGGACTGTGATTCTACAGGACTGCAAATCCCCTGAGGCTTGGTTAAGGAAAGGCAGCAGGCTTTTTATAGGGCACCTGTGGCCTCTTCTGTGAGCGGGGAGGGAGCTGTTAGGGGCACTGAGCTGGTTGGAACAGAGATCAGTCCGCTTCCATTGGCAATCTCGATCTCGATTGAACCCTGCAGAGTCTTCCTGTGGGATTCCTGGGTGGGAGTAGGGGGTGATGAGCCAGAAGGGAACTCATCTGCAGTGGATGTTCCCCAGAGGACGTGGTGGCTCCGGAAGAACTTGTTTTTCCATTTGCACATCTTCCGAGAACTTTCCACACTTCCTTAGAGTCGGGCAAAGGGCAGTCTTCCGTGGAGCAGCTGCAGATAGGCCTTTCCCCGCCGCCCTGCGTGCCTGTGCTCACATCCGGCTGGGACCCTGACCCCGGTTTGTTTAGCGGGGACCTGGGCTCCCACAGCCCGCCCCACGCCCCCGCCCATCTCGGGGCTAGGCCTTCGGCCACACTAAGATCAGGGAATCAGCAAATAGTGATAATGAAAACCTTGTTGAAATTTTTATTTACTTTGAAGTCTTTTATTCTTTGTAATACTGAGAAAGATTATTGGCTTTCTAGGCTGCCCACCCCCGGCCCTGCATTAAGATAACGACTTTCACTACACAATTGGAAAATATGAAAAAGAACTTTAAAACTCACCTATAGTGAGGGCAGACAGAGCCCCCCGACCGGGACTCCTCCATCAGGGCCTCCTTCCCCCCACACTACCCGCGTCCTTCTTGGTGACCCTCCACCTGCAGCCTGCGGTTCACGGGGCAGCCCTGTAATCACCTTCTCACAAACACCCCTGGTCCTTCCTGTCCCTCCACTGTCCCCTCCATGCAACAGCAGTGTGGTGTTGCCCAGGAGACCATGCAGCCCTGAAGACTGGCCAAGGGCCTGGGGGACCCCAAGCCCGCCCCAACCCAGCCTCGCCTCAACCCCTAGTAAGGTGTGCTTTTATCTGAGGCCCTTCTTGTGCATCTGATCTTTCTTCCTCAGATTTCTAATGTAATCAGGTTTCAGCCTCTGCTGATGACCGCGCCTCGTAATTCAAGGAGAAAAGCGGAAATAGGAAAATTGTGGAAAGCCTGATTAAAAAGCAGTCAGACTCTCAGCCCCCGCTCCCACACCTGGACAAACCGCTTCCCCACCCTGGCTGCAGGCTGGAGGGTGGAGCGGAGGCCCCGGGCACAGCAGAGGGGACTGTCCTAAACAGGAGGTGGGGCCGCGCTCAAGTGGATCTGGAGCCCTGTGGCCCCAGCCCCTACCCAGCCGGCCCCCAGAGCACTGGCAGCCTGGCGTGGGCCTTTGGGCGCGGCTTGGTGGAGCAGGCAGGCTGACGGGCTCAGGTGCTGCCACTCGGGTGGTGGGGCAGGGGGATGAGGCTCCAGGAGTAGATCATGGGCTGCCTCCTGCTGTGCTTGAGGGGTCAGAGGCCGGTGGGTCCCTGGCTGAGAGTTTGGAGGTAAAGTAACACTAAGTACATAGAAAATTATGCAAACAAGCAAGCCTCTCACTCACTCCAGGAAACACATGTACAAGAGGGAGATGCAGTGTGAGGTGTGAAGAGCAGGTCCACGCTGCCTGTGGTCCCTGCTGACAGCCGGTGGGCGGAGGTGTAGCACTTGGAGGGATGGGGGGAGGGTGTGGGTGGGGTGGAGGTTCATCCTCAGGCTCTAGGAGGAAGCTAGTGGGTGACACACAAGATCCTGGAGTCAAGAAGAGCCGTACAAAGCCGGTCATTGGAACCGAGGAGAGAAATAGCAAAAGAGGGAAAAGGAGCAAGACGCCTGCGGGGCAGAGGGGGGCAGAGGGCCGGCGGCGCGGCTCCCCATCAGCTCTGTGGGACTCTGACTGTTAAAACTATGTACGTTTATAATTGTGTTAAAAATAAAAAGTAAAAGGTTATATTGCAAATGCTGTTTCACACCCCAGAATTTGAAAGCAGTCCCCCAGCCCCTCCGCTGTCTGCTTCTGCCGGGCCGAGCTCCCCTGCATGGCCATCTGGCCCTCCCAGCGGGGCTGTGTCTTCACCACTTGGCCAGACCGTGTGGCCCCTGCCTTGCCGAATCCGGTAGATCTTTCTCCTTGGGGAGCTGAGCGCTGCAGCTTGAGGCCAGCAGGGCCGCCCCTTCTGGTGTGTTCTTTCAAAGGCTCCAGGACCCTGTGCTCTCCTGGTTTTGCATGTTTGTTGTGCGTCACCTCCTCCTCCTTCCCCCGCTCCCCACCACGCGTGAGCCCGCCTTGACGCACAGCACATTCTCGGTGCTCAGAGAGGACCCCGCTGATGGTCGGTGCTTGGGGACTACGGGGTCCAAGGCACTGCTGCGGACATTTTGGTCTGTTTCACTCCAGGTTCTGCCTCTGGGGTTAAGCTGCATGCATACTTCTGTGCTCTGCTTTTAAACAGAATGGTATACGGCAAAATGTTCCACGTTACCATTTGAAAACATTATTTTTAAAAGGTTGCATAGTTTCCACTATATGGATGTAGGTGTTATTTTGTTCAATCACTCCACTTCTGTTCAATATTTGGATTGTTTTCAGATCTGGCACTAGTACCGGTAGTCGTGAGGTGAGTTTCCTTGTGCATAATACGTCAGTCTCCTCCTTCCCGAGGCAGTATTGCGGTATTTGCCCACGTGCAATCCCGGGTCAGAGGAGAGGGACATTTTAAAAGAGGCGTAATGTGCGATCGCCCAGTCGCTCTCGAGACGGTAGATTATGGCAGCTTGAGTGCCTGGGCTCCTGGCCCCTGAAAACCTGGGGCTTTATGTGTCTCTAAAAGCCGAAAAGAAGTACAAGCGGGTTGAGCTTTTCAACTAGAGTTGGTGTGTCCTTCCTCGTGTTTCACTGAAGACATTCAGCTTTTATGTTTGCGGCTCTTATTTTCCCCAAAGAGTCGTTCACCTTTTAATGTGGCGTTGGCGTCTGGAGCCACTGCATCAGTATCTTCCTCTGTGACGTCATCTTCTATGGCACATGTACATTTGGAAAATGCTTTCCCCTCCTGAAATGTGGGTAGTCACTTCTGTTTTCTTCCCTGCTTTTACTTTTTGCATCGACATGTGTAATCCACTTGGGATTTAATTTGATATATGTTATTGGGTGAATATATGTTATTTTTGCTTACAGATATTGAAAACACTATTTATTAAAAGTTACTTCATTTTCCCAGTGATTTGTGCTGCTACTTTTGTCCTATGTGTGCATCTTATATGATAACGTTGTATATACTAGTGTCTATTTCCGAATTCTGGAACTGATCTGTTTGCTCTTGTGCTGGTGCACTGCCTTAATTATTTTAGTTTGATGGTATATTTATTTGGGCTATTCTTGGTACTCAATTTCTAGATGAACTTTAGGATGATTTTCAAGTTAGAAAGCTGATTAGACTGGGATTTCACTTCAGATGCATCAGCCTATGATTTAAATGGCAAACAGCTGATATTTTCGCAATATTCAGTTTTTAAAAGAGGAAGATATTCTATTTCTTCATTTATTCCGTTATTAGCCTTCAGTTACATTTTATAGCTTTCTTGCTGTAGGTTTTCTCTTTTGAGCTCTTTTCTAACTTATTTATAGTATCTATTTATTGGAATTGGCATTTTTCCTAGTACATTTCTCTAATATTTAATAATGTATAGGCAAGATATCAGTTTTTATGTATTGCATGCGGCCATGCTTTAACTGCAATAGGTCTGTCGGTTGAATTTTGACTTATTCCTGACCTGACCCAAGTGTTTTCACCGTGAACTTCACAGTGCTTGCCGTGGCTGGCTGGCTGGTGCGTCGTGTTCAGCAAGTCACACAAGTTTCCTGCTGCTGCTCTTCTATTAAGTTGTTTTTTGAAATCAAAACTAAAAGTTGCATTTTACTAAATGCTCATTACTGTTACTGAGATAGTCACAGGGTTTCCTCCTTTTATCTCTTAGTGTAGAGAATTCCAGTGATGGAATTCCAAGTGTTGATTCTTGGAATAAATCCTGTTAGGTCTTATTGATACTTTTTAATCTCTTCCAATTGTAATACCTTTTCAGTATTTTATTTGGGCTAGAATGAGGGTTAATAATAGGGTTAGGGCTGGAGTTCAGGTTAGTACTAGGATTGGGTTCGTGTGAGCACTAGTTATTGTAAAGGTTAGTGTGAGCATTACGGTTTGGACCAGGGTGATAGGCTCTGTACGTTTCTGTGTCCGACCCAAGGGAGAAATGCCCTGGGGCCTTAGGGAGCCTGACTCCGACCTGAGGGCAGCTACTGTGGAGCCGTGAGTACCGAGAGCAGCTGCTGAGCCCATGGGGGACAGGACTCTGCTGGCACACAGCGCGCCCCAAACACGGTGGCTTCAATGTGGTCAAGGCCGGTTCCCTTGGCTGTAACAGGCCTGGGGTGGATGGGTTGGGCTCCACGAGGCCCCCTGCCCAGAGGCCACGCCCACCCCACGCTCTGGGTGGCCTGTCACTCTGTGGTCCTCCCTTGCTCTGTTGTCTTGACCTCTAGCTGCAACTACTCAGCCGGTGGGAAACAGAAGGGTCGTGATGGAGGGCAAGCAGCTGCCTTTTCAGGATTAGAAGCCCGAGTCATACCAGCTGCGTCACAGTCCACAGGGCCGCTGTATGCTAACAGTGTTATGTGGCACCAAGTGGACTGCGGCAGTGTTAACGCAGGACAGCTGTATGCCGGCAGCGGTCTGCGGACCAGGTGTGCGCTAGCCGTGTGCCGCGGTGGTCCCACACCCCTGGAGGCTGGGCCAGCCCCGTGCAGCCACAGCTCTGCTGGCACGGAGGAGGGAGAGGGGTCTAGGAGAATGGCCAGCCGTCTGCACAGGCAGGGATGAGGCGTGTGAAATGTGAGGAGAGGACCGCAGAGGAGCCCACCGGCGGTGAGGGCGGGATGTCGGGAGGGAGGGAGCCCCACCTGGCCGCTTCCCACCCCCAGGAGCTCTGCCAGGGCCCTGTCCCGGGGTCTCGCTGGCAGCGGTTCTGGCATCTGTGGTGCATCCTCCTGCCCCCCCCCCGCCCCGCCACCCGCCACGCCAAGATAGCAGGGCCTGCAGGACGGGGCGGCAGTGGGCACCAGCCACTGTTGGAATCGTGGAGACGCAGAGCTCGTGCTCCGAGAGGCAAGGCGTTTCCCCATCCTCTGGAGGAGCTCGAGGAGCGAAGGAGAAGTGCGGGGGCTGCAGCCGGCGCGGGGCTGCTCTGCGGCTCCCCCGCCTCCCTTCCAAGGTTCTGACTCGCTCTTCCTTCCGCCAGGTGTCTCACAGACCCGGCACCTGCCCTGGGGCGCTGCCCTACTGGGCCCACCGAGGTCTTAAGGCACCCGTTCCCTCCCTCCTCCCTCCCTTCCTTCTCTTGGCTTTTCTTTCTTTTTCCGTCGAGCATGTTCAGTCTGGGCTCTTTTTTCTGCTCTTAGAGACGCTGGCGAGTGCTGTTGCCCCAGAGCAGCCTGGCGTGAAGGGCTGATAGGTTTTCATGGGATGACTCATTCCTTCCTCCCTCCACTGCCTGCGTGTGGCCAGGCTGTCTGGCGGCCCTGCGCAGAAGCAGTGATGGAGCTGAAGCTGTGTGGCTGGCCCCTGGGGCCGGGGAGGCGTGCGGGGCTGGAGGACGGGTGGCCGCTGGGTGTACTTCAGACAAGCGGGAGCCAGCCTCTCTGTGTGCTTTACTTACAAACGTGCCGCGCGTTCAGTAAGCAGCTGGCGGCTTAACCCTTGCTCTGGCGAGAGGGGTTAGGTGTGCCCCGGGGTGGAGGGCTGTGCCCCACCTTCAGCCCTGGTTGGGGCAGCCTGGTGTTTTCTTTACCGGGGAGTGTCTTGCACGGCCACAGGGCCAAGGATGCTTCTACTTCTCCAGTTAAACACACCAGCTCTGCTCATTCAGGCCTCCATGCTCTTTCTCCGGAACTCAAGTGGCACTTATGGGTTATACCATTGGGTTTAGCGCTTTGCCATCAGGGAGGCTGTCTTCTCTTTGATGTGAGGAGTAACCATTGGTACGCTCCAGTAACACTGAGCTGGAAAGAGGTTTTCAGTGTGGGCCTTCACCTTTTCCGAGAGCTCTGGCTGTTTCACTCTTTCAGGGCACAAGGCTGTCAGCCCCTGTAACCGAGTCCCTGTGCTTGATTTTACCCACCTGTCTCCCAGCTCTGCATCCTAGCACGCCTTTCTGAGCGCACGTGCTCCTTCTGTGTGGAGCTGAGGCCTCAGGCCACACCCAGCGGGCTGGAGCAGCTGGAGCGCAGCTGTCCCTGGGCGCACAGCAGTGAGCTGTTCTCATTGTCCCCTGTATTAATTCGGCAGAGTGTGGGTGAAAATCATGGGAAGAGAACCTTCCAGTAGGATCCCTCCTGGGCCAGTGGAGTCAGCCTGGGGGTCTGGAGACTGGTTCTGCTTCCAGCCCTTCTCCCAGATCACCCTGTGACCTTGGCACCTTGGCTAGGTCATTGTCCCCGTCTGTGCTGCTTCTCCATCTGTGAGACTGGGTCTCCTTACCTGTCCTGCCCAGTCCCAGAGCAGGAGGTTCAGGCCATTTAAGCTTCTACGGAGAGGGCAGGGAGCGTCAGGGTCTTTCCAGGGGTAAATGTAGGACCGTATGAGAAGATGGTCATAGTATTTGCTGTGTTCCAGGCAGAAGTTCCTCCCCGGGTCCCCACAATTCTCCAAGGCCTCTGATTAGCCTGTTCTGTCAGCAAAGAAACTGAAGTCAGCACCAGAGCAGAGTCAAGTCCAGAGCTCCCCTTCCAGACCTTCTCGTAACCCCTTCACTTCACCACTATTAAATGGTATGAAGTTCAGACTTCAAGTCTCATGGCCAGGTTATCTTCCAGGAAATTGGGCCATTTTCCGTTTCCACAAGCAGTCTTGGAGAGTGCCTGTTATAGCCCAAGGTAACACTGTGCGCTGGTGCAAACGGTTTTTCTTTTTGTTTTTTTCTCTATCAGTGAAGTTGAAGTTTTTTTTTTTTAATTGAAGTATAGTTGATTTACAATGTTGTGTTAATTTCTGCTGTATAGCAAAGTGACTCAGTTTTACATATATATACATTATTTTTTAAATATTCTTTTCCATTACAGTTTATCATAGGATATTGAATACAGTTCTCTGTGCCATACAGTAGGACCTTGTTTTTTATTCATTCCATATATAATAGCTTACATCTGCTAACCCCAACTTCCCACTCCATCCCTCCCCCAGTCCCTTCCCCCTTGGCAGCCACAAGTCTGTTCTCTACGTCTGTGAATCTGTTTCTGTTTCATAGATAGGTTCATTTGTGTCATATTTCAGATTCCACATATAAGTGATAGCATATGGTATTCGTCTTTCTCTTTCTGACTTACTTCACTCAGTATAATAATCTCTAGTTGCATCCATGTTGCTGCAAATGGCATTAGTTCGTTCTTTTTTATGGCTGAGTAGTGTTCCATTGTATATATGTATCACATCTTCTTTATCCATTCATCTGTCGATGGACATTTAGGTTGTTTCCATGTCTTGGCTATTGTAAATAATGCTGCTGTGAACATTGGGGTATATGTATCTTTTTGAATTAGAGTTTTGTCTGGATATATGCCCAGGAGTGGGATTGCTGGATCATATGGTAATTCTATTTTTTGTTTTCTGAGGAATCTCCATACTGTTTTCCAGAGTGGCTGTACCAACTTACATTTCCACCAACAGGGTAGGAGGGTTCCGTTTTCTCAGCATCCTCTCCAGCGTTTGTTATTTGTAGAGTATTTAATGATAGCCATTTTGACTGGTGTGAGGTGGTACCTCATTGTAGTTTTGATTTATATTACCCCTATAATTAGAGATGTTGAGCATCTTTTCATGTGCCTATTGGCCATTTGTATTTCTTCTTTGGAGAATTGTCTCTCTAGGTCTTCTGCCCATTTTTTGATTGGGTTGTTTGTTTTTTTGTTGTTGAGTTGTATGAGCTGTTTGTATATTTGAAATTTAAGCCCTTGTCTCGCATCATTTGCAAATATTTTCTCTCAGTCTGTAGATTGTGTTTTCATTTTGTTTGTGGTTTCCTTTGCTGTGCAAAAGCTTGATTAGGTCCTATTTGTTTATTTTTGTTTTTATTTCTATTGCCTTGGGAGACTGACCTAAGAAAACATTAGTAGGATTTATGTCAGAGAATGGCAAAACGTATTTCTTTTCTCCAGGTTGAGAGGGAAGAAAGTATGGTAAGGTGAGGACTGAAGATGTCCATTGGATTTGGCGTGCCTGAGAGGGAAACTCAGCTCAGTGCTGCCAGAGGATGCCAGGGTCACTGGAGAGGGAGCGTGTGGGTGGCTGTTTAAATGTCTGACTCTGAGAACATGGGTCTAGGGGGAGAGTTGTCTGCTTGTTTTTTAACAGAAGCTATTTGAATATGTTTAAAACCTGAAAGGGAGTTAGTAAAGAAACAAATTTTGAAGATTAAGGAGACAGAGAGAGCCTGGAATGCTGCTGAGATGCTGATCTCCAAGGAGTCTGGCAGTGGCCTTTGGGTTTAGAGCACAGGGGCTTCTGTTTGCCAAGAGTGGGATGTTCTCTTACGCAGTCAGGTACCAGGCTTTGACCCTCAGACCGTGCTGCAGTATCTTCTGTGGGTTCAGTGCCTTCTGGCAGTGCGGCTTCCTTCCAGTCCAAATCCAGTCCAGATCCAGTCCAGGGTCTGGTCTTGGATCCACTTGTACTTGGTTGTCTGGGGTCTTTAGTCTCCTTTAATCTGGAACATTTTCGCAGCCTTCCTGTCAATTTTCTGACATTGGCATTGTGAAGAATATGGCGATATATATTGCAGATATTTTTTTCCATTTATCTGTCATAAATATTTTCTCATGGCAATTTTGCCGTGCCAAATATTTTTATTTTTTATAAAGTTCAATTTATCTATCTTTTATTGTATCTGGGGTTTTTAGTCATAGCTGGATAGCCTTTTCCTACACTCAAATTAAAGAGAAAATCACTCATATTTTATCTTAGTACTTGTGTAGTTTCATTTTTTTGTTTTTTAAAAAATTTTCATTATTTTTTTCTACAGGCTATTTATTTTCTTATTTTATTAACTTCTGTTCTTATTTCCTTCCTTTTGCTTTTTGGGGTTCATTTTGCTGTTCTTTTCCTAATTTATATTCGATTTTTGCTCATTGATATTCAGCATTCTTTTCATATAGATAAGCATTTAAAATTAAACATTTCTTTCTAAGTACAGCTTGTTGCAGTGCACAAATTAAGATACATAGTACTTTTATAATCCTTAATTTTGTTATGTTTCTACTATGACTTCTTTTTGGACTTATGAGTTATTAACAAGTGTTTCTCAATTCCAAACACATGGAGTTTTAAAAATATGTTAATAACATTAAATGACACAAATGAACCTATTTACAAAACAGAAAGGAATTTATGGTTACCAGGGGGGAGGGGCGTGGGGGAGGGATAGTTATGGAGTTTGGGATTGACATGTACACACTGCTGTATTTAAAATGGATAACCAACAAGGACCTACTGTATAGCACAGGGGACTCTGCTCAATATTATGTAACAACCTAAATGGGAAAAGAATTTGAAAAAGAATAGGTACATGTATATGTATAACTGAATCACCTTGCTGTACACCTGAAACTAACACAACATGGTTAGTCAACTGTACTCCAATATAAAATAAAAAGTTAAAAAAAAATAGATAAGCAACAAGGATATATTGTACAGCATAGGGAAATACAGCCATTATCTTATAACTTTAAATGGAGTATAATCAATAAAATTTTGAATTACTTTGTTAAAATACATACATTATGTTAAAAATATACATTGTTATTTATATATACAATATTTTTCAATATTTTAATTTCTTGGTTCACTGCATTGTTGGCAAGGTGGTCTCTGTGTTCATCGTCTTTCACGTGCATGGAGGATGGCTCGTGTGTGATCGAGCATCAGAAATGTTCTGTGCTTCAAAGCAGAGCATATCCCACTGGCTTGGAGTGTAAGATCTATGTATGTCCACTGGATGAAGCTTGGAAATCTTGTTTAAATTTTTTCTATCCTTTTAAACATTTTTCTCTAACTGATACATCAATCACTGTGAGAGCTGTGTTTAAATCTGCCAGTGTGATTGTAAGTTTGTCTTTTTCTTACATTTCTGTTCATTTCTGCTTTGTATAAAATGTTGACACTTTCTTGGAGGGTACATGCACGTCTGGAACTGTTGTAATATCTTACTAATAAATTGAGCCCTTTTATCTGTACGTGATGTGGTCTATATCTGGTCTTGCATCTTTGCCTTAAAGTAAATTTTCTCTGATATATTTGCCCAGCATATATTTTTCTTCCTCATTCTTTCAGTCTCTTTGTATGTTTTAGCTGTATCTTTCAAGATGGTATCCAGTGGAATTTTTTTTCCTCTCTGACCATCTTTGTCTTTTACAGATTGGAGAGTTTAGTTTACTTTCATGTACTTTAATTACTTATAGATTTGGACTCCTTCCTACAATCTTAATTTGGGCTTTCTGTTTAGTTCAACTTTTTAATGTTTATTTTTACTCTTTTCTTCACATTTTTGATTGACAGATTATTTTTTTCCTCATCAGTTTTCTCCTTCACTGTATAATTTTGGTTTCTCTTCTTTTCGTTTTTGTCTTACATGTGTACTTGATTTATTAATGTTTAAAGTTAATCAGTATCTTTAACCATATCCCAAATGATACAAGAATCTTAAAATACTTTATCTTTGGTTATCCTCTCCTGACTCACATGTTATTTTCATTCTCTGTTGTTGTATATTTAACACCATGCAACCCTCTTTATATTACACCGTCACTGTCCGTTTAGATGTGCTCACGCCCCACCACTGTCTTTGCTCTTCATTTCTTCTTGTTCTTTAGATGCTGCTGCTTCTAAAGTGCATCATGGTGACAGTGTTAGTAGAAAACAATTTTAAACTGAAAACCTTCTTTATTTTCCTTTTTTGTTTTATTTTTAATGTTCAGAACATATTTTATTTAATAAGTCATTCTGAAGTTGTTTTACCTAAGATTGCTTTCAAAAATTAAAATCAGTTCTAATGGGAAAAATTGGCATGCAACATACTCTTCTTTAGAAAAAAACTTTGTTTACATGTTCAAGAGTAGTGATATATCTTTACCTTGTTAAATACATATATGATAGGGCCATAATGAAAAGGGGTATCGTAGGAATAGTTCAAGTATCCAGTAAAAAATTAATGTTGAAAAACCAACAAATCTTTTCAGTTCTGTTCTGGAAGTCTAGTGTGTTGACTTACTTGTTGGATTCTTGCCAGTGGGAGGTTTTTGTTTTTTGTGTTTTTTTGTGATTATTTTTTCACTGCCTTATTTCCTTCTCTATGGTTGTTTAATTTTGGCTTGCAAATCTACCAAAATCTGCCAGTGTCTCTATTTATGACTCCTAGAAATTATTTTAAGTTTTCAGTAGCATTTTTTTAATTTTCATTTTTTCTCTTGTTACAGCTTGAAAATCCTCATGAGTTTTATGTTGAGCATATCTCTCAGTGCCCTAAAGGCATAGATGGAACTTGCCGTGGAACCTAGTTCAGGCTTTAGTAGGGGCTGAAAATTCAGTAACAGAGCAGCTGGTAACAGTTCCCACTCTTAGCTGAAAGCAAATAAAACAAAAATGTCTTGAAATAACTTTAAAATTATCTTTCACTTTAATTCTTAAAAGATATTTAAGAAAGATATTTCTTAACTTTCTGGGTGGAAAGTTACTTTCTTGGAGTTGGCAACCATAATATTCTGCTGTCTTTGGCTTCCGTTGCTGTGGAGAAGCTACCTTTTAATCTAAATGATAACTCATTTCAAGGAATTTTTGAAACTGGTTACTTTTAAGATCTTCTCTGTCTTTGGTGTTATATAGTTTCGCCATGGTGTATCTAGGTATAGATTTCTTTATGTTTATCCTTAATGGGAGTCATCTTATTTTTTTATTTTCACATCAAGTTTATTGACATATAATTTATGTAGTATAAAATTCACTTTTTTTTAGGGATACAGTTTTATGAGTTTTGACAAACATATGCAGATGTTAGCTATCAACACAATCATAATATAGAATATTTTCCCCACCCCCAAATTCCCTCATGCACCTTCTCCCTTCACCTCAAGCCCCAAACACTGATCTGTTTATTGTATCTGCAATTTTACTTCCTCAGAATATTCTATAAATGGAATCATGGTATGTAGCTTTTTGAGTTTGTTTTTTTTTCTCCTTACCCATAATGCTTTTGAGATGCATCCATATTGTTGTTGTCACATTTAATGAATGTACTGCAATTTTTTTATCCATCCACTGACTGGTGGACACTTGGAGATTTACAGTTTCAGAGATGATGAATAAACCTGCTGTAAACTTTCTCACATAGGCCTTTACGTGGATGTGTGTCCTTGTTTTTAATAGGTAAATACCTAAGAGTGGGCTTTTCTAGGTCATATAAGAAGTGTGTGTTTAACTTTGTAAGAAACGCCAGAGTTGTTTTCCTAAGTTACTGCACTATTTGGCATTTCCACAAGCATTTGCTCTTGAAATGTTAGCTCTCGACGTCAGTTTTTAAAATCTTATTCTTTCTAGTGGGTGTATAGTGGTATCTCATAGTTTTCATTCACATTTTTTGATGACAGATGATATTGAACACTTTTCCTATGTTTATTTGCCATCTGTGCGTCTTCTTTGGTGAAATGTCTGTTCAAATATTTTGCCTATTAAAATTTTTGTGCTAATTGTGTTATTATTATTGAGTTGTGAGGGTTTGTTGCATACTCTAGATACCAGTCATTTATGAGGTACATCTTTTCCAAATATTTTCTCCCAAAGTGTGGTTTGAGTGTTTATTTTCTGAATAATGTCTTTCAAAACAGCAGTGTTTAACCTTGAGAAAGTAAAATTTGTCCAGTGTTTTCCTCTTATGGTTAGTGCTCTATGTCCAACCAAAAATTCCATGCCTTCCTCAAGGTCACAAAAATTACTTCCTATTTTTTTCCTGGAAATTGTATAGTATTGGGTTTTACATTTTTCCCCTCTGATCCATTTTGAGCTATTTTTTTTAATATGGTGCAAGATATAGTTTCTTTTATCCCCTGTGGATGTACATTTCTTTTTTTTTATTTTATTATTTTTTTTCATTTTAACATCTTTATTGGAGCATAATTGCTTTACAATGGTATGTTAGTTTCAGCTTCACAACAAAATGAATCAGTTATATATATACATATGTTCCCATATCTCTTCCCGCTTGCGTCTCCCTCCCTCCCACCCTCCCTATCCCACCCCTCCAGGCGGTCACAAAGCACTGAGCTGATCTCCCTGTGCTATGTGGCTGCTTCCCACTAGCTACTACCTTACGTTTGGTAGTGTATATATGTCCATGCCTCTCTCTCGCTTTGTCACAGTTTACCCTTCCCCCTCCCCATAGCCTCAAGTCCATTCTCTAGTAAGTCTGTGTCTTTATTCCTGTTTCACCCCTAGGTTTTTCATGACATTTTTTTTCTTAAATTCCATATATATGTGTTAGCATACGGTATTTGTCTCTCTCTTTCTGAGTTACTTCACTCTGTATGACAGACTCTAGGTCTATCCACCTCACTACAAATAGCTCAATTTCGTTTCTTTTTATGGCTGAGTAATATTCCATTGTATATATGTGCCACATCTTCTTTATCCATTCATCCGATGATGGGCACTTAGGTTGTTTCCATCTCTGGGCTATTGTAAATAGAGCTGCAATGAACATTTTGCTACATGACACTTTTTGAATTATGATTTTCTCAGGGTATATGCCCGGTAGTGGGATTGCTGGGTCATATGGTAGTTCTATTTGTAGTTTTTTAAGGAACCTCCATACTGTTCTCCACAGTGGCTGTATCAATTTACATTCCCACCAACAGTGTAAGAGGGTTCCCTTTTCTCCACACCCTCTCCAGCATTTGTTGTTTCTAGATTTTTTGATGATGGCCATTCTGACTGGTGTGAGATGATATCTCATTGTAGTTTTGATTTGCATTTCTCTAATGATTAGTGATGTTGAGTATTCTTTCATGTGTTTGTTGGCAGTCTGTATATCTTCTTTGGAGAAATGTCTATTTAGATCTTCTGCCCATTTTTGGATTGGGTTGTTTGTTTTTTGTTATTAAGCTGCATGAGCTGCTTATAAATTTTGGAGATTAATCCTTTGTCCGTTGCTTCATTTGCAAATATTTTCTCCCATTCTGAGGGTTGTCTTTTGGTCTTGTTTATGGTTTCCTTTGCTGTGCAAAAGCTTTTAAGTTTCATTAGGTCCCATTTGTTTATTTTTGTTTTTATTTCCATTTCTCTAGGAGGTGGGTCAAAAAGGACCTTGCTGTGATTTATGTCATAGAGTGTCCTGCCTATGTTTTCCTCTAAGAGTTTGATAGTTTCTGGCCTTACATTTAGGTCTTTAATCCATTTTGAGCTTATTTTTGTGTGTGGTGTTAGGGAGTGATCTAATCTCATACTTTTACATGTAGCTGTCCAGTTTTCCCAGCACCACTTATTGAAGAGGCTGTCCTTTCTCCACTGTACATTCCTGCCTCCTTTATCAAAGATAAGGTGACCATATGTGCGTGGGTTTATCTCTGGGCTTTCTATCCGGTTCCATTGATCTATATTTCTGTTTTTGTGCCAGTACCATACCGTCTTGATTACTGTAGCTTTGTAGTATAGTCTGAAGTCAGGAAGCCTGATTCCTCCAGCTCCGTTTTTCGTTCTCAAGATTGCTTTGGCTATTCGGGGTCTTTTGTGTTTCCATACAAATTGTGAAGTTTTTTGTTCTAGTTCTATGAAAAATGCCAGTGGTAGTTCGATAGGGATTGCATTGAATCTGTAGATTGCTTTGGATAGTAGAGTCATTTTCACAATGTTGATTCTTCCAATCCAAGAACATGGTATATCTCTCCATCTATTTGTAGCATCTTTAATTTCTTTCATCAGTGTCTTGTATTTTCTGCATACAGGTCTTTTGTCTCCTTAGGTAGGTTTATTCCTAGATATTTTATTCTTTTTTTGCAACGGTAAATGGGAGTGTTTTCTTGATTTCACTTTCAGATTTTTCATCCTTAGTGTATAGGAATGCCAGAGATTTCTGTGCATTAATTTTGTATCCTGCTACTTTACCAAATTCATTGATTAGCTCTAGTAGTTTTCTGGTAGCATCTTTAGGATTCTCTATGTATAGTATCATGTCATCTGCAAAGAGTGACAGCTTTACTTCTTCTTTTCCGATTTGGATTCCTTTTATTTCCTTTTCTTCTCTGATTGCTGTGGCTAAAACTTCCAAAACTATGTTGAATAAGAGTGGTGAGAGTGGGCAACCTTGTCTTGTTCCTGATCTTAGTGGAAATGCTTTCAGTTTTTCACCATTGAGGACGATGTTGGCTGTGGGTTTGTCATATATGGCCTTTATTATATTGAGGAAAGTTCCCTCTATGCCTACTTTCTGCAGGGTTTTTTCATAAATGGGTGTTGAATTTTGTCAAAAGCTTTCTCTGCATCTATTGAGATGATCATATGGTTTTTGTCCTTCAATTTGTTAATATGGTGTATCACGTTGATTGATTTGCGGATATTGAAGAGTCCTTGCATTCCTGGAATAAACCCCACTTGATCATGGTGTATGATCCGTTTAATGTGCTGTTGGATTCTGTTTGCTAGTATTTTGTTGAGGATTTTTGCATCTATGTTCATCAGTGATATTGGCCTGTAGTTTTCTTTCTTTGTGACATCCTTGTCTGGTTTTGGTATCAGGGTGATGGTGGCCTCATAGAATGAGTTTGGAAGTGTTCCTCCCTCTGCTATATTTTGGAAGAGTTTGAGAAGGATAGGCTTTTAGCATGGTTTGTTAAGGACTGTTGTTTTCTCTGTTGATTGTCTTTTCTTCTTCTTTGGTCGATGATATATGGGTGGATCTATTTCTGGACTTTGTGTTCTGTTTAATTGCTTTATACGCCTCTTCTCTCACCAATACTGCAGTACTTTGGTTACTGCAGCATATTCCAGTAAGCCTCGAAATCAAGTAGGATGAGTCCTCCAATGTTAGTTTTCTTTTTCAAAATTGTTGGGGTTTTTTTTTGTTTTTTTTTTTACCTGGAGTATAGTTGGTTTACAATGTTGTGTTAGTCTCAGGTGTATGACAAAGTAATTCAGTTATACATGCATATATATCTATTTTTTTCAGATTCTTTTCCTTTATATGTTATTATAAAATACTGAGTATAGTTCTCTGTGCTATACAGTAGGTCCTTGTTGGTTATCTATTTTGTATATAGCAGTGTGTGTATGATAAACTCCTAATTTATCTGTCCTGCCCCTTTCCCCTTTGGTAACCATGTTTGTTTTTTAAGTCTGTGGGTCTGTTTCTGTTTTGTATATAAGTTCATTTGTGTCATTTTTTTTTACATTCCACATATGAGATATCATAAGATATTTGTCTTTCTCTGACTACTTCACTTAGGATAATAATCTCTAGGTCCATCCCTGTTGCTGCAAATGGCATTATTTCATTCTTTTTATGCCTTCTTACATAGGTTTATTCCTAGGTATTTTATTCTTTTTGATGTGATGGTAAATGGGATTGTTTCCTTAATTTCTCTTTCTGATCTTTCATTGTTAGCGTGTAGAAATGCAACAGATTTCTGTATGTTAATATTGTATCCTGCAACTTTACCAAATTCATTGATGAGCTCTAGTAGTTTTCTGGTAGCGTCTTTAGGATTTTCTATGTATAGTGTCATGTCATCTCTTTTCCTATTCTAAGTCCTTTGCTTTTCCATATAAATTTTAGAATCAGTTTGTCAATTTCTACACAAAAGACTGCTGGGATTTTGATTGGAATTGTATTGGATCTAGAGATCCATTTGAGGATAATTGGCATCTTCTTTGTTTGTTTTATTTTTGAGATAAAATTCATATATCATGGCAGTCACCATTTTAAAGTGTAAAGTTCAGTGGTTTTCAGTCTGTTCTTTAGCTTGTGCATCCATCACCGCTAATTCTATAACGTCATCATCACCCTTAAAGGAAAGTGTGACGACATACCCATTAATAGTCATTCCGTATTCATTCCTTCCTCCCAGCCCCTGGCAATCACTAATCTACTTTCTGTCTCTATGAATTTGCCCATTCTGGACATTTCATATAAATGGAATCATATAATATACCACCTTTTGTGTCTGGCTTTTTCACTTAGCATAATATTTTCAAAGTCTGTGTATAATGTAGCATCTTTTAGTACTGTGTTCCATTTTGGGGCTAAATAATACTCCATTGTATGGATGCAGCACATTTTCTTTATTTATTCATCAGTTGATGGATATTTGAGTTATTTCCACCTTTTGGCTATTATGAATATTTACATATAGTTTTTTGTATGAATATATGTTTTAATTTATTGGGTTTATATCTAGGAATGGAATTGTGGGATCACATGGTAACTCTGTTTAACTTTTTGAAGAAATGCTGAACTATTTTCCAATGTGGCTACACCACTTTACATTCCCACCAGCAATGTTTCAGTGTTCCAATTTCTCTGTATCACTTGCTTTTTTCCAGTTGTTTGGTTCTAGCCATTCTAGAGGGTAGGAAGTGGTATCTCGTTGTGGTATTGATTAACATTTTTCTAATGACTAGTGATGTTAAGCATCTTCTCAGGTGCTTATTGGCCATTTGTACCTCTTCTTTGGAGAAGTGTCTATTCAAATTCCTTTCCCACTTTTTAATTGGGATGTCTTTTTAATTGTTGATTTATAAATTCTGGATACTAGACCCTTAGATATATGATTGATATAATTTTTGTCCCATTCTTTGGATTGGCTTTTCACTTTCTTGGTGGTGTGCTTTGGTACACAGAAGTTTTAAAATTTTATGAACTCCAATTATGTATTTTTTCTTTGGTTACTTGTGTTTTAAAAACTTGCCAAATCCAATGTTATGAAGCTTTTGTCCTATTTTCTTCTAAGAGCTTTATAGTTTTAGCTCTGACATTTAGGTTTCTGATCCATTATGAGTTAATTTTTGTATATGGTGTAAATCAAGAGTCCAAATTCATTCTCTTGCATGTGGATGTCCAGCTGTCCCAGCACCATTTGTTGAAAAAACTATTCCTTCCTCCAGTAAATGGTCTTAGCATCCTAGTTGAAATTCACTTGATCATAGATGTATGGATTTATTTCTAGACTCTCAATTCAAAGCCATTATCTATACGTATATCATTATGCTAGTACTACACAATCTCGACTTCCATAAATTTGTAGTAGGTTTTGAAATTGGCAAGGGTGAGTCCTTTGACTTTGTTCTTCTATTTCAAGATTGTTTTGGGTATTTGGATATTCTGTTTTTTGGGGTTTTGTTTTGTAATTCCATATCAATGTAATTCCCGTTTATGTAAAAAAGGGCAGATAAATATTTGACAATGATTATCTTGAATTTGTAGATAAATTTGGGAGTGTTGCCTTGTTAAACATATGAAGTCTTTCAGTCGAGGAACAGCGGATGTCTCTACATTTATTTAGGTCTCCTGTAATTTATTTCAGGGATTTTCTTTTTTTAGTTTTCATGGTACAAGTCTCACATTTTTGTTAAACTTATTCCTAAGTGTTTTATTATTTTCCATGCTATTATGAATGTAATTGTTTTCTTAATTTCATTTTGAATTTTTCTTGCTAGTGTATATACAGCTGAATTTTGTACATTGATCTTATATCTTGCAACCTTATTGAACTTGTTTATTAGCACTATTTTTTTTTTTTTTTTTTACAGATTCCAATCCATATACTCTTTATTTCTTTTACTTCCTTTATTGTACTTACTTAGGATCTCCAGTATGATGTTGGTTAGAGATGGTGAGGATGGACATCCTTGCCTTGTTTCTGATCCTGGGGGAACAGCATTCAGTTTCTCACCATTAAGTGTGATGATGGCTATAGGTTTTCATAGATGCCTTTTATCAGGTTTAGGAATGTGTTAAGAATTTTTATCATGAAATGCTTGTTGAATTTTGTCAAATGCCTTTTCTATTGAAATAATGGTTTTCATTTTTAATCTATATAAATGGTAAATTACAGTGTTTGATTTTCAAATGTTGAACTAATATTACTGGGTCAAATCCTGCCTAGTTATGATGTATTATGTGAAAGGGATTTTGTTAAGGATTCTTGCATGTATATTCATGAGGTATTTGGGAGTGTAGCTTTCTTGCCTTGAAATGGCTTTTTGTGGTTTTGTTGTTTATGTAATTTTGACCTCATAAAATGAGGGGAAGTGTTCCCTCCTTTCTTATTTTCCGGAGGAGTTTGTGTAGAATCCGTGTTCTCTATTTCTTAATTGTTTATTAGAATTTTCCATTAAAGCCATTTGAGTGTGGAGTTTTCTTTGTTGGAAAGTTTTAAACTGTGAATTCAACTTCTTTCACTGTTATGAGACTCTTCACTTCTTTGTGTGGATCCAGGTTTCCGTTTGATGTCATCATCCTTCTACTGGAGCAGCTTCCTTTAACATTTCATGTTATTTATCTGATATTAACTTCTGCCACATTTTACTCTTCTTCAAGAACCCCAATTACATCTTGTCAGACTTTCTTCCTCTATACTTCATGTCACTTAACTTCTTTTCCAAATTCACCATTTGTCTGTGGTCTTTTGATGTAACCTATAGTAATTATCCAGAAGGGAGCCCAGAGAGACAAAGCAATATAAACAGTGAAAGAGAGGATAAAAGGCTCAGAGAGAGATTGAAAAGGCATAACGAATTCACTGGTGTTCGGAAGGAGAAGAGAGAGGAGTGAGGTAGCGGTAGAGTACTTGAGGAGCTGATGGCTAACAGTTTTACAGAATTGATGAAAGCCACCGTCGTATAGTTTCAAAAAGCCTAACAAATACCAGTCAGGTGAAATGAGAAATCTGTGTCTCGGCAGATCATGCTGAACCTCTAGAATACCAAAGACAGGTAAAAGGTCTTAACGTAGAGAAAAGAAATTGTTCGAAGAAGAACATTAAGGCCATCAGTTGACTTTTAACTGCACCAGTGGAGACAGGAGAATGGTTGCATCTTCCATGTGGTGGGAGAAGAGAAATCCCCCAGCATCCTGTACTTCGTGACTAAGCTGTTCAGGGATGAGGACAAAATAAACACATTTCATAGAAACAAAAGCTGAGAGAGCTTGATACTATAGGCCTTCATTAAATGCATTTCTGAAGGATCTATATCAAGAAGAAAGAACGTTTGCCTATATGGAAGTTCCGAGATTTAAGAAGTTAAAAACAGAGAAAGTTGTGTGTGTTTCAGTTAATCCAAACACACATTAAATGTTTGAAGCAATGAGGCAAATGTCTGCTGGGCTTAACAACAAAGGGTAGAACTGAAATGCAGGAACGTCAGTGGGGAGGGAGTGGAGTTACAGGGTTTTAAGATCGGGGGTTGCCTGGGTGGAGTGTAAGGATATCAGACTTTGATAAGTTAGGGATTTATGTGATCATTTTTAGGGTAAGAAGTGAAAAGAAAAACATGTATAAAGTAGTGGAGGGAAGAATCTAAAAGATGACAATAAAGGAGACTTACAAGAAGCGTAAGGAAAGTAGAAAACACAACAAACAATGGCACATAAATCCATATATCCCAAACCTTCTGTAAGTATCAATGGGCCCCATGCTTTAAGAACTGCACTGGAGGCTCTCCCTCCGAGCTCCCCCGTCAGCACTGGGGTTGCCACGGCGGCGCTTTAGAGCTCGCTCCTCGTCCTGGGATTCATCTAAGTTTAATCACAATATTGTTCTTTGGGTCCTCTGTGCTCATTCCTTCTGGGATTTAAGGACCTCTTCATATCTTTCACACTTTCTCTTTTTCCTTTCACTCTGCATTCTGGAAAGTTCCTTGGCTTCATCTTCTTTCTGCTTTATTCTGGAGCTGTGTCTGTTTACACGGTATGTGTCCATAGGTTTTTCTTTTGACAATATTTTTCCCGCTCAAGGTGTCTCCTTGTTTCTCTCTCCTATAGGGAATGTATCCATCGCCTTGAACATGGACATTAGTGCTTATTGTTTGCTTGGTGATTTCTCAGATGACCACTCGTATTTTGAGCTTGGTGTCTCTCTTTCATCACATTGGTTTTCTTCAAATATTGTTTCTTTGTTGGCTGATGAGTTTTGCATTTTGAGAATGCCTGTCTCTGGTGAGTCTGGTAAGAAGTTGAGGGGTGTGTGGCCTGGTGTGGCTTGTCCCAGACCATCCTGCCTCTCTCCTCTTTGGCCAGTGCAGAGTGCGCACCACCGCTGCCCTGGCGGGAAGTTGCTGTGCAGGCAGCCGCCCTGACGGCATCTCCTGGCTTCTGCTCACTGTTGTGTCCGCTTCGCCATCTGACTCCTCCGTGGAACTCTCTCGGAACAGTCATTTCTCCATAGAGTTTCCCTCCTCTGCTTTCTTTCTGTGTTGCTTTCTGTTGCTATGTAACAAATAGCCCACAACTGAGTGGCTTAAAACCACAAATATGTGTTATCTCAGGGTTTTGTGGCTCAGGAACTTCGGGGTGACTTAGCCGGTGGTTCTGGCTCCAGGTCTGTCATGAGGGTGCAGATGCTGGCCTTGCTGTGTCACTCGAAGGTCGGCTACGCTGGAGCAGCTTCTCCCAAGCCGGCCTTGTCGTGTGGCCTCGGGCAGGAGGCCTCGCCCCTCAGCTCCGCGCCTCTCCCGAGGGTGGCTAGTGTCCTTCTGGTCTCTGGTCCACTCCCCTGAAGTGAGTGATCCAAGAGGGGGAGTGAGGAGGAAGCCACATCCTCGCCTTGGATGTCACACAGTGTCCCTTCTGTGCCATCCCTTCTGGGGTGGGAGGGACACTGTTCTCTACTTTTTTCAGGGAGACTCTGTGGACACGTCTGAAACCCCCTCCCTCTCGCTGAGGAAACTCTCCCGTGTCCTCATGGTCTGTAGGTCCATCTCCACGTGGCCCTCGTAGAGCAGACCAGTCACAAACCTTCAGCACGATGGCACGAGCCTGGGCTTTTCATGTCTTATCGTTGTTGTGGTTGTTTTCATCGTCTTGTCTTTGGTTTTAGGCTTTTGTCTACGTAATTTCATTTAAAAAACAGTATGTGTCTGACTTTCTTTCTTGCGTTGTTGAGTCTGACACACTGTTCTTTGAAGTTTCCAAGCGGGTCACTCTTGGGCAGACAGTGCTGCAGCGGGTGCTGAATCTTTCCTCTCTTTCACCCATGGCATCGCCGGAGACAAGATACAAATAGCAAGGGCATTTCTATTATTTAAGGCACATTTTGCAGTTCCCGTCGTGGAGTGAAATCGCATTTCCTTATTTCTGGGTTGGATGACATATTGGATGATGATTTATTTATTCAACATTCATTCGCTTCTCACCGTGCTCTGATCACGCCCTGGGCCCTGTGCGGGGCTCTGGGCACAGTTTCCGGCCACAGCTCCTCCCCCGCCAAGGCTCCGGGCAAGGGGGACACAGGCCCTTCAGTGTTGGCACTGTGGTGCCCGTGGTCGTAGGGAGAGCCTCGATCGAGGGCTGTCTGCATGCGAATTTCACGTCTGCTCTCCTTCCCCTTCTTCCCCTGAACTCTCTCTGCAGAGTCCTTGGAAGATGAGCAGGTAGAAGGAGGCAGGATTAACTGCAGAGAGAGCTTGCTTGAGTGCCTGTCAGAGCCGAGGATCAGAAGGGGCGGTCCCAGATGCGGACGGTGTGGCCGCAGTGGCCCTGGCGACCTGGCGCGCAGGTGCTTTCACAGCTTCCCGCGTGGGCACTGGACCCTGGACCCCGCCTCTGTGGCGTCAGCCCTGTGCGGGTGGTTTGCTTTTCCTGGGCTGCTGCGGGTCACAAGCTCTGTACATCCATCCAGCATACGACCTTGCTCTCCTCCCCGAGGGCTTCTCAGAGGACACGTGCTCCTCTCTGTTTGTCGTGCTCCTGGAAGCCTTCATCTGGTCACTGGTTCCTGGGGGTCCGGTCCTACCTCGTTCAGGATTTGCTTATTAGGCTTGATTTCGTCTGCATCAAACAACCAGTTAGCTTAGCTTCTAATCATATAATGTGTCTAATGCTGTACATGGCTTTCACCGTTAAAATCACTGCAGAGAAATAGCTTTATTACTGAGAAACTAGCTCTAGGCCCCGCCCCCTGCTTTTTTTCTTCTTGAAATCATTGTTTCTGTGATACACTCTCACAAAGATGACGATGCTGAGCAAAAGCAGCTGGCTGTCCGCTAGTCGCCCCCTGTGTGTGGGCTGCAGGGTGTCCCGACCCTGTTTCTGTTCCAGTTCATCTTGCTGCCGAAGCCCCTCTCAGAAGCCTGGCTTCGCGGGTGGCAGGCATTCACGGGGCAGCTTCTGCTGGACGTGGACATGGACGTGGACGTGCCCGGCAGATGGGAGCCCTCAGAGAGTTTTCTGGGAGGGGACAGGCAGATGTGGTTAGTGCCTGGGGGTGGGGCGTGGCATGGAGTCAGCCACCTTGAGGGTGTTTTAATTTAAACAGTCATAGAACGGAAAAGTGAGCTTTAAAATGTTCGCTTCTCTTTGCCACATTCTGGTGAGGGAGCGCGATGTCGTCGTTCTGTGTTTGCTAAGTGATGATTGCAAGCGTGGAGACAGATGCAAGCTTCCTGGGCGCAGGCTGGGGCCAAGCCAGAGATGCGGTGCCCCGGGAAGGAGAGGCTGGGGGTAGAGGTGAGCCCTGTGGCTGCGCCGGGCCCAGAGGCTCGCTCTGCACAGGCAGGGAGGGTGGCGCCGGCCCAGGGCGTGCTGGGCAGGGCGTCGACTCCTGCTGCCCATGGGCACGGCCTGGCCTGCCTGGAGCACCTCGCCCTGCACACAAGGAGCCGCGAGCAGGGCCCAGCCCAGGGAACTATGCGGATGTGGGCACAGCAGGCCCAGCGCCGGCCTGTCGTGGCAGCTACCCGAGGAGGCCAAGGACTTGGGCTGGAGGGCCTTCCTCCTGCTGGAGAGAGGCCTCGGCCACCGCCAGGGGTGACCTGCTCTGGAGGTGCCTGTGGCCTCTTTGCTGGTGTTTCTCCTGCACTGACTCACGCTGAGTTCGTCGTGGCTGGGTCAGCCCTGCCTCTCGGTGGGCCAGCAGTGGTTGAATGGGGCCTCTGCACCGGCCCCATGTGGTTGGAACGACCTGCTCAGTCTCTCCAAGTTGAGGGTCATCTGCCAGCCCCCTGGGGCTGTGGGGCGGGACCAGGCTGCAGGCAGATGCCTGGCCCAGAACCTGGCCCAGAAGTTGCCTTCAGTGTGGCTCCTTCCCCCCTCCCGGCCACTTTGTCACACGAACAGCTCCCAGTAGAACCCGCGGGTCTCTCCTGAGCCCTTGTGGGAGAGCAGCCCCGTGTGGCTCTGCCCCTCTCGGAAGCGTCGGGTGCTCTGCGGGCCACCGGTGCGCCTGTGTCCTCGAGGCTGGCCTAGGCTTTGGCGCTCGGCCCAGGTGTTGGTTGAGACGAATGCTGGGAGAATCCAGGGCACTGCTGACTAGGGGAGCGGAGTAGCTTCTGTCTAGTTGGCAGTTAACCTTGGCCAGTTCCCTCTGTATGAATCCCAGCTTCCCCATGTGTCCTGAGTGACCTTGACCTCTGCAGGGGCTGGTGCCAGGACTCAGGGAGCTGCTACTCGTGCAGCCAAAGCAACCTCTGTCATCTGCTAAAATTCCTTTTAAAAGAAAAATTAGGAGAAACACTTAGCGTGCATATTTTATGTGCATTAAGTGAGTTGATGAGCGTTAGAGATTTAAACAGGTTTCCAGATGCCAACTGGAAATAAGCGTGTGTTCGTATCTTGTGTGTAAAATAAGACAGCTATCTGTGTGGAGATCCACGTGCGTCCTTGGCACGCGCACACTTCTCCCGCACGCCCCCAACCCTGATCCGGAATGGCCTTGCCCTGGAGTCTCTGCCACCCCTGGGAGCGGCCTGTGCCCGCCTCGTTGGAGGAACCGTCTTGATTACTGCTCTCCCTTGAAGGCTCAGTCTGATGCCAGCTCGTTTTGCTGGGGGCTGGGATGGTGTGCAGTGCTGTCCAGCAGAGGTCCGGCTCTTTGGGGTGGTGAGAGGTGGGGTGCATACTCCAGGTGGATGCAGCTGTGTGAGCCGACAGCCCATGTGACCACTCCAGGGCTGCTGAGATGCCGTGCGGGCTGAGGGCAGGGGAGCCAGGCTGGGCCCAGGAGACCCTCCCAGCAGCAGCTGCACCCTTGGATTAGCGTGAGCCTTTGGCGGGTGGAAAGCAGGGAATGATGTGATCAGAGTTTTTCTTAAGAAAATTTATGTTCCTGAAACAGAAGTTGGTAGAAACAATAGCTTAAAATATTAGGAGGATAAGACACATAAACAGGGAAAAGTGCTCAGGTTAAACCCAAGTCAGCAACTGCACAGGACAGCTGTGTCCCCGCCAGAGGCTCCGATGAGGTGCAGGGCTCAGGGGGCTCCCTGTCTCCCCCACCCACCCTGGGCTGGCCTCGGGCTCTGCAGCAGAAACGCTTCCTCGAGATGGAGGTTCCTGCGGGTGGAGATGTTCACTTTTAGAATATTGTTGCTTGACTTCGCTTTTACTCACAGTAAATTGCTGAAGGCATTTCAGTTACACAGTGAAAATCATTAGCAGAATGCTCGTTACTTAGCTTCAGACTGTGGGGCATAATCATGCTTTCTGACGGTGCAAAGCAGACACATTTGAAGGGAGATTTATTCCCATTTTGCAGTATATCATTATCACATTCTTGTGTGATAGTTTCCTGGTAATTCAGCTTGATTTAGTAAAATATATCAGCTCCACTTTTCTTTATAAGTTGTGGGGATTTAAATCTGTTTAGCAGAGGAGACAGTGCAGGCTGCTCAGACACTCCCGTTTCATGTGCTGGTGGCTGAGAAGCTAGTAGTTTCACTGCCCGGCGGAGAGGGGCAGGCAGAAGTGCCGCGTCCCCGCCAGCGTGGCTGGGCTCTGCCACCGCGGCCGCCCCTGGGGGGTGAGCGCGAATCCGCAGGACGCAGCGGGCGGGGGCTGTTCCAGAAGCTCTGGGTGACATCCTGCAGGCCCCGCCGTCTCCTCCCTCCTTCACGGGGCCCCGCGAGGTGTTGGGGCCCCGGGGCGGCAAGCCCTTTCCCACACGGCCCTCTGCGTTTAGTCTGTGATTTGAACCCAGTGGGTCTGTGTTTCCACCATCCTCTTGGGGTAGGCTCAGGTCCTCCCACACCCGTGCCTGGGGTGCGGGTGATGCCACACGTACTCCCCACCCGACGGCCCAGGCGAGGGCACAGCCCCCTGTGTGGGGCTGGTTGTGGGCCCCCCGGGGAGTGCCTCGGGGCGGGCACTCTAATCCCGTAACCACCATGCTGGCAGCTGCCGTATTTGCATCAGCAGAGAGGGAACTGGCATTTGGAGGATTTCGGTAACTTCTTGAAAGTGCTAGAAAATGCGAGTGCCCGGGCAAGTGGGGTCGGCCTGGCGCTGCTTCCCCTCTAGCTGAAGGTTCTCATTCGGGTCCCAAAGCCCTATACTTCTCTACAGCTTGTCTAGAATCTACTTTGTCTAAAGCTATCTTAAATTCTATCATAACTTTGTTTCTCGATATTCTTATTGCCCGTGCTTTTCCGAATGCCATCTTACAAGTTTTTGATCTCTTGCTCCATGAGTTTCTGTTTTCTTTCTCTGAAAGCATGTGGCGGGCTGCTGACTAAACTCGCTTATGTCTCTTTTGTCCATATTTCTGAACCTACGTTCTTCTTCTACCTCCTGCTGTGTTTGTGTGTTTTCTTTATGCGGCAGAATCTGTTTCATGGCTTCAGTGTTTTTCCGTTTGCTCCTCCCTGAAGGAGAAGTCAGTCAGGCCTGTCTCACCTGTGCCCCAAGGTGTGTGGCCGTATCCCGCAAGCCCCTCATCGCTCACATGCATCCTCTCTTGGGTGCTTGGACTTTGAGCTGGGTGATAGTTCCCTTGGGCTGGGCCTCACATCACTGTGGGAACCAGCAGCCTGTAGGGTGTTGAGGGGAGGCTCTGTGGCCTCTGGCTCCTGCGTGGCACCCCATTTGGCTGGGACACGTATCTCCCCACCCCCAGCCTCCACACACACTGCCCTTCTAGAAGGGCTTCAGAGGGGCCTCAAAACTCCCAGGCACCCATGCTGTCATCCTAGAGCTGGCAGAAAGGCCTCCCCGTGTGTGCGTGTGTTTGTTGTCCTGATTTCTTTGCTTGATTCATTAGAAACTGGGGTGGTGGGGAGTAAAAGGTGCCCTCGCTGCGCTCCCACGCCACTCAGAGGGCTCACTCTCTGCTCTTGTGCAGGCCGGGGTCTGTGTCGCTGCGCTCGTGACACTGCTGCTCCTGTCGCCTTGAACCAGGCTTTGGATTTTGTAACATTAATCTTTTCCCATGTCCGTGTCCAACAGATGATATATTCTGAGGCCAGGACGCCGGGCTAAGTAATAATTCCACACAGGGTCCCCTAGGTGACGTGGTCAGTGAATTCACTGCAATTTTATTTGGAGCACGTGGTGAGTATTCAGTGAAGGTGCAGAGATTCGGGTTGACTGTCAACTCAGTTAGCCGTGTAGTGTGGCTGGTGGCTAAAGAGGAGACGTCAGTCTTGAGCACTTTCTGAGCAGCGCGTTGTCCCTAACAAGGGAGGGGGCAGTGTCCCTAAGAGTGTGGCTGTGATAACAACCACTATTGGTGCAGATCCACCGGCTGTGCCAGGCAGAGCAGAGCGGTGAGACCTGGGAGTGGCCAGCATACCGGGTCCCGTGAAGCGTTAGTGTCCCGGTTCCAGGCCCTGAGCCTGTGGCTCTGACCCTGGAGGGTGTGGGTGTGTGTGGGGAGGGGTGGCAGGGCCGAGAGCAGGGAGACAGCGGGGCTGCCCCACGCTGGGCCTCTGGGGCTGAATGCAGTGTAATTGGAGCCCGTGGTGGAAACCGAGGGACCCAGGCTTAGGGTTAGGGTGAGGCTGAGGAAAGGGTGAGGTTGAGGCTCAGGGTGAGGAGACACTGTAAGCATTTCAGAGGCAGATGGTGAAAGGCGTGGCGGTGAGCTCTTTGTGGGCCGAGGCGCTGAGGGGCCGTGTGGATGGCCCACCGTCAGAGATGACACGGGGGCGTGGCCAAGCGTGGGGTGAACCCAGAGGACTCTTAGGACCGCCATTCAGTTCTTAGGTCATGTCATCACGTGGACTATTGTAGATGGCAAATTCAACTATATTCATTTCCTCTGGTAAAATATATCTGAGTTGAGTTGTTTATTTGAGGGAAATAGGGCAGTTCAGTTCAGTACTGTCAGTTCAGTATGTTTAATGTGTCAGGTGGGCGTTCTCACTAAGCAATAGAAACTGGGGTGAATTGCCCCAGAATCCCCTTCCCTTCCCTTTCACTTGGCTTCATAACTGGCTTGAACTCTTTAGGTTAAGAAATAGGTTTTCCTTTTAAGATGTGCATTAGTCTCCAAATATTAGCTAAATCAAGACAGGTGCAAACCCTAGATGTTGCAGCAACCAAGCCTTCCTCCAGGCCAAATTGACCTGGTTTTCGTACTTTCTCTGGAAGTCCAACTTTTATGGAAGAGGTCATATTTTCCCTCACGTCCCCTTGGGATACACAGTTTTCCCAGTGCATTTCTGCTCTGTCCACCCATCACCCATCCCCTGGAAACCTTGATGAATGACCTTCCTCGTCTCGGTTTTCCCAGGAGTTGCTACTTGAGACAGAGAGAGGCGGCAGTGGCTGTAGTCATCCGCTGTCATCACCACCATAGAGGCGCGTTTAAACATGCCTCCTCTCCCTCTAAACTTCTTGTCCAGGACCAGTTGTGCCAGGATTCAAGCACGGCGGGGAGGCAGTGTTTGAAGGAGGGTTTAATTAGGAGGAGGTTCATGTTTGAACTGTACACAGAATATCTACTGCGATAGAACCAATCTGAGCCACAAAATAAATTTAAATGATTTCACATCACACCAGGTATGTTCTCTGACCATGACGGAATCAAGCTAGAAGTCAGTTATAGAAAGCTATCTGAAAAATCCTCCAATACTTGCAAATTTAACAACACACTTCTAAATAACTCATGGGTCAAGAAGAAACCAAAAAAGAAATGAAAACTGCATATTTTGAAATGAATGAAAATGAAAACACCACACATCACAATATGTGAGCTGTAGCTAAAGCAGCACTTAAAGGAAACTTAAGAGTACGAAACACATTATTAGTAAAGAAGAAATGTCTCAGATTAGTGTCTTTAGCTTCCACCCTGAGGAAGCAGGAAAAGATCACATTAAAGTAAGCACAGTAAGGGAAATAGCAGGAACCAAAACAGAAATAATTAATGGAACTGGAAACAACAAGGAGAAAATCAGTGAAAGCAAATGATTATTCTTTGAGAAAATCAATAACATTGATGAACCTCCAGCCAGACATAAGAAAAAATGGATATACTATGATCAGCCCTATACCAACACATTAAATTACTTAGATGAAATGTATATATTTTTTGAGAGAAAGTACCAAAGCTAACTCAAGTACAGGTTGATTATCCTAATTCTATATATATTTAAAAAGTGAATTTTTGTTGTAAACCACCTCCTGTGGTCCGGAAAAAACCTCCAGAACCAAAGGGCTTTACTGCTGAATTTTATTAAATATTTAAAGAAGAAATAATGCCAATTCTCTATAAACTCTTACAGAAAATTGAGAAGGAGGGAATATTTCCTAAATCATTCTGAGTCCAGTATTACCCTAATAACAAAACCAGGCAAAGACATCAGAAGAAAAGAAAACTGTGGACAAATATTCCTCATGAACATATATGAAAACTTTACAAAATTTTAGCAAATCAAATACAAAATATAGAAAAACTAGTTGAGGTTTATCTGAGGAATTCAAAGTATCTTTTACATTCTAAAATTAATCAATATAACTCACCATATTAACAGACTGAAGACAAAAAAACAGTATCATTTCAGTGTATGCGGTAAAAGTATTTGATAAAATGTAACACCCATTCCAGATAAAACCTTTCAGGAAACTAGTAATAGAAGGAGGCTTCCAATGAATGGCATCTATGACAAATCCACAGCTAACACCATAGTAATGGTGGAAGACTGAATAGTTCCCCCTGCAATTGAGAATAAATCAAGGAAACATGTTCTCACCTCTTCTATTAAATATTTTCCGGGGGTTCTAGCAAGTTCAATAGGAAATAAAAGGCATTGAAATTAGAAGGGAAGAAGTAAAACTATCTTTATTCTTGGTCGACATGTTTGTCTATGTAGAATATCCTATAGCATCAAAAAGAGGCTTCAAGAATAATTGGGTTTAGCAGGGTTACAGGATACAAGATACACAAATCAATTGTATTTCTCTATAATATCAACAAATAATTAGAAATTGATGAAACATTATACCTAATAGCAAAACATTGCTGAATGGAATTATTGAAGACAAATCAATGGAGAGCTACACCTCTGCTCAAAGACTCAGTATGGTTAAGATGTTAATTCTCCTCAAATTGGTCTATGGATTCAGTGGACTCCCAAGTAGAATTCAGGTAGGGGTTTTTTTGGTAGAAATTTGACAACTAACACTACTTGGTTTCATGATTTATTATAAAGTACAGTAATCAAGACAGTGTGATGTTGGTGTTAAGGCAGACAAATCGATCAGTGGGTCAGAACAGACAGTCCAGAAATAGACTTACACATAGATGCTCAGTTAGTTTTCAACAACAGTGCCAAGGTAATTTAGTGGGAAAAGGGCTAGTTTTGTCAAAAAATGGTGCTGGAATAATTATACATTCAGACGCAAAAAGAAAGAAAAAAAAGACCTTTGATCCATATCTCCCATCATGTATAAAAATTAACTTAAAGTAGATCAGAAATCTAAAATTTTATACATCAAGAACAAAACATGACGTATTTTTTTGTGACCTTGCACTAGGCAAAGTTTTCTTAGTTATGACATTAAAAGCATTATCCATAAAAGAAACAAGGTTATAAACTGGACTTCATTAAATTAAAAAAATTTTAAATTCTCTGCTCTCCAAAAGACAGTGTTAAGAAAATGGAAAGACAAGCCACAGACTGAGAGAAAACACTGGCAAATCTAATTTATCTGGAACATATAAGGGACTCTTAAAATCCAGTACTAAGGAAATAAGCAGCATAATTAAAAATGACCAAAAGATTTGAACATCCACTTCACCAAAGAAAATACGTGGATGGCAAGTTAGTACCTGAATAGAAGTTCAACAGCATTGGTCATTAGCTAAATGCAAATTAAATCCACAGTGAGACACTACTTGGTGTGGCCCATCTACTGAGCCCTGGCAGAGATGGAGAGCATCTCATACTGCCCGTGAGAATGCACAGTGGTACATGTGCTTTGGAAGACATTTTGGCAATTAAGCCAAGAATCTAATCCAATATACACCCACCAGGCATTCCACTATTAGGTGTTACCCAAGAGGAGTGAAAGCATATATCCATACAAAGCTTTGAACAAGAATGTTTGCAGAAATTTGTTTTTAATAGCTGAAATACTGGAAACATCTCATGTCCATCCATAAATGAATGAATACACAAATTATGGTATATGGTTGCACAATGACATTGAGGAATCTCAAAAGAATTATGTTGAGTAAAAGTAGTCAGGCCAAAAGTATGTGCCCAGTGTGCTTCTATTTATAAACTTTTAGGGAAAGCAAATTCTGTAGTGCTGGAAAGCACGTCGGTGGTTCCTTGGGGCAAGGTGTTTGTTGCAAAGGGGAGAGGGAGGGATTGCAGACGGCCACAGACAGCTCTGGAGTGTGCCTGTCCGTTATCCTGGCTGTGGCGATGATTCCGTGGGTGTGTACACATGATAAAACATTTCAGCGTGTACACAGCACATGTACATTTTATTATATGTCAGTTACATCTCAAAGCTGATTGACTGACTGGTTTTTTGCGAGAAAGAAAGGAGGACCCCTTTTCGGAGCAAGATAACCTCCAGAGCTTAAGTTATTTTCAACCACAATGTCCAGTATTTAGTGAAAAATTAAAAACAGGACCAAAAACGAGAGCTAAAACGGATGAGAAATAAAACCACAGATGACTTATAGAATTGCACTACCAGACAAGAACTTTAAAGTCATGAAGATTATTGTCTTAAAAAATAGAATAGATATAAAAATATATGAAAAAGAGAGAATTTCAAGTGAAATCATAATCTATGAAAAGAATCCTATGGATTTAAAAAATATAGGATCTGAAATGAATAATTCAGTGGACTCTGTAACAGAAGACTGGACACAGCCTTCGTGAATTGAGCGGCACTTCAGTGAAGTACGTCTGTGTTGAAGCACAAGAGAAAAGAGAACAGAATGATACAAATAGAACGTGAGAGACTGTGGGGCAGAGTCAAAAGGTCTAATGTCATGTAATGAGTGGCCCAGGAAGCGGGGGGAGATTGCAGAAAAATATTTGAAGATATAAAGGCCATGGATTTTTCCAAAGCATTGAAGATATTCATGCTAGAATCATGAAACTGCTGACCCTGAAATGAATAAATAAAGAAGGAAGCAAACAAATAAGCAAAAGTAACTTTCACATCGAGGCGTCATTGCTCGACCCTTGAAAACTACAGCAAAGAAAATCTTCAGAGCAACCAGAATTAAAGATGGCCCGTCATTCTCAGAGTCTGCAATCTGGCGCGTCTGGTGGCCTGTGCGTGCACACGCCACTGTGGGGTATGCATCCTGAACGGAATTGCCGTGTCCTTGCGTATACACATCTTCTGCTCTGCTGGCCGATGCCCCAAAGTCTGTACTCATAGCAGCAAAATACAGACCTACCTCATGGTATGACGGTTCAGGCAATCACCTTCTCCCGTTGCTCTTCAGAACTACACCAGATTTCAGAGAGCAGCATCTTTTCCCCTCCATACAATGCCTTTTTTACCCAAAACAAATGAAGCAAACAAACTATATGGAGTGGTGTTGTAGCACTATGGCTTCGAAAGAGGGACATTCACCAGTTCCTTGATAGGACCTTTTCCACCAGAAAACATGGAACGAGTGTCCTTGTGCACCGTATCTGGATGAGCAGCCAGCAGCCTGCGTGTGTCCATCCATGAGAGATGCACAGACAGCACCTCTCACCACACGTTGTTCTGCTGTCTGCTTCCGTGCATCTGGAGGTGCCTTCCTGCCGGGACAACACTTTGCTGTGCTGGAACTCTGTAAAAGCCCTCGGACTGCAAAACAACCATGCGCCTCAAAAAGGTTTATAAATTGGTGAAGAAAAGAGTGCAGAAATGAGGATGTACCTTCCAGAGTGACCCCCGGACCACTCTCCTCCAGCCGGGAGCCCTGGCGAGCCCCGCCCTCCTCCGGCTCAGACCATCAGGCTTGCTTATATCCTGTTTGTGCAAGTGCAAACTCCGCTTGTTTACTTCTGAACTATTCGTTACTGTTGTACGTTTGTTTTCACTGTTCAATTGAAGTACTTTTCTACCCGTAAAAATGGTTTGGTTATCTTTGGCTGGGACTGAATGCGTCATAACTTTTCTATTATGATTAGTGGATACATTTTTTCTCCTGTATAGTAGAAGGAGTTTCAGAACAAAGTAATAGCCTAAGTGACTGGAAGGTGTTTAAAAGTTCCCATTGCTCCTCACCCCTGCCAGCACTGGGCAGGGTATTTGTCAGACTGCTGTATTTTAGGCAGTGTAGTGGGTGTGTACTTATATCTATTTTTGATTTTAATTTGCATATCTTTGATTACTGTGAGACTGAGTACCTTTTCGTGTGCTTATTGGCCATTTGGACCTCTTGTTTTATGAAGTGCTTTTCTCAGTTTTTACCCATTGTGCTATTTGTGTCTACAGCGTTTATAAGGGAGAGCGATCAGGCTGGCCCCAGGTGTTTCCATGGCAGGTTGCATGCTAGATAAAAGTGTAGCAAGGTATACAAAAGCTTTAGGAAAGAAAGAATTTTCTCAATAATACATTTTCAAACATGTGAGGACCTAGGGAAAAGTGATGATTATGCACCCTCGCTGAAAGGGCTCCTTGAAGATGGCGCTGGACTCTGGACAGCGCAATGGACTCAGGGGTGAAGGGGCACAGGAAGGATGGGGGGACCCACAAGCACGGTGCACAGGGATACGTCGAGGATGGGATTCTCGAACGGCAGACCTTCACGAGGCGGCAGCAGCAGTATTCACAGTAGTGACAAGGAGGGAGCCGGGGGTGGGGCTCGCAGAGGGGACGGAGAGGCACCAGCCGCGTGCTTCGCGCTGTTCAGGCCAACTACTCGATGCATAGGGATTCAAGATCGTCATCCAGAGTCATCAGCAAAAGCACCAAAGCTAGCCAGATGAGGACTCACACCGGGCAGTGGGGGAGGGTGTAGATGTGGTCACTCCTGAGTCATCCTTGGTGGGTCAGCACTAATCCTCGTAATGGACAGAGGCCCTGAGCAGGGCTTTCCCCGCCACACCCGAAGTACAGATATTCAGTAAACAACTTAAAAAAGAGCTCAGCCTCACTCAAGACGGTTACATTTTTAAAGTGGCAAGCAATTAAACTGGTGTGGTGATATTTTTCATCTTGCAGTTTGTCAAAGATCAAAGTGTTTGAGGGTGAATCCAGTGGCTGGAGAAAGAGCACCCCGGAATTTGACGGGGATATAACCTGCAGAGGCCTGTGTGGAGACGATTTGGGTTAACTTCTCTGAAATCAAAAGTGTACAGTATTTCTAGTCTCATGCCGAGGTGCCTCTGAATGTGTTGATTCAGAAAAAAAAATCTAAGCTGTACTGATGGAGAAGAAAGCACGCCAGGCGCAGAGCAAGACGTGCATTTTCCTTCCATGTGCACAGAATGTGTCTGGATGGACCCACCAGGGGATGTTAGTGGTGCCTGTGAGCGCAGAAGTACTACGGGAGTCTTTTCATTGTTTAAATTTTTACTCTTTACATTCCAATATCTATAGTTTTGAACAGTTATGAAAACCACCCAAGACCAAGAAAAGTTTTAATAGTCATTATGAATAAAAAGAATCTATATGCATTGCCAAGTTCATGTCAAACTCATGGCACGTTAATATTATTTAATAATCGAAACGTGAAACGTGAAGTAACTCACCCATCGCTCTGGAGAACGCAGCGGGGGGAAGAACGCCCTGCCACCATTACCGCTCCTACATAGAAGGGACACAGAGTACGGTCACTTCACGTGCTGTAGAGAGCAGTAAGGCCTACACATGCCGTGCTCTCGGGAGGAATAACCGCCCCGCTCCCCACGAGTGCACGTGTCCCCGAGCAGCCGGCAGGCCAGGAGGGATTCCTCCAGGTCACTGGGAATCGCCAGCCCCGCAACCCTGCCGCGTGCTTTCCTCCTCTGAGCCTGATTCCTCCTCTATGAAGCGGTGACGATGACACCTGCTTCCTAATCCCGCGAAGAGTGCGTGTTAAGTGAATAAACGTGAAAGTGCTTAGAAGTAACAAAGTGCTGAAGAAGTGTTAGTGTCTCTTCCTTTTAAAGATTTTGCATGTTTTCATCAGCCAGCCTGTACTTCTGGAACACAACTCGTTAGGTATGATTAGGATGATGGCTAGATCTTGAGGTTCATCTGAGATTTGGGAAGAGTTTCGCTGCGGCTTAAGCCCACTGAGGAGCCTCCGGGGTGTGGGTACCAGACATCCGGGGCAGGCCCTCCTCAGCTGCTTTGCTCCATTAGAGGAGCAGTGGTGCTTGGCTGGGGCCCACAGCACCCTGGGCATCTCTGACTCTTTAAATGTGGCACCAGATTTTTTAAAACGTATTTCTGTTATAACGATTGAGAATAGATGCAAAACAAATTTCAAGTATAAAGGTGTTCCGTGAGCCTCCAAACGTGAGAGTATGAGCAGGAACCGGGGCCGAGCGGGACCTCGGGCCGTGCCGAGCTCACCGGGTAACATGACGCTTTCCCCTTGCTTTTTGGTAGATGGACAATGTCCTCACCTGCGGGGGAAGCAGGTGGGCTGGCAGGACAGGCGACCACGGGCCGGGAGGAGGAGACGCTCCCAGGTACTCTCGTCTACCCCGCTGGTGACCTGCCTGCCCAGCCCCTCCTGGCTGCTCTGCCACTTGTGCCCTGCCTGCGCCCCACCCCAGTGCCTGTTGGTTGCCCCCCCTCAGCCTGGATCCTGACCCTCCCCTCTCCCACCCGGCTCGGGGCCTTGTCCTCACGTTTGGTTGCCCCTGTGCTTGACCACTTCTTCGGAGATTCTTAACCCCGAGTTGCACCCTGACTCCCATTAACCTCGCTCGGCCACGGAGCACGTGGAGAGCCCCTGACGGGGGCGGGCTCCCCCGCTGGTGTTCGCACCCTCTCAGACCTGCTTCTTGTGTGTTCGTTTCCTTTAACAGGGTGGTTTATAGTGAACTGAGAAGGAGCGTTGGATTCTTGCAGTGACGCGGTCGGGAGTGTGTGGTGCTGTCTCTCCTCATCCACACAGAATGTCCACCCTGTCACTGGCCACATGCGGGTCTCAAAGGTTAGAAACAGAGTGAAGGTGATGAGATGCTTCAGAAGCAGAGCTCATCTTAGGAATAATTTTAAATGAGGCTGGAAGATAGGGTTGCTATCCCAGAAGCAACAGCCTCACTGGGCAGACAGATCAAACCCGCGCTCTGCGCCAGGTCTGGTTCTGGGCAGGGTCGGATCCGACAGCAAACACTGACGGGCTCTGTCCCCATAGACGGCGTCAGATGTAGCCCGCACGCCTAAGAAGTGCGAAGGTGATGAGCTCCGTGGACAAAGGAAAGGGGAGAGCAGGAGCGCGCGAGTGCGTGTGCATGTGTGCGTGCGTGCGCGTGCACTCAGTTGGGAGCGGCCTCACTGAGAAGGTGACATTTAAGTAAGGGTGAGGGAGTGAGTCACAGATGGAGAAGAGCATTCCGGGCAGAGGGAATGGCCAGTGCGAGGGTCGTAGGTGAGGAGGCTGGAGAGCAGCCGGGGGGCAGCCTGGCCAGAGCCGTGAGCAGGGTGGGGCTGGGTGCTGGGGCCTGCTAGGAGCTTACACTGTGGGTGGAGGGGGCGCCTGAGCGGAATTCGCTTCTTGAAGCATACACCTCTGGCTCTGGGCAGAGAATAGACGCTCAGGGGACCCTGGCTGGAATCAGAGACCAATGAGGAGGCTTTACCTGCGCCCAGGTGAGAGTGGTGTGAGGGGGTGGCGAGGGCTGGCCAGACTCGGGCTGTGTTTTGAAGGTAGAGCCAGTGTGAACCCCTGAGAGAGTGGAAGTGACCTGAGGGGCAGGGACAGCGGCAAGGACTAGGGCTGAGGGGCAGCGAGGACAGAGTGTCTCCAGTGCTCGCGTCGGTTCGGGAGTGATTGGCCTCTGGACGCATGCAGGTGAGATGCTGACATTCGTGCACCTGTCAAGCACACAGCTGGACAGATGGCACTGGAACCTCAGAGAGAGAATGCACTGGGGGTGTGGGCTCGTGCGGATGCCATGCAGGAAACGCTGGCGCCACCAAAGGGGCGTCTGCGGGAGGAGAGAGGCCTGGCGTGGACCCCAGGAACCAGCAGGGGGGTCCCGGGCAAGTCTTCGGAGCCGGGCAGACTCCATCCCTGCTGTTGGTGGGGAGGGAGAACTGGGCTTCCAGCGGATGGCCTGGAGGGGACAAGAGCGAAAGTGGGTGCCCATGGAGGAGCAGAGAGGGGAAGAGCTGGGGCAGCAGGGACAGGGCTTTACCGAGTTGCTGCAGTGGGAAGAGAGGGGGATGCGGGGGAGTTGTCGATGAGCAGAAACGGGGGCCCGGTCCTGTGCGGGCGGGAGGTGGACAGAGGGACTGTCCAGCCACGAGGGTGGCGTCTGGCAGCGATGGACATGCCGGGCCGGCAGGTCTGTCCCAGGAAGCAGAGGGGGGAACCGGGAGGTGAGAAGATGGAGAAATCGGGGTGAGATGCGTGTCGTCCTCATGAACGGCCAGTGTTCACCCGTTTGTGGCATTCAGGAAAAGGGAATCTCTTGTGGGTCAACTTACGGTTGAACGTCTTCCGGTTCATGAGGTTTGTGCAGGCATGCCTGGAAGACTGGGGGCCCGGCTGCGCCAGGGGAGGGCAGCGGGATGGCGGGAGCCCCAGCCTGCGTGTGGTCTGCCGTGGGAGCCGAAGCGGCCGCCCAGGGAGAGGCGTGGCGTGCGGAGAGGCGTGGCATGGGCAGAGCCCACGGATGGCGACTCCACGGCGGGACGGGGAAAGGGCCGGGCGGACCTTCCTGGTGGGAGGGGCTGGGACAACAGACATGGCTGGTGGCCACAGCTGACTTTCTCTCCACATTGGTGGCAGCTGTAAATTAATCTCTATCAAAGTAGAATATGTTAGAAAAATTTTAAAAATACAACCACCTTTTCAAGTTAGAGAACAGTACTTGGTTTCCATGGTAACTGCCAACCATTTAACTAGGGCAAGTGTTACGTGGTGACACAGGGTAATTACAGACAACAGGGAAATTGCAGGGTATGTCTTACATAAATACAGAGTGGCTGCATGGTTAGCTTCTGCTCCTGAAGCAAAGCTGCCCCTGTTTCCGGAGGTCTGCTCCAGAGCCTGTCCTCGGGCCATCACTGCCGGGGCAGGGCCTGCCCTCTGCCACGCTCTCTGCTACCTGTGAGTCCCGCTGTCTTCCCCTCTCTGCGCTGGGGCCTCAGGCAAGTCTTCCCCGGGTCCACTTGACCTGTGCCTCTGCGGGGCCTTCCCAGGGCCAGGCTGGGAAGAGGTGGAGGCCACACACGGGCCCCAGGCTGCGGCCGTTGAGAGTAATCTATCAACCAGAACTTAAGAAGGGTGTTTCTAGACCTTTTATCAACCGGCTATGAAAGAAACCCTAAATACGGTAAAAAGACAGGAGAATCGGAACACAAATCGGTCTCTTGCAGATCGGAACAGGACGGTTACTTGAGAACATTCATCTGCTGTCACCTATACCAGAGTCCCCCCGAAGACAGAAACTTTAAGGCAGCAGCAACAGTAGAATCCTTGCTGAAACAGGGGTGACTGAGTCAGAGGCTCAGACTTTTGGTTAATTATTAAGAGCTAGAAGCAGATAATGCTTGTGGATGAAAACATCACAGGAGACTCGTGCAGAGCCTGTTGCAGGTAAGTATGAGGACTCAGACACTCGGCCCAGAACCGGTATCCATGGCAGGTGAGTCACGCCTCTCCAAAGCAAAACTGTGGGCATAGCCAAGAGCTGCTGTGCATTTGAGGAGGACCAGACAGCAGGAGAAGCACCAAATGCAGCAGAAGAACATATTTGAAGCGAAGACTTAATGGCACGAAGACAAGAATATTCATAAAAGAAACAGCTCCTTCAGAAGAAACAAACAAAAATTTTGGAAAGCAAAGTTATCAACACGGAATAATCAGGGTGGTTTAAATTGCAGAACAGACAGAAGTGAAGAAGGAATTAGTGACTGGACAAATGAACCGAGGATTTATTCCGGAATGCAAACCTAAAGGACCAGAGCTGTTGCAGAATGCAGGCCTCAGCCACTGAGAGGTGGAGAGTGTGAGAGGAAAGGGTGAGACCATGAGGACTCTGAGAGGCTCTCTTCTCTGTGGATGGGAGTCTGAAGAGCAGAGAGCAGAGAAGGCTGAGGGAGGATGATGAGACATCCTGGAAGAAGCCTCTCAGGGCTCAGAGCGTGTCGGGGGTAAAGTGTTGAGGGGGGGGGTTGGGGGTTGAGGGGATGGTGAGAAACCACAAGGGCCTGAATACAGTGGGACAGAATTTCGGGACAGGACCAAAGACAAACCCCCAAAGTGGCTGGCAGGAGGCGCAAGGGTCTGGCTCTCAGTTGGCGTCAAAATTCTCTATGACAAATGTATACTTTAGAATTAATTGGATCAATATCTTCAAAGTACTTGGGGAAGAAGGATTCCAAACCTGGAATTTGAGACACAGCCAGGATTCAAGTCGAAGGGCAAAGGAAGGGTGTTTCAGACAGTCAAGGACTCAGAGGTCTCCAGCCTCACCCCTAAGACTCTGAGAAAATGAAGAAAGATAGCCATCCACAAAAGAGGTTAGCATTTGGTTCCACTGAGAATGGTGGGAAAGAATCCAGGGTAGCACGCAGCTACTCTGAATAACTGTTGGTGCCCATTGGTACGCAGATTAAAATGATGGTTGAAAAAATCTTGGTAGGTTCCAGCGTTATTTTTTGTCGATGGTTTGTTCAGCGGTTAGTTGTGATTTTGGTGTTTTCGTGAGAAGAGGTGAGCTCACGTCCTTCTACTCCACCATCTTGTTTCTGTCCTACAAACCGAAAAATCTTATATATATGTATTTATGTAGTGATGAGAAGGAGAAGAGTGAAAGATCATTAAACATCAGTTCTTTTTCTGGGGGAATACGTAGATACTCTTCAAGCCTATAGTGTATGAATGTGCATCTAAACACGTTAACGATGTACCAGGAGCCACCAGTCACAGGGACAGATTGCGCAGCTTCAAATCTCGTGGAGGAAAAACTCTGGAACAAAGAAAACCTGATTAAGTCACCGAAAAAAAAAAAAGAAAGGTAGAGAAGAAGGAATAAATTAGAAATCAAAGTAAATGTGTAAAGCAAGACGTCATGTGGCATTAGTTCAAATGTATGTGAAATTTCTCTATTAAAAGGCAAAACTCAGATTGTCTTAAAATTGACACAGAAACAGAAAATGTATTAATGGGAGGAGTACTAAGCAAATGGTAATCACTGGGAAGCAGGCCAAGCAACATTATTTTCAAGAAAAAGATAAAAAGCATTAAATGGGTCAAAGATACTTCATTTTGATAAGTTATAATCCTCTAAGAAGATATGATACTCATGAACTTTTATGTATATAATTACATAGCTGTAAAATTTATGAAGGAAGAACTTCTAAGAATAGGAAATGGACAAATCCAGTACCATAATGGGAAACTTCAATTGAAAAATCAAGAAGACAAAAAAATTCATATGGTTATGAAGAATTTGAATAGCATTCTTGACAAATTGTGTTCCAAATGCAGGATATACTTTCCTACTTTCCTTTCTCCCTCCCTTCCTCCCTCCCTTCCTTCCCTACTTTCTTCCTTTCTCTTTTTCAAACACACCAGGACCATTCACAGATATATTTACCACGTATTTTACTTTAAAGGAAATTAATTTTTCAACAGCGGAAATCATTAAGTACAGTAAAAATGGAAATTAACCACAAAATGATAATCAGAAGTAACCCAGACTCCATTACATATCTAGAGATTTGGGAATGCTTTTAAATAAAAGCATAAACTGAATAAAAAGTAATGAAAATGAGATAATACTGCACGTCAAAACATGAAGGATGCTGTCAAAACTCTTCCCAGGAGAAAATGTTGGAACGCTGGAAACACTTAAAATAAATGAAACAACCCTATGACTCTAAATGTTAGAGGAAGAATTACAAAATAATTCAAGACAAAGTAGGAAAACTTAATGAAGATAAAGGTAGAGATGAATACAGCAAAACGTGAAAACGTTGCCACATATGATGTAGAAAGTCTGGATAACTATGGGAATGACTGAAATGGTGCTCAGAGTCTGCACTCACTGAGGTGCCAGTGAGGTCCTACTCCACAGCACTTTCTCACTCATCCAAAAGGAAACATAATTCTTAAGGTGTGCAATTGTTTTAGAGAACAGAAATGTCAGAAGTTCCCTGAATCATTTGATAAGATCAGCAATGTTGTGATATAAAAGTCACACAAGTAATCCTAAAGTCATCTATAGGTAACTCTGCCTCTGAGACAGATGCGCAAACCCTAAGTAAAATGTTAGCAGGTCAAATCCAGCAATGCATTCAGTTTTAAGTACCTCTCTAGCTGTAAGTACCTCTTTGATTTAAGAGGCGTTTTGAGGAGCTGTGCTTTGGAGAGGTGCCCGGTTGTGCCTTGTCCTCTCTCTGCTCTGTTCCTGTCTGTCTGGCGTTCTTGGTTTCCTTCTCTGTGTATCACTCTTCTTGAATTCTTCTCATTGCTTTATTTTGTTTTTGACTTTTAAAAATGTTCTCTTTCTTCTATTTTCCTCTGTTGTGTTTATTCAATCTCGTGTGTCTTCTAATTTCATCCTGATTTTGAAATATTTTTTCTTCTATTCTTGATCCTTTCCTGAATTCTATGACCTAAATTTTGAGTTTTTCTAATTCTGATTTATAGTTTTTCATCTCTTGCATCATTATCTTACTGTCTTTTAATCAACTTAAAGATATTATAGTTTTTCTATTTTTGTCAGCATGGCTTTGTGATGTGTGTTTATTGTCAGTAGGGTTGTTATTTTGTTTCCTGTTTTCTTTTGTCTTAAAAAAAACTTTGTATGATATTTAACATCACACGAAATTTGTTTTGCTGAACTTTTAAGAAGGGAGGTATTGTTTATAACAGCATTGCTAATTTCACAGCTCTAGAATGCCCTCTTCTGTTACTTTTATGAAGGTTTAGTATGAGGACTTGCTGCAGTCAGAGTGTGTCTGGTGGGAGCTGCTGGGGGTCTCCGAAAGCTGGGTAAAGGCCTTGTGTCGCCGTTAAGTGCTCCGGTTTTGATAACTGGTTTTGTACCCTGCCTACCCAGATGCCCTTGGTTTTAGAAAATATGCTCTAAAGTATTTGGGGTCAAGGCAAGTGCTGTCTTGTAGTCACTCTTAGCCGGTGTGGAATGATGGGGAACAAATACCTGTGCAACAACCAGGCAGGCCTGACTGTGAGCAATGGGGGGACAGTTAAGGGACCTGCAGGAGTTTGTTGTAATGTTCACGCAACTTTTCTCAAGGTTCCACATTACATCCCAATAAAAAGTTGTCAAGTAAGTAAGTAAAACGAATTCTTCAGTGGAAAACATGGTGGCCCTTCTCCTCTGTACAGATCTCCTGGGAGACTCGGGAGCGGGGAGGCCAAGGGGCAGCAGGTGGGGTCCCAGGTGGGCCAAGGGGGGCGCCGGGCTCTGGGCCGATGCAGGGGCTGACGTTTCAGTCTCTCAACACTTTTCTCAAACTGCAATTTTAATTAAAACAAAATCAATGCCTCAGAATATAATTCAAAAATCTAATGAGAAGAGGACAACCGCCCTCCTGAAGTGACGTGGGGTTTCGGGGCCCAGGAGGCCCAGAGGGCGGCTGGCGAGAGCTCCTCCCTCGGCCCGGTGGGCGCCTCCCACTGTCCCGAGGTTACTTGTCACCAAGCGCGAGCCGCTGAAGATGTGCGCGGCTGGTTCTCTACCGACTCGGGCTGCGCCCGGAGTGGGTCTTTGGATTCACGGGGTGCAGCGCTGCCGGCCGGGCCTCGTGGTGGGGAAGCCGGGCGGGGGCTGGGGCGGGGGGAGGTGCTCGGGCGCTTCTCGCCCGGGGCTTTCCACTCACACCCGAGCAGAGCACGTCCGCACCCCGCCCCCCACGGTGGCCCCGCCTCGTGGCCGTGGAGAGCAGGACCCTGGAGCTGCCCGGGGCTCTGAACCCTGGGGCCGCGTGAGCCCCGTGCTGGGGAGGTGATGCCTCTTCTTGTAGCACTCTCCAGGGAGCTGGGTCTCCAGGGAGCTGGGACTCCAGCCGGCCGAGGGCGGTGCGGCGGCTCACCAGGCGCGCCCGTATTGTGCCCAAGAGGCTCATCTTGAGATGCGGGCTCCTTGGTGACCTCAAGGCCCCTCAGCGTCACCCCCACAGCCAGGCCTGACCGCCCCGTCCTCACTCTCCGCTCCGTTGCCCTGACCCCCCCAGCCTCTGCCCCGTGCCCAGGGCCGGGTGCCACGCCCTCGCGGCACCCCGGATCCCCCCCCGCGCGGCCCGCCCTCGGCCTGCCATCCACCCTCCCGCACTCGAGCCTGTCTGGCCCTGGCATCCTTTGGAATCCAAGGTCCGGGCCCAGCCGGTTCTCGTCACCACGCCCCCTCGCCTGACCCTGGGAGGTCTCTGCTCACAGCGGCCCTGCGTTCCCCACCGCTGGTCTCCAGCACGACCACCCGGATCTGAGCGCTGTCCGAGGAGAGCGGTACCCGGGTGATGTCAGCCGCGTGTGGCCCCAGGCCGGCCGCCCCTCCCCACGGGCTGCGGCAGCCTCTCGGTGGAAAAGGAGGTGCCAGGGCAGAGGGATCACAGACGACCCCCCGCCCCCCCCCCCACGTCTGTGCCCCCGCTGTGCGTGCCCCTCTCCACACGGGCTCCACGCCGGGTGTCAGGCCGCTCGCTGTCGCTTTGTCTCCCGCCCTGGAAGCGCCCTTTCCACGCGGCTGGTGACCTGTTGTGTGCTTCTTGCTCGTTCTCTGCCCTGGGCTGAGGTTTTCTCTGGATAGTGCGGCTTTCAGGACGTCGCTGCAGCCACTGCTGGGCTGCACTAGCACATGTTAGGCTCGTGCAGTCCAACGAGGTGAGGCAGCCTAGCCGGGAAACAGCGAAGCACCCACACCGTCGCCTGCCGGAGTTCAAAGTAATCACGTTTACAAACTAGTCACGTTTGTAACTATGGTGCACATCCCTACCATGTCTGTTCGTGACGCCGATGGAGCTGGCCGGTCGTCTTGGGGTGCCGACTGTCCCTCTGAGTCTTAGGGCCACTCAGGGCCTCCAGGGCAGCAGCATGGAGAAGGGCGCGCAGAGGCGGCTGCAGCTAAGCTGGGGCCTTGGAGACAGTGCTGCCCGCCTCCCTACTGTCCCGCTGGAGGAGACGGCCCAGCCACAAGGCCCACCTCTCCACCCCCCGCCCCCCACCGCAGCCCGCCCGCAGGCTCCTGGCCCCGCGCACAGGGGATGGTCAGATGTGTTCTCCCCAGAGCACAGACCTTCCTCTCTCCCCAGCCCCAGCAAATAATTGAGCCCTGGCGTTGTTTGGACCTGGACGCTTTCAGAAATAATACAGTAAACACATTCCTCACCTTCGTCTGTTCTTTTCTCTTATCTCCTATTCTTACTCTAGAATTATCCTGGTAAAATCAGGCTTAAAGTTCCTCATTTGTATAACACTTTGCAAATTACAGAGTGCTTTTCATGTCACTGAAAGGTGGGTATTTTCTCGTTTGTATTTAGAACGAGGAACAGAGGCTGAGAGCAGCCGAGTCTGGGCATTAGCCTGGGGGTCGAACTCAGGGTCCTCTGCAGAGCAGGCCCCCAGGAGCCGTGTCACTAGCCGGAAGTCACCAGGCCCCAGAGAGTGTCCCTGGGGATTGGAGGAGCCGATGCGGCTGCACGGGCGCCAAGTGCTCCCGCAGAGCCGCCTCGCTGCACGGTACTCTCTGCCCCCGCCCCTCCTCCTCTGTTGCCCTGGCGGCCGCCTGGACCTCCCTCCAGGACTTCCCGCTGGGGAACATACCAGAAGTCAGCCCAGGACAAGGTGTGGTGGGCAGATATGTAGGCTTCCACCCCGGCCTAGAGGCCTTGCTGAACTCCCCCCTTGAGAGTGGGCGGCACGTGGGACGTTGTCCCGTGATTGTGTCGCGTTGCCTGGCAAAGGGATTTTGTGGATGTCATTCAGGTTTCTAGTCACCTGACTTTGAGTGACTCAGAGGGAGGTGCCCTGACCTAATCTCAGGAGCCCTTCTGTCTGGGTCTGGACGTGGGAGGTGGAAGAAGACAGAGACGGGAGGTGAGGGGGATTCCAGCGGGAGAGACCAGGAGATGCAGATGGCGTCTGGGAGCCAAGAGGGCCCGGCCGGTGGCCACAGAGACACCCTCCGCCTAGAAGAGCCCGGCTCCCAGGGAGACCACAGCAGTGGCTGAGTCCTGTGTGAATGAGGACCAGCCACCCCATGTCCGGGCCTCCGCCCCTCCTGGCCGTGAGCTGATGAGTGGGCACTGTGTTCAGCCCTAAGTTACGGGGTTTGCTCTCCAGTGGTAGAGAAAGCTGCACAGACCAGCAGGAGCGGGGCCAGCGGGGTGACATCGTGCTGGGCTGGAGTCTCAGGGCCACTGACAATTAACCCAAATCCCTACTGATGAGAGATGCCGCCTTCATCCCAGGCACTCATGGTCCACGCTCCCCTCCCCCACAGAGTGCTGTGATCCACAGCATCTCAGAGTTTGTCCCTCTGCCAAAAAGCCAACTCACGACCCGCCTTACTCCTCACCTCTGTGCTTCCCGAGGAACGCTGCAGTCCTTCTGTCATGGTTTCTGTGGCCTCCCATTTCAGTCACACCTTCAGGCTGGGAGGGAGGTCCTTCCAAGTGGGGCATGGCAGGCTCTGCCCACACACAGGCCTCGCCAGACCCCGTGGTCTCCTCAGTGTGTTGCGTGGCCCTTATTCAGGTTATCCTTGGCTTCTTTTGTAAGCATTACCGATGTATAGGAGAGATACTTATTCTTGCATCTTTAGTTTATAATCTGTCATCTTAGTAAACTACGTCCTATTGGGGGGTCTCATAAGCTGGGATGTGTTAGGTAGAGAATTACATTATCACAAATGATCATTTTAACACCCTTCCCTTTTGAGTATCTATGGCTCCTCGTTATGTTTCATTTACTAACCGCATGGCCTGAATCTTTGGAGTAACATTGAATTGCAGCCCGTCCTTTTCCTGTTCGGCCAGACTTCCACCTCCTCCTGCCCCAAAGCTGCCGGATGCAGCGCACACCCGACCTGCCGGGTTCTAACAGCAGTGAATTATTGACTGTTCTGGTGCTCCTTTCTGAAAACCTCTTGGCCCTGGGCTGTGACCACCCCGCCCGCACGGCCTCCAGACGCTCCTTTCCTGGACCCCGTGGGCTCTCCTCGTTCATGTGTCCGCGAGCACGCTTCTTCTGCCCACTGTCCTGGGTTCTCCACTCGCAAGATGTGCGTGTGGGCTCCCCGCTCCCGAGATGCATCCCCGACCGCCAGATGTCCCCCCTCGCGTCCTGGGCACCTGGAGAGCCACACCCCGGACCTGGCTCCTGTCCTGAGTGCGGGGAGCCGCCAGCCCTGCCCCCTCGCCTCACCCCGCCTCCCCACATCCACCACGAGCCCAGGGTCCTCGGTGTGCTCCAGGCCCCTCCTCATGCCTCGGCCTGCATGCAGACGGCAGAGAAGGCCACAGGTCAGGGAGGCAGAGGACGAGGAAAGACAGGAAGCCTCCAGAGCCGCCGGGACGAAGTGCCTGCCGATGTCTAAGGGGCCTGCCTTCCCAGGCAGACGGAGCCGGACTCGGGGAGGCTCGACAAGTGTGCTGAAGGGTGCTCGGACGCTGCGCGGGTGCCAGACCCGGCTCCCACCTGGGAGAGCAGCGGCCCTGCTCCTCGGGGTGCACTCGAGGAAGAGCAGGCCCACGCGCCCAGGAGACGCGTGAGCAGCTCCCTGTCAGATGCTGGGAGGTGCCGGTCAGATGAGGCTGGATGTGTAAATACACCGTGGGCACATTAAGCGCTGATCTGTGGGCGCCAGTGGGGCCACCCTGATGGCACAGTCCTGAGTGTAAGCGGCAGAGGGGCGGTGTGGATGGTGCCCTTGGTGCCCATTTTCTGAACGCGAGATGCGATGGAAGGTCTTGTTGGGGCGCTGTGTGCAGCCTGGCGGGAGCGCGACGGCAGGGCCTCTGCCGGGCACAGCGCAGAGGCCAGGCGGCTGGAAGAGTGGCCTTTTGTGTGTTCCATTCATTTGAAAATAAGCCGAAGCAAATAGAGTGCCGTGTTCGCATCTGTAAATTCTCAGCACCCAGTGCACTGCTGTCTCACAGTTTTCAGTTTCTCTGGGTTTGAAATACTTCGTAGTGAGAAATTAAAACTTTTTTCAAACTAGATCCCCCGAGCCTCTCATGAAGGGAGCCTTGCGTCAAGCCCGCCCATTCCCCAGAGGGCGTCCTGACGGGACTCACGCCCGCTCACCGCTCCGGGTCTGAGGGTCCCAGAGCTCCACCAGGCCTGGTCCCCAGCCCGGGTTGGGCGCAGAGGCTCCTCAGGGCCCGCGGTGCTCTGTCCCTGGACCCAGATGTGGACTTCCTGTGGCCGTGGGTTGAGGGATGTCACCAGGAGCTCCCCGAGGGCCCTGCTCAGCCCAGGCCTGGTGGTGTGGGGATCGCTGAGCTGGGTGGACCCTCCTCCCTGAGCTCTTCCCTTCCTTGGTGGGGAGTCCAGTCCGATAGGGTCACCGTGGTGCCTGGGGGTGGGCCCCCAGGAGCAGGGAGGGTGCCCCACCGAGCAAGACCAGAAGCTGGTCTTGGCCAGGGCCGGCAGACTCGGCTGCCCACTTTTGGAGCATTTCTCAGTTTCCTCTGCAGGACAGGCCTGGAGGTTACAAGGCACCACGTCCCTTCCGTCCGCCATTGACGGAGAGTGCGGCTCTGAACGGGCCCTTCTCTCCCCACGGTCAGCGCACACGTCTGGACCTGGTCACCCTGAGGGTCACACGGTTTCCCAGGAGGGACGGGGGAGCCGACCTCATTTCCCCTTAGAAGTTAGAGGGCGTTTAGCAAGCGATGCCGGCGCCCCCGGGCCGCTCTGTGCAGGGATGTCTGAGCCGGGCCAGGTGAGCGCCGACCTGAGTCTTCAGAGAGCCCTCCCCGCCTGCCCCGCTGCCCTGTGACAGCAGCCGTATCCCCGCGGCAGGCCTGAACGTTGTTTCTGGTGTCCTGTGGGCCCAGGCAGCACGGCACAGGGGCGCCTGTCAGGGACCCTGGGCTGCAGGCCCCGCATCACCTCGGGGCTTCTGCCTCTTTGGCCCTTGGGTTCATTTTCACTTGCCCTCAGCCTCTGTCTCCCTCCTCCATCCGTCAGTCTGTCTGTCTCCCTCTGGGCTCTCCTCATCTCTCTCACTCTCTGCTCCCTTCCTCTCTGCCGGGGTCCCCGCTTCTCCCCGTGACCCTGCTCGGGCCGGTCAGGGCTGTCATGATGGCCGGGCATGTGGAGCCAGGTGCAAGGTACTTTTGTGCCTCAGTTTGCTCCCCGCTCTCGACCCAGAACCACCCGGGTCCCTGCTGACCGCTCCGTACCCCCGCCCGCTACGGACCAGAGCCAGCCTTGTTTAGAGCCCAAGCAGCTGCACGTTTACAGCCTCGCGGCCCTCCCGGGAGCTGGCCCCGCCGCTGACCACACGTGCATCCAGTTACCACGAGGGCAGTGGGAGCGGCAGTGGGGGCAGGGAGGGCTCTGCGGCCCTAGAGGGACAGGGCCCCGTGCCCAGAGCCTGGGCCCATCCTCCCTCCCCAGCACCTTGGTGTGTCTTTCCCTAGAGCAGAATCTTCCCGTGAGTCACACACAAGATGGTCCACAGGATCCAGGGACAGGTGCTCATGGAACTTACTCTCTGCCCCCTTCCCACAAGAAGGCCCCATGCTGCCAAGACCCGGGCTCGGTGCCCCTGAGCCCTGGGCAAGCTGATTTAAGGCTGGGGCATGTGGTGTCACATCAGGCCCTTCACTGAGGTGTGCCACTGAGTGGGACTTGTGGGAGGTTTGGGAACAACGGTGCGCCCTCTCCAGAGGGGCCAGCTTCCCGGGATGACATCAGGCCCAAGGTCTTTCTGGCTCTCAGATAAGCAAGTGCTCTGGTCACTTTTAGTCACAAAGTAGCCACTACAGTAATTAAAGTATTCGGACTCATGGGCTTAGTTAAGGCAATGCTAGCTGGTACGGTGGCACAAACATGATATAGTTTTCTTTTTTCCTGATTCTCGATGATGGGGGGAAATGGTTCTGTTTCAATCTTAGATCCTACTTAAAATAAGGGATAGAAGGAAAGAGAATGAATATCTTCTAAGTTACTGAAGAAGATAACAAGCAAAATGTCTAAGACCTAGCTCAGTATTTTTATACCCGAATGTAAGTGAAAATATATTTCATATAAGCCAACAACATTAAATAAGGAAACAGAAAAAAAACATAAGGGAGAGTTGACAGGTTGGATTAATTATTTAACTACTGATAATAAATGGAAATTATTAAACTCTCCTACTTCAAAATGAGCAGCAATTAAACTGTTCTATTTCAGAACAGAGGTTCTCAGATTGATGTGGGAAATGGAAACAACCACATGACATTTGAGGCAGACAGACCTAAGATAAAGGTTAGAGTTCTTGAATTGTGTGAGGAAAGACACACACATTGCTGGGGGTGTAGAGCAGTGCTGCAGCACAAGGCTGAATCGTGCCCTCCAGATTCACGTGTCGGAGCCCTAGCCCTCAGTACCTTGGAATGTGACCATATTTGGAGCTGGGAGTCTTCGGTGAACTAATTAAGTTAAAATGAGGTAATTAGGATGGGCCCTAGCCCAACATGACCGGCATCCTTATAAGAAGAGGAAATTAGGATGCAGACACGTGTATGCACAAGAGAAATGATCGTGGGAGGACACGGAGAAGGCAACCACCTACACGCCAAGGAGAAAGGCCTCAGGGGAAACCAACCCTGCCCAGATCTTGATCTCTCAGACCCCCAGCCTCCAGGACTGCAAGAAAATAAATTTCTGTTGTTTAAGCTGCCCAGTCTGTGGTATTGTGTTGCAGCCACCCAAGCTGACTATTATAGTACTTATGGAGGGGAACTTGTCAATGTCTAGAAAAGTTTCATTTGTGTTTACCCTTTGATCCCATGGTCCTATTTCTAGGACTCTATCCCAGAGCATCACTGACAAAAATAGGCATGACCAACAGGTATAGGAAATAGGTATACACATGGGTATTCATTTTAGCACTATGTTAATAGCAAAAGATGGGAAATGATCTGTATGTTCACCTATGGGTTGAGTCCATTGTGGTTTACTTATACAGTGGAGTACTCTGCAACTATAGAAATGGAATGAAGGGTATTTCTGTACTGCAGTTTACGGTCATCTCCAGAATACATTAAGTAAAAAGAAAAGCAGGGTGCAGACTTGTTCATAGTATTCTACCCTTGGAAGGCAGATATGTGCATATACAGATATGTATGTATGTAATGTATTCATTTATATGTTTAACAACAGACAGTGGAAGCATTTACCAAACGAGTTTTTTTAGTTACTTATATTGAAAGGGAGGGACCCGAAGTGGACAGAAATGGGAAGCTTTTTGTGAATGAAAATCTTATTATATAATTTTGACAATGGCATCATGTAAAGGTTTTTGGATAATCAATAAACATCTAGATCAAGAAAGTATGAGGAAGCCACTCCTAAATATTGAAATTATATGGAAATTAATTAGTTTAAATATATAAATGTATGTCAAGTTGGTGATACAACCAAATAGGAAAAAATTACTTCAAGTAACTTCATAACATGGCATTTTGCTTTTTTTTTTTTTGCAATACGCAGGCCTCTCACTGTTGTGGCCTCTCCCGCTGCAGAGCACAGGCTCCGGACGCGCAGGCTCAGTGGCCATGGCCCACAGGCCCAGCCGCCCCACGGCACGCGTGATCCTCCCGGACCGGGGCACGAGCCCGCGTCTCCTGCATCGGCAGGCGGACTCTCAACCACTGTGCCACCAGGGAAGCCCTACATGGCAATTTTAACTCTATATTCCAAGTGGAATATTCTCTAAGGGGAAAAAAAAATAGTTCCATAGATTAATTGTTAGTAACAACATTATTACTGTTATTTTTAAACTGTTACATATATTTGGGTGAACCCTTTCAATGTATCTCCCTGCTATGCTCTTTTCTGGATTTTCCATTTGTTTTTTTTGCTAACCTTTTTCTTTTTTCCTCTCTGTCCTTCATTTTGGACCTTTTCTGTTGACTGCTTTTCAGTTTCACTGCCCTGGACTTCTACTGTGTTCTGTCCCCTGGTAGCTGCACACAGTGATTTTTTTTCTTTCATATTTTGTAATTTTCCGTTTTAGAATGCAGGTTTTTCTTTAACTTTTCATTCTTTGTTGAGATACTCCATGTCCCTTTTGTCTACCTTTCCTCTATTTTCTATCACATAATCATCACAGCTACTTTGAGGTCGTGGCCAACGTGAGTGTTTAGGTCACGCCCAGACCCTGTCGGCTGTTCCGTGGCTCACTGTGCGTCTGGGAATTCTCCTCTGTGTGCTGAGCATCACGGATGAAGTGCTGCAGGGCTCCCACGTGTTCCCCCTTTGTTCCGGCAGGGAATGAAGTGGTCAGTGGCCCCCTTGCTCCTCTCAAGACTCGAGTTTCGGCTTTGTTAGGGCAGGTCTGTTTCCATTTTGCCAGAGTCCCCGTCACCTACGTGCAACTGCTGTGGAAAGCTTGGTCTTCTCACTGGGATCCCTTCACTCCAGGGCCCCACACTGGCTCCTGCTGAGCTGAGCTGTCAGTGTGACCCCCACTTCCCAGTTAGTTTTGACCACCCCACCCTTGCCCAGAGTCTCATTTTATGCAGACACAGGATTCACCAAAGACCCAAGGGGGATTTCACACAGGTTTTGGGTGCTCCTTCTTAGTCCCTATCTACAATCTCTGCACCCCACTTGGAAAACACCCTCAGGGGCAAGCAGGATGAGTGTGGGGCTCACCTCCAGCTTCTACCTTCCCCAAGGATCGTGGGCTTCTGCTTGTCACCCAGCTCTTACCACGGGTTCCTGCCTGAGGCTAGGTCAACCCCAGTGACTGCATCATGGCCCCATCCTAAATGCCACAACTTGTGTCTTGAAGGATCAAGCAAGTCAGCAATCAGGTTGATGCCATTGGAAAGCAAGAGTTGTCGTGTAACAAAAAGATGTGTTTGTTGAGGGGTTTTGTCATGCATGGTGTTGAATTTTGTCAAAAGATTTTTCCTGCATCTGTTGAAATTTTAACTTTCTCCTAGATCCTCTTAATGTGGTGAATTATATTGACAGATTTTGCAAATATTTTGCAAAATAATTTTGCATTCCTGGTGTAAATCCTCGTTCTTCATGATTCTTGAATTTTTCTTGCTAATATTTTTGTGAGGAGCTTGCATCTATGGTCATTAGAGATATTGGTGTTGCCATTTTCAGTTTGCTCACATCTTTGTCAGATTTTAAAATCAGAGTTATGCTTGCTTTGTATGATGCCTTTGGAATTACTTCCTCTTCCTCTATTTTTCTGAAGCAGTTTGTGTGAGGTTGGTGTTATCACTTCTTTACATGTTTGGCAGAATTTCCCAGTGTTTAGAGTCTTCTTGGTGGGAAGGTATTTGACAACAAATTCAACGTTTTCAATATTTACAGGGGTATTCAAATTCCTTTCTTAGTTTGTGTCAGTTTTGGAAGTTGTGGTTTTTGAAATTGTCCAGTTCATCTAAGTTGATATATATGTTGGCTTGAAGTAGTTCATCATAATAATCCCACATTATCGTTTTGACATCTGTAGGATCTGTAGTGGTGGCTTATCTTCATATCTCTTGTTTGTTTTCTCCTTTTCTCTTCAAGCATTTTCCAGTTTGAAGGTTACTAACTTTATTTCATTTTTCTTTATTGTTTATCTATGTTTTCATTAATTTCCATTCATATTTATTATTTCCCGCTGTATTCATTTCCTATGGCTGCCTTAAAATATTACCACAAACTTAATGATGTAAAACAACACAAATTTTTTATCTTAGAATTAGTTCTGTAAAGCAGAATTCCAGCACAGGTCTCACTGAGCTAACATCAGGTGTGGCAGACCTGTGCTCCTTTCTGGAGTCTCGGGGAGAATGCATTTCCTGGCTTTCTCCAGTTTCTGGAGGCCTTCCTCCCTTCCCTCCCACCTGCAACACTGCATCTCTCTCTGACCCTTCCTCCCTCATCACTTCTCTCTAATGCAGTCAGAGAGGCTCCCCACTTTAAAGAACTCTGTGGCTGTATATGGTCCACCTGGACCATGCAGGGAAGTCTCCCTGTTTCAAGGCCTGTAACCTTAATCCCATCTGCAGAATCCCTTTGCCACAAGAGGTCACATTTACAGTTTCAGGGACTCAGGTGTGGGCATCTTTGGGGTGGGCGCAGGGGTTATTCTGCTGCCACACCTACATTCCACCTGCTTTGGCCTTAGTTTACATTACTTCTGGCTTCTTAACGTAGAAACCACTTGTCTTTTCTAATTTAAGCATTTAGTCCTGAAATTTCCTACTCAGTACTACTTTAGCTGTGTTCCACACATTTTGGCACGTTGTATTTTCTTTTTTTTTCTTTTTTTGCGGTATGCGGACCTCACTGCTGTGGCCTCTCCCGTCGCGGAGCACAGGCTCCGGATGCGCAGGCTCAGAGGCCATAGCTCACGGGCCCAGCCACTCCGCAACATGTGGGATCTTCCCGGACCGGAGCATGAACCCGTGTCCCCTGCATCGGCAGGCGGACTCCCAACCACTGCACCACTAGGGAAGCCCTGTATCTTATTTTTCATTCAGTTCACTGTATATTTTAAATTTCACTTGAGGTTTCCTCTTTGTCCATGGATTATTCAGAAGTGTGTTAATTTCCAAGTGTTTAGAGACATTTCTGTTATCTTTCTGTTATTGATCTCTCGTTTGATTTAATTATAATCAGAGAATAAATGCGCTGTGTGATTTGAATTCTTTTCAACTTGTTGAGGTTAGTTTTCTGGCCCAGGATATGGTCTGTCCGGGTGATTGTTCCCTGGGTGCTTGGAAGGAATATGTGTCCTGCTGTTGTTGAGCAGACAGTTCTACAGATGTCAGCCACCTCATCTGGGGCCTGGGGTTAAGTTCTTCTCTGTTGGTGGTGGTTTTCTGTCTAGTTGTTCTACAAGCTGTTGAGAGAGGGGGTCTTAAAGTGTCCAAATGTAACCGTGGATCTGTCTGTTTTCCCCTTAGTTCTACCAGTTTTTACTTCGTGAGTTCTGTGGCTTTGTTGTCTGACGCACGCATACTTAGGATTGCTCTCTTTTTGATGGAGAGACTTTTTATCATTGTGTGATGACCTTCTTTGTCCCCGATTGTTGTCCTTGCTCTGAAGTCTGCTGTGTCTGGTGTTAATGGAATCATTCCTGATTTTTACAAAATAATATTTGCTTGGGCAGCATATAGTTGGGTCATTTTTTTCATTAATACATTCTGCCAATCCCTGTCTTTTAATTGGGTATTTAGGCCATTTATATCATAATGTAATAATTATTGCCATGTTAGGGCTGAAGGCTGTCATTTTATTGTTTGTTTTGTGTTCGTTCTCTCTGTTTTTTTAAAAAAAATATTTATTTATTTACATATTTTGGCTGTGCCTGGTCTTAGTTGCATTGCGGCATGCAGACTTCTTAGTTGCGGCATGTGGAGTCTTAGTTGCAGTATGCATGCAGGATCTAGTTCCCCGACCAGGGATTGAACCCTGGCCCCCTGCATTGGGAGTGCAGAGTCTTACCCGCTGGACCACCAGCGAAGTCCCTCTCTCTGGTTTTTGTTTTTCTGTTTACTCATCCTAGCTCCTTTGGATTACTTGACCATTTTTTTTTAGAATTTCATTTTGATTCATCTCTAACATTTTTGAGTGTATCTCTTTGTACAGATTTTTTTTTAAGTGGCAGTGTCTGCAGGCTGGGCAAGGAGCTGGACAGCAATGGGGCAGAGGTGTGATGGTGGGCGGCCACATCTCTTTGCCTTGTGGTCCAGCCCTGCTACCCCGCTTGCTGACACAGCGAGCAGTCAGCCTGCAGGACAGAGAGCAGGCCTCCTGTCCTGTGTTCACCAAGGCCCGTGGCTGAGGAGTGGAGGTGGGCTGCTGCGCCCTTCCAGTGCCCCAGGCTCTGGCTGGGCCCAGCGTGTTTTGTCTGCATCTTTGCGGAAAACGTTTTCACAAAAGCATTTTGAAAAGGGCAGTTTATTAGAATGTTAGTAATGGTAGCAAGAAAGACTGACAGTAAGCAGTTTGCATGGTAATTAAGATATGTTTTCTTTCCTTGTTGTATTTATGTAGAAATGAGCTGGAACGTGGTAACAGGAACACCGATGTTGGTACTGCACGTCACCCTTTCAGAGCACGTTCTCGTCCTTGCCTCGTAGGCTCCTCCCCACAGGCCTCCCTGGAGGACTCTGGGTGGAACCACACCTTTTCCAGACACGGCAGTGCTTCTCCTGGGGCCTCAGATAGTGAAGGTTGGTGCTGGGACTGTGACCCCGGCCTGGGGTGTCGGGGCCTCACTTCCTCCTCTCCCTTTGATGCTTTCTGGAACGTTCCAGGAAGTACAGGGGTGTCTGCACCTGGCACATTCAAACTGACTCACACGCAGAGCGTTTGCAGAAAGCTGTGTCTGGAGAAAGGTTTCTGTGGCTCAGAGAAGCTTGAAAACCACCTGCCGTCTCGAAGAGACTTGTGTGACCAGGTGTGCCTGGGGGCGCTGGAGACGTGTGTATGGTCACCTCCTGGGGTGGGCACAGGGGACCATGCAGGGGACCTGGGACTGTGAGGATTGAAGATGAGCCTGTGGTCTGGAGGGCCGCGTGGTGACCAGGCCGACCCCCAGAGTGGAGTGAGCTGGGAGCCAGGAAGTGGCTCCAGGTGGGCAGAGCTGCTGCCCAGCGAGCTGTGTTTGAACTCTACCTTGGACAGCTGTGCACAGAAGTCAGCAGCTGGAAAGCATGGATGAAAAAAGAGGGACAAATCTCAAGTGAGGAAGGCCGATGTAACCGGTGTGGACTTGAGGTCCGGCCCTGATGACCTGGGAACGTGGGGTCCCGCGCTGACCTTCAGCTTCTCCCTGATGCGTCAGGAGCTGCATGGGGTAGCAGGGCTGCCCGGGGGTCTGTGTGCTTGGCTCCCTGTGGAGCTGCACACTCTGGGGGCCTGTCCACCCCTGTTAAAATAATTGACGGCACTGTGGCTGAGCGCGGAGGGAGTGCTCTTGAAGCTGAGGGTGAGGCCTTCCCGATGAGTGTCCGGCTGGGCACTGGGTCCTGAGAGGCTCACACATGCTGGCCGAGGCTGCTGGACCAAGAAGCACCAGGCATGGCCTCCACCTGCCGGGAGTATGCAGCAGGAAGACGGGCTTGGACACTGTCCTGCTGGGAAGAACCGCAGGACCACCCATTAACCAGCTGACCGGCTGTTCTCGACTGGGGATCTGGGCGCGACAGCTTTAGTCCAGGCTCCCAATCTAAAACACTTCCAACATCCTCACCCCTCCTCGGGACAGGCTGCGCAATGGTGGAATCAGTGCTCGCACCAGTTGGAGTCCTGGGATGACCTGGAAGGCCCGTCACCGAGCTCGTGCTGCCCTTGCCCTCTTCACTCCCACCCCCACCCCAGGGCCTTTGCAAATGCCCGGCGGGCTGGGTGCTCTGCTCCCTCCTGTGTCCTTATTCAAAAGTCACCACAGTGGGCCTTCCCTGCCCCTTTGTGAGGCCCACCCCCACCCTGTCCTGTGCGCCCTCCTGGCTGTGCTTAGCACTGGTCACTGCCCAGTGCCCTATTTGGCCTATCTTTGTCTTGCCTGTCATCTGTCTTGTCCACTCAAACGCAGCCTCCTTGAGGTGGGCGTTCGGGTCCTGTCCAGCACTGTTTCTAGGGGGGTGGGGGGGTGGGGGTATGGGGGAGTGTTCATGTTAACTCAGGTGAAACTCACAGTGACCAGGGACTTTGTTTTCTGAAAGGAGTGAAAAGCTGTGGGATCTCCCAGAGATTTAACCCTGCGGGAGGGGGTTCCCCCCCTACCCCGTCCCACTGAGCTACCTGCCCCTGGAGAAGGTGTGTGGATCACGCCTCCCCCTACACCCAGGGGCCGGTGGTCAGAAGAGGACACTGCTGTTGTCAGGGTGCTTGGGGAGGCCCCGTAGCTGGGAGTTAGAGTAGGTTTGGCTCATGTTTCTGGAATAGTAGGTGAGAGATGCTTTCGGTTTTGAGGGCCTTGCAGTCTTTAGCATCCAATCAACTCTGCCCTTGTAGTGGGCATGGCTTCGAACCGAAACCCACGGGGGCAGGTTTGGTCTGTTTTTGTGAATCCCTCAGAGAACTGTTTTCTTTGAAGAACTGGGATTTAGCCAGTGGAGCTCTGCTGCCTCCTAGTGGCTGGTAATTTTGCTGGATCAGGTCACACCCTTTCATCTCCGGGGCCGCCTTCCAGTGAAGGAGAGACTGAGGCTTCTAGAATACCCAGATGCTTTTCCACCCCGGTTGAGTTCAGGAGGTTCTGTTGACCATCATCCTCCCGGCCTCCTTGGAGACGCCCGCGTAAGCGCGTCAAGACTGGCTTCAGAGCGGGGCTGAGGGTCTGCAAACGTGGGATGTTAACGGAGGGTGGGAGCAGCTGCCCGTCCTCGCCTCCACCTGCAGCCTCCCCGCCTGCCTATGGCCGTCGTCCTCTCGTGCTCCAGGTATCTGGCCTCTCCAGGGAGGGCGGGTGAGCTGTGAGGACGCAGTCGGGAGTGCAGGGAATGGCCCTGGAGGGGACGTGGGGGTGTCCGGGGCTGCTGTGACCACTACCCTCCCAGAGCTCCTTAGCCCACCGGGCTAGTCAGGTGTGAAGGATAGGACGTCTGGTCCAACACACCTGCGGACTGGCGGGACCATAGGGCTTGTGCACAGGCTTCAGCTGAAGGGCAGGTGTGGACTTGGGAGGGGAGTGGGTGGAGGCCAGCCCGGGCTGCATACGTCTGGCCCACTCGGTGACCTTAGGCTTCCTGTCCAGGGGGCTTGGGCTGACGTCAGCAGGAGAAGGGGCTTCAGGCCACTGGAAGGGGGACCCTGTGACTCGAGGGGCAGCGCCCTCAGTGCAAGGCAATGGGCGGTGAGGCCACTGCACAGAAAGGCACGGTGATGATACACCACCTCACCCCTCGGCCTGTGCCTCCCGGAAAATTCACTGGCAGCGTGAACCTGAAGTCAGATGCCTGTTACAGAAAGACTGTCCTGAGTGGGCAGCGCCCAGGGCTGGGCAGGAGCAGAGGGCTGCACATGCGCCCCCTCCTGCCGCCCGCAGGCCTTTAGGCCAGGGGCGTGTCTTAGAGCCAGTGAAGGGTGGAGAAGGGGCCACACGAACCTGGCACAGGGCCTCTGACTGGGAGGCAGGCACGTGACCTTTGCCGAGGATGGCGGCCAGCCTTCCCCGTCCCCAGTGGGCTCGAGGACCAACTGGCCTGTGGCCAGGCACGGGCTCCCCTCACCAGGCTGGCCCACAGCTGAGCCTGCCGTGGGCATCACTCCCGGGCCCAGCCTGTCCCGGGGGCAGTACTCATGGGCATCTGGGTCCCTCTCCTCCTGGCAGGGGAGCAGGCGGGAGCAGACCTTCCCCACCAGCACCGCCCCATCCGACCATGGAGCTCGCTCTGCAGCAGGGCCCCGGGTCCCCGGTAGTCCCAGGCCTCAGTGTGGGAGCCGTGGTCCCGGACCAACGCCGGGCAGGAGGGCTGTGTGCAGCTAGTAGCATCGTAAGGAAGGTTGGCGTCCCGCAGTCCACACTGCTGCGATCGGAACTTCGCACTCACTGAGTGACCTGTACTTACCTATTGGCGAGCCACAATTTACAGGTGTTGCTGTGTCTCAAAGTAACAAAAGTAAAAATATCTTCATTAACCGAAGTGGCCAAATTATGGGGGCATTGGTGAAATATGAGGGGTTAGTCTGATGCCATTAGGAGGGCTTTGGAGAGGGTATTTAAGAACGTGGGAAGATGTTCAGTACATAAATTCTGGTGCTTCTGGACCGACGGCTTTCTCAGGCCATGTCCTGTGAGGGTGGCAGCCCCAGGCCGGGCCAGGCTTCCACGACAGGGCACCTTAAACCCCACCTGTCTCACCGGCTACTGACGAGGGTTCTGGCAGTACCTCTGGTTGTCCCGGAGCTTGCACACATCTTAGTCACACGTTGCCAGCGTCTTACTTTATCATGTAAAAGTTCTTTACATATTGTTTTCTGAAGTATATACTGCAAATATTTTCTCAGATGATCTGCCCTGGTATTTTATTGATAATAGCTTTTTGAAAAAAGGCTTTAGAACAATTTTAGATTTGCAGAAATGTTTAAAAAAAAGACAGCACAGAGATTTCCACCCACCCCACTCTTAGTTTCCCGTTATTAACACCTATGTCAGTGTGGTACACTGGTTACAATTAAGGAGCCAAGATTGATACATTATCACCAAACTAAAGTCCATTCTATATTCAGATGTCCTCAGTTTTTCCCTAATATCTTTTTTCTGTCCTAGAATACATTGAATTGCCTTGTCTCTTTAGGCTGTTTTTGGCTGTGATACTTTCTTAGACATTCCTTGTTTTTGATGGTCTTGACAGTTCTGAGGAGAGTGGGTCAGAGAATTTATAGAACGTCCGTCTATCGGGACTTGTCTGATGTTTTTGTCATGACTGGACTCGGGTTATGGGTTTTTGGAAGAGCACAGAGGGGAAGGGCCCTTCTCATCACGTCCCGTCCAGGGGTCCGGGGCCCATGCCGTCTCATGACCTGCACTGTGGACACTGACCTTGGCCACCTGGCCCAGGTGTGTCTGTCAGTCTCTGCACTGCGAGTCATTCTTTGTCCCCTTCGCCACACTGCCCTCTTCGCCATGTGAAGCCCACACCTGAAGAGTGAAATAAGAATATACTTTTACTCCTGAAATTGTGCGAGAATCTATATTGGTGCAGTGTGTGAGGTCAGATCAGTCTAATCTTTTACTTTTTGGTCTAACACTAATTGTACTGGCACCTTTGTTAAACCATGTCTCAGTTCCCCAAGGGTCCTAGTGTCACGGCATCTTCCAGTGCCTTACGTGCCCGTCCTCCTGGGTCCACCCATCTCACTGTGTGGCTGTACCAGGAGCACATAGTCTCAGTGAGTGTCTTTTAAAATTGGCTCTTTATTCTTTTAAGTGACCTTTCACCCGCTCTGTGAGGGTTCATGCAGGTCCAGCTGGGTTTGGGTCGGAATTGTGATGAGTCTTCACGGTGGAAATGCGGCCATTTAACCCCAGGCCTCTGGCCCTTCCTTCTAGAGGGTTTCTCTGCCTCTCATCTGCTGCACCCACGGGCTTGGGGCCCTGTCCTGTGATCGGCCAGCTCTCCCCAAAGGAGTGCAGCCACTGCCTGCCTGCGGCCCGGGCTGGATGCGCTCGGAGTGCCAAGTGCTCCCGGCCGTGATGGGCTGGAAGCAGCGTCTAAACCCACAGCTGAGGGGGGCTGGGGGGTCCTTACCATGTGTTTCTAGATCTCTTGGCGTGGGTTTTTCTCAGAGGAGTCCATTTTGACGCTGAACAGCTGTATAACTTCTGGCATCTCAAGTTTGAATTTCCCCCACCCCGAGAGACCTTCGTCTGCACACATCCAGCACAGGAAGGGGGCTGGCAAGGTGAGCTTGGGGTTCGAGGTGGAGCCAGATGTCCTTTCTAGCTCCCACTGTCTTTGAGGTGAAGCCCTGCTCAGGACTGAGACAGCAAGTCGACCCTCCAGGCTCCAGAGGTGGCCAGGCCGGGGCCCTGCATGGGCCGTGGGCCCAGGAGTGGACAGCGTGCAAATAAACGCATGGGTAGGTCCCGTCCAAAAATGCTGCTCCATTTTGCATTTTCCTCAGCTGGACTGCTGCCTGCAGACTGAAATTTCCTCTCCGCCAAGAAGGACCACCTTTGCGGTAACCCGCTGCCTGGGTGCTCTCTGCCCTGAGGGCTGGCAGGAGGGGGCGGAGGGCTGGTCTCTGTGAGCAGCCAGGGCACGCCTGTGTGCACATGCAGCCGCGTGCACGGGTGTCTCCACAAGCAGACCGGAGCAGGTCGCGCGCTATGTGTGGTCCAGCGTCTCGGGTGACGTCTGTCCGCGTTGGTGAGCAGTGGGGCCTCAGCAGGCACACCCAAGTGGAACAGCTGTCCTTTACCAGCTGCACACTTGGGAGGCTCCTGCAGCCTGCAATGCTGTGTGCCCGTCTGCTCCCCGGCCTGGGCTCCCGCCCCGGAGCTTGTTCCTGTTTCTAAGGCTGCACCCACGTCGCCGTCGCTCGCCCTCACCGTGCCCGTCAGCGGCCGGCGCCATCCACCGAGGCTCAGCAGGTTTCCGAGTGTGAACGCCTCTCGATTTGTCATGTGCCTTTGGTCGATTTCCAGCACCCTAATGGTTATGTTTGGACGCTTTTGTTTGGTTTCGTGAGTGCTTTTGGGGGACCGCATTCACCAAGCTCCTCATTCCACCTTCCTGCAGCCCATCCCCCTCGTTATTTGTCTAGAATCTTTTAGACAGTTCCAAGGATCACTGCACTGAACTGCAAATTAGGCTACAGAGCATCAGGGAGCTTGAAACATTCAGAGTCTTGCTGAATGTTCTGGATCTCTTGTTCCCTTATTCTTGTGCGATCTTTCTATCCTCTCGGAGGGCCATAGGGCACTAAGCCAAATCGTATCAGAAAGAACAGCTTTCAGAGGCACATCCACTTCTAAACTCGATCATGGAAGCGGAGGGTCACCCTGACGTCATGGCACACGCCCCGTAATGAGATTTCTCAAATCAGGTTTGCTGATTCCCAGCAGCACGTGCCGAGTGCTCCTGGGGTCGTGCAGGAAACTCTGCCTCCACGACGGAGCGCCGTCGCCCTCTGTGCTGCTTTGTCTTCAAGGCATGTGGCGGGAGGGGAGATCCCTGAGGGGGCATCCGCAGCGAGGACAGTTCCTATGAAGAATCCATGTGGCGGGAGGGGAGATCCCTGAGGGGGGCACCTGCAGCGAGGACAGTTCCTGTGAAGAATCCAGGGCCCGGCCCCCAGGCTGCTTTCCTGCTTCGTCATCTCCCATCCACCTTCTTTTCTGCTCCGTCTGTCACTTCTGCAGGAACACAGGTGACCCTGTGTGTGTGTGTCAGGTGCCTCAAGAAAACAGCGCAGGACCTTTTAACAGAAAATGTATAACTGAAGGTAGGAAAAGAAAAAACAGCGAGGATGAGACAAGTCCAGGGAGCGTCAGTCATAGCCGTAACCCTGAGTGGGTGAACTTGGCTTTTGAGAGATACACGCACAGGGACGGGTTCACACAGCAGTGTGGACGGCCATGAAAGCGGCCTTCATTACGTGACTGGGAGCACAGGCCGGCCGCAGGGACAGAAAGCCTGTCAGCAGACCTCTGCTCCTGGGGAGACGGAGCAGATGCACTTTCCCAACCCCGGTGGGGGCCACTTTGGGCCCGGGTTGAGCTGCCGAAACAAATGATCCTCAAATCGTATAAATACAGTTGATTTTTCATTCTCTTGGGTCGGCTGTGGCTCTTTCTGTGTTGACTTCACCCCCTTCCCAGGCTAATGGGGCAAATTCTCTCTGGAACATTCCCGGAATGGTGGCAGGGGGAGGAGAGAACGCGGAGAACTCTGCTCTGGCCGTGCAGCTTCTTCCCAGGGGAGCACTATGTGGCCAGGCCTGACCTCAGCGCTGGGCGGAATAAATAACACACTGACGTCTGCTCCCCACCTGCCCCCTGCCCAGGAGATGGCCGGAGCCCACCCTCCAGCAGCGCAGGCACAGGCATCATGGCCAGGCCCTCGCGCCCGTTTCTCGGCCAGCTCCGCTCTGCCCCCTCTTCCTCTGGACACCTAAGGGCAGGGGGGCTGCTGACTGTTCACCTGCCCCGACATCCACGGGTGGGTGCGGCTTGCAGCAACTCGGACAGGTGCCTTTCGATGGAGCAGAAGCGGGAGGCACCCGTCGCCCTGCACCCAACAGATGGGAGAGCCCGAGGGGCGACCTCCTCGCCAGGCCCCAGTTCCGACCCTAGGGTCCCTCCTGGCCCGCTGTCCCGCGTTCTCTCTGCGCCTCCCCACACCTCTGTCCTCTAGAGCGGGGTCTGGATTTCTGTATCAGACCAGACGGTAAACACCTGGGCACTGTGGGCTCCGCGAGGTCTGTGTCCATCGCCCAGCTGCTCCATCGCGGCGAGAAAGCAGCCCCAGACGGTACGCACACTCATGGGCACGGCTGTGCGTCGGTAGGACTTTCTTTACGAAACCAGACGGTTGTCTGGGCTGGGTTTCTGTAGTGTGCAGGCCCTGTTCAGAGGTCCCTGTGCTCCTGGGCTGGGTGGGTGTCCTGGCCTGAGCCTGCCCCTCCCGTGGCTCCTTGGCCAAGACAGTGCCCACAGAACTTCACTTGGTGGAGTGCCGGCAGCTGCGCCCCTGGTTCCTCCTGAGCACCCCTCTCTCCGGACGGACCTGCTGCAGCCTGGGGTCTAGAAGGCTGCAGCCGTCCATAGAGGGCTCCAGCCTCAGGCCTCCCCCCTTCCCAGCTGGAAATGTCACTCAGCAGTTTGGATGGAGGAGGCTGTGGGCTGGGTTGTGTCCCCCCAAAATTCATAGGTTGAATCCCTATCCCCCACCACGACTGTATTTGGACGCGGGGCCTTTAAGGAGGTTCAGTGAGGTCATAAGTGTGGGGTCGTAACCCGATAGGGCTGTGTCCTGATAAGGAGAGGAAGGGACACCAGGAGTGAGCCCCCAAGAGGAAAGACCACGGAGGACCCAGGGAGAAGACGCTGTCTGCACACCAAGGAGAGAGACCGCAGGAGGGACCGGCCCTGCGGCACCGGACCTCAGGCCTGCCGCCTCCCGAGCCGACTGAGGGTGTGCTGGCCGCCCCCTTAATCAGATTCTTGTCATTAAGTTGAATTTTAACAAGTGTTTGTCTCCCAAAGACATTCTCAGTCTTACCCTCTACTGCTGTGGTCCTCAGAGCATGACCCGTGGAGCCCTAGGGGTCCCCGAGACCCTTGCAAGGGACCTGCAGGGTCAAAAATGACTATTTCCATAGTGCTGGTTGCGCCTTTCCCCTCACTGAGTGCCGCTTGAGCTGGGGCGGGGCTACAGCTGGGGCCTGAGCCCCTGGAGGCTCTGCTAGGGGCCCCTGCGTTCTCAGCCAGACTCACCCAACCACATCCTCTCGGGGCAGCGTGCTTACTCCTTGTATCCAATAGATCCCGAGCCTTGAGAACCGTCCTTGCCCCACCTGTGCACGACGCCATGCAGGAAGCACGGCCACTTTGGGGGACGCCTGGTGGACAGGTGTCTGGACTTGGGTATTGGACAGGCACTTTCTCAGAAATGATTGGGGTTACATCTGAGTGTTTTGCTGCCAACTATGACCTTTGAGGGCTCAGCAAAGTTAGAATTGTCCAAAATTTTTATCTGCCACTGTCCACTGCTCCCTCAGACCTTCAGACTTTTCTGTGGTGCTTAGTGGTGATATTAACAAGTGTGATTGCTGTTGGTATTGAGTGCTAAAATCCGTCCACATTTAGAAGATCTGCGTGACTCCGTGAACCAGTTTCTGTGCGACCAGTCATGCTTGGGTAAAGACTATCAACGTTTAGGGCAGCCCAAGGCTGTTGCAGTGTGACAGTGTTCAGAGGGCTCCCTGTGGCTTTTCATGTAGATTGCAGTTGCAGCTAACCTTTGAGAAATTACCATCGCTGAGTTAGGCATGGTGACGAGGAAGACTGTGTTCCCGGGTATCTGAGCAGGCCTTTCCCAGCTGCCCGTCTCCCTGAGGCCCGTTGTCTTCACGGACCTCAACCAAAACAAGCAATCACAACAGAGTAAACACAGGAGCAGGTATGAGAATCCGGCTTCTCCTACGAAGCAGACCCTAAAGAGACTTACAAAAATAGGAAACAAGGCCACACTTCACACTAATTTTTTTGTTTGGGAAAATTTAGTTATTCATGAAGATTTACTTTTGTTAACCTATGTCAGGTTTCTTATCGTTGTTTTTAAATGAATTAGTAGATAAAATATTTAAGGTTGCTCAGTTTCAACATCTAGTAAGGTGAATGGTGATACACACCCCCCAGAAGGAGAAAAGCACCGTGGTGTCCCCAGTGAGTATAAGGGAGGAAAGAGGTTTAGAGACGGGAAGCTTGAGGGTCGCTCTGGGGGCAGAACAGCTGCACCCCCGGCCCCAGCCGCTCCCCACTCTCCCCGGATTCTTCTCCATGGACCTTCCTGAGCTCGGTGTTGGAATAAAGATGTGCTCCTCCCTCGGGCTCTCGCCTGAAGATGTAATCTCTTCGGGGAAATTGTCTGCTTCCTCCATACAGGCGGCACTTGTGCTCGGTACCACCGCAGCCTCTGCAGCCTCTGCCTGGTGCGCCGCCCTGCGGCCCCGCCCGGCCCCAGCAGCAGGTTCTGTAATGGCCAGCGTGGCCCAGCTGCCCTGCAGTCACCATGAGTCCCAGGTCTCTGTGGCCTGCACAAGCCACGTGTCAGCTGAAGTCACTCTAGCATCTTCAGGATGCTTGTCACCAGGGCAGAGGAGTGGCACGTGTCACCCTGCTCACATCTGGCTGGCAGAGCAAGTACTTGGCCAAGCGTGCCCGGTGAGACTGGGAGCATCTCTGCCCCAGGGCGACGCCGAGTTTGTCCCCGAGTGCACGGCAGACCCTCTGACCTGAGGCCAGAGCCGTGAGCCCAGAGAGAAGCCCTGCTCCTCCGTCTTTCCTGCCCCTGGACTGTTGGTTTGGGGCCTGCCCGCCTCCTCCGGGCGGCCGCTCTCAGGCCTTGGCTGGAGGGCCACCTGCGTGAGCTTGTTGCTGACCCTGCAGGGTGCAGGCGTCGGCCGGGCTTCGTCCCCACGCCGGGTGAGCGCGGCTGGTCTGCGGGCCGCCTGGTGCCCCTCTTTAGTCCCTGGTGGACTCTGGTTCCCCTCCAGGTGTCGGGAGACATGGCCTAGCCCCTTCCACGCTCTGCCCCACCCCCGAGGGAGTGGTGAGTCAGGGCGCTCCGGGGGTCCCGGGCACGTCGGGCTGGGCCGTGGTGAGAGGCTCTGACCCGTGTCCTGCCCGAGGCACCGTGCTGGCCTCCCCTGCTCTCGCGGGGTCCGCTGTGCATCAGGGTTCCGCATCTCTTTATATTCTCACTCATCCCGAATCTGTGTTGTGCCTCCACTCCAGGCCTGCAACGAGGGGGTGCACAAGTGGAGAGAAGCACCTTCTGGAAGCCAGTTGCTGGGTGAGGGCTGCAAGGCTGCTGGGGCCAGGGGAGCGGGCTCTGGAGGCCAGGAGTGGTGGCCAAGCTTGTGACATGGGGATGTGGGCGAAGGGCGCCCTGGGTGTGGGGGGAATCGGCTGGGCTTTTCATTCTCTTCACAGGGTCTTTGGCAGAGCAAAAGTTGGTAATTTTGATTAAGTCCCGTTTATCACTTTTTCCTTTCGTGGTTCATGTTTTCTGTGTCAAGTCTAAGAACTCTTTCCCTAGCCCCTAGGTCCTGAAGATTCTTCTCCTGTTTTTTTCCTAAAAGTTTTGTAGTTTCTTGCTTTACCTCTGTGTCTGTTAGTATTTGTGTGAGGTGTGAGGCTTAGGGCGAGGGTCCCCTGTCCCAGCACCTTTTGTTGGGAGACCACCTTTCTCAGGTGGGACTCCTTTCCCCACTGTCGGAGAGGAGCCAGGCCTCTGTGCTGGGTCTGCTCCTGGGTTCTCTGTTCTCGTCCTCTGATGTGTGTACCCCCCGATGCCAACACCACACTCTCTTGAATACCGTAGCTACAAAGTAAGCCTTATTATCAAATCGAGGGATTTTTCCTGCTTTATTCTTCTCTTTCCATATAAATTTTAGAATAAGCTTGTCTGTGTCTACAAAACCTTGCCGGGACTTTTGCAGGAATTGCGTTGAGCCCGCAGACCGATTTGGAGAGAGCTGATGTCTTTACTACGTTGAGTCTTCCAATCCGTGGCTATAGCGTTGGCTCTCCACTTACTTACGTTTCTTTGATTTATTTCATCAGCATTTTGCATTTTTCAGCAGACAGGGCCTGCATAAGTTTCATTAAGTGTGTACCTAAGTGTTTCATTGTATTTCTGAGTGATTTTAAATCGTTGTTTTAAATTTTGGTTGATATATGTTCACCGTTAGTGTACAGAAATGCAGTTACTTTTTGTGTATGACTCATCTCCCGCACCATTCTGAACTCACTTATTATTTCTAGGAGTTTTGTTTTGTTTATAGATTCCTCAAGATTTTCTAGGTAGAAAATCATATCATCTGCAAATAGAGACGATAGCTTTACTTCTTCTTTTTTCAGCCTAAATGCCTCTGATTTTTTTCTTGCCTATTGCAATGGCTGGAACTCCAAGTAACATGTTGGATAAGAGTGGTGAAAGTGGACAGCCATGCTTGTTCCCAGCCTTAGTGGGCAGCATTCATTCTATCACCATATGTATGATGATAGCTGTGGGTTTCTTATAGATGCTATTTATCAAGTTGACATAATTTCCCTCTATTCTTAACTTGCTGGTATTTTTTTTTTATCATGAATTAGGTGTTGAATTTTGTCAAATGCGTTTTAATGCATCAGTTTACATAGTCACATGGCTTTTATGCTTTCGCTTGTTGATATGGTAGATTATACTGATTGATTTTTTTAACATGGAGCCAGCCTTGCATATCTGGATAAATCCTACTTGGCCATGGTACGTAACTCTTTTACACATTGCTGGATTCATTTGCTAATTTTTTTTAAGGTTTTTTTTTTTTAATTTATTAATTATTTAATTTATTTCTGGCTTCGTTGGGTCTTTGTGGCTGCGCGCGGGCTTTCTCTAGTTGCAGCGAGCGGGAGCTACTCTTCGTTATGATGCGCGGGCTTCTCATTGCGGTGTCTTCTCTTGTTGCGAGCATGGGCTCTAGGCGTGCGGGCTTCAGTAGTTGTGCCTCATGGGCTCTAGAGCGCAGGCTCAGTAGTTGTGGTGCACGGGCTTAGTTGCTCTGCGGCATGTGGGATCCCCCCAGATAAGGGCTCGAACCCGTGTGCCCTGCATTGGCAGGCGGATTCTTAACCACTGCGCCACCAGGGAAGTCCCTCATTTGCTAATTTAAAAAATATATTTAGTCTATTTTTGTGGATGTTCACGAGCGAGACTGGTCTATATTTTTTTTTCTGTACTGTCTTATCTCCGGTTTTGGTATCAGGGTCGCAGTAGCCTCACAAAATTAGTTGGGAAGTATTCTATTTTCTATGAGTGTCTAAGGCTTATGTTCATTTTCTTTTAAATGTTTGGTAAAATCCTCCAGTGAAACCATCTGGACCTGGAGGGTTTTTTTTCTGGAGTTTTTATGACAGGTTTTCGTGTCTTTAACGGCTGTAGGCATATTGAGGTCGTCTCTTTCATTTTGATTGGATTTCGGTAATTTGCTGGTTGTTCAGTTCTCCCATTTCTTTGCTGAGGTTTTTGGAGACTTGCTTTAAGCATGTTCGTACATGCTCACTGCAGCATTTTTGTGATGGCAGCTTTAAAAGCCTTGTCAGAGAATTCTAGTATCTCTGCCATCTCCGTGTTGGCATTTATTGATTTTCTTTTCTCTTTCGTGTTGAGATTCTCCTAGTCTCATTTTTGGTATGGCAAGCGAGTTTTGTTTGTATCCTGGAAATTTTGGTTGCAATGTTATGATATTCTGGATCTTATAAAAATCACCTGTCTTAGCAGGCCTCTACTGACATGGGTAGGGGAACCTGTTCACAATGGGCTGGGGTGGAGGCCCAGGCACCCCTTGGCCTCCCCGATACCTTGAGCAGAGGGAGGAGCTCCTCGTTCCTGAGGGTGGGAGCCCCTCTGACGCGGGCACGTGTGTGTGTGCCCGCGTCCCCTGTCAGCTTCGCCTGGAGGGCAGTGTTCCCCAGGGCGTGTGGGGTGGCTTTTCTTGAGACTTTTTTCCAGTGTTCTCTGGCATTTTTCGGTCGCACCCTTTTCCAGTGACGAGCCTAGAATAAACAGGAGGGAATCAGAACAAAACACAAAGGTGAGCTCACTGTTGTGTCAGCCTTCACGCCTCAGGACCCATCCAGGCACCTTCTCTCCACCTTTCCCATTTTTCTTAGGCTTGTTTCATGTTTAACACAGGGTTTAGTTGTGCTCAGCGGGAATGTAGGGAAGAATGCGTCTGCTTCATTCTGTCCAGAACCAGAAGGCCTGGTGCTCCTTGTAGTCACTGCAGTCATCTGTGTCTCTGGATTAATTTTCTTGATCAGTGTCATCAGAGGGTTGTATATTTTGGGGCCTTTTTTGAAGAACCAGATTGTGTATTTGTTCATTTTCACAATTGGTTCTTTTTTTTGTAACTTCTGATCTATTCTTTATTATAATTACCTTCTTTCCATTTTCTGTGGATACTTTCTGTTATTTTTCTAACTTCTAAAATTGGATTTTCTATTCACTAGTTTTCTGACTTTATTCCTAGTATAGGCTTTTAAAAGCTCTAAGTTTTCCTGTAAGTTCTATTGTAGCTGAATGCTACAAATTTTGGCATGCAGCACTTTTATTATTGTTGAGGTCTCATGATTTTCTAATTTCATTTTGTCATCCCCGTCCACTTCTTATTTAGAATCATTTAAAAAGTGTTACGTCCAGGAGAGTTATAGAGTTATCTTTTTGCTAATGATTTCTAATTTAATTGCCCACCGGGTGGAAGGCATGGTCTGTTGATTCCATGTCTTCAAAATTGGTTGAAATTTGCATTATGAGTTAGAACGTTGTCAATTTTGGTTTTATCCTCTGAGAGTTTTAGGAGAGTGTACAACCTCTAAATGTCAGGTGCAGCTTTACACACACACATGATATCCCACAACTCCCTCCGTGTCCACTGTCCTTGTGTGAACTGTGACGGGGGTGCCATGGCGTCCCCAGATGGGCGGTTTGCTGGTTTGGCCCTGGGGTCGCTCCTCAGATTAACCCCTCGCGGGCTCTGGGGCATCGAGGCACTTCCTCACCATCGTCTCTTGGCTGGATTAGTGGGTAATCTCCTGAATTCTCTCCCGGCTTCCTCTCCTGCCACTTTTCACCTTCAGCCTGGTTTCCACACCAGCAGCCAGATTGCCGGTGTTAAAATACCGTGATTTATCAAAAGCCTCTCACATCCCTGTTTCCCGCAGGTTCCACCTGCCCCCTCTTCAAGTGGCCTAAAGCACCCTGCCCGCCTGCCCACACCCTCTCCTGCCACCCAGCTTCCCGGCAGGAGGGCTCACAGAGGATGCCCAGTGGAGAGCAGGACAGCCCTGCTCCCGGTCGTCCGATGTCTCAGACCTTCCGGTGAAGCCAGGCCCCACGTGAGGGTGCGGATGGCAGTGGGAGCCTCTCACGCCCGCGTGCACATGCGTGTGTCTGCCTGTGTGCGCATGTGTGTCGTTTGCGGCTCGATGGGCTGCTTTTGTCTGGACTGTGCCTGGGAGGGGATGCGCCGTCCTCGGGCTCTGGTCCTTTGAAACTGATTCGTTGTGGCGGGCTGTTCAGCGAGCCACTGAACACCACTGCAACTGTCATCACTAAGTGGGTCGCACAGCGAGGGGCGGCCGCAGAGGTGAAGAGGGGAGTCGTGAACCTCACTTTATCTCCTCTGTCACCCCCCTTTCCAGCACCAGTTGAGTTTTGAAAAGAGAACGGCAGAGCCTTCCCTCCGAGACTGTCCCCGTCACTCACCACCTCTTGCTCCGCAGGGAGCTGGGTGTCCCGCTGCCTGAAGCCGTGGCTGAAGTTGGGAGAAGTGGGTCATTGCGCAAGCGAGTCTGTCACATCGCTCTCCGTGTTGCTGGTCTCGTGGTGCTTCTAACCAAACCTAGTGCCAGGTCAGGCTATATGTTTAGTAAACGAGTTCCCTTCAGAGGTTTCTAGGGTGATATAAATTTCAAATCGAATGTCTTTTAGTTCATTAACTTCTGGTTTTCTTGCGCTGTCATCAGAAACTGCTGTCATGCTCTTTCTACTTTGTGAGACTTACTGTGAGGGTAACCCTGTCTGCTGGGACGCCGAGAGCCTCAGGGAGGAGCATGAGATCTCAGTGTTCTTTCAGTTCTCGTCCCCGTAACACTCCTGGGTTGATGCCGGCATTTCTGTCCTGAAGAGTCACCCTTTCCCAAGAGGAGACCTCTGGGTGTCCCTGGGAACAGGAGTACTTGATTGGTGACAAGGGTGCCATGGCCCTTGAGGCCCTAATGCTCCCTCACAGACGATTCTAATTGTTACCGCTGTTTCCACCCACTTCCCTGCACCTCTGACCTGTGGAACCACTCGGTGCCTGCAGGCCCAGCTCTTCCTGGAATAGGGGGCGAACGGGCGGCTTCCGGGTGGCTTCTTCCCTTAGAGGCTGCGGTGTCCATGTCTCTGCTTCGCTCCCTATTTACCCCATTTCACCACTTCCCAGACCCCAGGGCTGTGCTGAGAGCTCTCGCTGGTTCTCCTCGCTCCTCCTGACTTCTTAGTGCTGTGGGTTTGTGCTGTTTTATTTTATGAGCATCATTGCAGTGCGGTTTCTGTAAGGGTGGAGTAAACACTTGTTAACTCTGTGATGTTTAATACGAGGTCTCTTCCATTGCCTTTTTAAAAAGAAGCTTTTGAGTGTTTATTACCTTTGTTCTTTTTAATTGAGTATAATTCACATACCATACAATTCATACTTTAAAATTGCACATTTTAGTCGTTTTTAGCATATTCACAAAGGTGTGCAACCACCGCCACTATCTAATTACACAACGTTCTCATCACCCCAAAAGAAACCCCACACCCATGCCATTACCCTCTCTCCTCAGCCCTAGGAACCGTGCGCCTACTTTCTGTCCCCGTGGGCTTGCCCGTTCTGGACGTTTGCTGTCAATGGGAGCACACAACATGTGGCTTTCCGTGTCTGGCTTCTTTCCCTTCTCATAATGTCTTCAAGGTCCATCCACGTTGCCGCGCGGGTCAGTACTTCATCCCCTTCCTTGTGGCCAAATAACATCCCGTTATAAGGATGCACCACATTTTGTTTATCCACCATCATCAAGTGATGGACGTTGGATTGTTTCCACTTTTTGACAGTTACGAACAACACTGCTGTGAACATCCATGTACAGGTTTTTCTGTGGACGTATATTTTCATTCTCTTGGGTATATGCCTAGGAGTGGAGTTGCTGGGTCATATAGGAACTCTGGAGGAACTGCCAGCCTGTTTTCCAAAGGGGTTATATCATTTTATATTTCCACCAGCAATGTATAAAGATTCCAGTTTTTCCATATCCTTGCTGACATTTGTTATTTTCTGTTTCTTCTTCTTATTATTATCATTTTCATTATTATTACTATTATTGCCATCCTAAGTGGCTCATTGTGGTTTTTTGTTTTTTGTTTTTTGTTTTTTTTGCGGTACGCGAGCCTCTCACCGCTGTGGCCTCTCCCGTTGCGGAGCACAGGCTCCGGACGCGCAGGCTCAGCGGCCATGGCTCACGGGCCCAGCCGCTCCGCGGCATGTGGGATCTTCCCGGAGCGGGGCACGAACCCGTGTCCCCTGCATCGGCAGGCGGACTCTCAACCACTGCGCCACCAGGGAAGCCCTCATTGTGGTTTTGACTTGCATTTTTCTAATGCCGAATGATGTTGAGTTACTTTTCCTGTGCTTGTTGGTCATTTCTATATCTTCCTTAGAGAAATATATATCAAATCCTTTGTATATTTCTTAACTGTTTTTTATTGTTGAGTTGTAGAAGTTTTATATATAGTCTGAATATTAATCCCTTCTTAGGTATCTGATTTGCCGATATTTTCTATTATGTCAGTTGGATTTTCACATTCTTATTCGTGCCGTTCGACGCACAAAAGTCCTTAATTTTGATGAAGTCCGGTTTGTCTACTCTTTGTCGCTGCCTGTGCTTTTTGTTGTCATATCCATGGAATTATTGCCAAATCCAATGCCATGAAAACTTTTTTTTCCAGTGTTTTCTTCAAGATGTTTATAGTTTTAGCTCTTAAGTCTAGGTCTTTGATCTATTTGAAGTTAATTTTTGCCTGTGGTGTAAGGTAAGGTGCAGTGCACTCTTTGGCGTGTGCTGTCAGTTTTCCTGGCACTGTATGTACAAGACTTCCTTTTTTTTTTGAATTTTATTTATTTATTTTTTTATGCAGCAGGTTCTCATTAGTCATCTATTTGATTCTTATTAGTGTATATATGTCAATCCCAATCTCCCAATTCATCACACCACCACCACCATTCCCCACTTTCCCTGCTTGGTGTCCATACGTTTGTTCTCTACATCTGTAAGACTGTTCTTTTCTAATTGGCAAAAGGGAGCCAAGACAATCCCTTGTTCTTCCATTGCTTTCTGATGAGTTCCCACTCGTGACCTTCAGGCCTCTCCGATCCTCCAATCAGTAACACGCTGACGCTCTTCTGCACCAGTGGAGACACCGTCTGCCCCTGTGAAAGAGGGAGGCTTTTGCTCAGTGTCACCTTCATGGCGTTTCCTTACATTTCGTATTTTCTCATTTATTTCACTTTGAACCTCAAGGTATGATATGGGTAAGATATTTTAGCTTGAAACAGACTTAGTGATGTAGTTTATTGCCTAAAATGGTTACCTGATTGACATGGAGAAAGACAGAGAAATGTAGCATGGGCTTCTCATTATTTTTGGTGCTCTGCCCTCACAATTCCAAATGTTGGATGCTGTCGTAAAGAGCCTTTGAAGGCATCCCTGACAATAATGTGCAGAGGTCCTTACACCTGGACTTGAAAAACAGCAAAGAGGGTATGTTATGAACATGAGTTCTTGTGCCTGGGGATGAAGTTTCCTGTTTGGGCAACAATGTGAATTCAAAAAGTGAAGAGTCAAGAAACTTAGACCAAGGAGAAAATGATGCACTCTGGAAAAGACTAGGTGGACAGATTGCATGCTGACATGGAAGGGTTCAAGTGAAATGATTATACCAGCTGTAAAGTAGAAAACCAGCAGTGTGTTTAACTTAATATATAGTTTCATAACTTTTACAATCAGTATACGTACATATGAATATACTAACTATTACAAGCAGAAAGTTGACTGTTTCACTTATATTCTCAAAAGTGTATGCAGTTTTACCAGGCACTTCTGGACTGCTCACCTGTGCAGTGGAGGCCCCCTGAGGGGCGCATAAGGCAGGTCCCAGGATGAGCTCTCACTGGCATTTCATCACATCCCACGCGTCTCATGCCTGAATCTTAAGAAATGCTCGCTGCTCTGTTGAACGCAAGAAAGCAGTTCTGTTGAAGCTCAGTCCCGACGGACAAGGTCCTAATCCATAAGCTCATTTGCCCCCCTGTGTTTTGTGTTTCAGGTCGGTGGGCTCCACGACCAAAGTTGGTCCTCCTGTGAATCGCCGGTTCTGGTTGTGATGCTCTAGGTCACAACGAGTGTGAACACACGCTATCTATGGGCCTGCTCTGACTCGTCCAGCCTGCTTATGGGGGAAGGTGAGTGGCTGGGAAGCGGCCCTTGTCTGCTTGTCTGTTTACCAAGAATGTGTAGCAAAGTCGGACTCACCACGGAACAATGGAATGCGTCTGAAGTGGCAGCATGCTGCATTTCACCCTCTTTAGTCCGTGATATGGTGTCAGCCGGGAGTAGTGCCAGGGAGCGAAGACGAGCCATGAAAAAGGAAACTTTAAGAGAGGAAGTCGATGCAATAATGTGATCGGACAGGAACATCATTCCTGACCGGCTCGTGAAAAGGCACGTCTAGAATTTGAAGAAGCAGGTTTAAGCTGAGGCAGAAATGTTTCTCCCTGGCTTTTTCCCTTGAGTTTTTGAGGAACGTGGGATGCCTCTGAACTGTGTTCCCCTATGTGTTCCCTGTTTTCAGGCCTCCGTGGCCTCATTCCACTAGGTGTGGAATCTGAAGAGCTGGCTCTGTGGTCTGCTTGCTCATTGGGTCTGTGAGGGGCACTAGCCACACGCAGCGCCCCGTGCTAGCGCTGCAGGAGGCCTGGCCCTGCTGACCGTCCCGCCGTGCGGGTGTGGGTGCAGGAGCCAGTGTGCACGTGTGCGGGGGGTGGGGGGCGTGTGCCGGAGCCTGTGTGTCCTGTGTGCCGCTGTGTGCTCCACCCAGCACCCTGAGGTCCGACTTCTGCCGGGGCTTCAGGGGTCCCGAGCCTGCAGTATCGACTTTGCCTGGCCTCGGTGTCTCACTGTAAATGGAGGCCTCCAAGTTTCCTTGCTCAGCTCTCACGCCTGGTCCTCTCCAGGCCAGTTCTAGTTTATTCACCCGTGCATTTCAGGTTACGAGGGCATTGCCGAAGGCTGAAGGTGCATTCTAGAGTGCCTTATTCATGCGGGGCTGCAGAGGTGGCCACTGAGAAACTGTTTTCAGCTGCGGGAGTTACTAATCGGGGTTCACGACGTACACATTGTACAGGTTCCGAGTCAACCTATCTCCCAGGTGGCTGTCAAAGAAACACGTGCATCTTTAAAAAGTCACAAAACTAAATAAGGGGTGCAGGGCCCCCTCACCGACTTTATGAAATCTTTCTTCATTCTTCTCCACGGCGGCTTCTCTTCTGCCCTATCCAAATGTTGTCTGGCTGGCTTTGCTTCGCTTTTTTAATTGCAGCTCAGCAGTTTTAATCCTGTGCTGCTTGACCCAATTCCATAAGCCTGCGCGCTGTGTTGTTTGGACCTTTGCTTTGTGCAGAGGGAGGCTAAAATCATTCCAGCCTCCAGGTGTCTGTTTGTGTGAATGTCGGTGACAGGTCACTTGGCGGCGGCTCTGGTTTTGGACAGGAGCTGGAAGGAATGGCTCCTTCCACACGGCTGGCACGTCCCGGGCTGTTGGCAAGAGCGAGGCTGGTTATGTAAACCAGAGCCGTCTGACTGGGCTTCTTCGGGACCACGTGGAGGTGTAGGACAGGCCCGGACCACCCCCAGGCCAGGCTGCAGCTCAGCAAAGGCGGGGGCCGACGGACCCCACCAGGCTCTCTGCCTTTCGCCCCGGCTGCCCAGCCCCGCACCGGGGGCCCCTGCCCTGCCTGTGGGCCTGCCCTCTGCCCGGCCACGTTTGCCAGGTGCCCCTGTGCTCCAAGGCCTGAGCGCCTGACCTTGTGTCGGGCACTGGGCAGGCTGCAGGGGTGATGGGTGGAGTCCAGTGAGACAGAGAAGCCCCAGCCGTGGGCAAGCGAGTGAGCGGCCGCTTAGCACGGTGAACACGACCCCCCAAAGCAGGAGGCATAGTGCTCAGCGGTGTGGGTCCCCCCCTTTCCGACACCCACGCTGAAACAGCCAGCAGGCACAGCTGGCAAGGCGGTCCTGTCCTGCCCTGGCCTTGTCCCTGCCCCTGGCTGTGGGCTTGTCAGCCCCAGACACCCTGGATGCCTCCATCCTCGGTTCCCCCCGACGTCCAGGCTGCACCTTCTGGCCTCCTGTGTGGTCCCCGTGCCCTCAGCTCCTTCTCTTCGGCCCGTGACTCTGGTCCTTCGTGCCCCTCTGCTCGCTGTCCCTTCCCTTGTCACTTCTTGAGGGACGCAGCTCCTCCCCCAGCCACCTGCCCCCGCGCAGAATCAGGCGGGGGGCCTTGGCGGCTCGTCCACCCACCGTGACCACCCCCACCCTGGCGGCCTCGCGTGGCCGCTCGCTCTCCTTGTACCACTGCTGCCCCCACCAGACCCAAAGGCCAGTGCCCAGGCCTCCCAGCACCCTCCCAGTGGCCGAGGGGGCCCTCCGCGGCCTGTGCCCTATGACCGTGAGCGAGCCCGAGTGACAGGGCTGCCTTTTCTGTCCCTAACAGAGCTGTTGCGGGGTCTGGACGAGCTGACGGTGCAGGACATATGGCAGGGCTCCTGGCGTCCTCCTCCCCTGCCCAGCCACTGATGCTGGCATCCCCAGGACGCCGGGCCCAGTGGGCACCGATTACAGGCTGCCCAGTGTGGGCGGGAGCGCAGGGAAGGGCCCCTCCTCGCAGGGTTGCCGCTGGCTGGGTCGGTTTGTCACCCTATCCAGAGCCTCGAGCACGTGTGTCCTTTGACCTTCTGTGAAGAAATACTCTGAGGCAGTCAGAGACGGACAGAGAGAGGCCCCCCCGCAGGGGGTCGTTAAAGCACTGTTCAATGTGACGATTCAGACCCAGAGCACACGGCCCTCGCAGTTGGCTCTAGCCTTACGCATGAAAATGCGCAAAATCTTATGCATGCAATGGGGCACCATGGGGAATTTGGTCACTACTGTGTAGATTTAAACATAGTGACATACAAAAATGTTCTGTACATAATGTTAAGCCAGGCTCGTCCTCCCGGACAGCGAGTCCTCTCTGCGCCGGAGTTTCCCCACTACCTGGTAGGTGTTTGGCTTTTTCCATTGGTCTGCATCTGATTTCGTGTGAGACGGCGAGAGGTGGAGGTGATAGCACCGTCACAGGGCGACCTCCTGCTGCTTGGAGGCAGTGCCCGCTCTGACCGGGGGGCCAGCTGCGTCCTCCTCGTCCTCTCACGGGTCTGGGTCGGTCCTTCCGTCTCGCTGCCCAGACCAGAGCCCCACCGTCGGGCCCACTCCTCTCAGGACGCGCAGCGCTCAGTGCTGTCTAAGCTCCTGCACACAGCTGGCTTCCAAGGCAGCACCTAGAAGCCCTAGATCACAAGGGAGAGAAAACTGGGGGAAGGAGAGGGTTTGCCGGTGGTGCCCTTTCAGACGCCTTGTCCTGGTGAGGACCCAGCCCCCCAGCGCGCAGACAGCTGACAGGGGCGGCAATGGCTCAGCTCTGCAGAGCTGTGTTTCGATTGACATGGGCCCGAGGTCTCTGCCCCCCTCCTTTTCCAGGCCTGAGCTGTCGTGGCCGATGTCCCGCAGGCACGGCGGTCTGTGCGGTGGCCCCTGTTGGGGGAAGGCGTCATTAAAATGACAGCGCATCCGCCAGGCGCACCCCTCCAACGGAACGAGGGGAGCCGGGAGAAAAGTAGGTCACATGTGCCTGGTCCCATGTCACGAGGTCTCCAACCTGAGGCCAATGGGATCTGTAGCGTCCTCTGGTTTAGAACAAAACCACACTCTAATTTTTCTCCTTTAGCATTTTTATCTTCTCTAAAGGGGGAGAGTGACCATCTGTCTGATAGCCACATCCATCCGGCCCTGCCCGACTGCACAGAGTGGCTTTGTTCTGAGGTAAGGGGCTGCGGGCCCGGCCGAGGCCATGCGGAGCCCAGACAGCGGGTGTGCAGGGCCATCCAGCTGGGCTGTGCCCAGTGCTGACGGAGCGGGAGCGTGGGGTCCTCAGCGAGAGTTCCAGACGTTCCCCTGGTCTGACAACACGACTCCTCTTTCAGGATCGGGGTCACTGCTGACACTCCAGTGTTAGTGAGCTATTACGTAGAAAACAAACAGGTCATTTTTCAGCCGTTTGTGCTCCTGGGGCAGGTGTGGGAGTATGATCCTCCCCTCAGAGAGGCTGGTCATCCCCGGGGCCCAGGGCTCTGCTCCCTCTTTGGGACCGGCGCCTTCGTTGGGGAATGTCCACCCCTGCGGTGACCAGGTGAGCCGCTGGCATCCACTAGCGTGAAACGCACGTTAGAGTAAGGTCGATGCGTGTGTGTTGCCGCGTGTGGAGCTCGATGCTAGATGAGAAGTAACACCCTCTGTTGTCCCTGGGAGGCCAGCGAGCACGATTCCTGTGTGAGGAAGCCGGGAAAGGTCCAGTGTTTAAAAGTGTTTGTAAAAGTAACGTGAGTTTTGTAGCTTATAAATAACAAAAAAAATTTTTTTTTACCTGTCCTATAAGTGAGTCAAAGTATTCCATTAGTTCAGGGTGTCTGATGAAGCAATTTTGCAGGTAACGAGTAGAATATAAAATGTTTGCAGTATCTGCCGTGGGCTGGCCGCTGGTGCGCATCTAGACAAACTATATGCTCTTGTTAGGATGTCCCGGGAAAAAAATGTTTCCAGAGTGGTTTGCCAGAAACCAAAGTTGTATGATATTTGATTTGAGTGTGTTCTACTGGAGAAAAGGGTTTTGCTTTTCAGAAATAAAATATTTAAAATGTGTATCTTAGCTGGCTTTCCAGGACACATAGGTCTATAGCCAAGTCCACAGAAGTGAATGTGGACGCTGTAGATGATTAATTCCCCCACATTTGAGACGTAGAAACAACAGTTGCACCCTTGGTAACAAAATAAGATTTTCCCTTGTAGAAATATTAGGCATTCAGGGTGATACCCAATTCCTTCCAACTGCAGCCTTTGAAAGAGTCTCGTGAACTATATCTAAAGGGCTCTTTACCCGTTTTGCAATCTTGAAGAAAGGGAAATTTTTCTACTATTTCCTTAAGATAGGGCAGGAATTTTCGATCTTTCTTGTATTTATGATTCTAAACGCTTCCTTTGTGCCTGGGAAAGTGCCCAGTATTTCAATGCAGTTTTCACATTGTCTCCTTTTCCTGTTCCACCTGTACGTCCTCACGGCTGGGACAATGGCTCGGTCATCGTGTGGGTAGCAGGTTCATGTGCGTCCATGTAAAGTATGCCCCATAATTGGCTCTGGGGGGCAACAAGACCTGGAAGTAAACCTGCACCCCGGCCAGTGTTAGGAGCACTGACTTGCCCTTTTTTACCAGCGGAATAGAAGATTGTTTTTCCAGAAAGAACACAATCTCAGAGGAAGGTGCCCTAAGCAGAGGGCCAGTCTCTGTCCCGGCCCCTGGCCCCCCTCGCAGGCTCCTGACGGCCAGCAGCTCGACCTTGTGCTTCACGTTGGCCTGGGCCGGTCTCTGACGGACATTCTTGGCTTTCGGTCTGGCTTCGTCTGGGGACCAAAAGGACTGCGGGAGGAGCTGGGCCGCCTTCTGCACGCGTACCCCGGGCCACCCCGCCGGTGCCCCACTGTCTCTGCGAGGCCCCCGCTCTGCGGAAGGAGGCGCAGAAAGCCACCGCTGTGAAGGGCACATCACCGGGCCCAGCAGCCTCAGGAAGGTTTGGGGTCCCGCGCACCCCCGGGGCTGGAGCCTTCGAAGAGCCGTCTTGTCTCTGGCCGAGGGGGGCCTTCAGAGATCGGGGTCTGAGGATGGGCAGCCCGTCGGGGGGGAGCCGGTGCTCCAGGCGGACCCCTGGGAAGGGTCCAGCTCCTTCTCCGGGGCATGCCCGTGCCGCTCTAGGGGACGGTGCCTGTCAGTGCTTCTCCGAGAGGATCCTAACCCCTGCCACCAGCTGAGAACCTTCTGGAGAGGCAGTCTTGTCTACCCCCACCCGACCGCCTGAGTCAGGAGCTCTGGGCTGAGCCTGGTTCTGTGATCCACAGAACCTTCCTGGGGACGCTGGTGCCCGTGAGTGTGAGAGCCACGGGCGGCGCCGCGCAGGAGCCAACGGGCAGACGGCGGTCGGCGGTGTTGGTGCCCGCGGCTGGGTGGGCACGGGGAAGGTCACAGCCGAGCCATGTGTGTCCTGTTCCCCGCGTGTGACCTGGCAGCGGAGTCTCTTGTCCTGAGGGAAACGGGGTCTGTTCCCTGTGTGCCCTTCCCTCACGGAGACCCCACTGCTAACAGTCTTGCCCGCAGCACGGAAACCAGAGGAGATGTGGCCACCCCTCCTGCCCAGGCCGAGCCCCAGGCGGCGGCCGGCGGTGGGAGGACGGGAGGGACGGCCCTGGGCCTCCGGGGACTCAGGGACCGGTGGGGGCAGGGCTGAGGCTGGGCTCACTCCCCAAGCGGGCAGCCCCCGCCCCGGGGGGGGGGGCGCGGGGTATCGTTAAGAGCAATCCAGAAGAAGGTAAGAAAGGAGAGGGAAAGAAACCTGTATAAAAACACACCGCCGGGCAGGAGTAAGGAAACCGGTGATGGACGTCGGTGGAGGAGACTGATCTGGAGGGAGGTGGGTCTGTTTTGTTTGCTTTAACAAAAGTGGTAGAACAGAAAGACTATTCAGTAAATGGTGTTGGGTCCATCAGCTATCTATTAAAAAAAGCTGAACACCAAGTCAGAACTTGATCTCACATCAAACACAGATGCCTCTGCGCCAAGATGATGAGCTGGAGGACTCAGACAGGACGTGTGGCAACTTGGAAACGGCCTTTTCCAGGGACGGGCACCCCACAGGCGCTGGGCCCAGGAGGCACCGAGGGCCTCGCTCCAAACGGGAGGCCGATGCCCGGTGACAGAAGAGTCAGTCTCACGTGACCGTGTTTGCACCCTGAAGTCCCACTGGGTGGGGGCAGGAGCAACAGAGCACCGACCTGCCTTGCTTAGAGCTCAGACACCCCCAGGGACCTTGGTGGGAGGGGGCTGCCCCCAAAGTGCGCCCTGGGCGCTAAGCAAGCTCTCCAGCTGGGGCTGAGCCGTGATGCGGGTCGTTCCTTGTCCTGAGTTGGCGGTCACACCTCCCGGTAAGTGTGGGGGTGAAATCCAGCTGTGATTTAAGCTGTGCGTGTTTTACAGCCTCTAAATCGTACTGCTTTTAAAGTCAAGCTGAGACGCACACACGTGCTGTGATGTTTATGCAAAAGGTCACGTGTGTCCCTAGGAAATGCTCAGAACAGGACCCAACAACAGCGACCGCCCCCAGGGGTGGGGTTCAGTCTGCTCTGAGGCAGTTGTTTCCCAGCCCCTGGGATCCTGTGTCCCAGCAGAGAGGGGTCCGCCCACGGCCCACCCTGTCACCCTCACACCTCGAGGTTTAAATTGCCACAGAGCCTCCCGAGCGGCATCTGGGGGCCCGTGGGTGGCTGGACAGCTGGTGTCAGCTGGTGACACCCTCGGCTCCAGAGGTCCCTGCCTCAGACTGGGCTGGGCAGGCAGGGAAGGGGCAGGGCCCTGTCCCCCGGCTATGTCCGCAGCCTGCCTCCGGGACAGCCACCTGGCCTGGCCTCCAGAAGCACAGCAAGCTGACCGCCCGGGCCCAGAGCATCACCGCTGTCCCTGTCCCCCAAGCTCAGCCCCCAGTCAGCAAGGACCCGGCGCCGGTGCTGAGGAAATGGGCGAGGGGTGCCGGGATGCGGAGGCAGTGCCCACAGGCTTCGCAGGCTGCGCCTGTCGGGACCCTCGGGGGGAGGGGCGGGTCGGCTCCGGCAGCTCGGTCGAGTCCTGTCCTGTTCAGCTCAGGTCCTGCTGCCCCCAGCCCTTGTCTCGCGAAGCTCGTGTGACCCACTTCTTCCCGGCCAAGGTCGGGAGCTAGAGCCCGCTTGGGTGCTGTGCGGGTTACCTGCGCCGTGTCTGTGCTTGGCTTTACACATCGCCTTTGTGTTTGGGAGGTGGGAACGGGGAGCCCCTCCCGTGCACGCGCCTGCCTGTGCGCCCCCAGCACAGCTCAGAGAGCTTGCCAGGCCTTGCCGGGAGCGGACCGCGCAGGGCTTGCGGGATTAACGGGCCATCAGAGGATGGAAGTCCAGGGGATTAAATACATCAGGAGCACCGGCTGGGGCGGTGGGGGGGCCACTGGCGGTTCTGCCCCCTGGGCTGCTCTCATCTGGAGGCCAAGGTGACCCTGGGTCATTTTAGGAAAGAGAAACCGCCCTCTCGACAGGGGAACCCCGTTGGCACCTGGGGCACCCTCACCCGGGCAGCCCTGGGGAGACAGCACCCAGAAAAGGGCCCAGCTCCTGGGAGGGCTGGGTCCTCACGTTTCTGGTTCCCCCCACCCCACCCCCGCTCTGGCCTCGGGCCTCCTGCCCTCAGCATCCTTCCCCGCCTGTTCTCCAGGGTCCCGACGGGGTCCTGAGGATGGGGGTGGTGCTGCCCTGAGGGAGCCTGTGTGGCGGGGAGGCCGAGCTCCTGGTGTGAACTGGTGGGAGTGGGTTTCCCGGGACAGGCCCCCCTCCTCGGAGCCTGCAGAGAGGGATGGCTCTGGGGGCGTTTCTCTGAGGACATTTTTCAGGCAAGTCCTGGACTGGCCAGCCTGCCTGCCGCCCAGGGAGCGGCCCTGGCACGGGTCGAGGGCACTCTTTGGGCCCCTGGTTACTAAGTGAAGGAGTCTGTTCCTGTCGGGCAGTGGGGCCCTGCTCTGTTCTTGCCTTGTGACGGACGCCACCTCAAATCCGAGATGAGCTCCGGGAGGGAACCCCGACCAGAGTGCCCCCAACCAACCTTTTTCCTCATAACTGGTTGGGTTTTACTTCTCCTTCAAAATCTCATGAGCTCAACTAATCTTGGCCTCTTTTGCTTTTCACGCTAACAGGGCAACACCCTTTCTTTGGTTATGTTTATCTAAAATGATTCCCTGATTCCCGCATTTTTCTTGGTATAAATTACCCTCTATGTCCCTTTGTTGTAACAGAAGCTGGAAATAAGAGCTCTGTGTCCCCCTTTTCCCCAGTGAAAAATGGCGCCCGGGGCACAGGCTTGAAACCAGTGCTTTGCTTTTTGGGGGCAGATGGTCTTGACCGTACTCAAGGCGCTTCTCCTGTCCTGTGTTGCCAGGGAGGCTGTGCAGTACGTTCAGTGCCTCCCAGCACCTGCCTCGGGGCTGGGGCCCAGCTCTGCGCTTCCCAGCTTGAGGCCTCGGCTCGTTGTGGCCTCCTGCCCCCAGCCCCCTGCCTGCCCCCAGCCCCCGCCCCGCATCCGGTCTGTGAGCTGGAGGGGCACTTCCCGGCGGGGCTGCAGGGAGGACTGTGCCTGCCACATGGTAAACGTCGTATCAGCTTTAGGTATTGGTATTGGTATTGTGTGTATGACTGTTTAACTTACTAATCTTTTAATTTATTAAGCATGTTGACGGAATTCCCGGTATTAAATTACCTGTCTACTCCAGGTGTAAACCTCACTGGGGTATTGTGATTAGTAGTCCTCCAACATTGCCAGTTCTGTTTGTTAATATGTGACTCAGAGCTCCTAGCTGATCAGAGGCTGGAACTACTGGCCCACGGCAGGACCGGTTCCCCAGTGACGGGCCTGCTGCCCACATGACTGCGGCTGTGCCTCCGCCTTGGGGGCTCCCAGGGGCTCTGCCTGGGCTGCACCTGCCTCTACGCTCCGTGCTGTGCTGCGCACCCGGCTCATCCTGACGTCCTGGGCGGACACCCACCACACACACGTGCAGGGACACGTCGCCGGACGGTGGGGTGGATAAGCACGGCTCCATCCCTGCCGTTTCCCTCCTGCCGGCCTCCAGTCTGCTGCACTGGGCCAAGTTGCGCAACATCAGAAAACTCAAGCTGTTCTTGGACCGACGCCTGCAGAGCGCCAAGTCTGCAGGCCCAAGGGGCGGGCTCCGTGCGCTCCTGCCCTGGTCTCCAACTTCTCCTGACGCGCAGCTCGCCTGCACTTGGCGCCCCGTCTAAGTGTCCCATCCCCCGTCCAGGGCAAGGGCAGGAGGGAGGCCACCCACGCTCCCCTTGGGGACTGTTCCCCAGCCTCTGGACCTTCACATCCCATTGGCCCAGAGGCCGTGAGCGACTGTCCTCTCCTCTCCAGAAGAGGCGCTTTCGGCTCTCTGACCTACTTGGAGCACACGGCCGAGGGGCGGGGGAGGGACCGAATGTGGACTCAGCCTTTTGGACGGCCAGCGGACCAGCCTGCAGCTTGTTTGTCCACCAAACTGAGCCCCTGGAGGGTGAGGGACGCTCCTTGCTTGGTCCTGCATCCCCAGCACAGGCCCCTGCTAGGAACCGAGTGTTAGATGGACGGTCCCTGCCGTGGTCAGCCTCCCACTGTGGCCAGAGGGTCCAGGGAAGGCAAACGGTGCACAGACAGGCTGAGCACCTGCTGTGTGCAGTGGCCGGCGCACAGAGAAGTCGGGCTCTGGGAGCCATGGCCCCGGAGGGTCAAGTCCACACCCAGGCCTCACCGCAGGACCAGAGTCGGGTCCAAGGGAGTCCTACCATCTCTGCAACAGAGGTGTTATTAGTCTTGAAATGGGGTGTTTGAAATAATCGGAATGTTTGCAAGCCGTACGCTCTGATGTAGTGACACCCTAGACCCTGGGCACTTCCCCAGAGGCAGGACAGGAGTATCCCTGGGTGAAGCCCACACCTTCCCAGCAAGAGGAAAGACCCGCGCTCCACGGCCTCTGGAGCAGGGAAGGAGATGAGCAGGCAGCCAGCCTCCCAGCCTGGCACGTTTTTCTGTCCGGACACCTGAGTGAGGAGCCGGCAGGTTGTGTGCAGCGCTCACTGAAGTCAGGTTGTGTCGGCCGGAGTGTCTTTCTAACGTTACCTGAGACCGGCAAGAGCATTTTCCTGCAGAAGTCTCCCCTCCTCCCCAGCCTCAAGGACATGCTCCACACTGTGCGTCCTCCAGGAGCCAAAAGCAGCCAAGAAGCTCCGCGGGTTTGTGCAGTCCTGGCCTCCTGCAGCCTGATGGGGCAGTGAGCTGTTAAACAGGATAAATCAAGTGTGTGGGCCCTCCCCCCGCAGGGCCCCTCCACGGTCTCTCCCCGGCACAGCTGAGGCCCTGGGTGTAGCTCTGGACAAAGCACAGCTAACGGGGCAGAGCCGCCGTGCGCTTGCCGCAGCCGTGCGGGCCTCAGAAGGCACTTGGCTGGCGGGACTTCTCCAGCTCCCGTCTCTGGGCGAGAAATCTCGCGCTGACGCGTGCTGCACCTGTAGGCAGTGTGACTGCTGTAAAAGGGCTTCTGCTTTACTGTCCAAGTCTACTGGCCCTCCCCCGAGAAGAGTGCCTCAGGGCTCGAGCATCACATGCCACGTCCAAACGCGGGTCTCCCTTCTTCACATCTGAAACAAATGCTGTCAATGGCATATGTTTGACTAGTTCACAGTCTGCGGTCAGGCGCATGAGCTCTGGAGCCAACTTGTGGTCACTCAGTTTTGTGGGACTCATATGTAAAACAGGGCTGGGACTGGCCCTCCTGTGTTAGGACAGAGTGCATTTGCATAAGTGCAAGCCTGTGTACTGTGTGCGGTTGGCTGCATGTTATAGCTACACGTCTTCTTAGGACAGTAGTTATTGTACTAGAACTCCTTTGATTTGAATATTCCTTTAAAAAAGAATGATTGGAAAATTTGCTTTATCAGAATTTCACTAAGTAGTACTGGTTATAAATAGATTTTGCCAATTGAATCAATATAAAAGATCAAATGAGGTTTTGGTTCTGGAGCAATGGCGTAAGCGACACCTACCAACTCACATCATAGTTACTGGTGAAAAACTACTGCTTTCCCCCAAAATCATCAACAAGACAAGGGTGTCTGCCCTCACCACTCCTGCGGAACAGAGGACACAGCTCTAGTTAGTTCAGTATGACAAGTAAATAAAGGAACAGGCATACAGATTGGAAAGGAAGAAATGAACCGTTTCTATTTGTAAAAAACACGATTGTCTACCTCGAAAATCCCATTAAGGCTACCAAAAAAACTCCTGGAACTAGTAATAATTAACAAGTTGTTAAGAAAGCAAGGTCTACATACAAAAGTCAATATTGTTCTATATACCATCAATGAACAATCAGAAACCAGAATTCAAAACACACCATTTACAGGAACTCCGAAGAGTTATATACTTGCTACACGAGTAACAAAATATGCACAGCATTTGTGTGCTGCAAACTAGAAAATACTGATGAGAGAAGTCACAGATCTAAATAAGAGAGCTCCGTGTTCACAGCCGGGACACAACGTACGGTGCCAGTGCTTCCAAGTGCGTCTGCAGGTTTAAGGCAGCTCCTGTCAGAGTCCCGGCAGGACTGTTTGTAGATGCAAACAAGATGATTTTTAAATTTATATGAAAACACAGAGGAACTAGTTAAACCAAGAGAATGTTTTAAAAGATTGAAGTTGGAGTCATTTTATGTCACCATAATGCTGCAGTAATCCAGACATTGTGGTATTGGTGGATGGATAGGCACTTACGTAATCAAACAGGATAGAGTCAAGAATACACCCACACACATATGGACAACTGATTTTTGACAAAGGTAATAAAGCAATTTAATACAGAAAGGACAGTCTTTTCAAAACGTGGTGTTGAAACAATTGGCTAATGCATAAAACAAAACAAAACAAACAAACAGAAACCCTTGAACTTCACACCTTACATAAAATTAACTCAAAATGGATCAAATATCCAAACGTAAAATCTAAAATTATAACCTATTTAAGAGAAAAATAGGAAAAGAAGGCTCGCTCATAAAAGATAAAAAATTTAAACAAAAGTCATAGAAGATAAGATTGAGAAGTTGTATTTCCTCACAATTAGAAGCATTTGCTTCATGAAAGACCCTGTTAAGATATGAAAAGACAAACCAGAGCCTCAGAGACGATCGTTGTAAATCACATATCCAGCAAAAGGCTGTGTCCACAGCATAAAGGCCAAGCCCTTTAACCTCCATGCAAAGAAAACAAGACAGTCCAGTTAGAAGATGGACGAAAGACCTGAGCACACGCTTCTCCAAACAGGGTGAGGAGATGGGAAATACGCACCTGGCTGGGTGTTCAGCACCATTCGCTGTCAGGAGAAAGCAGGTTCAGTCGCAAGGAGACGTCACCACCGTCTATAAAAATGGCTGAAGTAAAACACTGACACCCCCAAGTGCTGACGGGAACAGAGTGCTGGGTCTGTCTTGCCCTGGGCAGGGGCGTGGTGGGGGGGTGGCGGTTGGAGGGGTGGAAAACGGCACAGCTGCTCCCGCAAATAATTTGCCAGTTTCTTAAGAAGTTAAAGGTATACTTAACATATGATTCAATAGTCAGTCATGCTTTGCTGTGCACCTGAAACTATCACAACATTGTTAATCAGCTATACTCCAATATAAGATAAAAAGTTAAAAAAAAAATCACAGTCCTGGGTATTTATCACAGAAAAATGCAACCTTGTGTTCACACAAAAACGTGCACCCTGTTGTTGCCAGCTGCTTTATTTGTAATCCACCAGAGCCGAAACCAACCCAGAAGTCCTTCATGGGGTAACTGCATGCACAAGTCGTGGTGCCGCCATGCCCCCAGCCACCAAGATGAACAGACTTCTGTTAGGTGCAGCAACTTGGGCTCTAGACCTCAAGAGCAGTATTATGCTGAGTGCATTTGTCTGATGGGATTTATATGAAGTTCTTGAAATGATACAATTGTAGCGACATAGAACAGATCAGGGCTTGCCTAGGAGAGTGAGAGGCTATGAAGGGACCACCTACAGAGCTCTGCATGGTGGTCCCACTTGTGTGCGTGGTTAGGGAAATCTACACACGTGATAAAATTTCTAGACCCATACACCAAAAGAAGGGCGTGTACAGACTGGGGCCACTTAGGTAATAGTGTTTGACCAGCGTCCCTTACTGGTTTTGCTAACGCACTGCAGTTATGTCAAATGGAAGCTGGCTGAAGGGTACACGGAAACTCTGTATTATTTTTGCAGCTACTCATGAATCTAAAATGATTTCATAATTATACAACACACACGTATAATACACATACACAGACTTTAGAGTTGACAGTTATTAAATCTGAAATATAAGAAGTAAATTGTGTAAACAGATGTTAAAAGTAAGAGCCGGTCAGAGTGGGAAAAAAAGCAAGATCAGTCTGTGCAGCCAGCAAGACACCAACATGAAATCTAATGCTCTTGGCAGGTTGACAGAAAAAGATATGTCACATTAACCCTGACCGAAACCAGGCTGCAGTGACTACACTAATGTCAGAGGAAGGAGGCTTCCGGACGAGACGGTGACTGGGGGAGGAAGGACATCGTGTGAATGTAAAACGGTCGATTCTCCAGGAAGACACATCCGCCCCAGATGTACACACGTCACCTAACAGAGCCTCCAAACACACGAAACAGAACCTGATAGAACAGAGAGGAGGATAAATTCACGATTGTAGTTGGAGATCCAACTGTGCTTTCAGTGACTGACGGGACAAGTGGCCTTGCAGGACGCCACACCTGGCCGCAGAAGGGACATGTTCGTGGCACACAGGGTGTTCCCAAGGTGGACCGTGCTCTGTGTAAAAAATCCAAAAGCCTACCGAACTTAAAACAGTTGAAATCACAAAAAGTATATATTCTGACCAGAGTGAAACTGAACTAGAAATCAGTAACCAAAGGTATCTTCAAATTTTCAAAGTACTTGAAAATCAAAACACGCACCTCTAAATAATATGGTCAATGTGCTCTATCAAAGGAATTTAGGAAATATTTTGGAATATTGGGAAATAATATAATATATATATAATAAACGCACATCTCTAAATTGGTAGGAATCAAGGAAGTCAGTGCCTCTAGAGAAACCTATGGCATGAAATGCTAACATGAGCAAACGTCTGCAAACAACTATCCAAGTTTTACCTTAAGGAACTAAAAGAAAAGAAAAGGCAAGCAGAAGGGAGGAAATAATAAAGCAAGACCAGAAACCAATGAAATTGAAAACAAACTCACTTTTCCAATTGGACCAACTCAGATGAAGAGAGAATGTGGAAGAGAGGGGCAGCTTGGTTGGCCGCGGTTCGCTCTGCTTCCCGGTACTTTTCTGCATCCTTTTGTTGGCCTCACAAGACATGTTCCTTCGTGAGCGTTTCCTCTGCCCTCTCCTGGGAACTGGTGGGTTTGCGAACCAGCCTGAGCCTGGGAGGGAGGAGGGTAAGGTCATGCAGCCTGGACGGGTCCCCAGCTGGCCGTGAGAGAAGAGGCCCCTGTGTCCCGGCTCTGCCTGGAAGCTGGGCCTCGTCCTGCTCTCGACTGTGTGTGTCCCCAGGGAGCCCCTCCCATTCCAACACACAGCAGACCCTCACTGGTGACCAGGTGAATGAACGAGAGTGGATGGGGAGAAATGGAAATATCATCTTGGACGTTCCATGAGTACTTGAGTTTAGAAATCGCTAAATTCTGATTCCAGAATACCCTGTGAGGCCCTAGAAATGGAGCTGGGCTTGGTGTCCACTGCACGTGCTCACCCCGTCTTTAAGTAGGTACTGAATGGGCTTCTGCTTACGGTGGCCCGGGAATGGCGCTGGGAACTGCTGGTTCCGTGTTGAATGAAGGAGATGAACGTGTCCTCTGCCCGCAGGCCGGGGCTGTGGTGGTACGGGGCACAGGAGAGAGGGGGCGCTGGCGGTTGGGGGTGCAGGTGGAGGCCTGGCAGGGAGTGCCCTCGGCAGAAGGGCCCAGACCCCGGGCAGGCTGGAGCTCAGTCTGTCGCAGGAAGGGAGGCCACCGAGGCTGGGTGGAGGACAGCAGTGTGGAGACCGAGGCAGGCAGTGATCTGTTCATTTCTGTAATTTTGTCATTTCAAGAACGTTGTGTAAGTGGAGTCATAGAGCGTGTGACCTTTGGGGACTGGCTTTTTTCACTCAGCCGAACTCTCCGAGATCCCTCCCGTTGCTGAGAGCGTCAGCAGCTTTTCCGCTTGTGGCGGAGTAGGTTCCGCGTGTGCGGTCCCTGTCGCGCTGCCCCTGGCAGGGATGCACCGTGACTGGCTAACCAGCTACTGGATGAAGGTGCTGCTTCCTGTTTTTGGCAATTACAGATAAAATCACAGCCTTTTGTGAGGGTATAAATTGTTATTGCTCTATAGTAAATGCCCAGGGGTGCCACCACCAGGTCGAATGGTAGTTGTGTGTTTAGTTTTCTAAGACACTGCCAAACCGTCTTCCAAGTGAGCAGAGGCCACATCCCCGCAGCCTCCGAGTGGCCTGCCCGCCGCTCCGCCTGCTCTCCGGGCTTGGCGTGGCCACTGCTGTTTACTGTGGCCGTTGTGACACGTGAGCGTTGGCCCCTCCCGTGGTGTTAATTTGCATTTCCCTGATGTCTAATGATACTGAACATCTATCTTCTCATGTGCTTGTTCGCCACCTGTCTGTCCTCTTTGGTGAAATGTCCATGTCTTGTGCCCGTTTTCTAATTGGATTGTTTCGTGTTTACTGTTGAGTTTGATCATTATATATGCTTTAAACTAGCTCTGTGTTGGGTGTGTAGTTTGCAAATATTCTCTCCCAGTCTTGGCTTGTCTTTTCATCCTCTTAATTTTTTTTTTGGCAAAGCAGAGGCCTTTAGTTTTGACACATCTAATTTATCAGTTTTCCCTTTTGTATATCACGCTTTTAGTGTCAAGTCTAAGAATTCTGCCTTACCATGGACCCTTAGGATTTTTCCTTTTCTTTTCTGAAAGTTTCGTTGCTTTACGTTTTACATTTAACTGTGATCCTTTTTGAATTAATTTTTATATAAGGTATAAAGTTTAGTTCAAAAAGTCCATTTTTGCCTACGGATGTCCAGTTGCTCCAGCACCATGTGTTGAAAAAAGCTGTCTTTCCTCCGTTGAACTGCTTTTAGATCTTTGTCAAAAATCAGTTGGGCATATTTGTGTGGGTCTGTTTCTGGGTTCTGTATCTGCTCCATTGGTTTTCTCCACCAACACCACAGGCTTGATTACAGCAGCTGTATAATAAGTCTTGAAATCGGGGAGACTAGTTCCTTGTACTTAATTTTCCTTTGTCAGAATTGTTTTAGCTATTCTAGTTCCTTTGCCTTTCCGTATAGATTTTACAATGATCTTGTCTGTATCTCTGAAATTCTTGCTGGAATTTTAATAGGAATTATGTTAAAGCTGTATGTCAACTTGGAGAGAACTGACATCTTTACTGTGATGAGTCTTGCAATCTGTGTTCTGTCTCTCCATTTATTTAGATCTTAAATTTCTTTGAACATTTTGTAGTTCTCAGCATATAAGTCCTACACGTTTTGTTAGATTTACACCTAAGTAGTTCATGTCATCTGCAAATAGGGACAATTTTATCTTTTCCTCTCATTACCTTTCCTGCCTTTTTGAACTGACTGAACTCCCCCGACTGTGTGAGTAATGGCCGTGAAAGGAGAGATGTTGTGACTTGCTCTAAGGGGAAAGGATTTAACCCTAAGTGTGATGTTGGACGAAGGTCTTTTTGTACATGCTCTTTATCAAGTTGAGGAAGTTCCCTTCTATTCCTGTGTTTTTTCCTGAGAGTTTTTATCACGAGTGGGTGTTGAATTTTGTCAAGTGCCTTTCTGCACAATATAATCCAGTGATATCTTCTTTAGGTCTGTCAATATGATTGATTACACGAGTTGACTTTTAAATACTGCACCAGCCTTGCATCGCTGGAAGAATGGGCATAGTGTATAATTCTTATTGTATACTGATGAATTCTATTTGCTAATGTTTTTAAAGGATTTTTGCACCAATATTCTTGAGGGCCGTTTCCTCCTTTTGTACCGTCTTTTGTACCATCTTTTGTACTGATTTTTGTATCAGGCTAATACTAGCTTCATCAAATGAATTGGAAACTATTTCTCTTCTCTTCTGTTTTCTGAAAGAGATTATGTAGAACTGGTATTAATTCTTCTTAAAACTGTTGGTAGAATCCTCTAGTGAAACCATCTGGATCTGGAGAATTTTTGCAGGGGAGTTTTAAGATTATGAACCCAATTTCCTTAACAGTTATGTAGGGCTATTCAAATTATCAGTTTCATATTGGATGAGTTGTGGTAGTTTGTCTTTTTCAAAGAGTAGGTCAGTTTATCGAAGTCAATTTATTTGTGTAGAGCTGTTCTTAGTGTTCCTTTGTTATCCCTTTGATGTATGCAAGGTTCTTAGCAATAGCTCCTGATTCATTCCTTATAATGATGTTTTGTCTTCTTTCTTTGTCAGTCGTCCTAGAAGTCTGTCAATTTTATTGACCTTTTCAAAGAATCAGCTCTTTATTTTATTGATTTTCTCTGGTTTTTCTGTTTCCAACTTTGATTGTTTCTGTCTTATTTCCTTCCTTCTGTTTGCTTGAATTTATTTTGTTCTTTTTCCAGATTCCTCAAATGAGAGCTTAGATTATTAGTCTGAGACTTTTTCTCTTTTCTGATATATGTATGTTGTGTTATAAATTTCCCTCTAGGCAGCGCTTTAGTTGTGATTCACAATTTTTGATGTGTCGTATTTTTTCGGGTATGTATTTTTATTCAGGTATACATTATACATTCAGGTCAACATATTTTTATAACCCTTGAGACTGCCTCTTTGACCCGAGGATTATTTAAATGGGTGTTGTTTTAGTTTCCATGTGCTTGGAGATTTTTCTGTTATTTCTATTATTGATTTCTAGTTTGATTCTTTTGTGATCTGAGAACACACCATATGATTTTTTTTTTTTTTTTTTTTCACTACGCAGGCCTCTCACTGCTGTGGCCTCTCCCGTTGTGGAGCACAGGCTCCGGACGCGCAGGCTCAGCGGCCATGGCTCACGGGCCCAGCCGCTCTGCGGCATGTGGGATCTTCCCGGACCAGGGCACGAACCTGTGTCCCCTGCATCGGCAGGTGGACTCCCAACCACTGCGCCACCAGGGAAGTCCCACACCATATGATTTTGAGTCTTTTAAATTTGTTGAGGATTGTCTTATGGCCAAGGATATGTTCTGCCTTGGTATATATTGTGTGTGTTCTGCTGGTGCCAGACGTGCTGTAAATGTTGACTAGGTCCAGTTAGTTGGTCGATGGTGGTGTGAGTTCTGTATCCCTGCTGGTTCTCTGCCTAGCTGTTCTTTCAGTTGCTGAGACGGTGTGGAAATCTCCAGCTGTAATTGTGGATTTCTGTATTTTTCCTTTCAGTTCTGTCAGTCTTCACATATGTCACTGTCCTAGTGTTGGATTCATACACTTTTAGGATTGCTTGCTATTGCTTCTTCATGGGTTGACTCGTCTTTATATAATGCCTCTCTCCATCTTTGATGATTTTCATTGCTCTGAAGTCAACATTATCTGGTATTACTATAGCCACTCCTGCTTTCTTTTGGTTAGTGGTTGTGTGACACACCTTTTCCGATCAGTTTATTTTCAGTCTGCTTACATCTTTCTGTTTGAAGTGAATGAGTTTCTTATCGACAGCGTGTGGTTGGGTCATTTTCCTTAATCCACTCTGCCATTGTTTTTTAATTGGTAAATTTAGACTATTTACATTTCATGTAATTATTGAGATGTTAGGGCTTCAGTTCGCCATTTCGTTTTTTGTTTTCTGTTTTTTCTCCCTATGTTTTGTTTCTCTGTTTCCTTATTTCCTGCCTTCCTGTGGGTTACTCAACATTTTTTTAATAATTCCATTTTGACTTATCGACAGTGTTTTTCAGTATCCCCTTTGTGCAACTTTTCAGTGTTGCCCAGATATTACATTATATACATATAACGTAGGCGTTGTGCTCTTGAAAGGAGGCATTGCCTCCACTTCCTCACCGTTACCTCCCACGTCTGCCCTGCCCCCAACTCACTGCCTCCTCCCGATTTCTTTCACAAAAGGAGAAAAGCAGGCCCGGGGTTATGTGGTTGGTTCGTTCCTATTACTGGCAGCCTCCCAGAATTCCTAACAGATCGAGTGGGGGAAGAGTTGGAGTGGGATTATGACCAGTGGCTCCCAAACATGGCCTTGCTCAAAAGGAGTCTGGAGAACCTTAAATGCAGCTTCTAGGACCACCTGGGTCTCCTGAATCGGGCTCTGAGGGGTGGCACACACACACCTCGACTTCAGTGCCAAGGCCTCCATGCTCATTGTAAGATGGCCAGGTGAGCCCTAGGCCACCAGCTGAGCCCTGGGATACCAGGTGCATCAGTGTCTCCTTTCCCAGACCTGAATCTTGCAGGTACACCACCCTCCTGGGATGGGATGAACTGTGTAGCCACTGCCCTCTGAGCAGTTCTGGGAGTTGGGGCAATAGTCCTTCTCAGAGCTCCCCCCAGGAGCACACACAGCCCCCAAGTGCTGCTGCCTGAGGACTCAGCCTGGCCTGTGACTGACACCCAGAGGGCTCCACATTGGGTGGGGGTGTCTCCTCCCGTTCCTCTGGCTCCTGTCTCACCATAAGGATTTCTTGACAGGCCCGTCCCTCCCTCAAGAAGGTGCCCTGTTTACTTCTCTTTGTAGGACAGCACAGTGCCTGGAGCTTAGTAATTGCCCAGGAAATATTTGTTGAATTAACAAAGTTATTTATTACCAGTTACCTACGAGGCAAATTTCAACCTGCATCTTGCATTTATGTGTTCTTGTAGGAAAGGACAGGGGCGGGGAGCAGCCAGCACTGGCTCTGGTACTGGTCTTTGATGCCCTGTCTCCTGTGCCCTGTCCAGCAGGGCTGTGCCACGGGGGGGGGGGGGGGGGGCGGGCGGGCGTGTGGCTTCACCAGGCAAGCGCCCCTGGAGGGGCCATCAGAGGCGTTCTCAGGAGTCTTCCTGCTGGGCTGCTGAGCAGCAGGATAGCCCTCTGCAGGGACTAGGCACTTGACATCACAGGTAACCTCACCTCCTGCCAGCTTCCTAAACGCAGCTTCAGCAGTTTACCCAGAGCCCCCCATTGATGCTGACTTCCTAAATCCACCAGGAGGTTTAAGTGAAAAGTAAATGAGGGTATTTTACACACGTGAACAGAATCTGTACATGTGCTGATTATAAAGTTAGCATGTCGAATAGCCCTTATGTTTGCTTCCCGAATGGACACCGAGAGGTGGTGGCTGGTGGGGCAGCAGAGTGCAGGCCGGAAAGCTCAGAGGCGCTGCGGGGCCAGCGGAGCGGGAGAGGGGCATACTCGTCAGATGCAGGCACGGCCCGCGACTGCCAGCGACGGCAGCACAGACGCCACGCCCTCTGTGTGTGTTTCCTTTGACCGGAGAAGAGTCCACTCACACAAGCCTGCGTATGTTTAGAAATCGTCAGGATTCTGCCGTCCACCCCATCCTGCCCAGATCTGAGTGGGGGACTGTCGGCCGGGCTCAGCGGGGCTCCTCCACACTCAGGCTGGCCTTTTCTGCAGGCGGGCTCCGCAGCCTGGACCAGCCGCGCAGCGAATGTGAGGCTCCGTCTGCTCCCCTAGTGTCACGTCGGCCCGTTTTCCCTCCCAAGGGAATCGCAGCGCCCCCGGGAGACCCGCTCTCCCCGCCGCTCGCCTGTACCTTAGTCTCCCCACCAAAGTGCAAGCGGCAGGACTTGGAAGTGGCCGCAGACACGTGTTGCTGGACGTGCCCCTCGGCTCTGAGTGTACACCCATCTGTGGCCCCAACGTCCTTGAGGGAAGGACACGAGGTTTTATGTAGACACAGGGGATTGCAGTGTCACAAAACCTGCCTCCATCCCCCCAGATCTCCCCAGCCTGGCATCCTGGGGCAGATGCCCTTGAAAACCAGGGGGCTCTCTTACACGTGGATGTAGCACGTGGCTGCTTCTGCCCTGCCTGGGCGTTGAGGCCAGCTCCTGGCCCTGGTTCCCCTGGTGACCCCAGTGCAGGACCCACACCAGGGCAGCCGGAGTCCTTCCTCGGGACGCCACAGATGTGGACTGAGTGTCCCTTCCCGGTGCTGGGTGACATCGGCTGAGGACGCTGCGATCTGTGGCAGGGCGCCTGCAGGCTTTCTGCACAGGAGAGATCAGAGCAAATGTGAGGCCTGGGCTGCGGGGGGAGGGCTGCGGGTTCCCATCCTGGGCCTTGTCCCTGCGGCCACCCTTCCCTTAACTCTAGCCTCAGGCTTTGCGTCAGCAGGACGAGGTGACTCGTGTCCTCCAGCCGAGGAGCCGAGCAAAGCAGTCGAAGTGGATTTGTGTCTCCCGTGCACTGGCAGCGGGTGGTCAGATTTGGATGATTTCCTTATAGATGGGACTGAACCGAGGAGGGCACCCTGGCCACGTGCAGGATCCCGCCCGTGAAATCGAGAAGAGCCGTGCAGCTCAGAGACGGGCCGGGCCTTCAGGTTGGTCTGAGGCAGCGCCTAGATCTCCTCCACCCTTGGCTGGTGGGTGTTGGCTGTGCTGCCCCCGGAAGTGACCAGGTGCCGCCGGCACTCACTCTGTGACCCACACGGGAAGCGCTCTCGTCACTGTCACGCGGTGTCAGGGCTGCATTCCACTGCCTGGCCCTCGACCCAGAAACGATGACAGTTATACAACCAGGGGACACGGACACTGATGTCATCGTTATGACTGTACAGCCTGTGTTCAGGAAGCAAGAGGAAGGTCGAGTGTGTTCAGAGGAGACGTGATGACACAGAAAAGGACCCGTGCCAGGCTTCTGAGGGTGACACTGCAGGATCCGAGATGCCAAGTGCACTGAATGGTCAACAGCAGAGCGGCCCATCCAGTGAGTCAGAGGAGAAATGGCACGTCACGGAGTGAGACTCGGGGGCAGAGGGCAGAGCCTGACATGCCTGCAGATGGAGGACCTCCCTGCGCGGGGAGCAGAATATATGCTCGAGCAAACAATGGCTGCAATTTTCCGAATTTGATGAAAATTCTAAGACTGCAGATCCAAGAAGTTCAGTGAAGCCCCAAGAACAAAAACACAAGGCACAGCATAATAGCATAATTGCTCTGAGCCAGTGATTAAGAGAAACACCTTTAAATATGCTAGAGAAAAGGAGGTTACGTTCAGAGGACAAAGGGGAGACTGCCGTAGACCCCTCCGGACACAGTGCAGTGAGGAGGGAAGGGCAGCACGGCCCACCTGGAATCCTGCACCAGGTGAGACAGGCTTCAAAAGAAGGTGACTGTCCAGACACACCCAAAGCTGAGAGAACTCATCACCAGCAGACCTGCCCCACACAAATATCAAGGGAAATTCTCAGAAGAAGAAAAATGATAGCAGAGCTACATGGTTGAGCATGAAAGACACTTTTGTTATCATCCAAATCCCTTTATTGGGATCAATCCCTAATTGATCCCTTTATTGGGATCAATCCCTAATTGACTGTTTAAATTTCAAAAATAAAGTACTGTAGGATCTATAACATAGGCGGAACTAAAATATGTGGCAGTAACAGGGCAAAGGCCGAGAGGAGAAAGGAGAACACGCTGCTGTCGGGTTGTCCTGCACCCGTCAGGCGGCGACGCCACAGCTCACGGGCTGAGTCAGGTTAGAGGTCTGTGCCTAAGCCCTGAAGCCACTGCCTGGGTGACAACACCCAGAGTGGAGACTAGTAAGTGAACGAAGGAGACGAGGTGGAATCACAAAGTGTATGCAGTTAATCCAAAACGTGGCAGAGGAAACATAGACACGGGGCAACGAAGAACAGATGGTGAAAGCAGAAAACAGATAGTGGAATGATAGACCTAAACTCAACCATATCAACAATCACTGTGAATAGTCCTAACACCCCCAATTAAAAGGCAGATTGTCGAGAAAGATTAAAAAGTTTCTTGGAGGCAACTATATGTTGCCTACAAGAAACTCACTTTGAATATAAAGACACAAATAAATTAAAAATAAGAGGTGGAAGAAGAGACACCATGCTAACACTAATCAGTAGTAAGGTCGGGTGTCTGTATTAATGTCAAAGTAGATTTCAGAGCCAAGAATATTACCAGAGGTAAAGAAGGATCTTTCATAATGGTAAAGGGGTCAATTCATCCACAGAACATAACAATGCTAGATGTTACGATGCTAACGATGGAGCTTAAAATACATGAAGCAAAAAAAGAGAGAACTGCAGGAGAAACAGACAAATCCACAATCACAGTCAGAGACGTCAGCATCCCTACTCAATATTGGGATAAGCGGACAGAAAAGCAGGCCCAGCCGTCTAGCTCTACTGACATCTGTAGAGCATCCCACCCAGTCACACAAGATAGACCACGTCTGGTCCATAAGCAATTCTCAATCAATTTAAAATATCTCAAGTATTACAAGATATGCTGTCTAACTTTAATGGAATTAAATTTGAAATCAACAGAAGAAAGCTATCTAGAAAATCTCCAAATATTTGAAAACTCGATAACACACGTCAAAATATCCCATGAATCAAAAAAGAAATCAAAAGAGAAATTAAGTCTTTTGAAATGAATGGACAGAAAGCACAAATATAAAACTTTGTGGGATGCAATGAAAGCCACATGTAGAGAGAAATTTATAGAACTTAACACTGTATTAGGCCAAAAGTAAGATTTTACAACCATGCCACCAGCTTCTTCCTCAAGACACTAGAAAAGAGGAATAAATCGCGGACCCTGCCCCCGTGTCAGGACTTGGTAACAAATGGGGTGGGTCGGGGGACCGTGTCTGCTTCTCCTCTTCCTCTCATCAAGTGGAGTAAAGTGCATTAAATCCCCAGCGTGAGGAGGACAGAAGGAGGGGTCCTCGCTGGTGAGAGGGATCCGCCAGTTTCTGGACACCAGGTGTGGGGAGGAGTGAGTCTCAGGAGGGCTTTTTCTGATGAACTAGCCGCCTGGCTGGGTGTGGACGGCTGTACCCACAGGAGTGCAGCTGCTGCCTCCTGCAGAGTTTCCCTGGCAGCCACAGAGGTGGGAAGCAGGCCCAGCACACTTGGGGTGGCCTCTGATGGGAGGTGTCCCGGGTCCTGGCGGGATGGCCAGAGGATGCCCCCACCTTCCCGGCGCCCCTCGCCTGCCATCTCAGGGTGGGTTCTTCAGGGTCGGGGGTACTGAGTCCGGCTGACCTGAACAGCCCCTGGGGATGCTTCTGTGGCCAGGGTCCACGGAGGCCTGGGATGCCCACTCGTGGCCACGTGAAGCAGGCCGGCGCTCACTGGCCCGTGTGACTGATGGTGGCTGACAGCCTGCAGCCTGGAGCGCCCCTGGCGCTCGCTGACCCACTTTCTCCACCGTGGGCTGGAAACATTTACATAACAGATGGCCCCAGACCCTGGAGGAGATGTTTCTAATTAAAAAGGAGGCGCGGTGTCCTCGCCTGGCCCCCCCGCCGTCCGGTTCATCGGTGCAGGTACCTGAGCCTTGGCACGCACCCTGAGCTCAGGAAGGGCTTTGCAGGGCTGCTGCAGGGTGTCTGCGTGGCAGGGAGCCATGTCTATTTGGTGCCACTCCGATCGTTTGAACTCGGGCCTGGACCCTGTGCGGACCTTGGGCGGGGGCCTCTCGTCTTTGTCCTCCGCACAGTCAGGCTGAGTCACCGGCACACGCGCCTCGCTCTCCAGCCGTCCTCAGGTCCGCTACTGTGACCATTCCTTGCCTGTAAATCTTAAAACGGAGCCTAAATGTTGCCTGGAGGGCGAAGTGCTGAACCGATACACTGCAGAAATGATACAATAAGCGGACCCGTGCTATGGGATGTAAAGCATCTTCTGAAAACTTTCTAAAGGGGGACTCTCAGCTGTTTGGCCGTTTAGTTAACAGAGACTGAATGCACTTTAGAATGAGGATAACTAGGGAATCTCGACTAGACATAAAGGGAACACAGATCTGTAATCTCCTGGCTTTTTAAGGGTGAAGGGGAGGATTCTGGCACCAGCGTGGCGGGAAATGGGCAGACCCAAGGTGACAGCTGAGCACACACTCCCCAGACACACAGGGGTCCCCAGGCTTGCTGGTCACCCCTTTTCCCCTCCAGCGGCTGAGGGAGCTGGTCCGGGGTCCCTCATCACAGAGGTGACACTGAGGCCCAGGACCATGCGTTAGTCAGCACTGATGCCAGGTCACTCGCTGGCGGGCTTTCCCCGAGGCCCACCCCTCTGCCATGTACCCCAGGCCCCCACAGGTGCCACACCTTGAGTGCCGGGACCAGCCCTTCCTCGCGCTGACTGGGGTGCCCAGGAAGCCTCTGCCTTTCCCCAGCAGCGATGCTGAAGGCGGCAGCCCACCGACCCACCCACCCGCCCAGGCCCGGTCGTACAGGCCCGGTCACCTGACGTGTGCCTTCCCTTGCCAGGTGACACCATCTGGGCCCCATCTGTCCTTCCTCACGGCACCCTCGGCACCTTGAGCCACCACCCCCAGCTACATTTTGGAAGAAAGATGGAGTCCAAGGTCTCAGAAGGTGGCCTGAACGTGACGCTGACCATCCGCCTGCTCATGCACGGAAAGGTACGGGGGCGGGACAGGGGAGGGGAGGCACGCCCACCTCACGCCCACCGGAGAGGGGAGGTACGGGGGCGGGAGAGGGGCGGGGAGGCACGCCCACCGCGGGGGTCTTGGTTTCATATGAGGCTTTTAAATTCTAAGCAACCTCCGACTCCAAATGACGTTTCTCCCAGAACCTTTCGCGACTGAGCTGCCCGCCTGCTGCCCCATCCCCTGTGCCCTAGTGTGTTTTCTACATGCGAGGGCATTCTCCTCCAGGACACTAACACTGATGCACACGTGCCGGCCAGGGGGCTAGGGCCCCACTCAAGTGCACCGGTCATCCCAGGGCTGCCCTTCAGACAGGCGCTCCCCACGCTTCCTTTGCCTTTTGCTTTGAAAGCAAAGTTCCCACCCAGTTCTTTTGTAGAAAGAATGTCCCTCACTTTGGCTTTTTCTGACGTTTCCTCACCATTGGCAGGAGTGTCACAGAAGCTTTCCTATCAGGTAGTCCAGATTTCAGGGTGTCACTTGGTGGGGGGCACCTGCTGGGCATCTCCCCAACTCCTCTTCCACAGTCATCAGGGCGTCTTTGCTGGCGGGTACTTAGGTGCTGCGTGAACGTCCTGTGTGCCACCCTTGCTTCAATCATGGCTTCCTGGACGCAGGGTTTGCTGTTTTGTTCACATCACCCCCCACGCTGTCCCCACGCTGTCCCCGCACTGTCATTATTAGTTTTGATGCTCACATGGTCCCTGACTTGGCGTGGTTGCCCCACCAAGCTGGCGTGTGTCGCCCCACCAAGCTGGCGTGTGTCCTCCTGGGGGGCCCCACCGTTCTGACTGCACATCCTCTCTGCATACCGCTGTTGCTCATCCTTACTTTCCTGCTGATCCTGGAATCAGCCGTTTCTGTAGAGAACCCAACTCTCTTGAGTGGAGGATGGTGGGATGGTGTTAGAGCCCAGAGGTGGGCACATGGGGTACTCACGGCTTTTGGGCTACTGTGGGCCCCAGACAGAGCTAGGGAATATGTGTTTGTGTGTGTGCGCGCACACGTGCGCTTGTGTGTGTGGGTGTGTGTAGAATCATACACACCTATGTCTGCGCACATTTGCATATTTATCTCTAAACTGGGCTCCCTGAGTTCACACCCCCTATTCCAGTCCAATAGCACAGGGTTCATCCTGGCTCCTCTGTCTGGTGTTTGTACCATGAGAAACCCAGGGGACGGTAGGGGCTGGCATAGTACCTGGGGCACTGCTCTCCCTAGATTTCCGGAAGCTGGTGCTCACACCTAGAGCCTCCCCTTCCGTGATGGAGGGATGCTGACCGCCTTTCCTGCTCCCAGGGTGGGTGGCATTTGGTCAAGGTTGTCCGGAGCTGGGTTGTACCGTGGAGGACAGTCTGAGGTCAGATGCACGGCCCCACCTCCAGCAGCTGCTGCCACAGCAAGTACCAAACCCTGCCCCTGGGAGGTGAGGCGCCCTGACTGCCAGAGGGGCCACCACCCCGTGCCCAGCTGCCCTTTGCTGCCACAGCCCCTGCCGCACACGCGCCCTCCTGGCCTCGCAGAACTGAGGCGTTTCCCCAGGACACTGTGATCGCTGAGGGCTTCACTGTAATAAGGAAGATGAGTCTGATTGTGGAAGCTGCTCTCTGCAGCTGGAAGCAGGCTGGCCACGCCTCCCTGAGGTGCCGTGGCCGAGCCTTGTGGGTCTGTCCCAGGCAGGGAGGTGCTGCGACGGGCAGTCCTGGGCGGGAGCGCGTCTGAGCCATTGCGGGCCCCAGGCTTTAGAACCATGGCGGTGTGCTCAGGAGTCTTTCAACGTTCTACCTTTCTTAAAAACAGTCAAATGGCAATAGCAGCGCTACATTTTTATGCGTCACAGAATCACTGAGGGAGACTTTCTCTCTCATCCATTTCTCGCAGGGTTTCCTTGAGGCCTTAAGTGCGCAGCTGATGCCTGTTGACATGTTTATCTGGAGCAGCTGGCCATTCTCTTTCTCTTTGTCTGTCTGTCGGTCAGAGGCAGGGCAGCCTGCCTGCCCGCTCCCTGCTGACCGTCCAGTCTCCCTTCCTCACTCATGACTCGGAAGCTGGACGGCCTCGGCGCCTGTCACAGGATTTATGCTCCTTCTGCTCTATGACATCATCTTTCTGTGATTCTTTTCCTACAGGAAGTTGGCAGCATCATCGGGAAGGTAATTATTTTTTTTATTTTTATTTTTTTGGCTGCCTCGGGTCTTCGTAGCTATGCATGGGCTGTCTCTAGTTGCGGTGAGCGGTGGCTTCTCTTGTTGCAGGGCACGGGCTCTAGGCTCGCAGGCTTCAGTAGTTGTGGCACGTGGGCTCAGTAGTTGTGGCTCGCGGGCTCTAGAGCACAGGCTCAGTAGTTGTGGTGCACGGGCTTAGTTGCTCCGTGGCATGTGGGATCTTCCCAGACCAGGGCTCGAACCCGTGTCCCCTGAATTGGCAGGCGGATTCTTAACCACTGCACCACCAGGGAAGTCCCAGGAAGGTAATTATTGTGTGAACTCTGCCTCTACCGGGGTATCTCAGAGGCACAGTGAGGTGTGGACCAGCCCTGTGCAGGGGGTGAGCCGCGCACGGTGCGTGCCAGGCGAGCAGTGGGGATCCCGCTGGAATCCTGCCCCGTCACCTTCAGGCTGCACCCCCATGAGGCTGGTCGCAGAGCTTCCCGTTCTCCAGCCCTGTGGGAGCTGGAGAGTCACCCCCCGAGACAGCCCCACTGTCTACCTGCCCTGGTGGCCAGTCATTCCTCCCGGGTTTGAGAGCTCAGGACCAATTCCCACGTGCATTCCTGGGAGCAGTCTCCCACCTCCGGCCTGAGTGGTGGTGAGTCCATTCTCAAAGAAACGTTCCCCTGGGGAAAGTGAGCGCTGGTTTGGAAGCTGGGTGTGTGTAGGAGAGAGGTGGGCCAGGACCCCGCACCCCCATTCGTTGTGACCGTCTCTGGCTTCGCTGGTCCCTCGTGGTCCCTGAATGGTGGGGGAGTCCCCAGAGCTCAGAGTCAGGCTTCTTTTCACAAGTTCTTCATGGGATCGCCCGAGGACCTGGTCCCCGCTTTGCCGGCGGTGAGGCTAGGGGACGGGTGCAAACCCGCCCCGTGGAGCAGGTGCCCAGGCCAAACGTGGAGCCGCATCGGGTCCCTGGGGCCAGGTCTGCCCAGCCCACAGCCTGTGCCCTGGGCGAGGTAGCGGGCCAACTGGGGAGTCATGCATGTTGGGCCTGAAGCCCACCTTTGAGGGCTGGGGCGCCCAGCCTCGCGTGCTTGTGGTGGAAGCCCGAGTGACCCCCTCCCTTGTCTGAACTTCTGTTCCAGAAAGGAGAGACCGTGAAGAAGATGCGTGAAGAGGTGAGCTGGCGCCCTGAGCCGCGTGCTGTTTCTGGGAGGGCAGGAGGGAGGAGGCCAGGGCCTCCTAGCAGCTCTGCGCCCAGCCCCACGCGGCCGGGACCCGCCGGGAGCCCCGCATGGCAGGGATGTGAGCGAGGGATGGCCATTCGGAGCCCCGAAGCACACACCAGCAGTTCAGGTGCCCTCCCAGTCACGACCGGGTCACAGCCAGCACAGTAGGACAGGACCGGCCATCGGTGCTGAGGCTCGGGCGCCACCAGCCTGCACGAGTCCCCGGTGGTCAGTAGGCCCTAGGATCCAGCCTACTGCCGGCCCCAAGGCTTTAATCCAGTTTCTGGGGTCTGCGTATCTCCCTCCCAGAGCGGGGCAAGGATCAACATCTCGGAAGGAAACTGCCCAGAAAGAATCGTGACCATCACGGGCCCGACAGACGCCATCTTCAAGGCCTTTGCCATGATCGCCTACAAGTTTGAGGAGGTAAGGGACGCCCCTGGGGAGCCCTATCCCGGAAGAGGGGACCTCTCAGCCCCTCTGCCTCCCCGGGGACTGCCCCCTCCAGTCCACCTGGTGACCGACCAGGGTCCCTCCTCCCCCAAGGCCCCCCTCCCTCACTGAGCGGTCCCTCGGGGCCTGCCCCCAGACCACAAGTCCTCAGGGAAGGCCTGGCACCAGCAGTGAGGCGGCCACGTCCAGGCCTCAGCCCTGTCCACAGCAGCTGACCCCCAGTGTGTTTAGCTTGGCTCGGATGTGGACGGACACAGGGAGAGCCAGGCCCGGGACACCTACGCACATTTGTGTGTCTGTGCGCCTTTGTGTGCGTCTGTCAGAGACCAACCTTAAGCTTGTTATGTGTTTCCGAGATTTCTGAAATTGCTGGAAGTTATCGGAGATGCATTTCGTGTCTTTACTGGAAGGGTGATCAAGCCGGGGAGTAGGTCCTTCTGTCAAATGGATCCCCCTCTGTCTAAGCCCCTCTCTGCCCGCCAGGCCTTAGGGACAGAGGGCGGACCCTGAGTCCAGGCACCCTGGGCGTCTGCGCCCCACCCTGTGGCAGCAGCGCGACTGCACAGACGTGCACGCCTGGGGGTCCCCTTGTGTTCTCCAGCCGCCCCCCACCTCGTCGCCTGAGGCTGGCCCGGCCTCGCAGCCCCTGTGAGCAGCCCAGGCCGGCCACCGTGTCCTCCTGCTGTTCACTGTCAGCTGTTTGCCATCGTGCTTCTGCCTCCCCCTCGTCCTCGTCTCCCCCACCCCTGACAGGGAGCCTGCTAGGCTCTTGCGGCCGACGCACGTGCCTCTCCCTCCCCAGGACATCATTAACTGCATGACCAACAGCCCGGCCACCAGCAAGCCCCCGGTGACGCTGAGGTTGGTGGTCCCCGCCAGCCAGTGCGGGTCCCTGATCGGCAAAGGCGGCTCCAAGATCAAGGAGATCAGGGAGGTAACGAGCCCTCCCCACCCGGGAGCCGAGCGTGGGCGGTCAGGATGTCCCTAGGGCAGAGCACTAGCCGGGTCCCTGCAGACCCTGCAGCACAGAGCTTGCGGCAGGGGAGGGACGAGCCACGAGGCAGAGCGGCCGTGGGAGCCCCCGCTGCGGGCGTCACGCAGAGGAGCCCAGGCCTGACTCCCGGGACGTGGCCGTGGCACCCCTCCACCCAGTCCTGGGCTCCAGGGCACGGGCTCTGCTCCCCAGGAGGCCCCTGCTCCCACTGCCAGGCCCCGTTTCCTGAGAGTCGCTGAGCCGTCCCAGCTGGGGTGGGGCTTGCCTGAGGGGCCCACCTTACCTTCACAAGTTCCTCTCCCAAGGAAAGCCTGAGGCCTTCCCTTCCCCAAAGGATGGCAGCCCCCAGGCTTGATTCCTTCCAGGAAAGATGGCCACTCGCTTTAGGCCCTGTGACTGGGATCCGTCTTCCTCTGTGACCTCAGACTCCACAGAGAGAGAGAATTCCACACATTTGAAAAAAACCCTGCCTCCTGAGATGCCGCTCCGCACCCAGTGTCGCCCGCCCTGCCCCAGGTCCGCGGTGCCCGCCCTGCCGCAGGTCCGCGGCGCCCTGGCAGCGGTGGGCTGAGCTGGATGGGGCTGCCCCGGGGGCTCCAGACGGAGCGTGCAGAGGGCGTGGGGGGGTGACCTGGGGCAGCGTCGGGGGGTGTCCCAAGGCGTGCTGTGCCCTGGACGCCCCCGGGGGCACCCAGGAAGTGCCGCTGCAGTGCACACTGCCCCGCTCGGTGGGGTCCCTTCCGACGCCTGGTCTCTCCAGTCCACAGGTGCCCAGGTCCAGGTGGCCGGGGACATGCTGCCCAACTCCACGGAGCGGGCAGTGACCATCTCGGGGACCCCCGACGCCATCATCCAGTGTGTCAAGCAGATCTGTGTGGTCATGCTGGAGGTACAGTCTGTCCACAAGTCCAGGGCTCCTCGCCAGCCTGCCCCTCACTCCGTGCCGGCCGGGGCTTCTGAGCGCCGGAGGCCTCGGGGCCCTGAGGCTTCATGTGGTCAGGGCCGCGTGAGGGCGGGCCTCAGGGATGGCCTGAGTGAGAGCTGTGCTGGGGTGCAGGCTCCTGCCACCTCGGGTGGGTCGGTCGTCTTCACTGGGGACCTGGGGGGCAAACGGAGAACGTGGGGAGCGTGAGCCCCTCCCCTCATTTCTGGAGTTGGATAAAGGGTTAGCAGTCCGTGGTGTGAGGGTCGTTCAGCAAAGGGTCAGTCCTTAAAAGTGGTGCAGGTGTGCCCTGGGGCCAGGTCCGGGCTGGAGATGCAGATGGAGTGAAGAGGCCCACGCCATGGACAGGACCCCACTGCGTGGGCCCAGCCTGCGGGCATCAGAGACGCCGCCGAGGTACAATGGGCAGGACTTAGGAAAAGCACACGAAAACGCCCCAACTTTGAAGACAGAAAGAAGTAAACATAAGGATTAACCAAAGGAGAAGCAAGGAAGGCACAGCTGAGCAGGAAAAGCCTCTCTTGAAAATCTGAGGGAAGAAAAACCCAAGATTGAAGTTTCAATCAATACCCAAACTGCTGCAAGATTAATTGAAGCTATCAATAATACTTGCTGGTCTTTCTTAAGCTAAAATGAAGTCATCGTGCCTCAAACGAAAGGTTTCAATACCTGTGCTGGTGGCCCGGCCCCCTGGGCCCTCCTCCCCCCGTGCCCGGAGCCCTTGCCGGAGGGTCTGCCTGAGGTGACAGCAGTCTCCTGCAGGAATTAGCCTCGGGGCGGGGGCAGCGGTGGGCTCTCCCTCTTTTGTACTTGACTTGGTGTTAAAGCACCATGTCCAACTCCTTAGAAAAAAATTTGTAGTGCTTTTATTTTCCTGAAGTATGATGCTGGGAAATCAAAAATATTTTTCTAGATATTTTGTTCTGAAGCTCTCCCCACACGCTGGTCACGGTTCTCTTCAGTCCCGGCGCTGGGACCGCGAGGGGCCGTGAGGGTGGGTAGCAAGAAGGGCCCGGCACCCCTAGTGTGGCAGATGCCCAAGCGGCCTGGTGGGCGGCGGTGCCCGGGCGAGGCGGGGTGACGTGAACCGCTCCAGGAGGGACGCCGCCTCTGGTGTCCCCGACGAGGTCAGAACAGGACATGTGGGCTCCTCAGGACCCCTCCCACGTGGCCTTGCTTGTGCCACGTTTGTGGTCAGACGTGACCCCACAGGAGAGCTTGACCCCGTTGGCTGTGGGGCGCTGGTGCCCCCAGGGCTGTGAAACGGTGAACGCTGAAGCACATGGGCAGGCGTGATCGGTCCTCGAGGGACGGGGACGAAGCCTCCTGCCGTTGGTGTCACGAAGCCCCCGGAGGCCGGAGCAGCCACTTACGGGGGAGGAAGCGTCACCGCAGCTAGGAGCCCCTGGTCCGATGTTAAATGAAGAGTGACTGGAGTTTCGGCCTCTGGGGTGGGGGGCTCCGCCCATGAAATCACTACCGAAGGAGGGAGGGGCTGCTCGAGGAGTGGCGGATCGGTGGAGAACGTGAGGGTCGGGCCCGCAGCCCTGGGTGGGGGGGCGTGTGCTCAGAAGGCCTCCCTCCACCAGAGGTCAGCTCGAAGGGAACCGGGCGTCATGGCCATCAGGGCCAGCGGAGGGCGGGCGCTGCCGTCGGCGGGGTCGGAGTGCACCATGGAGCAAGGTGACAGTTGAGGCTGAGAAGTGGGGAGCCCACCCCCCAGCTCAGGGATGGAGTGGGGTCAGCAGCAGAGTCCTCCTTTCGCAGCGGACCGAGTCCTCCTTTCGCAGCGGAAACGGTCACTCAGGGTAGTCACGCTTCCTGCCCAGTGACCCCTAATCGCCCTGAGACCACAGAGAACCCCGCTGCAGAGGCGCCTGGACACGACCTCAGACGAGCCGGAGACGGGAGGACAGGAGCCCAGCCTCACCCACACGCGGTCAGCACACGGGCCCTCGAAGCAGCCCCTCTTGCTCTCCACAAGGTCACACAGCAGGCCAAGGTCACACTGTGTTCAAGGTCACCCAGCACACATCCAAGGTCACACAGTGTGTTCAAGGGCACGCAGCATGGACAAGGTCGCATGATATGGCCTGGGCTGAGAGTTGAAGCTGCCAACCCCTCTGCTGTCCCCACCTCCCTGTGTGTGTCTTGGGTTGGGTCACTCTGAGGTCACACTGCCTGGTGGCTGGGCCTGGGTATGCAATGGCCGCAGGAAGTCCCAGCAAAGACAGGCCACCCCGGTCCCTAAGTTCTGTCTCTGGCTGGTGGTGCTGCTGACTCAGGACTCCCGACAACAGCCCAGGCCCAGCCCTGTGGACTTTGCTCCCAGGGAAGACGGTCACCCAGGCAAGGGGACAGGGGAGGGCCTGATGGCTTCTGACCAAGGGGTCTGGTTGACATCATCAGAATCTGGCCGACTTCTGGTGCTTGAGAATATCGTTCACCCCAAGATATGAATCATATACTTTTGGACACAGAATAATGAAAGGAAATTGTAGCGAATTGCATCACAGCTGTGGACTATTTCATTTGGACTCTAAGGTGCATTAAATGATGGCTCTTTTCTTAAAACAGTGAAGTTGGATGTTTCTCACTTTCCTGTGATTATGCCGACTGAACGTCAGCCCAGGCCACGCGAAGCCCCGGCACTGGCACCGAATCCCCGGGGGCTCTTTCCCGAGGACTGAAGGAGGGGGCCGCCCCTCTCAGAACGCGGCGCCTGTGCTGGCGCCTGGGGAGGGTCGCGGGCGCGGGCGGGGGCGCATCCACCCGCCTCACCCGCCACCCGCCACCTCCTGCTGCGGCTGTGTGTAGGGCGGTGGTCCCTGGCGGACCTGGGGGCTGGGGAGGGCGGGGGCGCAGGGGGGTCGGAAGGAGGCCTCACGACTGCCCGCTGCGAAGCTGCTCTGACGCTCTCTCTCCCTCTCCTGTCCCTTTTCCTAGTCCCCACCGAAAGGTGCCACCATTCCCTACCGCCCAAAGCCCGCCTCCACCCCTGTCATTTTTGCAGGTGGTCAGGTAAGAGCCGAGCCGCTCTCGGCCTCCACTGCCAACCTCAGCCTCTTACTGCAGCCCCCGCCGCTGCCCGTTAGTGCACTCAGGTTTTCTCCCTCCTCACGTGCACGTGTCCCCCGCGCACGCTGGACGCAGAGCTCTCCCGGCACGCAACCGGCCCTGGGGTGGATGCGGGCCACCGCGAGAGAGACCCACCGGGCAGCGTCCGCGGACAGAAAGGGCCGAGGCGGACGCCCTGTGGCGTCCGGGCCCAGGAGGACCCTGGTCCGGGCTCAGGCCTGCTCAGCCGGGCAGCACCGCCCGAGTCTAGCTTCCTGGTGTTTTTAGGAAGCTCGGAGGCAGCAAGGGCTGCGAGCGTTACCAGGGGTTTTATGACTCCTGGTTGAGGCAACTACGACTGTGAGAACTGGCCCCATCTCCCCTGAAATACACGTTCCCAACTTTCCACACACGAGCTCCCCCCAGGAGCACGTGAGGGAGAGACAAGGATGAAGGGGAGGCCAGCTGGGCATCCCGTTACAGGGACGACCCTCTCTCTCCACCCTGCCCCACGCTGGCCGCAGGCCCAGCAGGCCGGCCGTGGCCACTTCACACACCTGCTGTTTTGGTGGGAGCCCCTGAGCTTTCTCTCCTGCCAGGGAGGGCCTGGAAACCAGGGGTCATGGAGATTTCTGTCTGAGGCCAGTGATTGGCTTAGCGGGACCTGGAGGGGCCGACAGGGGGGCCGTGCCCTGTCTTCTGCCCTTGGGCACCGGGCTCAGAGGCGTCCGCCAGGAGCTCGCTTTGTCCCTTCACAGCAGGGTCACGGCAGCCGCGGTTGAGGGACTTTTCAAAGGCCAGGCCAGTGTGCCAGGAGAAGCTCTGCGTCCAGGTGGCAGTGCTGTGTGCCTTGTTCAAGGGAGAGTTAAGACAGAGACTTCCCAGATGACCCAGGACGGGAGGGCCGAGAAGGAAAAGAGGCAAATGCAAACTCTCCACGTTTTTCTCTGCTCTGTAAAAGAACCTTGTCCGGTTTCTCTCCCACTGAGCCCCGTGAGGTGAGGGCAGGGTCTGAGCTCCTGCGGCAGCGTTTGTGGCGAATCCCCGGGGGGAGGGGGCAGCGGCCCCCGTGGTTCAGGCCAGCCGCAGACGGCGCGCCGCATTCAGAGCTCCTTTCCTGCCGTGCATCCGTGATCAGCGGCAGGTGAGTTACCTGCGTGGCCTCAGCCCCAGCAAGCAAGCCCGCGATGATTCCACATGGAGAAGCGCTGGCTTTATTCAGAGGGGAGGCATGTTAACATGAGGCAGAGCCTGGCAGCCTCCCGGGCCCATCCCAGCCCCGCCCCGGCCGGCAAAGCAGGGCATCACCCATCCCCCAGTCAGGACGGCGAGGGCCCCGCCGCCATGGGCTTCACAGGGGCTCAGCACCTTAACCCAGCGCCTGCGCCCCAGGGACAGGTAGTGTGGCCAGCGACTGACTAGTGTTGGTCGTCGGTGGGGGACAGAGTCACAGGAGGGTCACCGCAGCGCTGCAGGTAGCGGGCAGAGGGGTCACTGTACCAGGCCCCGGGCCCTCCCTGCCCGCGTGCAGGATGCGCTGCACACCCAGGCTTCAGAGCCTCCCGCCTCCCCCTGTCCCTGGGAAGATGCCCGCACGCCCCTGCTGCCGAGAGGCACTTCTTGCCATCCCAGCAGTTTCGGTCCATAAAGATTTCATCCAGACGGAACCTGTGACCTGTCGTCTGTCTGTACCTCTGCCCTGAGACGATGGTAGGCGGTCCGTGCACTTCCAGTAGAACTAGAAACCATAACACCCGAGTGATGAAAAGATAAGTCAGAAACTGAAAGTGTCTGGGATAAAGAACGGCCAGTCGGGGAGCACATGGCGGCACTGTCCCAGGGCCTGTCACGCTCGGGGACACGTTGGCGCAGCGCCTGGTGGCGTCCCACGGCCCCGAGCACGCACAGCCTCCCCGATGCGTGCTGTTTCTGGTCAGGTTCCTTTCCTTCCCCACGAGGTGCCCGGGCCTCCCCCAGACGGGGGCTCTGCACCTGCCCCACCTGCAGGCCTAGCGTGGCTGGTGCCGCACGTTCCACGTCACCGAGTCCCAGTGGCAAGTCTTTGTCTTTACTCTCCCTCGACTCTGTGTGGTTTGTTTGTTTTTTGGCTGTGAGTTTCTGGAAGCATCTTGGCTGAGGGACTGTTGAGGCAGGCGGGGCGGGCGGTGGGAGAGGCTTCGGGGCCCACACACACGCTGCGGCTACTCCGAGTCACTGTCTTGAAGGCAAGTGACACGGTGAAGGCAAAACAAGCCCCCATTGGGAGCTGTGCCAAGAGCGTGCTGCCCCCGAGTCACAACGGCCGCCCGTCCTCCGAGGCTGGAGGGCGATCGGCCAACCTGTGGCTCATTTGGGTGCGTTTCTTACTTAATCTGGCCTTCCCAAAATTGGTTTTGAGTCAACTTTTAAAGTTTTCTCTTTTGTTGTTTGGGTTTCTTGGAGTAAATATGTCCTGAAAGTGTTTACTCTGATAGCCGCTTAAATTCTCAAAGGGTTAATAATCAGTGACTCATAGCGAGGGTCACCAGCTCGTTCTTAGATACTGCCAGCTGAGGGGCAAGGGAGTGAGAGTCGGAAGCCGGCTGCCTGGCCCTTCCCCTCCCCCCCCTCGCCCCACCATGTGTCTGGTTGTAGCTCCAGCCACCGAGGGACCCGGGGGGAGGCTCGATGCCAGGACCCTGCTCCCAATCTCTGCACCCCGGGCCCTGGGAGCGTCGCCTCTCCTACGTGAAGGGGGAAGGCCTTAACCAGAGGGCCCGGGGCCTGCTTGCAGGAAAGCCCTTCCCGAGGAGGGCCCTCGTCCCGCAGGGGAGGCCGCGGTGGGGGACACATGGCTGCCGCTTCTCGAGCTGACGGTGTCTCTCTCTCTCCAGGCCTACACGATCCAGGGACAGTACGCCATCCCCCACCCAGATGTGAGTTTTTACTCTGTCCCTTCACCTCTCTTCTCGTCTCCACTTCCCTCCTACCTGCATGCCGCTGTCCATCGCTACTAATATTAATATTACACCATAATATTAATACTGTTCTCAGTGTTCCTGACCTGTGTCCTATCCATATGGCCCTGAGTAACCTTTAGTCTCTTAGCACTGATTCTGCTCCTGTGGAGGACTTGGCCTGACGTCCAATTGTCTTGATTGTGGCTGCAGTCCCGGCTATTCCTGCACACGTGGGGCCTCGGGCGGGGGCCACGGGCCTGCTCTGTCCCCGGCGCCTGCCCTGGCGGGCGGGGACAGCTTGGGCCCCATGGGCACCTGAGCAGGCAGGTGATGTGTCATGAGCAGGGCTGCCAGGATACCTTGGATGGGCTTTGAACAACTGCTGAAGCTACATGCTCCCTTTCAGGCCCCAGTCGGAGCAGGGTCCGTGCATGCACGAGATCCAGGCTGTTGGGAGCCCGTGCGGCAGACGAGGCTCTGTTCTAGCGTTAGGACGCGCTCCACGCCCAGGGCCGCTCCGGACTGGGTTCCAGTCTGAGCGCAGTGTTGCTGCTGGAGGACTGGACGCCCCGAGCACACTGCAGGGGAGCCGCAGGCCACAGGGCTGTAGATAGGCTGGGCCGCGAGGCCTGCGCTGCTGGCCCGGGCAGCGGGGTGCAGGGAAGAGACGGAAGAGGTGGGTGGGTTTGTGTGCCACGGCCGCAGGCACGGCAAGCTGAGGTCCGACCCAAGAAGTGTCCTCTGTCCTGGGAAGGCAGGTCCACGTGCGCTGCTCTCGGAGAGCCAGTGGGGGGCGGGCTCTGTCCAGGCAGAGGGACCGCAGGTGACAGCGATGCCCGCCCATCTTGTGCAGACGCTCGCACTTTTGAACTGGCAGGTGAAGAGCCGGCCGCCTTAAGACGTAAAGTCAGGGCAGGGAGAGTTATGAGAGTTCACCGACACTGCGTACATGTGAGATTCAATTCACTATCATTGCAGGACATTTCTATTGAATAGAAAAGAAAAACCAACGGCTTTTCCTTTTTAAAAAAATCCTCATTACGCAACACACATGAATCAAAAGTCAGAGGAAGCTGGTGGAGACGGGGCTGGGGGCCGTCCTGAGCCACATGGGGGACGCCTGCCCTGCCCATCCCGCATGACAGTTGGCTGTGACCCAGGGCACGGCAGGTGCTGGAACCCGGGGAGGGAGCCCGTCACCCACGTGGAGTGAGCAAAGCATAGCACTGGTGGGGTCGGGACGGGCACCGTGGCGTGTGGGTTCCGTGGACCCCAGTAGAACGCCCGCGTGGCGTGACGGAGATCGGAGGAGAAGCCGGTTTCCAGGGCGGCACAGCCTTCGCTCCCCGTGGCTGGTGGCCTTGCGCCTTTGGAAAAGCATCTGTGCAAAAGCAGACTCGGGACTCGGCACACTTGGTTTGCTGGGCCACGAGGGGCGGTTCACCCAGAGCGGTGAGGTGAGGCTCCGCCCGCAGCCCATGGCAGACCTGCTTCCCTGCTGCCCGAGGCCTCTGCGCTGCAGGCCTGAATTCCTGGTCTGGATTCCCTAGGCCAGGGCACACGCACCGAGCGAGGCCGGGGGACTTTGACTGGTTTGGTTGGTTGGTTTTCAAATCAATTGGTTGTTTTGCTCTTTCCATGTGATTGTCTCAGTATCTCTGAAAAATGGGTAGTTTCAATTTTTTTTCGGATTTTAAACTAATTTATAGATAGCTATTACATGGTTGCCTCATTGAGTTTGACAGAGATTTGAAACACTTGGTTTTTTATGGTGAAAGGGCTTTTGTGAAGGACCCTGCATTCCCCAGGCCGCACGTGTGACGGAGCAACTGTTAGGACAGAAGAGCAGGACTTTGATAAATGCTTTCCTTGCAGGAATGCAAAGTTGAAGGCTTGGACCATCACTAAGAATCGTTCAAAACAAAATAAAGTGGTGACGAGTGACCACGGCCAGGAAGGCACTTTTATCTGAGCTTAATATTCAGTAGGAATTTTTTAAAAGCTTCATTTCTTAGAATGCAAATATAATAATTACAGGAAGTACTAATTTATTTTATAAGGTAACTGAATACACCATTTGAATATTTCAACCCCAGTGGCTGACACACACCCCACTGTCATCTCAGCCGCTAATTCCTTCCTAAGTCAGGCACAGACTTTGAGAAAATACGTTTCTTAGAGCTGAGCATTTCTTCATCTAGAGCTAAAATGTGCGCAGTTTTTCCTGCTTTCTGGTTTAACCCACGTAGGAATCAGGGCCCCACCCTCACCAGTCTCCCTCCAGGTTCTTGCCTGCCTCAGCCCTTGTTTTACCGGAATCCTTCTGGAAGCTCATAGCTCTTGGGCATTCGGAGAAGCCAAGGACTGTTGCATGACTGGGCCTGTCGCAGCTGCAGGCCTTGGTCACGGCTTGTGGCCAGAATGCTCCAGGACGGCCGCCCACGGGTCCTGCCCGAGGGGTCGGGTGTAGTTTCAGACACGAGGAAGGACCATGGTGGCCACAACTCAGGACGCAGGAGCAGATGCGAAGCCTGGACAGACACAGCATGGCCACCACCGCTCTCTCCCACCTCCGCTCTTTCTGTCCCTGTACTGATTACACCAGGAAGAAATTGGTTTCTTCTGGGAGAAATCAGTCAACGTCAGGCACGCCCTCACGTGTGAATCTTATTTCTACTCTTTAAAGTTTCCAAGTCACTCCCTTACTTAGCATCCCCTCATTAAAGGAGTGCTGGAAGCGAGCAGAATCGAGACCAGAAGCCAGCTGGGCCGGCGGCCTCCCTTGGAGCCTGGACATGGGCTTTCGAGGGGCCCTCGCCAGAGCTGGGGGCTAGGAGCAGCGGAGCTGTCGGTCCCCGCGACGCTGGGTCCCAGCAGAGGGTGTTGAGTATCTGGGGGTAGATGGGCGCCGTGTTAGCCGGGAAGCTCGTCACTTAGAGAGTTAGCAGTGGGGAAACTGGGAACGAGTGAGTCATAGTAAGTAGAAGAAACCAGTGGGAGCGCACAGCTAGATCCCGTGCAGACGGTGGTCCCTGGGACTCTGCTCACAGTGGACACAGCCGGGGATGGAGTGCTTTCCCCGCCCACCTCCTTGGTGTCCCCCTCCGGGAGCCCACAGGGAGGCGCCATTGAGGCTGCTCCTAGCATCTTCTGGTGAGAGCCCTGCACGGCCACCCCGCCGACGCCTGCACCTCTGGCTCTTTGTTCTTCCAAGATCCGACGATCTTCAATCCTCTCCTTTCGCAGCTCGGAGTGGCGGGGAGGCGCCCCGGCCTCACCTCCCGCAGAGCAGGAAACAGGGGCAGGTTAACTCTTGCCCCCGCCCCCTCCCCGGGGTTGCACACCCTCTCCTCGGAGCTGAGCTCTTCAGTGGCACGGCCCTCAGCCCGCCCCTCCCAGAATCAGAATCTGCATTTTCACAAGACCCTGGGTAACTTGTTTGCAGGGAAAGTCTGAGAAACACCGATAAGGAGGACTGAGAAGGGAGAACACAGATCCAGTTGAAGTCCCAGGGTTAGTGGATAGGATGGAGGGAGGGAAGCTTCTAAGAGATGAGCACAGAGAATTTCTCAGAATCAATAAACAAAAAAACCTCACATTCAGGAATCCCAAGAAATCCCCAACTCGATCAAACAAAATCCATTTTAGACGCCGTCCAAGTAAAGCCGCGTGACACCAAAGACCAGAAGTGAATCTTCCGAGAGGAGAGAGAGAAGGAGTATTATAAAGGAGCAATTGTGGTGGCAAAAGAAAAGAAAACAACTGTCAACCTAAAATGCAACCTCCAGAGGATCTCCCAAGTTACAGACGTTTTCAGACAAACAACTGTGACCTTCTAAGGGACACCGGTCAGTAGAAGGAGAATGATCCCAGAAGGAAGGCCATAAATGCAAGAAAGAATGGTGAGCAAAAAAAAATTACCATTTCTTTCCTTAACATAAGCACAAATCATAAAGAAAACATTGATATTTTTGACTACATTAAAATTTAAACATTTGGGTCAATGAAAACAAACTTTTTAAAATCAAATCAATGCTATCTAATTGCTGGGATTAACATAACAGAGCTAAATGGGCACCGACAGCATACATAAGATTAGGATGTGGCTGAGGGGATTAAAACATCCTGTAGGTCATTGTATCGTTCAGGAGGAAGGCAAAGATATTGAATTAAGACTAAATGGGGCTTCCCTGGTGGCGCAGTGGTTGAGAGTCCGCCTGCCGATGCAGGGGACACGGGTTCTTCCCCCGGTCCGGGAAGATCCCACATGCCACAGAGCAGCTGGGCCTGTGAGTCATGGCCGCTGAGTCTGCGCGTCCGGAGCCTGTGCTCCGCAGCGGGAGGGGCCACAACAGTGAGAGGCCCGCGTACCGCAAAAAAAAAGACTAAATGTACGTGTTAAAATTTCAAAGTGGTGACTATCAGAAACACGTTCACTTTCATAACTTCCAAAAAGGTACGGAGGGGAAAGCGGGTGGCAGGAAAAGATTAATCAGCACAAAAGGAAGGGAATGAAAACAAGAAAAGAAACCCTTGAAGATCAGGACAATTAAAATAAGATGACAGAAATCATCTACGTCTGTGGGTAACTGTAATCAGAGCGGGAGAAACTTTCCAGTTAAAAACAAAGGCTGTCAGGGTTTTTTAAGAAAAGCTAAACAAAAAGACAAGGAAACAGAAACAAAAAAATATATCAGTTTTTTTTTCAAGAGACACACCTAAAGAATAAGGACCTAGAAAAATCTATTCTAGGAAAATACTAACCCAACGAAACAATACACCATTATTATTATTAGTGGGGGAAAAAAAAACTTTACAGGAAATTACTTAGTCATTACTTATTGATAAATGCTTCACTAGAAGATAAAACATTTAAGTTTGCACCTAAAACATAGCTTCAAACATATATAAAGGAAAAAATTAACAAACCATTAAGAGAATTTAACAGATGTTGCAGTGGAACCTTAACAGACCTCTTTCAATGAAGGCCAAGTAGACAAGTACAGAGATTCTGACAGTGCAACGTGAGCCTGAGTTAACCGACGTGCACCGAACACTCCCCCAGCACAGCCACTGAATTCATGAGAACGTTTGCACAGCTTGATCACACCCTAGACCGTAAAGAAGACTCAGCATCTTTCAAAAATCGGAATCAGATAGATGACTCTCTCCCCATAGAGCAATTAAATTGAAATCAATAATTAAAAGGTGAATTTAAAAAAAAAAAAATCTTGTCGTTATTGAAAGTTAAAGAAGACCAGAAGACCTCAGTGAATGGAGAGACACACGATCCTCCTGGAAACGACCCCAAAGATCTTTCCAGGTTGAGGTACAGATGCAGTACAATCGCACACAAAATCCCCGCAGGCTGTTTGGAATTTTACGTGAAAGAGGAAAAGCCAAGAATCACCAAGCTAGTCACGCAGACGACATCTGATAGGATAGTCTTTACAACGTAAACAAAAACCCACTCCTTGTGTACCAAGAACTTCAACACGAGAGAGAAAAATTTAGCACTTTTAGAAGAAAACAGTATCTTTCAGTTCACAGATCAGGGAAGGATTTCCTAAAGCAGAAGCACAAACCATAAAGAAAATAGTGATGAATTCAACTACATTAAAATCTTTAAATTCTGTTTCTCTCAAGGCTCCATAAGGAGAGTGGGGAAAGATCTTTTCAGCACATATAACTGGAATAGGATTAGTATCTGAAATACATACGTTTACGTGAATCAGCGAAAAACAACCCAAGAGAAAAATGGGCGAAAGACACAGGCATTTCACAGAAGGGGAAACGGGACTCGCAGACTAAACCACGAGGCGGCCCGTCCCTAGATGCGAGCGCTGGCGCGTGGCATGTCCGTCTGCTGATGACTCGTGGAGCCGTGCGCTTATGAATCCTGACTTGTCGAGTGTTTGTCTATGTTTTATGTTCTGACACAGAGTTCGGTGGAAAAGGCAGTTATGGAGAAATGTCTGTGACTGACGCCTGCCCGCTGGCTCCGCCCTCCACCCTCCCCTCCTATCTTCCCTCGCAGTGGTTTGTAGGCACTGGCCAGATTAGAAAGTCTGATTCTCGTTTTGTTTTGTTTTACGGCAGAAATATCTCGAGAAGTGGGAAGTCCCCTTAGCACTTAGTGCTGCACCCTCCTTTACAAATGTAGAAATGGAGGCAAAGTTAAGGCCAGAGCCTTAACAGACAGAGAGATGCCAGCTGACACCCATCCGCCCACCCGCTCGAGGGACGGGTGCTCCTCCAGGCACCACCGTCCGGTCAGTCCTTCTCGAGATGTCACTTTATATTCGTGGGTGCCTGAGGGGGGATCTATTTGCTGGTGTGGCCACTGTTTCATACAGAGCAGCAAATCCACTGCAGTGGGACAGGTCAGGGCCTGAATCCCTGCACTTCTGCGTGCCAGACTCTGCAGGTGCAGCGGAGCCCACCACGCGGGTTATCTGGCCGTGCCTATAACATGCGTGGCCGGCAGGCTCACCCATTTAACTGAGAGCAGGTGATGGAGAGACCAGAGGAGCGCCCGCGGGTGCAGGGGCTGTGGGTGGCCAGGTGGGGACGCCCCGCGGGTTTGAGATGTTCATTCACCCCCAACTCACGTGGGCAGCACTTCAGCCTGCCCATCCCTCACGTGGCACCGGGCCTCGCAGACAGGGGCACGAGGCCCACGGAGACCAGATGTGCCCATCTCTCCAAAGCTGATCAGTGTTGGAGGCGACTCCGACCAGTTCGCCCGCCCCCAGAGCCCCGCTCTCCCCTGCCATCTCGACCAACGCACAGCAGTGCACTCTTGGAGACTCGGGGACACATAGGAGAGGGCCCTGCCCTCATGGGGACCATGCCAGCCCGGCCGTCGGACACATAAGCATGTGACGGGGGTAACATCGCAGACCAGGAGCAGAGAGCAGCCTGGCCAAGGCCCCTTAAGCCCTTCAGGTGCCGCAGGGCCGCCCCTCGGGCTCCCCGCTGACCCCCGGCCCCGGGTGAAGGGCTGGAACCCCCAGGACGCCAGTCCCGCGCCAGGCGGCTCTTCTGGCACCAGTGTGGTGTCTGCACGAAATCCCAGTGACGATCAGAGCAGGTGGCCTGCCTGCCCTGGGCTGGGCTCTGGACAGCCAACTGGATGTTTGTTGTCTCCAGAGACGGGGTTTCCTCCTCCATCCTAGGAACTTGTGTTACCTCCTTGTGAGGAGACCTTAGACCCGGTTCCAGCGCTCCGTGTAGGTGGGCTCAGGGCGCAGACGCCGCCCGGTGTCCCCGTGATTGGGGGTGACGATGTGCTCAGGGGAGGCGGGGTTGCAGGACCCAGTCGGTGCCCCCCACACACACCCTCATGCGCCAACGCCCATGGGTCCTTGCCACATTTCTTATGGGCCCCTGGAAAGAGGAGCCGTTGCTAGGGTGCCCGAGCCGCGCAGCGGGGTCTCCCACCCTTCAGTGCCTTCCCTGCGGGGTCACCTCACCCGTGGCATGGCAGGTACGGGTCCCGTCACACCTCTTGTCCCCAAGACTTGGGTTGGTGTCCCCATAGCGGTGCTACCCGGGTGTGCTCTTCTCAGGGGGCTTCTGTGCATGTCTGCTCAGGCCACGCTTAGCTCAGTGGTGTCAGTCACAGGGCAGACCTGCCGGGCAGCAGGTGTGCTGTCGGCCCCCGACGCCCCCTCACTGGGGACTCTCAGAGCTGAATCTGACCTCAGGTCACCACGTCCCCGCCCCAGAGCTGCCAGGCATGACACCTGAACCTGGGATGAGGCCGGTTCTCTCCGAGCAGGCCCACCCCCAGAGTGGGGAGAGGCCTGGGGTGGGGGAGGGCTGCTTTTACGGAGGGCTTACCGTTTCCGGGGAGGGAGGGAGGGAAGAGGCAGCCCCACACTGGCAGATGCCACAGGAGCGGCCAGGAGACACCAAAGTTTGGCTGCAGACACAACCCACCCACATCCCAGCAGCAGCACAGCGGAGGTTCTACCGGGAGAATGTGCCCGGAGGCCACAGGCTGGGCACGGCTCGGCCCCTGGGCCCCGACCTGTGGAGGCAGGAGGAGGCCGGACTGGCCGGCCAGCGCGCCACGAGCCCTGTCCCCACGGCCGCACCTGCCGGACACGTGACGGGGTGGCAGGCTCTCGGCAGGAGCCCCCGTGGGGCAGCCGTGATCCCCCACGTACTGGGAAGGGGTGTTCGGCATCTGTTAGGAGAGCGCGCCTGGCCCCTGGGAGGCCAGCAGCATACCCACTCCTCTGTCGCCCGAGGGCTCGCCCGTGAAGGCCATGGACGTGGAGATCCCAGCGCTCGTACCTGCCCCCACCCCCGACACGTTCTGCAGAATGGGACCCACGTGGTGACTGGTCAGACCCTCGTCTCACCTGGGGGCGCCCTCCATGCTCCCTGGGTGCCCACACCTGCCAGCCGCAGGGGCTCTGTGGAGGCCCCATGCCGGCCTCCGGGCTCTGGAAGCATTCGGGCCGGGCTTCCTTTGTGAAGGTTGGGAGTTGAGTGCACGTCCTGGAACGTCCTGGCCCTCTCTCCGCTCTGCTGGAGATGTGGGCCGGGCCAGTGGGTGAGCCAGGGCTGAGGACACGCCCGGAAGTCTCCAAGGCCGGGGGTCCCAGCATTCAGACAGCCCCTATCTTCTGTTATTTGTAGTGTTTACTTAAGAAGTGAAGCTCAGATAAAATAACTAAAGAAACTGCATTTCAAAGCCCCCACCAATGTCTAGTGGCTGGGGGATGGAGGCCAAGGGGCAGGTGACAAGGGATGGGGCACGGGGGGTGGGGGGAAGGGGCATAGGCGTGGGACCCCCCACAGGAGCCCTGCACCCTCTTGGCGGCCCTTGCAGCTCCCTCGGTGGAGCCTTCCAGCACTGCTTCCTGTAATCCTGGAGGCCGCAGGGGGCGGGCGGTGGGCCCCACAGGTGGCCCCTCCAAGTCGCCCCATGGGTAGAGTGAGGGCCTGCGGGGGAGGATGCCGGCCGTGGGGTGGGCCAGGCCCAGGGCCGACCCACCGATGTGAGCGGGTCCCGCGAGTGACAGCGTGACGTTGAGGCACTTGGGGCCCAGCGGGTCCTGCTCCGTGGCTCTAGACCCTCCCCGTGGAGCCCGGGGGCCCGCCTGGCAGGGGGCCGAGGGAGGGAAGGACTCGGTGTGCCTGCCAACCGACACGGCCCTTTGGTTATCCCAGGCCAAGTCCTTGCGTGCTGCTGCGTCTGCCATGTGTCGCATGGCCCCCTTTCTATCTATCTGTGCAGACTTCCGTTACGCGTTTTTAATTTGGTGTGACTTGTACTCGATGACAATAACCTTCTTAGCTCTCGTGTCCCTCCTACCCCAGCAGTTGACCAAGCTCCACCAGCTGGCCATGCAGCAAACCCCCTTTCCTCCCCTCGGACAGACCAACCCCGCTTTCCCCGGTACGTACCCAGCCGCCCTTTCTGACCTCCTCTCTTCTCACCTGGGGCCTTTCTCTTTCCGAGCGGTCTGTGTTCAGGGCAGTGAACGGAACAAGTACAGCTCTGGAGTGAGGGCCAGGGACGCGGCGCTCTGCACGCTGCCGCGGGTGGGCGGGGGTATCTCTGTGCGTCTCCATGACGGGTCAGTCACCCTACAGCTGGCCTTCCCGAAGGAGACACCCCCCCCTCGAGGGTCCACCCTGCTCTCTGCTGCCCACCAGCCGTCGGGGAGGCCCTCCTGCAGGAGGTGGTGCACCCGCAGGGCGGCTCGCCTGGGATGGCGTCCCCGTAGCTCAGAGTGGCGCACCAGTCAGACTTTGAGCTTCCCTAGTTGAAGTGACCTTGCTTCTCTCCTTGAGGGCAAAACATTAAATCTGTTTCTTCTTTGCTCTCCAGGAGAAAAGCTGCCTTTACACTCCTCCGAAGAAGCTCAAAATCTGATGGGCCAGTCGTCAGGTAAAAGAAAACCACGCTAAAGGGAGAGCAAGCAGGCCAGGAGGGGACCTGGCGGGAGGAGGGGGCGAGGGGGCTGCTGGCCAAGCGCCTCGGGGAAGGGACGCCGGCACCACCCAGGGCCGGGGCCCAAGTGGCTGGCCCCAGGTCTGCACACGCGGCTCCCAGCTTCCGCCCCGTTCCTGCTGGGAGCGTGGTGGGTCGGCTCTGACTGGGCTCAGGGCACAGCTGCCCTGTCATCCAGAGGCCCCACCTGTGTGTCATTTATTCTCCCAGTGGCACAGCGTGTGGGGGTCTGGAGTGAAGGGCTGACCACACTGTGTGCCTTCCAGAAGTGTGTTTCATGGGAGATGAGATCACTGTGGCCTGGATTTGCACTAAAACACCCCCCGGACAGGGCAGGGCGTGGATCCGCAGGTCCTGTCACCCAGGCTTGGAGCAGTGGGCGCGGCCCGCTCACAGGCCATTGGGGAGCAAAGCCCCTGGAGGCATGTGGCCCGGACCTGCCAGGTTCCCTGGGAGGGAGGCGGCCCCCACGCTCCCATCCCCACCCACACGGGCCTCGTGAAAGCCTGGATCAGAGCAGAAGAGCGAGTGCCGGCTAAAGGGGAAATGCGGGAGAGGCCTGTGTGCAGCGGTCGTAGCTGTCACCCCCACTGGTGTGTTCCGGGCCTCAGGGTGCCTCCGCCCCTCACCCATCCCTCAGGACCACGTGGGCCCAGCTGAGACCACGGGGCTCAGGAGGCGTCTCTCCAGCTGGGACCCCAGCTCTGATGCTTCATGCGCTCACTGTGGGCTTCTCGGCGCAGCCTTTAAGTTAATGCAGAATTGAATGAGTGAAAACTAGAGAAGAGCATTTATAGAATGTTTCTGATTTTGGAACTGGATACCAACCTTTACAAAGTTATGTGTCTGGTGATAACACATGTTTGGGTGTCTGTACAGTTTATAACGTGACTGCAGATAATTGCCCAGCCATCGTCTCCAGGAGACGACCTGGGGACTCCAAGCACCGGGCTTACCTGGGACACACAGCCCCCACCCCACCCCGACACGGCCCTCCCAGCACAGCCTCGGGGACGTGGGACCCGTGTTCACATGCCCCCGTGACGACCTCCCTCTCCAAGGCCCCGTGGGACCCAGAGCGCTCACACACCACACCTGCACGCGCACGCGCACGCTCCCGCCACGGCCGCGGGTCAGGGAGGCCGGGCGGTGGTCGCGTCCTCACCCTGAAGGCCACGCCACGCCGCTTCCCAGGCAGCTGGCCTTTGTGTGGGGGAAGCAGCATTCGTGACTCATGGGAAGCTCACCAGTGGGCGTGACTTTGGCCCCTTTTAAAAGAAGCCCCCTGATCAAACATCATAAGCTATAGGTGAACACGTGTGACCCCCCCCAGCTGTGTCACCCAAACCAGGAGGCACCGCACGGGACTTGGGACCAAGGAGATCTCTTAAGTGACATTTTAAATGTCACTAAGGATTGAATGTTTATAGATAGTTGAACAACTAAGTAACTGTATTGAAAATACCTTTATGAAAAGAGATAAAGAACAGAAACTCCAGGTTTAGCTGTGAAACAGAAAAATGATGGATGGTCTGGGGTGAGTTAGTTTGTTCAGCATAGCTGAGCCCCGTGCTCCGCGGGCCCCAGAACAGGCCCGGTCTCACCGGGTCCCTGTGTCCTCGACACCGATGGCCACGGCACATCCGGTTCCGGGGACACACGTGCCATGGAGGAGGATGCCTGTGGGGCCGGGGGCCGGGCAGTCGCCTTTGTTGGGACCCCTCGGGGCCTTGTGGGGATTAGCCTGAGGGGCAGGGGCCAGCGAGGGAGGAGCGTGGGGTGGGAAGAGGGCTCTGGTCCCGGAATATTCCGAAGGTGCGTGAGCCGGGTCTGCTATATGTGCCACGGGGAAGGTGGGTGGAGCTGGGGGCTCCGGGTCTGGGCTGAGCTGCGGGGCCCACGACACTGGGACACACGGGTCTGGGGCAGGAATAGCGGGGTCACGGCTGTGGGCTTTGAGTTTGAGACGCCTCCTGACGGGATGGAAGCGCCTCGTACACAGGAGTGTGTCTGCCCCAGTGTTCACCCGCGAGGGCAGACGCTGCGTCCCCTCTGGGCCCCTCACATCCCACCTGCGTTTTGTGATCACTGTTTCCAAAGTGAGTGTGGATCTTGTCCTTGAACCCTGAGAGGCTGGCTCTGACTTGGTGGGTGCTGAGCTGACATTTGTAAAGACAGAAGCTGGGCGTGTGATGAGCTGGGCCTGGGTCTCAGGCCAGGACGCCCTGTGGAAAGGCACGGCCTCCGCTGCCCGGCTCTCGGGCCTCCTTGCCCCCACCGGAAGCGCTGCCCGGGGGCGGGGTCCGCAGAGCGTGGGAGGGAACAGGGGCAGCGGAGGAGGCCTGCTGTCGGGTCTGGGGGCGGGAGGGTAGGCACCCAGGACTGGCGTGACCAGTGCGGCCCGTTCTCGGGGCGCCAGGCGGAGCCACCAGGGTGTCTGTGAAGGGCGTCTCGAGAGACTACACAACACAGCAGACAAGTGACATCATGTCGTGCCCAGAACGAAAAAGTGAACCTGCATCCTGCTGGGTTCCTCTTCCTTGTCTGAGAGACGCTGGGGTCAGGAGGGTGGTGGCAGCCTGGGACCGAGCGCTCACAGGCCGCGGCCCCCGGCTGTGCAGACCCTCCCCTGGGCAGCCCCCGGCCCTGCCTGCCTATCGGCCCAGCGGGGCCGAGCGCCGGGTGCAGCGCGAGCAGCCTTCTGCCCGCCTAACCGTCTCCCCTCACTGTGCCCAGGTCTGGACGCCAGCCCCCCCGCCAGCACTCACGAGCTCACCATTCCCAATGATGTGAGTATGCCGGGCCCCGCCCATCCTGAGCCCGTATGTGCCCCTCCCCTCCCCTGCCCTGGTTAAGCAGCTTAATGCCCACGGGGGTGGGTGATATCACCCCCAAGATACCAGCCAAGGAAGCAGCTGGTGGTGCTTCAGGGGTGACTCGGAATTCAGATGCCGGAGCTGCCTGGGGACCCCGGCTGCCCCCATTTGAAGGCCCTGCCTGGTTCAGGGTCAGCCCTGAGAGTAGGTGGCCCAGAAGTGCTCCATGGGCCCTCGGAGGGCCTCACACACTCGCCTCACACACTCAGTTATCTCCCAGCCACCCTCTGGATCCCTGGTTTATCCTAACAATGTTGACTCCGATCCCCAAACCAAGACAACAGGGTGGGTGTGGGGCACGTGTCCTAGAGGGGTAGCTGCCTGAGGGCGGCATGGTGATGGCTGGGGACACGGCCTCTCCAGCTCCCGTGTCCACTCAAACATACATCCCTCCAGCCCGGGGGCGTGGCCTAGAGGGGCCAACATGGCCTCGGGCCCACGGAGGACGCTGGGCCGGGTGATGCGGCCGCATGGCCGCTGTGTCTTGATTTGGCGGGACTTCTTGCGGTCGAGGCCACGCAGAGGCCGGGCACCCGCGGCTCCCATCCTCCAGCTGGAGGGGCGTGGGCGTGCCTCTTCCCTCTGGAGCGTGTGACGTGCTGGGGGTGGGCGGGCCAAGGCAGTGCTTCCGGGAGCTTCCCCAGCGGCTCGGCAACGCACACGGGCTGCGGTGGATTCTCCTCTAAGAAGCTCCTCCGTCCTTTCTTCCAGCTAATAGGCTGCATAATTGGACGCCAGGGGACCAAAATCAATGAAATTCGACAGATGTCTGGAGCGCAGATCAAAATCGCCAATGCCACGGAGGGGTCGTCAGAGCGCCAGATCACCATCACGGGGACCCCGGCCAACATCAGCCTTGCCCAGTACCTCATCAACGCCAGGTGAGGCCGGCCAGCCTGCACGGGCCTGCACGGGGCTGCCTCCCGGGGCTTCTCTCTCCCGGCTGGGCGGGGGCGGGGCGGGGGGAGCGTGACGGGGAGAGTCTCCAGATGGACGCGGGCCCACACGCTCCTCTGCACTCTCACACCTGACCTTTCACCTCCGGTGGTGCCCGCACGGCCCCAGACAAGTCGCCAGGCGTTGGCGCCTTAGGCGGCGAACTGTGGGGAGCCCAGCGTCCGCACGGACTCGGGGCGTCTGAAGCCAAGCCTCTGGGCCTCACTCTTCACAGCCACGGGGAGCTGTGAGGGCCAGCCTGCGCCCTGCCTGTCCCTGTGCAGTGGGAGGGTCTGGGCCCTGTGACGGCACTGCCAGCCTCGTAGCTGTGCTGCCAGCTCTGCACACCCGGGAGGTCCCTGGGGTTTGGAGCTGCAGGGGGGCTGCTTCACTGGCCTTTCCTGGGACCTCCGGCCTTCTGCCCACGGGGACTCTGTAGTTTCAGGGAACAGGTCACGGGGTTTCTCTGCTCTCACACATCTGTGGTTTTAAAGACCCCCCGACCCAGACACGTGGTGGGCGGCTGCCAGGGAACCGTGCAAGGGTCTGAGGTCACACGCTGGGGCACAGGGAGGTCCTGTGGCCGGAGAGCCAGGGCGGAGCTCCTGGGCATAGCGGACACCTCCCTCGGCCTCCCTGCTGAGGGCGACCACACCCAGGAAGCCTCCAGAGCCGCGGCACAAGGGCCCTGCGTCCCTCTCCCTGGCAGGGTCACTCCCACGCCCCTCCCGGCAGTGGCTGTAGAAACAGTTGTGGCAGCCTGGGCCTGTCCTGGTGGCTGTCGTCACGCCCCATGTGGTGACAGGTACATGGGCCCCTGTGGCGGGGAAGGAAGGCCCCGTGGCTCTGGTCCCCGGTCCTCAGCTAGTGGCCACTGCGCTGTGAACCAGGACCGTCCGTGGCAATGAAGAGGGAGGCGCACGCCTCTAAGGGCTCCTCCGTCTGTGAGGACATGGTGACCTGTGCCCTGTGCCCTTGTCTCTTCCAGGCTGACGTCCGAGGTCACCGGGATGGGCGCGCTCTAACCCCGCCGACGTCCCCACCACTCGCCTGTGCAGGCCGCCCACCCCCTCGCAGATATAGAGGTTTCTTTACTACAGAAGGTGTCTGTGCCCTAGAGATGCACCCACAGCGCTCCATCTGTGTCTGTGAGCCCCCGGCTCCGCCCCGACGCTGCTCTAACTTCACTTACGCCCGTCTCCTCACGCGTTGGCATGCCGTGTTCATTATTTTAAATGCTTTGGGGCCACTCCCATCTGTGACGTTGTAGAAACGTTGTTCCTTAGTGTCCGTGTAACTGTTGTTTTAAGACTTGGTTTGACATTTGGACAGCGCTTCCAGCAGCCGTCCCCTCCAAGCCCCAGGAGCTGTGGCCGCAGGGAGCTGCCCCTCCCCGGTCCCTCGACCTCGGCTCCCGTGGCCACACGGGTCAGCGCCGGGCAGGGTGCACGTCTCCCTTTGTCCGAGGGCAGGAGAAAGGAAGGCTCGGGGTCCTGACCCGGGGTGCGGGGCGAAGCGGGGATGCTGGGCCCCGGGCGTCTTCGGGGCTGAGAGTGGGGACCGGCCGGAGGCGTCTCCGCACCGCGTCCCGGCTCAATAAACGTGTGCGCTGCCCCTCGGTTCTGGCCCCTCTCTGTGCCCCCCGCGCTCAGACGCCCCCCCCCCCACGCTCGTGCGGCCGCCTGCCGCCCAAGGAGCAGGTCCTTCTCACCGAAATCGCCCTCCCACCCTCTCCCACCTTTAAACAAGTCATTGTCTGACTTCCACGAGTCTTCTGGTTTTACTTTTGCAAAACTGCGTGGGGGGCAAACCCCAGCCCAGTGTCAGGAAGTAAGCCTGCTGCCCCGCCGCGCCCCGGGCACGGTGGCCCCTGCGCTTCCCAGCGGGAGCCCGCACGCACCCTCCTCCCGGCTCAGCTCGCCTGTGCTCACCTGAGGAGCCCGCTGCGCCCCTCTCGGCGCTGAGGCCCTGGAGGGCCCAGGCCCGGGGCAGACAGCTCTGCCTGCTCGCGTCAGAGGTGGGCTCACGGCCCCGAGCAGGTGGGCGGCCGGGAGGTGAGGCAGGGCCAGCCCCGCGGGGGCACTGCCCTCCCTGCATCGCTGGGAGTCCGCGTGGCCTGAGGGGCCTGCCCTGGTGCCCGCCCCTTGGCAGGAGCCCCTCCTTGTCTGCCCCACTCCCCGGACTCCGGCCAGGCCTCCGGTGCTCGGGCCGCCCATGCACACTCCTCCGCCCTCCCGGGAGTCCCCTGGTCGAGGTTGGGTGCGCAGCATAGCGGCGCCCGCCACACCACAAGCCCAGGGCTCGGGGCTGCGGTTCACTCACGCACCCACCGGCCACGTGCCGGCCTCGCTCAGGGCCTGGGAGGTGGCGGGGCCGAGGTGGACACGGGCCTCCCTCTGGGCCCCTCGGTCAGCTTTGGGGCGGCGGGTGGCCGGTAGGCAGGGTGAGGAAGTGCCTCAGAGAGCCAGAGTGGCCGTGGGCAGAGCCAGGCGTGAGGAAGACGTGGGAAGTGCAGCGTTAGCGTGGGGCCCCGGAGGTGCGGCCCGCGGCGCACGCGTCCGCAGGAGAAGAGCAGGCGGAGGGGCGGCCGGGGCGGAGCAGCTGCAGCGGGGGTGGGGGGGGGCACAGGAGTGCCGGGGGCCAGGGGAGCCCTGGAGGCTGCGGGGCTAACAGAGCGTGTGGCTCAGCCAGGTGCACTGGTTCTGGAGGCATCCGAAGGAAGAATGAGCAGGATTCCCTTGGGAACCGAAGTGTGCTGTGGAAGAAAGAGGGTCCAGGCCACGTGAACGAAGGCTCTCACTCTGAGCCCTGGAAAGGCGGTTTGCCCTCTGTGAACGGGGAGGCTGCAGACGAGGGCTGGGGAGACAGGCGCTCGGTTTTGGACGTGTCAGTGAAGATATGCCAGCCCCACGGTCCGGGCGGGAGAGGCCGGGAAACAGCAGGCCAGGTGCCACTGGAGGAGCCCCGAGGGCGCCACGCGGGATGCCCCCAGAGTCAGGAAGAGGGATGCCCCCAGAGTCACTCGTGCCACCCGGCGTGGGGCCCAGCGTAGGGCCCAGAGGAGATGATCGTGTGCCAGGCACATCACCAGCCCTGGCTGATGCCCGGCACCCGGAGGAGCGGGGCCCCTACGGAGCTGCCCACCCTTCCGTGTCCACAGATACAACTGCTGTGAGCTGCATGTACGAGTCTCTGTTGGAGGTGAATACCTAGGAGGGAAGTGACTGGGGCACATGACGGGTGTATCTTTAACTTTTAAGAATCTGCTAACCTGGTTTCTACAGTGGCTATGCCATTTTATGTTCTCTCCACATTGCAGCGGAGTTCCAGTTGCTCCACATCCGCAGTGGCATGTGGTGTGCTCAGTCTTTTTCATATTAGCCGTTCAAGTGGGTATGCAGTGGCAACTCACTGTGGTTTTGATTATCATTTCCCTTATAACATGATGTTGAGCATCTTTTCATGTGCTCATTTGCCCTCTGTCCTTCTCTGCTGAGGTATTTATTCAAACCTTTTGCCCGTCTCTTAATTTGGTTCTCTTATTATTGAGTTTTATTTATTCATTTTTTGAGAGTCCATGGGCATTTGTTTTAACACATCTTTATTGGAGTATAATTGCTTCACAATGCTGTGTTAGTTTCTGTTGTACAACAAAGTGAATCAGCTATACATATACATATATCCCCATATCCCCTCCCTCTTGCGTCTCCCTCCCACCCTCCCTATCCCACCCCTCCAGGCGGTCACAAAGCACCGAGCCGATCTCCCTGTGCTATGCAGCTGCCTCCCACTAGCTATCTATTTTACATGTGGTAGTGTATATATTTCCATGCCACTCTCTCACTTCGTCCCAGTTTACCCTTCCCCCTCCCCATATCCTCAAGTCCATTCTCTACATCTACCTCTTTATTCCTGCCCTGCAACTAGGTTCATCAGTACCATTTTTTTTTTAAGATTCCATATATATGTGTTAGCATATGGTATTTGTTTTTCTCTTTCTGACTTACTTCACTCTGCATGACAGACTCTAGGTCCATCCACCTCACTACAAATAACTCAATTTCATTTCTTTTTATGGCTGAGTAATATTCCACTGTATATATGTGCCACATCTTCTTTATCCATTCATCTGTCTATGGACACTTAGGTTGCTTCCATGTCCTGGCTATTGTAAATAGTGCTGCAGTGCTACATTGTGGTACATGACTCTTTTTGAATTATGGTTTTCTCAGGGTATATGCCCAGTAGTGGGATTGCTAGGTCATATGGTAGCTCTATTTTTAGTTTTTTAAGGAACCTCCATACTGTTCTCCGTAGTGGCTGTATCAATTTTCATTCCTACCAACAGTGCAAGAGGGTTCCCTTTTCACCACACCCTTTCCAGCATTTATTGTTTCTAAATTTTTTGATAATGACCATTCTGACCAGTGCAACGTGAAACCTCATTACCCTCACCAAAGTGGGCATAGAGGGAACATATCTCAACATAATAAAAGCCATATATGACAAACCCACAGCTACCATCATACTCAAATGGAAGCATTTCCTCTAAGATCAGGAACAATTCAAGGATGCCCAATCTCACCACTTTCATTCAACATGGTATTGGAAGTCCTAGCCAGAGCAATCAGATGAGAAAAAGAAAGAAGAGCCATGCAAATTGGAAAGGAAGAAGTAAAACTATCACTGCTTGCAGATGACATGATACTATACATAGAAAATCCTAAAGATGCCACCAAAAAACTAGCAGAGCTCATCAATAAATTCAGTGATGTTGCAGAATACAAAATTAATATACAGAAATCTGTTGCATTTCTATATTCTAACAACAAACTATCAGAAAGAGAAATTAAGGAAACGATCCTATTCACAATTACATCAAAAAGAATAAAATACCTAGGAATAAATCTAACTAAGGAGATAACAACACGTGTACTTGGAAAACTAGAAGACGCTCATAAAAGAATTTCAGAAGACAACACAAACAGATGGAAAGGTACACTGTGTTCATGGATTGGAAGAATTAACATTATTAAAATGTCCATTCTACCCAAGGATATCTACAGATTCAGTGCAATCCCTATGAAAATACCAATGACATTTTTCACAGAACTAGAACAAATAATCCTAAAATCTCTATGGAAACATGAAAGACCCCAAATAGCCAAAACAATCTTGAGAAAGAAGAACAAAGCTGGAGGTATCACACGCCCTGATTTCAAACTATACGACAAAGCTACAGTAATCAAAACAGTATGGTACTGGCACAAAAAGAGACATAGATCAATGGAACAGAGTACAGAGCCCAGAAATAAACCCTATATGGGCAATCAATCTTTGACAAGGAGGCAAGAATATACAATGGAGAAAAGATAACCTCTTCAATAAATGGTCTTGGGAAAACTGGACAGCTATTCAGCACATGGAAAAGAATCAAATTGGAGCACTTTCTTACACCATATACAAAAATAAACTCAAAATGGATTAAAGATTTAAGTGTAAGACTTAAAAACATAAAAATTCTAAGAGAAAACATAGGCAGTATGCGCCTTGATATCGGTCTTAGTAATTTTTTTTGGATATGTCTGCTCAGGCAAGAGAAATAAAAGCAAAAAGAGACGGATTGGGGCCACATCAAACTAAAAAGCTTGTGCACAACAAAGAAAACTATCAACAAAAGGAAAAGACTGCCTACTGACGGGGAGAAGATATTAGCAAACAAAATATCCAATAAGGGGTTAATATCCAAAATATACAAAGAACTTATACAACTCAATAGCAAAAAAACAAACAACCCAATTGGAAAACGGGCAGGGGATCTGAATAGACACTTTCCCAAAGAAGACATGTAGATGGTCAGGAGACACGTGAAAAGATGCTCAACGTCACTAATCATCAGAGAAATGCAAATCAAAACCAGAATGAGATTTTTTTTAAAAAGCCACAATGAGATATCACCTCACACCTGTCAGAATGGCTATTATCAAAAATACAACAACTGTCAAGTGTGGGTGAGAATGTGAAGAAAAGGGAACCCTCCTACACTGTTGGTAGGGATGTAAATTGGTACAGCCACTATGGAGAACAGTATGGAGATTCCTTTAAGAATTAAATATCCACGTGATCCAGGAATTCAACTCCTGGGTATTTATCTAAAGAAAAAGAACACTAATTAGAGAAGATATACGCACCCCTATGTTTATCGCAGCATTATTTACAATAGTCAAGTTATGGGAGAAACCCAAGTGGTCATCAACAGATGAATGGATAAATAAGATGCGGTGTGTGGGTGAGGGTGTGTGTGTGTATGTGTATATATATAATGGAATATTACTCAGCCATAAAAAAGAATGAAATCTTGCCATTTGCCAAAAGGATATTTTGCTAAGTGAAATAAGTCAGACAAAGACAAATACTGTATAATTTTGCTTATATGTGGAATCTAAAAAACAAAACGAACAAACATAACAAAACAGAAACAGAGTTACAGACACAGAGAACGAACAGATGGTTGTCAGAGGGGAGGGAGGTGGGCAGAGGAGAGAAATAGTGAGGGAGATTAAGAGGTACAGACTTCCAGTTGCAAAACAAAGGAGTCACAGGTGTGAGATGCACAGTGTGGGGAATACCGTCAGTTCCTACGGAACACCTTTGTGTGGTGACAGATCAGAACTAGACTCAGTGTGGTGATCGTTTTGAAATGTATAGAAATCGTGAATCACTGCTGTGTAACAGGAACTAACATAGTGTTTTAGTCAACTATACCTCAGAAACAAACTCATAGAAAAAGAGATGAAGTTCGTGGTTACCAAAGGTGGGGGTGGGAGGAGGAGGGATTGGATGAAGGTGGTCGAAAGGTACAAACTTCCAGTTATAAGATAAATAAGTACAGGGTTGTAATGTACAACATGGTAAGCATAATTAACACGGCTGTGTGCTGCTGTGAGAGTTGTTAAGAGTTCTCATCACAAGGAACATTCTCTTCTCTTTCTTTAATGTCGTGTCTATATGACGTGATGCTGTTCACTAAACTTACCGTGGTGATCATTTCGTGGTGCGTGGACGTCAGATCACTGTGCTGCACCCCCTGAACCTGACTGTGCTGTGTGTCAGTTGTGTGAACCTGGTTCTTGTTTCTTTGGAGAATCTGCGCCCTCCATCTGGAATGTCCATACTTCACCCTAAAATATCCAGGCCCAAGCGCCCCACATGCCACTCCTCCATTCTACATGCCACTGGCACCTCTACATGCACTGTTCAGGGCAGGGCGTTCACCTTTCTGTAGCTCTAGAAGATGTATTTTCACTATTTCATTAGATAATTCCTCTGTCTGTGTGTTTCTCTCATTCTGTAACTTCTGTCTTCTGGAATTGATTGTCACCTGCACTCGGCACCCCTCTTAGTGGCTTCTCCTTCTACCTCTTCCCCAGCGTTCTGTCTCCGGGGCCTGCATCCGATCCTCTGGCGGTCTGGTCAGTTCTTCAGCCTACACCGCCCTATTCTGGGTCCCGTCTGTCCACTCCTCAGCTATCACACTCGGGATGGCTAATATGCAGCCGCTTGTCATGGTTTCTTGCCCTTATTTCACGTCGTTAAGGAACCCCCTTAAGTTTTAGGTGTATTTCTTTTTCTCACACTTATAGGACCTCGAGATCCCAGAAGGGTCCAGTCCAGCCCATCACAGATCAGGAAATAAGTCTGGGAGCAAGCAGGCCCCTCCCAGGATGACTCAGCCTCGGCTGCCCTGACCTCTTCCAGCATCATGGTCAGTGTGGGGGGCAAACTCCTCTACTGGGTGTCCCCCGAAGACGGGCAGGCAGAAGAGGAAAGGGGCATTAGTGTCGCGGAGCTGGGCCCCGGGCCAGCCCTTCCAGAAGAACCCCGGTGGGTGACTTGGCCCTAGCCCGGGGCTCCGTTCCCCGCATCACGAGGGGATTCACTTTGTTCTGTTACCGCTAAGGAAAGAGTGGGCAGGAAGAATATTTGCAGGAAAGCTGGAGGCTCTGAAGGGCTGTGACCCCAGGAGCAGCAACTCCGGGGGGCGCTGCCAACGGCATGGGGGCCTTGGCGGCCGCCGCCCACGCGCCCCCCCACCCTGCCCCCATCCTGGCGGACACCCAGCAAATGCTTGTCAGGAGGTGCAGGTGTGTCTGCAGGGCCAGAGCTTCAGGACACAGCGTGTCAACCTGTGTGACGCTGTGTGTCCCCCATGGCCGCAGCCCGTCCCTCTCACAGGGCGAGATCCATTCCTGGCCAGAGCAGAGCCCTGGTCCAGACTTTCTGTTGCATCAGAAGAATTGAGAAAGCAGAAGAAGACCAGCTAGGAGATCATGGGCTGCTGCGTCAATTGTGTAAGGGATGAATGAATCTTCCCGTGAATATGCTTGTAATTACAGGCCTGCCCCTATCTTCACGCTGCATTAGTTTCTGGGGCTTTCTAGAACTTTGTGGAGTGAATCTAGCTGTGTTTTGAACTACATGAGAACAAATCATGAGGCACTCCCCAAAAATGTATTGCTCGTGACACAGCGCCTGCTCGGTTTCCTGCGAAAGTAAATGAATTTGGACACAGGAGGCGCTGATGGAAAGTTAAAGGAAAGCAAGCATCTTTGTAAGCGGTGTAAGAACCAGGTCTGTTTATGGCTGAGTAATATTCCACTGTATACAGGTGCCACATCTTCTTTATCCATTCATCCAATGATGGGCACTTAGATTGTTTCCATCTCCGGGCTATTGTAAATAGAGCTGCAATGAACATTTTGGTACATGTCTCTTTTTGAATTACGGCTTTCTCAGGGTATATGCCCAGTAGACGAAATTGAGTTATTTCTAGTGAGGTGGATGGACCTAGAGTCTGTCATACAGAGTGAAGTAAGTCAGAAAGAGAAAGACAAATACCGTATGCTGACACATATATATGGAATTTAAGAAAAAAAATGTCATGAAGAACCTAGGGGTAAGAAGGGAATAAAGACACAGACCTACTAGAGAATGGACTTGAGGACATGGGGAGGGGGAAGGGTAAGCTGTGACAAAGTGAGAGAGTGGCATGGACATATATACACTACCAAACGTAAGGTAGATAGCTACTGGGAAGCAGCCACATAGCACAGGGACATCAGCTTGGTGCTTTGTGACCGCCTGGAGAGGTGGGATAGGGAGGGTGGGAGGGAGGGAGAAACAAGAGGGAAGAGAAATGGGAACATATGTATATGTATAACTGATTCACTTTGTTATGAAGCAGAAACTAACACACCATTGTAAAGCAATTATACTCCAATAAAGATGTTAAAAAAAAAAAAACAGAACCAGGTCTGCGACCAACGGGGTCCTGCTCCTGTCGGCCTTTTAATAGTTACTTATCAGAGAAAATAATTCCATATCAAACTGAAAAATGTGTTAATGCGCTTATCACTCCAATTACACTTTGCTGTAGAGCAGCCCTGTTCCTTGTGAATTTCCAGAATTGCCCAGATTTATGCTGAATGTGACCAGTGTCTCGCCCGCCCCCAGGCTGAGGAACCTCGCGCCCCTCACGGGACAAGTTAGCGGAGCAGGAGACTCTCCGAGGGGGTGGGCAGGTTCCCCAGGGGAGAGGGCGGCGCCTGGTGCTAGGTGAGGCCCCAGGAGGGACGTGTCCACGCAGCTGGATGGAATGGCCTCACGTCCTCACAGCTGGACAAATGACCACACGTCCTCACAGCCGGACAAATGGCCTCACGTCCTCACAGCCAGACAAATGACCACACATCTGCGCAGCTGGACAAATGACCACACATCCGCGCAGCTGGATAAATGACCACACGTCCTCACAGCTGGACAAATGACCTCACGTCCTCACAGCTGGACGAATGACCTCACGTCCTCACAGCTGGATGGAATGGCCTCACGTCCTCACAGCTGGACAAATGACCTCACGTCCTCACAGCTGGATGGAATGGCCTCACGTCCTCACAGCTGGACAAATGACCTCACATCCTCGCAGCTGGACAGGATGGCCTCACGTCCTCACAGCTGGACGAATGACCTCACGTCCTTGTGGCTGGATAGAATGGCCTGGCAGCACTGCTGGGTGCACCGTGGGGCTGAGCCAGTGGAGGAAGGGAGAGTGTCCGATGTTCTGGTCTTGCTGGTGACCCGCCCACAGTGCTCCAGGGAGAGCGACCTGGGCAGACAATGCACAACAGCCTTGGAGGGAACTGCTACTCCCAAGGGATTTGTGGGGCCACCCTGGAGGAGGGAGGTCACGCCCTGGCCACCCCCTTGTGCAGCAGCAGCAGGGAGGGGTCCTCCATCAGTTTCTCTCCCAGAGCACAACCTGAGAAGGGGCCACGGGCCGCCAGCCAAGCGCTGGAAAGGCCTGGGCTGGTCAGAGGGACAGGACCTCTCGGGCCAGCATGGTGCCTGCTGCGTTCCATTCCTCACTCATTTGTTTAAAATTTCTCTCACCCTTTTCCCGTGGGCACCCCACCGCCTCCCCCCGGCCACCTAAGGGTCCTAGGTGCTGCACCATGTTTCAGCTGAGCCCAGCTGGCACCCTCACCAGCCAAACTTGGCCAAGAACCAGAAACAAAAAGAGCGACATAGAATCCAAAGAAGAGAGTCAGTGAAAGTGACCTTATTTCACCCCATGGAGTTTACTCTGGGAGCCAAGTTAAGATGTGTCTGGGCTTCGAGAGTCTAGTCAGCCCAGAAAGCAAGTTCTCGGCCATCTGGGCAGAGCCTCCAGGACTGTAAGTGTGCAGCTCCAACTATACAAACCATGATGCTCAGATGACTAGTGTCCGTTTATTGATAAACATGCCTCCAGGAGTCCTGTGTGCATGGGAGATTTAAAGGAGGTCATATAAAGAAAAGGCACCGTATTTTCTTATGGATAATTGTGATTTGCAAGAAAAAGAAATCTTCCAAATTGCACACTTGAGATGACCATAGGAGTTTAAATGTTCATGGTTTTGGAATCACTGGTGAAATTTAAATCAAACAGTAAAATCATTGATCTTTCCAGGGCATTCAAAAGTGAAGGTGGGGCTTCCCTGGTGGCGCAGTGGTTGAGAGTCCGCCTGCCGATGCAGGGGACACGGGTTCGTGCCCCGGTCCGGGAAGATCCCACGTGCCGCGGAGTGGCTGGGCCCGTGAGCCATGGTCGCTGAGCCTGCGTGTCTGGAGCCTGTGCTCCGCAACGGGAGAGACCACAGCAGTGAGAGGCCCGCGTACCGCAAAAAAAAAGAGAAAAAAGTGAAGGTGAAGCCAAGTGGGAGGCTGGTGTCTGGAGGTCAACTCAGTGGGGGAAACCAACAGCTCCTACTTGCTTACTTCCCGTGAGCCCCCGGGTTCCCCTCTGCAGGGGAGAGGGTGACATGCCTGCCTTGTGGTTGGGGGCACTGACCTCGGTAGGCCCTGCCTCTGGGACTGCCCCCCAGCCCTCCCCCTGGGGCCAGGAGCCGCCCAGATCACATCTGCACCTGCAGAAGCTTCCTGCTCAGAGCCTTGCAGCCTTGAAGCCTTGCAGCCTTCCTTGCAAAGGACAAAAGCAAGTCTGTGAGCAAAATGCATTCTGGGTTTGGCTTCTAGAACTTTCCAAACTGATGCTGAGCCTATTAACAAGAAACATGTCCCTCCAGCTTGGAGCGCGTGATTGGAAAATGCTGTTGAATTATTTTGGCCTAAGAATTCAGAATTTAACTTCAGTCCCAGATGATAAGGCGTGTCTAGAGTTATTTTCCCCATGGCATTAAAAATATACACTTTCAAAAAAAAAATATACACTTTCTATTATAAAATTTAAAATGCACAGAAAATTTGAAAAAATATGCAGTGAAAACCCATGTACCATCCTGCCAGCCTCTGTCTCTGTCTCTGAATTTCTCTCTCTCCCAGTATCTGAGAGGATTTGCTCCCCAGCTGTGTCAGCCTGAATCTCCTTTTCTCCTAATAACAAGGGTGACCTCATACAAAACCACAGGACGGTCATCATGGCCCAGAAGCGTGTAGCCCACAGCGCCCCTAGTCCACGTTCCCCTTCCCGGGTCACCCCGAGGGTGTCACATGTAGCTGTTTTTCTGGGTCCACCCACCACATGGTCTCATGTTCCCTGGTCTCCTTCAGTCTGGAGCAGCTCTCCCGACGGTTCCTCGAGAACAGTGACTCTCTAGATTTTTATATTTAGTTTAATACTCTAAAATCCACCCTTTGTGATGTTCAGTTCTGTGAGTTTGGACAAATTCACCGTCACGCAAGATTCAAACCAGATCATCACCCTCACAAACTCCCTCCCGCTGCCCCTTCAGTCCAGCCCGTCCCCTGCTCTCAGTGCACGGAAACCACGAATCTGTGATCCGTCTTTATGGTCCTGTCTTTGCCAGAAAGTCACCTACAGGCAGACCTAGGAGATACTGTGGGTTTGGTTCCATACCATAGCAATAAAGTAAAGTGAGACAGGAACTTTTCGGTTTCCCGGTGCATGTAAAGTCAGTTTATACCATACTGTAGTCTATGAATTGTGCAGGGGCTTTACTGAAACCCAGCAGGACTCTACGGGGCCTTCCCGGGGACCCCCCACCACCCCCGCGTTTCCCCACCTCTTGTTTGTAGAAAAGCCTTAGCCTCCTGACTTCCAAAGAGCGCGTTTAATCAGAGAAGAGAGCAAATGCAGAAACAAAGGAAAACAGTCAAGCAAGACATAAAAATACTAGTTTAGCCATAAAACTAAGTCAAGGGCCTTTAGTTCCTCCTCACGGACCGTAGATGATATTCTGAGTCATGTCCTTTGAGCTCTTTTGCAGATACGGAAACTCCCACCAGGTGGAGAAGTTAACTGTCTGCTGCCCTCAAGCACGGAGACCCCAGACCGGTTGGAACCAGAAGGTTGATGATGTTGACTCCCAATTACATCACCACCAGCCAATCATAAGGACTCCCAGGAGCTGACCACGCCCTGCGACCCTCTCCTCACACTGCCTTTAAAAACTTTTCCCTGAGAGCCATCGGGGAGTTTGGGTCTTTAGAGCATGAGCTCCCGTCCTCCTTGCTCAGCCCCACGCTGGGCACCTTGCAGTAAACACCGCCCTTTCCTTCACCTCAACCCGGGTCAGTAGATGGGTTTGCTGCAGGTTGGGCCAGGAGACCTGAGTTTGGTTCAGTAACATGATGTCTAAAAAACAACCTACATACCTTAACTAACAAATACTTTATTGCTAAAAATGCTAACCGTCGTCTGACGGCACGGGGCTGCCGTAAACCTTCAATCTAAAATACGCAGCATCTGGGAAGCTCGGTGAAGCCAAGGGCAGTTGGGGAGGTGTGGAACCAGACAACACGTGGCCGCAGAAGGGCTCCTTGGCGTGAAACCACCGAGACCCAGCTGAGCCGCTGCGCCTGTTCACAGTTTGTTCTTTCCATTCTGGGCCTGTGTGGACCCGTCTGTTGAAGCATACACTGGACACTGGGTTGTTTCTAGCCTTTGGTGGTACAAGTAAAGGTGTTACGAACACCCATGTGCGGGTTTTGTGTGTAGGTAAGTTTTCAGTTCTTCAGGGTAAATGCCCAGGGCATAACTTTCAGGTTTATGGTAGGTATAGGTTCAATTTTTAAAGAAATTACAGGCAGATTTCCAGAGTGGCTGTGCCTGTTCCCACGACACTGCAGGGGGGCACCCAGCACCCCAGTCGGCAGCTACAGCCCTTGTGTGTAGTCATTCTAGAGGACTCCTAGCGTAGCTTAAACTTTAATTTGCAAATCCGTCATGACTGCTGGTGAGCAGCTCTTCACGTGCTCATTTGCCATGCATGCATCTTCTTTGGGGATTGTTAGAATTAATTTGCCCATTTTTCATTGAGTGGTTTTCTTATTGTTGAGTGTGAAGAGTTCTTTATACATTCTGGGTACAAGTCCTTTGTCAGATAGGTGATTTGCAAATGTTTTTCAAACATCGTATTTTTGAATTCTAAAATTTCCATCAGGTTCTTTTTATAATTTATTTTTCTCTACTGAGAACTTGTCTTTCCATTCATTTCAAGTGTTCACTTTTACCTGATGGAAAGGAGGAGAAAAATGGAGTCGGTTCAGAGAGTCTCTCATATGGAGCCGCGCGGCCACCAAGGACGGGTTTTAGGCTCCTCCCAGCCTGGACGGACTCTGACCCTGTGACCTGATGAAGTTCCGTCTTACCTGCTGTGTGTGGTCGATCCAACGTCGGCCCAGTTTTCAAAGCCTTTGCTCTGCTGTTTGAGTTTCCCCAGCAAAGGTGCAGCTCCAGGGTTGGTCTCGGGCTGGGGTAGTGGTTCATGTAGAATTCTATTCTTTTTGGTGGTTCGTGTGGAATTCTGTAACTTTGACTCCAGGACAAGTATCTTGTGGAATATCCCATATCCCAGGTCTTATCAACCAAAACAATAATGCAAGTGGCTGCACATAAGAAAAGAGCTTACTTGCGGACTGCAAGTAAAAACTGCAATTCAGGAGACCCAGATTCGGGTAGCCCTGAAAGAGTGTTCAAGGAAGAGAAAGAGTCAGGGGCTTCTGAAGACAAAAAGCCAAGAGGCCGTTTTGTTAAAAGTTGCCTGGTGAGAACTGATTGGTCCTGACGGGAGCTGGAAAACACTCGTTCTTAAGGGACCACGAGTTGCTTTAGGGCAGGGGTCTGGTAAGTTGACTGACCTCATCAGGTCACAGGGTCAGAGTCCGTCCAGGCTGGGACAAGCAAAAGTCCCATCTTCAGTGGCCTCCTGGCTCCATTTGAGAGACCCTCTGAGCATCACTGACTCCATTTTTCTTTTCCTTTCACTATCTGATTGTCTCCATACTGTTAAAATGCAGACATTGAAGCCAAAAAGATGATAAAAGAATTCATATTCAAAAATGTTGTATTTGTGTGTTTTGGTCCCTAACGCAGTGGAAAGAGTGGCTTCGCTCCCTGGGGATGGTGGCAAGCTGGGTGGGGAGCTGCTTCCGGTGTGGATGGTGGCGTCTCCATCACTGCTTGCTGGGCAAAGGGTGAAGGACGCAGCCGGTCGCATGTGAGCACTGGGCAGCCGGGCTGGTGAGTCCAGCTCAGCGACTCTCCCCCAGCCCCACGCCCGGCGAACTCGCGTGATTAGCTTGACACCCTCCCAGGGGGCATTTACATCCCAGAAACTGGGAAATACTCCCCATCGGGGCTTGTCCCCCAGAGAGCCGGTTTCCAAGCAGTGACCAGTGTACCACCAGTGTGAATGTCCCCCAGGCCATGCGGACCCTCGCCATGGAGGTCCAGTCACGCCAGGAGAGGTGGCCAGACCACAGTGCCGTGGCCACCAGAGGGCCCCAGCGCTGCTCCTGGGAGAGTCACTGTCCCGGCTGCACTGGCATTCAGTTTATTTTTCATTACAAAAGCTTTTAAGTGATCTTTTTATGGTAAAATACGCGTAGTATAGCATAAAATGGACCATCGTAACCAATTTTAAGAGCACAGCTCAGTGGCGTGAAGCACATTCACACTGCTGTGCAGACGTCACCACCACTTCCAGACCCTTTTCATCTCTGGAACTGAAACTCCGCCCCCATGAAACACTCACTCCCATGCCCTCCAGCCCCTAGCCCCCGCCAGCCTGCTTTCTGTCTCTATGAATCTGACCCCTCCAGGGACCTCGTGTAAATGGAATCACACAGTGTGTGTCCTTTGGTGACTGGCGTATGTCGCTGAGCATAATGTCCTCAAGATTCATCCATGTGGTAGCACCTGTCAGAATGCCCTTCCTTGTTGAGGCTAAATAATATTCCACCGTGTGTCGATGGACCATGTTTTGTTTATCCATCACCCATCAATGAACACCTGTCAATTAATGTTATACTATCTTTTCTTTTTTTCTTATTTTATTTATTTTTTATACAGCAGGTTCTTATTAGTCATCTATTTTATACATATTTGTGTATACATGTCAATCCCAATCTCCCAGTTCATCCCACCACCACCACCACTCCCCACTTTCCCCCCTTGGTGTCCATACGTTTGTTCTCTACATCTGTGTCTCAATTTCTGCCCTGCAAACCGGTTCATCTGTACCATTTTTCTGGGTTCCACATACATGCCTTAACATATGATATTTGTTTTTCTCTTTCTGACCTACTTCACTCTGTATGAGAGTCTCTAGATCCATCCACATCTCTACAAATGACCCAATTTTGCTGCTTTTTATGGCTGAGTAATATCCCATTGTATATATGTACCACGTCTTCTTTATCCATTCGTCTGTCGATGGGCATTTAGGTTGCTTCCATGTCCTGGCTATTGTAAATAGTGCTGCAATGAACATTGGGGTGCATGTGTCTTTTTGAATTATGGTTTTCTCAGGGTATATGACCAGTAGTGGGATTGCTGGGTCATATGGTAATTCTAGTTTTAGTTTTTTAAGGAACCTCCATACTGTTCTCCATATTGGCTGTATCAGTTTACATTCCCACCAACAGTGCAAGAGTCTTCCCCTTTCTCCACCACCTTTCCAGCATTTGTTGTTTGTAGATATTCTGATGCTGCCCATTCTAAGTGATGTGAGGTGATACCTCATTGTAGTTTTGATTTGCATTTCTCTAATGATTAGTGATGTTGAGCAGCTTTTCATGTGCTTCTTGACCATCTGTATGTCTTCTTTGGAGAAATGTCTATTTAGGTCTTCTGCCCATTTTTGGATTGGGTTGTTTGGTTTTTTTACTATAGAGCTGCATGAGCTGTTTATATATTTTGGAGATTAATCCTTTGCCCATTGATTTGTTTGCAAATATTTTCTCCCATTCTGAGGGTTGTCTTTTCGTCCTGTTTGTAGTTTCCTTTGCTTTGCAAAAGCTCTTAAGTTTCATTAGGTCCCATTTGTTTATTTTTGGTTTCATTTCCATTACTCTAGGAGGTGGATCAAAAAAGATCTTGCTGTGATTTATGTCAAAGTGTGTTCTTTGTATGTTTTCCTCTAAGACATTTTATAGTGTCTGGTCTTACCTTTAGGTCTCAAATCCATTTTGAATTTATTTTTGTGTATGGTGTTAGGGAGTCTTCTAATTTCATTCTTTTACATGTAGCTGACTAGTTTTCCCAGCACCACTTATTGAACAGACTGTCTTTTCTCCATTGTATTTCCTTGCCTCCTTTGTCATAGATTAGTTGACCATAGGTGCATGGGTTTATCTCTGGGCTTTCTATCCTGTTCCATTAATCTATATTTCTGTTTTTGTGCCAGTACCATACTGTCTTGATTACTGTAGCTTTGTAGTATAGTCTGAAGTCAGGGGATCTGATTCCTCCAGTTCCACTTTTTTCTCTCAAGACTGCTTTAGCTATTCGGGGTCTTTTGTGTCTCCATACAAATTTTAAGATATTTTGTTCTAGTTCTGTAAAAAATGCCATTGGTAATTTGATAGGGATTGCATTGAATCTGTAGATTGCTTTGGGTAGTAGAGTCATTTTCACAATATTGACTCTTCCAATCTAAGAACATGGTATATCTCTCCATCTGTTTGTGTCATCCTTGATTTCTTTATCAGTGTCTTATAGTTTTCTGAGTACAGGTCTTTTAGGTCCTTAGGTAGGTTTATTCCTAGGTATTTTTTAAAATTAATTTTATTTATTTATTTTTGGCTGTTTTGGGTCTTTGCTGCTGCACACCGTCTTTCTCTAGTTGCGGTGAGCAGGGGCTGCTCTTTGTTGCGGTGCGTGGGCTTCTCATTGCAGTGGCTTCTCTTGTTGCAGAGCACAGGCTCTAGGCATGTGGGCTTCAGTAGTTGCAGCACATGCGCTCAGTAGTTGTGGCTCGTGGGCTCTAGAGCGCAGACTAGGTAGTTGTGGCGCACGGGCTTAGTTGCTCCGTGGCATGTGGGATCTTCCCGGACCAGGGTTCGAACCCGTATCCCCTGCCTTGGCAGGTGGATTCTTAACCACTGCACCACCAGGGAAGCCCCCTAGGTATTTTGTTGTTGTTGTTGCAGTGGTGAATGGGATTGTTTCCTTAACTTCTCTTTCTACTCTTTCATTGTTAGTGCATAGAAGTGCAAGAGATTTCTGTGCATTAATTTTGTATCCTGCAACTCTACGAAATTCATTGATTAGCTCTAGTAGTTTTCTGGTGGCATCTCTAGGATTCTCTAGGTATACTACCATGTCATCTGCAAACAGTGACAACTTTACTTCTTCTTTTCCGATTTGTATTCCTTTTATTTCTTTTTCTTCTCTGATTGCTGTGGCTAGGACTTCCAAAATATGTTGAATAAGAGTGGCAAGAGTGGACAACCTTGTCTTATTCCTGAGCTTAGAGGAAATGTTTTCAGTTTTTCACCATTGAGAATGATGTTTGCTGTGGGTTTGTTGTATATGGCCTTTATTATGTTGAGGTAGGTTCCCTCTATGCCCACTTTCTGGAGAGTTTTTATCATAAATGGGTGTTGAATTTTGTCAAAAGCTTTTTCTGCATCTATTGAGATGATCATATGGTTTTTCTCCTTCAATTTGTTAATATGGTGTATCACATTGATTGGTGTATATTGAAGAATCCTTGCATCCCTGGGATAAATCCCACTTGATCATGGTGTATGATCCTTTTAATGTGTTGTTGGATTCTGCTTGCTAGTAATTTGTTGAGGATTTTTGTATCTATATTCATCAGTGATATTGGTCTGTAATTTTCTTTTTTTGTAGTATCTTTGTCTGGCTTTGTTATCAGGGTGATGGTGGCCTCATAGAATGAGTTTGAATATAAATTTTTGCATCTATATTCATCAGTGATATTGGTCTGTAATTTTCTTTTTTTTGTAGTATCTTTACCTGGCTTTGGTATCAGGGTGATGGTGGCCTCATAGAGTGAGTTTGGGAGTGTTTCTTCCTCTGCAATTTTTTGGAAGAGTTTGAGAAGGATGAGTATTAGTTCTTCTCTAAATGTCTGATAGAATTCACCTGTGAAGCCATCTGGTCCTGGACTTTTGTTTGTTGGAAGCTGTTTAATCACAGTTTCAATTTCATTACTTGTGATTGGTCTGTTCATATTTTCTATTTCTTCCTGGTTCAGTCTTGGAAGGTTATACCTTTCTAAGAATTTGTCCATTTCTTCCAGGTTGTCCATTTTATTGGCATAGAGTTGCTTGTAGTAGTCTCTTAGGATGCTTTGTATTTCTGTGGTGTCCATTGTAACTTCTCCTTTTTCATTTCTAATTTTATTGATTTGAGTCCTCTCCCTCTTTTTCTTTATGAGTCTGGCTAAAGTTTTATCAATTTTGTTTATCTTCTCAAAGAACCAGCTTTTAGTTTTATTGATCTTTGCTCTGATCTTTATGATTTCTTTCCTTCTACTAACTTTGGGTTTTGTTTGTTCTTCTTTCTCTAGTTCTTTTAGGTGTAAGGTTACATTGTTTATTTGAGATTTTTCTTGTTTCTTGAGGTAGGCTTGTATTGCTATAAAATTCCCTCTTAGAACTGCTTTTGCTGCATCCCGTAGGTTTTGGATTGTCATGTTTTCATTGTCATTTGTCTCTAGGTACTTTTTGATTTCCTCTTTGATTTCTTCAGTGATCTCTTGGTTATTTAGTAATGTATTGTATAGCCTCCATGTGTTTGTGTTTTTTACATATTTTCTCCTGTAATTGATTTCTAATCTCATAGTGTTGTGGTCGGAAAAGATGCTTGATATGATTTCAATTTTCTTAAATTTACCAAGGCTTGATTTGTGACCCAAGATGTGATCTATCCTGGAGAATGTTCCATGTGCACTTGAGAAGAAGGTGTAATCTGCTGTTTTTGGCTGGAATGTCCTATAAATATCAATTAAATCTGTCTGGTCTAATGTGTCATTTAAAGCTTGTGTTTCCTTATTAATTTTCTGTCTGGATGATCTGTCCATTGGTGTAAGTGAGGTGTTAAAGTCCCCCACTATTATTGGGTCACTGTTGATTTCCTCTTTTATATCTGTTAGCAGTTGCCTTATGTATTGAGGTGCTCCTATGTTGGGTGCATAAATATGTATAATTGTTATATTTTCTTCTTGGATTGATCCCTTGATCATTATGTAGTGTCCTTCCTTGTCTCTTGTAACATTCTTTATTTTAAAGTCTATTTTATCTGATATAAGTATTGCTACTCCAGCTTTCTTTTGATTTCCATTTGCATGGAATATCTTTTTCCATCCCCTCACTTTCAGTCTGTATGTGTCCCTAGGTCTGAAGTGCGTCTGATAGACAGCATATAGATGGGTCTTGTTTTTGTATCCATTCAGCAAGCCTGTGTCTTTTGGTTGGAGCACTTAATCCATTCACGTTTAAGGTAATTATCGATATGTATATTCCTACTACCATTTTCTTAATTGTTTTGGGTTTGTTTTTGTAGGTCCTTTTCTTCTCTTGTGTTTTCCACTTAGAGAAGTTCCTTTAGCATTTGTTGTAGAGATGGTTTGGTGGTGCTGAATTCTCTTAGCTTTTGCTTGTCCGTAAAGCTTTTGATTTCTCCATCGAATCTGAATGAGATCCTTGCCGGGTAGAGTAATCTTGACTGTAGGTTCTTCCCTTTCATCACTTTAAATATATCATGCCACTTCCTTCTGGCTTGTACAGTTTCTGCTAGGAAATCAGCTGTTTACCTTATGGGAGTTCCCTTGTATGTTATTGGTCGGTTTTCCCTTGTTCCTTTCAATAATTTTTCTTTGTCTTTAATTTTTGTCAGTTTGATTACTGTGTGTCTCGGAATGTTTCTCCTTGGTTTTATCCTGCCTGGGACTCTCTGTGCTTCCTGGACTTGGGTGGCTATTTCTTTTCCCACGTTAGGGAAGTTTTCAACTATAATCTCTTCAAATATTTTCTCGTGTCCTTTGTCTCTCTCTTCTCCTTCTGGGACCCCTATAATGCAAGTGTTGTTGCGTTTAATGTTGTCCCAGAGGCCTCTTAGGCTGTCTTCATTTCTTTTCAGTCTTTTTCTTTATTCTGTTCTGCAGCAGTGAATTCCACCATTCTGTCTTCTAGGTCACATATCCATTCTTCTGCCTCAGTTATTCTTCTATTGATTCCTTCTAGTGTATTTTTCATTTCAGTTATTGTATTGTTCATCTCTGTTTTTTTGTTCTTTAATTCTTCTAGGTCTCTGTTAAACATTTCTTGCAACTTCTCAATCTTTGCCTCCATTCTTTTTCCGAGGTCCTGGATCATCTTCACTATCATTATTCTGAATACTTTTTTGGGAAGGTTGCCTATCTCCACTTCGTTTAGTTGTTTTTCTGGGGTTTTATCTTGTTCCTTCATCTGGTACAAAGTCCTCTGCCTTTTCATTTTGTCTATCTTTCTATGAATGTGGTTTTCCTTCCACAGGCTGCAGAATGTAGTTCTTCTTCCTTCTGATGTCTGCCCTCTACTATCTTTTCTTGATAAAGTAATACATGTACTTAGATTTTTAAACATTTAGGTAAAACAAAAGGACATAGAATGAAAGTCAGTCTTCCCTCTACATGGACCCCTGACCCTCCCAGCTCCTCTCCTTCATTCTAAAGGCCTGGTCAGCATCTCTTGCCAGACTCACCAGGGTTCATGTCCTGGTCCTTGTGTTGCCACGTTCAACCCTGACCCTGCGGTGAAGGCTGGCACCTCCACGGACAGAAGACTCAGGACCTTGGCCACTGCAGAGGGAAGCTGGGTGTGGGGAGGGGTTAGAGGCACAGGGCCTGGGCCTCCTGTGGATGCTGCCCCATTTAGATGCTTCTCTCTGGGCCGGTTTTGGCCATTTGTGTTTTCCTGGAAGATTATCCACTTCATCCGTTTATTTGTTTTGGATTGAGCAAGTCCTTTCATTTCTTCTACTTCTGGGCTTATTTCCTCTTCTCTTTGTAAAATTCTGTGTTTCCTTTCTCTTTCTATTTTTCTTAATGGAGTCATCTAGTGTTCTTATCTATTTTATTGTTTTTTTCCCCAAAGACCTGCTGGTGGATTTATTTATTATTCTATTACTTTTCTATTTCAATTACTCCATGTTTGCTTTTATTAATTCTTTTTTTCTGTTTTAAAATTTGTTTTCTTACATATCACGTTAAAAGCCAGTTGTGTTTATGTCCATTTTTTGTCACATTTAGTCATGTAGATATTTTAAAATATGCTTTTTAAATATATATTTTATTTTTAACCAAATTTTATATTTTAACCATATCCCATAGGCTCTAGTGTTTTTATTATATATTATTTTCTAAATAACCTATCTTTGAGGCTTTGTTTCATTTTAGAAGCAGTAACTCTTGGAGAGTTTGGGGGTTTTTTTCCTGGTAGAATTTGTTTCTCTATTTTCATTATGAATGCTTTTAAGAAATTTTACACTTCAACTAGAGAATATGTTCTCTAAATTTACTGAGGTTTTCTTTGTCTCCTCAAACACTCCAGCGGAAAATGTACCCTTTTTCTCAGAGTGAGGAATTCTCGGATGAAACCATTAATCACAAAGGTCTGATGGAGCCATTAGCATAAGAGCACAAGGTTCCGTTGCTCTTGGTAAGGACACCACTACCCAGAAAGATCCACCAGGTCACAGTTTAGAACTTTGCCTTGTTTTTCACCTGCACTTGCCCTGGACTAAGAGGAGAGGATAGGGTCTGTTGTTGCTTCTGTGTTTCTGTCTCCTCTTCACTCTGCTCTTGTTTCGTGCATTTTGACACTGTTCCCTGGGGCACTGCTGTTCTGGGGCTGTTTCCACCGAGGCTGCTCCCTGACCAGGTAGGTGGCTTCTCGACGGGACCCGGCTGCTGTGACCTGTTCTCTCCTCCTGTGTGTGCTGTCCTGTCGCGTCCAACCTCCACCTGTTACCTCCTCGGAGCCATGCTTCCTATAGAAACACGTGCTTCTCCGTACACCCTGAGGAATTTTTTTCTCTATCGAGTGGTGAACAGGAAGAGGGATACCAGCGAGATGGGGACCTCACAGCCTGAGAAGGACCCGGAGGGATGGATGAGGCATCTAGAACCCAGACCTCACCACAGGGCCTCAGTCCCACTGGACTGGGCACACCCTCGTGTCCAGACCAGGACACCCTCAATCCCCATCAGTGGCTAGTGTCTGAAAGGAGTCCTGGGGGGTCCCCAACTACATGAGAATTATAGTCACTACTGGGCCTGGCCCCCACCTGACCCAACCTGGCCCCACCTATTTCCACATGACCCCACCTGACCCCACCTGGCATCACCTGACCTCACCTGGCCCCACCAATTCTAACCTGACCCCACCTGGCCCCCACCTGACCCCACTTATTCCCACCTGGCCTCACCTGTTCCCACCTGACCCCACCTATCTACCTGACCCCACCTGACCCCACCTGGCCTCACCTATTCTTACCTGGCCCCACCTGTTCCCACCTGACCCCACCTGACCCCACTTGTTTCCACCTGACCCCACTTGACCCCACCTGGCCCCACCTGGCCTCATCTATTCTTACCTGGCCTCACCTGTTCCCACCTGGCCCCCACCAGCCCCAGGCCTGTGCCCACCCGTCCCTACAACCCCCTGCTGCAGACCAGTGACATCCGCTGAGCCAGCTCTCCCACCCTCCCAGCTCCAGCTTCCTGCTCGGGGAGGACTGTGGATGCCTCGTTCTCCCAGTGATGCCCCAGCCATGGTGTCCTCACAAGTTCTATCTCGTACTGTTGGTCATGAGGGTTTCAGTGCCAGTAGCTCTTGGTTGTGGACAAATGCCCAAACCTGGCTGTTGTCCCTGCACAGAGGACAAGAGAAATTCAGCATGTTGGTCCTCTCTTGGCTTTGTCCGACCTGTGTTCTGTCCCCTCGATGTTAGTGCGGGGCAGTGTGGGGTGGGGTGGGCACCCCTCCAGGACCAAGGTTCCAGGCAGCCCTTGAACTGCCGAGGACAGCCTGCAGACAAGACCCACACGCGTCCCTTTGGCCTCAAACTTGGTCACCATCTTGTCCTGTCCTACCTCCCAGGCCCAAGAGGGGAGGGGGTACAGGGCATGGAGCACAGGGGGTGGGGTTGGGGTACCTCTTCCTTATACCAGGGCATCTGAGGCTTCAGGCATGTCCTCAGACCCCAGGACGTGCAGACGGCGAGCAGCGGGTGGGAGCTGGGCCATCATCCCTGCTTGACCACCTGGATAAAGCTTCCTGAGTGCCCCCTCTCAGCCAGTGTCTTGCTGAGCCCCTCGGACACAGGCCCTTAGCAGAGCCTGGGAGGCCTGGGAGGTCACCCCCGCCCTGCAGCCCAGGAGGCATTGGCCGGGTGGGCCTGGGGGTCCTCGCTGAGGAAGCAGTCAGGGCTGCCCAGCCGGGACGCCCTGCGAGCTCAGAGGACCCACTGCTTCCCTTCCAGCTTGTCCTGTCCTCCTGCGTCCACAGCAGGGAGATGGGCCACGCCAGCCCAGCTCAAGTGGCCGGAGGGGCAGCCTGGGTCCTTTCACCACATCCGTCCTCACAGCTCGGCTCAGGGGCCCAACGATGGGAGGGTGTGGCTAGTGAGTCTTTATGGAATAAACTGGGAGCCTCGGGGTGTGTGACAGGACCCCCCCTAACACAGGCAGGCAGGGTCCTGGCTGAGGACCCGGGCCAGGGCTGAGCCTCTGTCGGTGTGGCAGCCAGTGGTCGTGTCACCCCCAGGCCCTCCACTCTCTGCCTCTGCCCTCCGGCCTTCACTGGCCCCCCACCACGTGAGGCTTCGTGGGAGGACCCTGCCCCCTCCTGGCACACCCTCCCTTTTGGGCACCCCACCCTGGCGCCGGCCCTCTTTGGGAAAACCAAGCTGAATTATCGTGGAATTCACGCCTCCCAAGCCACTCCGTGTTCCGCGGGAGGGGCCTTCCCTCTGTCTCACCCCCAGTGTCTTCAGCAGGAACTCGCCATGCATGGACCAGTTTGCTTGGCATCGCCTGTCCCCCGCACCCCAGTGGGGTCACCGGCTCCAGCTCTGTGTCGGATGGGCACCATCCGCGTCCCAGTGACGGTCACCAGAGCACACACCCCGGATCTGAAGCCGCAGCCTGGGCATAGCCACGCTGCCTGGACGCAGTCAGCGTCCGTGGTTCTGAAGCTGCTGGGCTGGACGGTGCAGGGCGGTAGGTGGGTGGCCCGGGTCCACGGAGCCGGCTTGGGCCCTTTCCCAGCCCCGTGACGTCTCTGCTCTGTCTGCCCAGCCCCCCACAGTGGCCCCTCTGCAGGCGCCCTGGCCTCCCATCCCTGCATACGTGGCCGGGTGGCTCAGCCAGAGGCTGGTCCCCAGGGCCCTGGACACTCAGCCTCTGCCTGAGGCCACTCGAAAGGAAACTTCACACACTGAGGTCTGGGGAGGTCATTCTGGCTTATACACGAGTTAACTTGAATTCTGTGCTAACTTAAAACAGCCTGTTTATGACCTATCAAACCTAGACTGTCCATCTGCTCTAATTATTAAACAAAAGGGCACGTTGTCCAGAAGTGAAGAATGTCCATGTTACACATAAAGCTGAAATGCCTCCCTTCCTGGGATGCCGATGCTGGTCCTTTGACGGTAAGCTTCCCTCCCAGGTGTCAAGGGCGCACTGACTCGCTGTGTACGTGCTGGCCCGGTTTTTTGCACACCTTGAAGGACGGTATCCCTGACTTGTTCGATGTTCTTTGTTCTGAGAAGACATAAAACTTTGCTGCAAACCCTGCTTCTCTGGAGAAGTTCCTCAGAGTCATCTGAGAGGCTGTCTTCCAGGCTACTCCTCAGTTTGGCTCTAATAAAGCTCTTTTCTATTCCTATTACAGACTGTTGGATTATTTTCATCGACCCCACACACAGACCCACCCGAAAGCAGCTCATCTCCCCCCGGGGAGCGAGGGTGCCCAGCAGGCAGACCCCGGGAGGCTTTCCTGGAGGGCCCTGTACCTCCGGAGGGGCCCGGGGTCCTGTAGGGGGGACCCTCAGGCTGCACACACTCAGGGACAAAGTCTACTGAAGAGAGCCCATGCGGGGGATGTGGGGCTGACTGGGACATCCTGGCCCAGGGGAGGCTCAGGTGTGGGTGTCAGGAACACCCACTTTCACAGGGCAGAGGCCATGCAGCGCCTCTTCTTGGAGACTGGACTTTATGTGAAAACTCACACTGGTTCCTAATTGAATATTTTTACCACCAGGCTGGGCCACCTGTGGGCTACGTCTGTCCTAAAGGCTCCACGTGTCCCCTCGAGACAGGAGCCTGAGGTGCGCCGGGCCCCCAGGGGCTCACCTGAAAGCATAGAGGTGGCCCCTCCGTGTGAGGTGAGGCGGGGCCCACGTCCCCGCAGGCTCTCCCGGGAGGCGGGGTGAGTGAGGTGGGTGGGAAGGGGCAGCGTGTGGCTGGAGGCCAGGGACCCCCACAGGCCACGGTGTCCCCTAGGGTGGCTGTGACGGGGCTTTGCCCCCAGAGGTGCCCATGAGCACCTCCACCTGGCAGGGCCTCTGGAGCAGAACCAGGGTCCAGCCCAAGCCTGACACCAGAAATGAGCAGCCGGGCAGCGCGGCCGGGGCTCCCAGGGAGGGACGGGGAGAGGACACAGGGCAGCCGAGGAGGCCTGGCTCTCCCCCAGAGAGCAGCGGCGGGAGGGGCTGGCGCCGAGGCAGGGGAGCCCAGCCCAGGTGGGCAGAGGCGCAGGGATGTGGCCCTCGCCACCAGGTGCCCAAGCCTGGCCAAGCCACCCAACTGCTCAGGGTGAGGCCCAGCTTGGGGGGATCTGATGGGAAATCTGGGGCAGGTGGAGGGGCGGGGATTCTGCAAACCCGCGGAGGCAGGCCGAGGCCGCGGTCCCGCCTCCTCCGGCCGCCGTGCCCGCCCCAGTGCGGCTCCTGGGCGGGCAGCTGCTGCCTGCTTCCCTGTGGTTCGGGCGCCTGGTCTTTGTCACCTGCGGGGCTCCTCCGGCTGCACGAGGGGGCGGGGCGCTGGCTGGCCTCTGCTCCGTCGGCCCCAGGCCGTGTGCTGGGCCTGCTGCTGGCTGGGCCTCCCAGTGGACCCTGCGTCCCCCCAGCTCGCGCCGACCCCCTTTCAGACACAAACAAGCCATACATTGAGGCCAGAGAAGCCAGGGGATGAGAGCCCACCGACCCACTTTACCACCGGGGCCCCCAGCTGCCCACCAGGAGCACCGGGCCCAGGGGGGCTTTGCTATTCGGTGGGGTGGGGACCTGCCTCGTGGCATCTGCGGCTCCTGCCGTGGGCTCAGGCTGACTCAGCCGCTACCACATAGTGTCACGCTGTGTCCTGTCAAGGTTCCGCCCTCTGTCAGCTGCTGGGAGGAACACAGGGACCCCAGTGGTGACCCAGCAGGGGCAGGGACCCCCCACGAGGGAGGGCAGCTGGGTGGGTGGGTGGGCGTGGTCTCCTGCTGCTCACGTGAGTGGAATGTTCTCTGCTTCGGGGTCAGCCCAGGGTGGCCGCTCCCCCAGGAAATCTGCTCCTGGCCGTGGGCAGGGCCAGCTCCCCAGACGCAGAACGTGCAGACCGTGGGGCCCCTCCAGGGTCCAGCCTGCTTCTGGTTTCCAGCTTGGTCGCGGCGCCGGAAGGTGCTGTCAGGCTCCTGGCTGTGAACGCTCCTGCCCGTGTGCTTCTGGTTAATTCACAGAGGTCACGAGCAAAGAATTTTACAAGTTGTTTCATTCCAGGATCACCTATGTTCCTTTTTCACAGCTTTCCCGGCTCTGTTAGTTTCTATTTATGCCCTAAGGATCATTCAAAACGAGATCAAGCCAGCTTGTTAAACTGGGCCTGACTTTGTCGGAAAATGCGGCAAAAGCCCGCCGCCCCCTTTCAGCTGCGTAGCTCGCAGGGGTGGGTGTCAGCCGACACCAGGAAGGACGCTCCCAGCCCGTCTCCCGCGCGGGCTTCCGACAAACAAGGTCTGAGGGGCGCGTGGGGAGGACAGGGAAGGAAATCATCACTTTACAAATAACCCAGTGAGAGGCGGACTGAAGACAGATGAGAGCCTCTCCTCGGACGGCTGGGACCCCCACTGGCCACAGGGTGAGGGACCGGGCCTGAGCCAGCAGCTTCCTCCCATGGGGGCTGAGTCCTATTTCCGGCGGCTCCAAGCCAGGCAGCCTGTTAACCGAGGACCTGGAGGCCCCTTTGTTCTCCTGGAGGGAGAGGAGGCGTCTACAGAGGGAACATCTGGGCCCGCCGGGCATGTCCGCACACGTGGTCAGAGAGGCCGACGCTCCGTTCTGAGAGCCCTGCCCAGGGGGGCCGGGGGGCCCTGCCGCCGCCTCGGCGGAGTCCGGAAGGTGGGGAGCCCCCTGCAGGGGCCTCGCACCCGAGCACCAGCCAGGCAGCTGAAAACACCCGTACAGCCACGGCCTCGAGCTGCAGAGATGCTCAGCCTGGCCTCAGGTCGAGCAGGGAGGAGGAGGACGTCCAGAGACCCGCCTTCTGATGCCTGGGTTCCCCAGGAGACACAGGAGCTTGGAGGGTAAGAATCACAAGCAGAGGTCCCTCGTCTCACAGTCAGCGGGACCAGAGGGGAGCAGCCGTCAGGAGGACCCTCTGCCAGCAGGTTACACGCGCGGAGGGCGGTTCCGCGTCACGTGCTCCCACATTTACAAGTGAGATGTTATTGTTTATTTTCTATTATTTAAGCACATGTTCGTTTTAAAAGTCACATGTGAAGAGCCCGGCAGAACCTCTCCCCCAAAGAAACACCCAGCACATTGGTCAGAATTAGCAAAGGAGCCACTAAAGGAAGCTTTTATTCCACAAAACCTGTGGAAACTCAGAGACAGCAGAGGCCCCAGCCTTCGCGGTCAGGGTACAGCCGCCCAGCTCTGGGGCGCGGAGAAGCCACTCTGGTGGCAGTGCCTGTGTCCCCAGGTTCTGGGCAGCCAGTGAACGTCAGCCAGAAGGAGAGGAGAGAGAGCAGAAAACATATCCCAAGGAATAATGGCTGAAGACTCCTCAAATTTGATGAAAAGCAATAATCCCCGTATCCAGGAAGCTTCCCGGCCCCTCGAGGAGAAACCAGAGATGCACATCTGGACACACCACAGTCAGAATACTGAAGTCCAGTATTTGGGGCGTCAATTTTAAAAAAAAATGTTTTAATTGTAAAACTAGCTTGAGGGAAGGGAGGGATGGGCTATGTCCAGGGGCCAGAAACCTGATTCTTCGAGCAGAGGCTCTGTCCCTGGTGCCACCCCGCAGGACAGGGCCCTCAGTCCCCAGAGGGGGCTGGAGTGTTACAAGATGACAATATAAGCAGATTCTAGGAAAGAGGAGGCTGTCCAGGTGCAGGAGTCACATTCTGCAGAGGCTGGAAGTGGGCAGGAAGCCCAAAGACAAAGAGAAAGCTTTGAAAGCAGTGAGAGAGAATGACTTGCCCCGCACAGGGAGCCGCAGTCACAGCGACAGCTGACTTCTCATCAGAAACGGTGAGCTGGCAGGACACAACAGGTGACACGTTCAAAATACTGAAAGTAAGAATCTCTCCACCAAGAGTCTTATATCCAGCAAAACTATCACGCAGAAATGAAGATAAAATAAAGATTCTTGCAGGTAAACAAAACTGAGAAGGTTTGTTGCTAGTAGACCTGCCGCACAAGCAACACTACAGGAATTGCTTTGAGCTAAAAGCACACGACCCCAGACAGTAATTCAAGTCCGCACATGCCCGCAAACCAAGAGCACCGGTAAAGTAAGTATTTACTTAATTACAGAGACAGGATAATCACACACTTCTCCTTAAGAAACAATTGCAGAAAACAATATCTATAAAATTGTACCGTTGGGGCTTTAACCCATGACCGTACGATACTTGATAATAGAGGCACAGGCAGGGGAGTGGCACTGATGCTCTGTCGGAAACGACAGCAGATGAAACCTCAAATCACAGAAGGAAACAGAGAAAATTAATAATAACAAATAGATGGGTAAATATTAAAAAGTCAATAAACACGTATTTGCTTCCCATGTGTCCTCTGAAGGCGGGGGCCCTCCTCCCAGATGCCCTCCTCTGCCCCCTGGAAACACACCTGGACTTTGCCCATTTTATTGCCCCTTACATCTTATCTCCTCCCTACACACTCCCGACACACTGTTTAGTTCTGTACTGTTTTTAAGGCCGATAAGTGGAATCGAACCGAATGCGTTTTCCACGACAAGCGTTTTCCACGACAAGCGTTTTCCACTCAGCTTTGGGTGCAGCCGCTGAGGCTGTAGCCCAGACCGTTTTAGGACCAAACAGCGTCTGGTCACACGTGTCCGCTCATTGCAGGGGGAATCGGGGTTGTCTGCAGTTCTGTTTGTTTTTGGCTGTTATAGAGGTCGCTGGTGTAAACGTTCTGGGGTCTCCTGGCACAGGGCTTTGCATTTGATGGGCAACACTCGTATTTGGACGGCGCCCACACACAGTGAAGGAAGACGCTCGCGGCCAGAGGCAGCGGGGGCTTGCTGAGGCCTGAGGGAGGCCCCGCCGGGGTACACCTGCTGCCAGGGCGCTGCACCCCCACGGGGGGACCCTCCAGGCACAGACGCCATGCGGTGGGCCAGACCCTGCCAAGTCGCCTCCCCAGGCGGCCGCATCAGACTCTGCTCCCACCGGCAGCGGGCGGGGGTCCTCGGGAGGGGGACACTTCTGTAGCCTTCTCTGGGGGTGCACGTACTTGTGGTTTTAACTGCACTCCCCCGATTCCTAGTATGGCTGAGCCCCTTCCCTGCGTTCGAACCCCAGTCACGTCTCGTCTTCATGGGATGCCTGCTCCTGGTTCTCGCCATCTTCCCGTTGGCCCCTTAGTCGTCCTCGCTGCATTTTAGGAGCTCTTCACACGTGTGGGGATCGACCGACCGTTGGTCTTGTGTGCTGCAGTTATACCCCCAGGCTGTGGCTTGCTCTGGGAAGTTTCCGTGTCTTTTGATGCTTATCTCAATGAGTCAGATTGATCAATCTCTCCTTCGTGGCCTGTGAATTCTGAGTCTTGTTTGACAAATTCCTTTCTTCCCCAGGGGTCGCGTCCATATCTTCTGACATTTTCTCCCCATGGTTCTGACATGTCAGGGCTCATCCTTCTGGAACTGGTCCTACCCTTGCCGAGAGGGGGGTCTCCTTGGTGAGGCGTCTCGGTTTTCACTGGCATCTGCTTCCAGGTACCAGACTGTGTGCACAAGCACAGATTCACCGCAATCCTTGATTCTGGAGGCCAGAGGCCCTGGTTTTCTTCTCCTTTAGGGGCATCTGATGTTCTTGTTTTCCTCCTACATTTAAGAGTCATGACGGGATTTTGGTTAGAATCGCCTTGACTCTTCAAACGGCTTTAGGATTTTGAGTCTCCCTGGGCATATTGAGTTCCTCTCCCTTTTAGGTCTTCTTTAATATCTCAGTCACATTTAAAATTTCCTTTATTTGCATCTTTCATTTTGTCGTGTATGTCCCTGGGTACTTGGGCATGTTGCTGCTAACTTATAGGATAGCTCTTAAAATTACATTTCTTTAACGTTCTAAGCAATAGAGTTTATATATTGTACTTTTATCTAGCACGGGGGTTGGGAGGCCTGGCCACCTGGGGGTGACAGGGTGGGCTTCCCTGCAGCCCTGTGAGGGCTTCGTTAGGATAATTCAACTTGTCACAGACTTGCTTTGAGAACTTTCTATCTCAAGCCCCGAGCCGGCTCTGTGGACGGGAAGACGTGAGTCTGTGTGAAATAATGTCCCAGAAGGCGTCTCCCTCACTTTCCAAGAGGAGAATAAGCCACATCTGGAAGAAATACAGACACAAGCCCCACGAGTGTGGACTTGCAGGCCCGGAAGTGACCGTCCTCACCCAGCTGCAGCCTGGACCACACGGAGGCAGAGGCCAGGGGTGGCCTCCCTTCTCGCCTCCCTCCCGGCCTGGAGCAGGTCACACTGAACAGCAGTGGCCACGTCAGCTAAGCCCTTGGACACCTGCTGGGGCCACATCACCTGCAGGAGAGAGGGGACAGGATGGGGCCACCGGGAGCTGCTCCCAGGCTAACACTGCGGAGTCCGAGGGGGGTCCGGTCCTGAAAGCAGTCGGTCTGTTACCTCCCGCTGAGGGTGCCCGGCTGGGCCCTGGGACTCACTGACTGAGACAGACCAACAGTAGATTGATTTAAGACAAGTTTTACGGGTCACGGGAGCCGCACAAGGAGAGGAAGACCCAAAGGCACAGCAGAACCGAAACACCTTCCTACCTGGTAGAGAGAGACCATCATGGGGAACAACTAACTGTCCGGGAGGTGGGGGGGGTGAGAGGCACTTGCGCGAGTCTGCTCGCTGAGAGTCCTCTCGGCCCAACTCCCCGTCGCTGGTGGTACGAAGGCTTCTTCCCTCCTGGTGCCGGGAGGGTGTCTTTCCCACGGCTTCCCCTCCTGCCTTCAGAGAAAGGGGGGGGGGGGGGGTCAGCAGGCCCGTCTCGTACCTGCTGCTGCTTAAGAGCCTTTGACCCAAAATAATCCTTACGCCAGAGGGCTTGTTCCGGGGCGTGTTCTGCTGCCCTTTGTCACCCGGCAAAGAGCAGAATAATGACCACAGAATCATTAAATCCTCAGAAAGATAAATGGGGGAATTATATCCATGAACCAAGAACAGGAGGTTATGAAGCAAATGTTGGTGGATGAGAAAAAATGACTGTAAATAAAAACAAAACTAATAATAAGAGTCATGCTCATTTGTAAACTGTAAATAAGACTTACTTAAAAATTCCACTTGGAGCCAAAGTTCTTAACAAAATAACGTGGAAAGTCTGGACGGGGGCTCTAGTGTAAGTTAAAACACACTAGATTCTTCTCTTGTTGCAAGGAAGTAAAGACACACAAAATAAGTTCAGAATCTTAGAAAATACAAAGCTAAGTCTATGCATGTTAAACATTTTAAAAGTCAACACTAAAAGAAAGAAAGAGAGTGTGTAAATTACAAACTGGCTGAGAAAATGAAGAAAATAAACTAAATTTGCTCAATCTAATAAAAGGTAGGAAAGGCAAAAAAAGAAAAACACGGCTGTTTTAAATTATGCTGTAAGATGGAAGAAACTCCTTCAGACGCATCACAGTGACGCAGAAGGAAGGCAGGTGAAATGCATTAACTCACGACACTTATGAAATGTATGAATCCATTAATTCTCAAAGAGATAGAAACTCTCTTATTGGGTAAATACACAGATTCCAGCCATGTGCTGTTTCCAAGTGACACTGAAAATAAAACAGCACAGAAAAGTAAATCATACAAGGAGAGGAGAACCTACAGCAGGTGTCGTGGTTTGAACTGTGTCCCCAGAAGACGCAGCCCCGCCCTCGTCCCAGAACCTGAGAACTTGGCCTCGTTTGGAAGCAGAGTCTTTGCAGGTGCGGTCAAGATGAGTCGTGCTGGCCCTGGTGGCCCTCGTAAGAAGAGGGAAATTTAGACACAGAGATACAGAGAAGACAGGCGAGTGGAGACGGAGGTGCGGTCGGTGAGCTGCGGCCACGGCCCCCAGGAGACGGCGAGGCCGGAGGCCCCTCCCCCGGAGCCCCAGAGGGCGCGCAGCCTCCAGACTGTGAGAAAATACATCTCTACCGCTTTGAGCTGCCCCGTCCGTGTAACTCATTATAGCAACCCTAGGAGATGTAATCAAACAGGAAAGAATGGTCAGAGTTCACAGCCAAAAGCCCTGATGGACTCACACCAGGCCCCTGCCCACCCCACCCCCAGTGAAGGAGCTGCCACTATGGGGCCAACGTAGAAGGACACGCGGGTGGCATCGCTGGTGACCTGGGGACCTGGCTGCTGGCCCTGGGCGGGGGCGGGCACCTGAGCGAGCAGGACACACGTCCGTCCAGGCCTTGGTTTCTAAAAACCATCTCTGCTGGTTTCAGAAGGAATCGGGGCTCCTTGGAGACATGGCTGGTCTGGGGTGGGGCAGAGAGAGGGTAAGCGGGAGCCTGGGGTTCGGAGGAGGACAGGAGCTGGCTCCGCACCGGCCCCTCCGGCCAGCCGTGCGCCCACGTGAGCACATAAGTGAACAGTCACGACAGGTACAGGCCGCAAGCTACAGAATAAGATGAGAATCCACAAGTGCCCACAGAAATAAACACGTGGAAAACTCAAGGGTAAGGGAGAGAGCGCTTCCTTAACCGTAGACGGGATGAGGAGTTACAGAATCGCCGCCACCGAGGTCAGGTTAGTCACTGTTTTCGCCCAGGATCATCGAATAATGTAAAAAGTCGTGGGTTAAAGTTTAATGAGAAAGAGGAAACTTAACATAGTCCCAAGAGTATCCCCAGAAGATGGTAACCTCTCAGTGGAAAACTTGGTGGACGTCACGTTTGCTGGGCGCTGAACCACCGCGACGCTCCCGGTGGTGGGACAAACGGGCCTCAGGCAACTCCTGACTCCACACCCTAAGGAGGGCTCGGGAACAAGGGTGTGGAATTCCTGCCTAACTTGAATCTGATCGGGGGAAACACTGGACGAACCCACACTGAGATGCATTTTACAAACTAAGTGGCCTGTACTCCTCAAAGCTGTCAAGTCAGGAAAGGCAAGAAATAGGTTACGAGGCATAAAAGCCAAGTATAAGCCGTGACCCTGAGCAATCCTGGGCCGGACGTGTGTGTGTGTGTATATATATATATATATATATAGCTATAAAGGATATGATGGGGACAGTTGATGACGTTTGAATATGCTCTGTAGATTAGACAGTGTCATCCAGTCAGTGTTCATTTCCTGATGTTAATTATGATACTTGGCTAAGTAGAAGCAGGCCCTTGATTACCACAAATACACAGTGAAGGCTGACCCTGGTCCCACAGAGCTCTGGGGTCTGAATGTCCCTTGGAAATGAGAGCATCAGCCTTTGTGACCCCCGTGGTGGCTGCAGCTGCCCCACGCGTGGGCCTCGCCTCCCAGGCACGCGTGGAGGCCACGTCCATCGGTCAGGGCAGTTCTCCGAAGCAGGTGCAAGCGTGAGCCTCCGGCGCTGGGGACGCTGTGCTGGCCCATGAGGGGGTCTGAGCCGGACACCATCAGGCCTGCTACAGCTAGCACGTCCACGACATAGCACGTGTGGGTGACCAATGCCACCGAGAGGAAAAGCCACAGAGACACAAGGCCTGGGGAAGGAGGCTCGGCCAACAACTGGAACCGCATCTGTGAAACCGAGAAGGACTCAGGGTGGTTTCATCAAGTGCCACGTTGTGAAATCAGCGTACAGAAGCTTCAGGGCGTGTGGAAGGGATAATCCCGTTAGCAGCAGTAAAATAGGACAGAGTAGACGCTCTGGCACAGACTTCACGAGACCCGCCCAGAGCGTGTGAGGAAAGCATGAGACGCCCCTGAGGGCGTCCCTCACCCCTGCCCATGCTGGCTGCGGGGCCTTCTCCTCCCCCCCTGGGGCGTGAGCCCGGCTCTGGTGTCTGGGGGTGGTCTCGAGGCCTCTGTGCCCAAGCTCCTTGTCTGAAAACAGAGGTAATACGGTGGTGCCGAGTCCCAGGGCCCCCGCGCAGATGGGCGAGCTCAGGGGCCGGGGTCTGCGCTGTGACGCGTGTGGCTGGCCCTCGGGGTGGGGCAGGTCGGCCCAGCCCTCACAGCCGCTCTCCTGCCCTCTTCCGCGCCTCCTCTTGGTGGGGTGGGCGGGCTGCCCCACGAGAAGCCCAGGGTCACTGCCCTTCAGGCCTCCTGGGGCCAGAGGGGCCGGTCTGGCCCCACCTGCTGACCTGACCCCCGGGGCTGGGAGCCCAGGGGAGGAGACGGGGGATTGGCCCCCGGGGCGCCCACCTCGGCCCGGAGGTGTCTCTGAGCTCCTCAGATCCCAGGTGGGAAAGGGAGAGAAGGGCTCCCCTGGGGCAACCGTGACATGACTCTGAGGACACGTGCACTCATGTGAGGCCAGTGAAAACCCCCGTAGTGGGTGGCGTCAGAAGGCCCCACTGCCTGAGGCCTGGGTGGGCCTCTGGGGCCAGGCCAACTGGCTGTGCTGCCTCTCTGGCAGGACTGGGACCAGGGGACGGTCAGCGGTCAGCCACACAAGTCCCCTGTCCCCAGAGGAACCCTCGACCTGCTTCCAGGTCTCCGGGGCCTGGGTAGACCAGGCAACATGCTTCCTGCGGGGCTGTCCCTCCTGAGCCGGACTGTCCTGCATGAGGCCCCGACGGGCACCAGAGGGCGCCCCAGGCCCTGCGCACTCACGCGTCCCAAGCGACCACCTACTGTTTCTGCAGTCATTTCCCGTCCTGGGATGTCCGGGGTTTGGCTGGAGGGAGGGGGCTGGGCTGACCCCTCTGGGTGGAGCAGAGGCGGGGGCCCTGGGACAGGGCCTGGGCCTGGAGGGGTTAGGGGCCCACAGACAGAGCGCCGCTGCTCTGGGCCAGCAGCCCCCCTGGGAGCCTGGCTCAGCGCGTGGGGAGGACACTGGCCCAGCCCTGGGCCCACAGAAACCCCTCGGTCCCAGTGCCGAAGCCCGGGGTCTCTGCCTCCTGGCTGGGGGCTCTGAGGCCGGGGCTGGGGGCCTTCCCTTCCCTCACCTTTGGGAGGGGCTTCCCTCTGGGGCTCCCCGACGGTGGGACCCCGGACCCTGCCCGCCCTGTGGCCCAGGACAGTCGACCACGTCCCCCCGCCTGGCCCAGGCCCATGGGCGCGCAGCGGCGAGGGAAGGCTTTAACGCTGCCTCTTGAGAATGATTTTAAACCGCAGGCCCCTGGAGGCCCTTTTCCCTGGAACATCGGTGTCTGTTCTCACACACACTCTGGGGCCCCAGGGGCAGGGGCCCCAGGGCCAGGGGTCCCAGGGGCAGGGGCGGGTGGCTCAAGGCCCAGCAGCCTTGGCGTGTTTCTGAGAACTCAGATGTTCTCCCCGAGCACCCCACGCCTCTCATGATGTGAAGCAAACGTGGGGCAAGTGGAAGCCAAATGTGGAACTGTGCTCAGGAGGGCGGGTCCACCTGGACCCGTGACCATGGTACCCTCAGCCTCATGCCCTCAACGCTGTTGTCATTACCCTCCTCCAGCTGCCAACGCTGAGCATGTCGGGGTTTCTCGGGACAGTTTGCGGAGCTGGAGTGCCTTGCCCGAGGTCACTCGACCAGCAGGGGGCAGAGCTGGGCCTCTCCGGGTCTGGCCGCCCCTGCTCTCCTGGGGTTCTGGGTCTCAGGGTACACCGGCCGGATGCCAGCAGCTTCCCAGAGCCTTGGTACAGTCAGGCCGAGGGTCAGAGGGTCTCAGTGGCCCCCGCAGATGCCGTGGTCCTGGGTCTCAGGGGAGAAAGCCAGGGTCGGGGCTTGCCGGGCTGGGCCCTCAGTGACCCGGGACTGAGGTCACCCTGCACCTGGCCACTTGGGGGGAGCATTCCCTCTTTCTCTGGGGTCGAGCGGTCTGGGGGCTGTCAGCGGCGGGGCAAGGCCCACCCTCTCCCTCTGCCCTCACCCGCTGTGTGACTTGGGACGTAGGGGCACAGGCCCATGGCCAGGACCCTTAGTCCTGTGCCCACTAGTGTGGGGTTAGCTCACGTCATCAGGGACCAGGCTGGCCCCACAGCCAGACACCACATCGGGCCCCAGTACCCCCGCCTCGAGGAAGCAGCGGGGAGGGGAAGAGGCCCTGCAGGGACTGCCTGGCCCCCGGCCCACTGCCAAGGGCAGCCCTGCGGGTGGGAGCCCAGCCCTCGCTGTAAGAGAGGGCGTCCCACTCTGAGGCTGGGGGAAGTGGGTGCAGGGGGTGGGCAGGGCCTGCAGCCCCCAGACCAGGGCTCCCACACAAGACCCTCGCCCTTCTGGAGCCTCACTGCACCTCAGAGGGGCCAGGACAGGGCTGGCTGTGCCCCTGGGGCCCCTGCCCCAAAGTTCAGCAGAGCAGGACTTGACTTTCGCTTGCAGGAATGCTGTGACGGCAGGGGCCCTGCTGGGTGGGCTGCGGTGGGCGCCCGGGGCTGTCGCTTCCTGAGAAGCCCCTCCCCCGGGCTCCCCGATTTCATCTAAATCTTCTGTTTCCAAGGAAGGCCAAGCTTCTCCCACAGCCTCAGACGCCATTAGAGACATTCTACTGCCAGATGTTCTGCTTTTTCCACAGAACCGGAGGCCAGCATGAGGTAGCTGGGGAAACATTAACCCCTCCAGACCCGCAGCCGGGTCGTCGTGTCTCGGCCTGTCCTCCAGGGGCCCTGTGCCCATCCCTCCCCAGCCCACTCAGGGCAAAGAAATGCCTTCTCTTTACAAAGCTTGGGGGGGCACCTCCCTAAAGACAAGATGTGTTCCCTGCTGAGGTCCCTGGGAACTCGGTGAAACAGAGTTCCGGGGGCCTGGCCAGCCTCGTACGGGGTGTGGGCAGCGCTGCTCCTACGCTGTCACAGTGGGACCTGGGGGGATGACCCTCGGGCCTCACGTTTCACCAGTTATTAGACGGGCAGTGGCCACAGCTCCACCACCCCGGACGCTGGGACGGCCCCCGCACGGCGTCCATCACAGACCGTCTGTCCAGAGGGTCCTTCCCCCACCCCTTCCTCTCTCCCCCTTTCCCCTCCCCCTCCCCCCCTTTCCTTCCTTTTTCAGTGTTTCTTTCAAACGACAACCACAGCCTCTATGTCTGATTCCAACCGACCAGGGACTATGACTCTCAGCTCTTCAGCAACCGGACAGAGTAAATCAGGCCAAAGCGCAGGGCCCCGGGACACAGGCCAGACAGACTCATCGGTTTCTCGGGGCAGCTGGGATGCGGAGGGGTGGGGACCTACCACACTCCCTGGTGGGTGCGCCCCAGCTACTCCTCAGGCGACAGCCCGGGAGCCCTCCTGTCCCCTGGAGCGGCCAGCACGCGTGGACGTCTGTGGGCACTGCCTTTCCCATCCTGGCCTCTTTTTCTGGTGGTTCTTTGCCTTCCTGCTGCCAGCTGGTGCAAGCTCCCTGTCACTTAGGACATGAGTCACCACCTGAGGGGTCCCGCCTGCAGGTCACTGTGACTCAGATGCCCCACATGCCAGCGCTTCCACCTGGGCGGCCAGCCTGGCCGTGACCGGTCCACACCTCTTGGCCCCTGGGGGAGGCATCCCGGCTCCCCCCAACCCCAGCATCTTCTCTGACCACTGGCTGCTTCCCATCCAGCTGACTCATTTTGCAGTCAGAGCTGGGAGACGGGACCACCCTGTGCTCGGTGCCTGGGGCCAGACCGCTGGACCCGACAGTCAAGCTGGCCAGGAGAGGGGACAGGAGGGAGAGGCTGGTCCACGCTGAGGGCAGGGGCAGGAGCCTGGCCAGTCTGGCACCCCCGCCAGCTCCGACGTCCTCACGGTCACCCTGCCATGGAAACCACATGTGTAACCATGGAAACCACATGTGTAACCACGGAAAACATTTTCCTGGATGAATCATGCTCTAAGTTGGAAGGAAAATTCACTCAATAGTTGAGGCATTAAAAAGAAATCAAAAGGGTTTTGTTCAACAGATGCTAAGGGAGTTTGGGTCTTTGGTGTTTATAGGTGAAGGCGGCTTTCTGTCACCCACAGCCGGGAAGAAGCAGGACGTTCCGGAAACACCCACCGCCATCGCTTGGGAAGCCAGGCTCCTGGGACACTCCCCATGTCGCCCTGTCCTCGGGGCCAACATGTCTCCCCATCCTCTGGGCCACCATGTCTCCCCATCCTCTGGGCCCTTCTGGTCTAGGAAGTTCTAACAAGAGGAGTCTGAGTTTTCAGGGCCTGTGGAGGACAGCTCACCCTGCCGTGGGTCCGAGTGGCCCTGGTGGGGCCGGGAGGTGTCCATTCAGCGGCAAGGGCTCAGCCGTGGGCAGCGGCCTGGGTCTGTCTCCACGGGTCTCTCACCCACCGTGTGGCTCTGGGCACGATAACCCACCTTGGTTTCCCCACCTGGACAATGGGGGTAAGCTCTGCCCACCTACCCCTGAGTCGGAGGAAACATTGAACCAGGAACACAGGGAAAAGCCCTTTGCGCCCTGAAAGTCCATGTTTGCCACTGTAAATGCACAACGTTGCCGAGAAGGAGCCGTTTCGGGCCGCAGAGCCCGCGCGGCAGAGCGGACTTCGCTCCGAGGGGCAGCACCGCCCATCGGGCCTGCCGGCCACAGCCGTGGGGATGCTTGCCACGGGACGGCCCTCTGGGATGCCATTCACGCGGTCACTTCAGAGCAGAAGGCCTCCTTGCAGCGTGGGGCCAACAGAGGGGGCCGCGCTTGGGCCCTGGGCCTGCACGGCCGGCAGGAGGACTGTCAGAGGGGGACGAGGCGTGCGGTCAGGCGGGGGCCCTGGAGCTCCCCCGACAGCCCCGGGGACCCTGGGCGCAGGCCTGGAACGGTTGGCTCTGTGTGTCCTGGACATTGCACCAGCGGGCTGCCTGGGGCGCTGCCACCTGGTTGGCGGAATGGGGTGCCGCGTGGGGTCACCCGCTGGCCACCTTCACTGTGTGGACACAGTGCTGTGAGCAAGTGGAGAGGAGATGATGAGAGATACGCTGCCCACGGCAAGGCACACCCTCACCCTCATGCTCTGCAGGGGTGGACTTGTGCTAAGGGCCAGGGGCCAAGGTCCTGGGGCCTGGCAGGTGTCTGCACTGTCCTCAGGGCATGTCCATGTTCCCCACATGCCCACACCAGACGGTGCATCACCCATGGGACCATGACCTATCTGGGGGGCATCACCCACTGGGGGGCATCACCCATCGGGGGGCATCACCCACGGGAGCATGACCTATCTGGGGGGCATCACCCATTGGGGGGCATCACCCATCGGGAACATCACCTATCATCTGAGGGGCATCACCCATTGGGGGCCATCACCCACCGGGGGGCATCACCCATCGGGGGGCATCACCATCCAGGTGCCTGGCCTGGAGACCAGATCGGGAGGGGGGTGAGCTCTGCTCTCACCTCCTTGCCCCTGCCACTCCCCTCATCCCCCCTCCATAAGGGTCCTGGGCCGTAGCCCTGCTGTCCTTCCTGGAGTGCGCCCTGTGTCTGAGGGGCCCTGGCCCCTGGCAGGGGCAGGCTGGCAGCAACCCCACAGGCCCCTGGAGAGGGTCTCACAGGCTGGGGGCAGTGGGGGGAGACGTGCCCCAGGGGTCCGGGCACAACCCGACACTGGTTGTGGCTGGAGGGGCTGCAGGAGGGCTGCCCCTCCACCCTCCCCTCTTAGGGCCTCACACTTGCTGCCTGAAAAGGGTGGGCGGAGGGGGGAGGGTGAGGAGGAAAGAGGGATATGCTCAGAGGGAGGAAGGCCCTGCCGGCGGCGGTTGCGGCGTCTGCAGGGCAGAGGGGCGCTGTGGCTGCACGGGGAAGGGCTCGGCCCCGCCCCATCAGCGCTGCCGGCGGCAGGCCCCTCCCGCGGCTCCCTGGGACGGGGCGAGGCGTTTCCGGAGGAGCCGCTTTCCTGGCAGCTTCCACCCACGCCGTGGTTCTTAACGCAAGGACAGTCCTGGTGGATAACTTCCCCTTTCCCTGCGCTTACTTTTGGAGGCACCTGGTATCACTGGGGCCTGGGAGGTGCAGGAGTCCGTTCGGGGGCGCCCCTGGAGGGCTCCTGTCAGGGGCCCAGGGGCCCGGAGCCCCAGCCCCTAGGAGGCCGAAGCCCAGGGAGTGACCTGCGGGGCCTCCAGACACTGTAGGCCGCACCCCGGGGGCAGGTGACCCGTGCTTCCCTGAAACAGCCCCCTAGCATGGGCGAGAGGCCCAGAGATGGGGGGCTTCTCCCCATCACCACCCCACCCTTCCCGTGGGGCCTGGGGACAGCCCTGTCCCCCAAGCCTCCTGGAACCCCAGCCCATGTCCTCCCCCACCTCTGCAGGGCCTTGACTCTTCCCACCTGGAGACCTCAGCTGCCTGGACAGTGTCACCTGGGGGTCCATTCAAACCTGCAGCAGCCCTGCTACCCACCCTCCCCCCAGACACCCACACCCTCCCAGCCTGGTCCCCGAGGACCTCGTCCCACCTCTCACCCCTCACGGATGCTGGATACCATGCGAGGGGCAGGGCGGGGGGCGGGGCTTGCAGCCTCGGGCCAAGTATCTCCCTGGGGCCCCTCCCCTCTCATGCCCTTCCCCCAGAGGGCTCCAGGGCTCCACGCCAAGCAGGCGCCCTCATGGTCCCTGGAGTGCTGTGGAGAAAGGCTCGCTCCCCGAAGGCCGATCTGGGACATCGGATGAGTGACGCCCCGCCCCCGGGGAGGGGCCAGCAAGGCCCACGGTGGGAGGGAGAGGAAGAGAAAGGGGCCCCTGGCTGCCCATCCTGTCTCTTCTCCACAAGCAGAGGGGGCGCTGCAGAGCCAGGCACCCTAACTTCCTCCCTTGCACCCTGGCCGACGGCCCCGTAGGGCAGCTATGCTGTCTGCCCGGCTCCCGGGAGCCCTGCAGGGGTGGGTCTGAGGCCTGGCCTGGGCCTCGGGGCTGTGGGGATGTTGACCCTGCCAGGGCCGGCGCACCCCTCGGGACTACCTCGCCCGGCGCTGCCGGCTGGGAAGTGTGGGTGTCCCTGTGCCCCCCTCACACCCGCATCCTCACTGCCCAGCGGTGTCCGCGAATGGACCCTCCCGTCCCACAATCGGCCAGAGGCCCGAGCACGACTGTCCCTGTTTCTCCCCATTTCACAGACAAGCTGAGTCCAGAACCGCCCGGCAGCTGGGCCCCTGCTGTGGGGAGTCACGGCTCAGGGTTTCACACAACAAATTCCGATTTCATCTCCAAAACCTGCGAGAACATTAGTGCTGCCGCCTCTGCAGCTAAAACAGCTCAGACCTGGAGAGACCACGTGAGCAGGTAACAGCCTTGCGCGAGGGGCCAAGCCCCCTTGTCTGACCCTGGGTGCCCTGCACCCAACCCCAAAGCACAGAGAGAACTGCCCACAGCACGGCCTGGGTGAGACCAGTGGCAAGTAAAAGTACCCCCACGGTTAGCTCACAGAAGATTCAGAACGTACGTACGGGGAAAACACTGGAAGAAGTCCCACAGCAACCACCGAGAGGTATAATTCCCGAAGGGTTTCTCAAAACTCCTTTACTGTGGTTATACGACTTCGGCGTGTCTTTAAACTATAAAACATTTCGGCTGATGTTAGACAAATGGTAACAGCTCCAGCTCTGGGAAAGATCTTCTAGAATGTTCTCTGGGGCAGGGGTGGGCCTGGCCACATCTGGAGCCCACCCCTGCAGGGCCCCGGGGTCGGGGGTCTTCACATCTGTCCTCAGAAGCAGGGTCTCACCCTCCTCTTTCTGTGTCTCTGTCTCTCTGTCTATATATGTATTTATATAAAACAAATGCACGTATAGTTATTGTTCTGACTGCGTTTTCCCAGAGTAAAAAATGAAATAGTCTTTCGTCAATATGTATTTGACTAAACGGTGAAGAGATATTTCTCCGAAGCCTCGGAAGTCAGACAGATCAATGGATTTGAGGTGTTTACACAAACGGCACCGTGATTTGTAGAAACTGGTGAGCGAGTGGACAGGCAAACAGGCCGATCACTCCCACATGAAGGCTGGAAACAAAACGCCTCGGGGAAATTCGTCTCAGGGCTCGCGTCCTCTTCAGACTTCTTCAAGCTGACTTAGCAGGAGACCTGTAAGCAAATAAAAAACTCCCCACAAGCCAGGGAGGTAAATCCTTTCGCGAGTGGCGTCCGGGGCTCAGAGCGGCTTGGGGGGGGGGCGTGAGTGACTCGCCCAGAGCGGAGCTGGGAGAGACCCCGCCTCCCTGGCCGCTGGGCCCCCGCCCCAGCCCCTCCCCCGCTCCTCCCTCCACCCTCCCTCCCTCCTGGGCTGAAACTCTGGCCGAAGGAGAGCAGAGACAGCTCTCTCTCTCTCTCTCTCTCTCTCTCTCTCTCTCTCTGGCCACCGCCGCCTGCCTCCTGCCCCCTGCCCCCGCTCCATGGTGACCCGCAGGCCGGTGACATGAGTCTGCCCCGTGTTCTGCTCGCCCTGCTGCTGCAGGCCTGCTGGGCCACCGCGCAGGACGATGCGGCAGCCTCGAGGGCCATCGCCTTCCAAGGTGAGTGGACTTGCCGCGTCTGGGACTCTGGCCTCGGCTGCCGGGCGAGGCCGGCCTGGACCAGACGTATCAGTTGTGATGCCCCAATGGGACCCCAGCCCCTTCCCTTGCTGCCCGAGCGCTCAGATGCTGCGCGGCTGGCGCCGGACCCGACAGGAGGAGGCTGAGCCGGGGCTCAGCCCGCAAGCTCCCTGAGCGCCTGTCCCCGCGGGTGCTGCCCCCTCTCTGCCTCTCAGCTCCTTTTGATTCCTTGCTGGTGGTCAGTCAAGAAACACGGTCACCTGTCCCCACCCTCCCCCCGTTCTGAAGGTCATGCCCCTGGTAGTTTTAAATTCAACTTGGAAACGCGGTGAGAAAACGACCTCAGCTGTGGTGAAGGGCGGACTCCTCGCCCTTCCGGGAGGGTGGGAGTCTGAGTTGCCGCAGGGGTGCTGGCCGGGGAGGCAGCTGGTGGAGGACGCACCTGGGGAAGGTGGGCGCAGGGCGTGAGCTGCAGGCCTCTCCTCCGGTTCCCGGCCCAGACTGCCCCGTGGACCTGTTTTTCGTGCTGGACACCTCTGAGAGCGTGGCGTTGAGGCTTAAGCCCTACGGGGCTCTGGTGGACAAGGTCAAGGCCTTCACCAAGCGCTTCATCGACAACCTGAACGACAGGTAGGACCTCCGTCCTCTCGGGGCCGGCCTGCCTGGTGTCACCCTGCCGTGGCCCAGCAGGCAGAGCTGAGCCGCAACCTGCTCGGCTGGGTCTGCATCTGAGAAGGGTGGTGCCGGCCGGGCCTCTCGAGTCCCCTCCCCGAGTCTGAGTGGTCCAGACAGGCCAGGGAAAAGCTGAGCTTGAGATGGAGCAGGCCGGTCGGCCGGGAGGGCGGAAGGGGCAGTGCTGCTGCCTGGGCTCCGGGCCCCAAACCCCGAGGAGGAAACAGCTCCCCACCTCTACCACTGAGCGGGCGTGGGGAGCTGACCGAGGCCCTGTGGGTCCGCCCGGTGTCTGGAGGGGGTACTCCCCGCCAGCCACCGGGGCACCGACCACTGCCCAAGCGGACGGTCAGAGCCCACACCCCGGGCCCGAGGTCCCAGTGTCCCCCATGTCCAGAGTCCTGGTCGGAGGGGCCCCCAGCCCAGTCCTGGCTTTGGCAGCACCGTGCATCCACTCACTCACAGGGAAGCCCTGGGCAGTGGGTGTGGCCAAGCACAGGACACGCCTGCAGAGGGGCGGGTCAGGGCCACAGGGTGGGGGTGCGGCCAAGCACAGGACACGCCTGCAGAGGGGCGGGTCAGGGCCACAGGGTGGGGGTGTGGCCAAGCACAGGACACGCCTGCAGAGGGGCGGGTCAGGGCCACGGGGGGGGGGGGGCTCAGCTCAGACCAGGTTCCTCCCCCTCCCTCACCTGCACAGGCCCCACCCCTCCTCCCACCCTGTCCCTGCTGACCCACTCACCCACTGAGCAGCTGACCCAGGCGCCGAGCCTCCCACGCACCAGAAGGGGCCGCAGGGACAGAGGACAGGCCTGCCCAATGCAGGGACTGTGGGACTGAAGCCCCAGGCCTCCCGAAATGCCCGGGTTTATGAGGCCCAGGGAGGGCCCCGGTGTGGATGTGCCTCGGGGAGGGGGTGCCAGGGCAGCCCTGCAGCCCGTCGTCCCGCTCCAGGGGACTCTGGCCCTGTGCCTCAGTTCTCCCGCCTGTGAACTGGGGGCTCTTCCCGCTGTCGGCGTTGGTTCTCCGCAGGGGCATCCGTCACCCGTCTGCTGATGGGCTGCGGGCCTGGCCACCCCCGGAGACCATCGACTGAGGTGCCCGGGGCAGAGAGAGGAGGCCACTCAGTTCCAGGGGTCCCCACCAGTGTCCCTGCCCTGCCCACTGTCAGCGGCCCCACTGCTGTCCATGGAGGGTCTGCCCCCCACCCCGTGGCCCTGGAGCAGGGTCTCAGCACACAGCTCCTCGTCTGAGGCCCTGGAGAGCCGGGGACATGGTGGTCACTAGCTGGCCGCCCCCGCCCCGTGTGGCCCCCGGTGGCGGGACCCAGGGTCTTAGGGCCACTCGGGAAGCCCAGGCCAGGGCCCGCAGGCTCCTCCCTCTTGGGGCGAGACGGGACTGGCCATCTGTCCACCTGTGACGTGGTGGCAGTCCTGCCTTTGGATGGACGCAGTAGGGGAGCGGGCCTGGGTCTGGGGAGGGCCGCTCACCTCCGTGGGACCCGCAGGTACTACCGCTGTGACCGCAACCTGGTGTGGAACGCGGGCGCGCTGCACTACAGCGACGAGGTGGAGATCATCCGCGGGCTCACGCGCATGCCCGGCGGCCGGGACGCGCTCAAGAGCAGCGTGGACGCGGTCAAGTACTTCGGCAAAGGCACCTACACGGACTGCGCCATCAAGAAGGGGCTGGAGGAGCTGCTCGTGGGGTGAGCGCCCGCCTGCCGCACCTCCCTGATCGCAGCCTGGTCGGCCACACTCCAGGGCTGTCCAAGGTCCCCAGGACCAGTCCCGGTGGCCGAGGGGGTCGTGCTGCTGACCACCGCCCAGCCTGCCCCATGGCCGCCAGGGGCGCTCTCCACCCCTCTGTCCTTCCCTCCAGCGGCCCACTGTCGTCTCAACCACGGAAGGCAGAGGGGGCCTGAAATGAGATCCCACAGAGCTTTATTTCCTGTGTAATGTCCTTTCCTATGATCCCACTTGTGGCCGGATCAACACAGAGAAACAGGAAACGTTGCCTTGGGTCTGGGTCTCTCTCCAGGGTTTCTAGCCCCCTGACCCTTACCTCCAGTCTAGGGGTCTCAGCTCTGCGGTTCCAGTGGGGCCCTGAGCTGTCAGGGTCAGTGCTGGCCTGAGGGGCCCGGCTGGGTGGTCTCACCTCTCTCACCCCCTGCAGGGGCTCCCACCTGAAGGAGAACAAGTACCTGATCGTGGTGACTGATGGGCACCCGCTGGAGGGCTACAAGGAGCCGTGCGGGGGCCTGGAAGATGCTGTGAACGAGGCCAAGCACCTGGGCGTCAGAGTCTTCTCTGTGGCCATCACGCCCGACCACCTGGTAGGACCCCTGCCTACGCTGGGCGGGGGGTGGGGGAGCACAGGTACAGGCATGGCCTGAGGGACGGGGGGCTCCAGGGGAGCAGAGGTGGAGAGGGGCCCGGCGCTCCCACCGTCACCAACGTTCGCCCTTGTTCTGGTCGCATCCACGCCAGGAGCCACGTCTGAGCATCATCGCCACGGACCACACGTACAGGCGCAACTTCACGGCGGCCGACTGGGGGCAGAGCCGCGACGCGGAGGCCGTCATCAGCCAGACCATCGACACCATCACGGACATGATCGTGAGCGCGGCCCCGCCCTCCCCGCCGTGTCCAAGATGCCGGAAATCCCGCGCCTGGGAATGAAAACTAATTTGACTTTTCTCTTTCACTTTTCAGAAAAATAACGTGGAGCAAGTGGTAAGGCCCCCCCACCCCCTGCCCCGCACCATAGCGTCACCGGTGCCCGTTTGCCCGGCAGCAGGCTGAGCGCGGGCGGCCGGTGTGGCTGTGCCCGGGCTCTCTGACGTGTCCCCTGTCCCTTCCTCCGCAGTGCTGCTCCTTCGAGTGCCAGGTGAGTGTGCGAGCCCCGCCCCGGGCCCCCCGGCTCTGCCGCCTCGCGCTCACCGTTCTCTTGTGTCTTGCAGCCCGCCAGAGGACCTCCTGGGCTGCGGGGCGACCCCGGGTATGAGGTGCGTGGCCGCGTCCTGTCCGTGCTTTCCTCCTTGGGGTGGGGGGGAAGCCTGGGAGAAATGTCCCTGCTGCCTGGCACCCAGGTGTTAGGGATGCGCTGGACCCCAGGCAGCCGTCCTGAGCGCTCACCGCCCGCCTGCTGTGCTGAGCAGGTGCCCCAGCGCGGGAGAGAGTCCAGGCGCCGTGACCCCACGCCGATGCGGCGGCCACGGGCTGCCGTGGGGTGGGGCCCGCCGCTCCGGCCTCTTCCCCATGGGGGAGGGAGCGGCCTTTCTGGAGTGACCACCCCTGTGGCTTCGCTGCTGGAGGCGAACCCTCCATGGGACGGGTGAACATGGCCCAAGGCCACGACTGCTTCGTGCGGAGGTTTTGGAGAACAAAGTTAGTTCCCAGTATTCACAACCTGGGATCTTGCTTGTGAAAGTCCACATTTTTGGCTTTTCCTAGAAAGTGTCAGGTGCAGTAGCCGTGGAGCCACACGGCTACCTCCTCCGGGGGGCTTCTGCGCCCCACCCACCCCGCCCGCCCCAGCAGCAAGAATGGGCGGAGAGAAAAGATTCAGGGGTCACTCCAGCCGGCGCCGGGCAGCCCCAGGGCCCGGTGGGGTGTGTGGGAGGGGAGCGTGGACCTGACCACGCAGGTCCCAGGATGGACCACGAGAAAGGTGCCTGAAAATCACATGAACACTAGGGACCGGATGGAATAGCTTTTTGGACCTTTTTTGTTCGCAAGTAGAGGGTCCTTCTCACCAGCTTTTTAGAAATAAATGGAATTTGTCGTCTAACCTTGATCTGCTCTGTATTCCAGGGAGAAAGAGGGAAGCCAGGGCTCCCGGGAGAGAAAGGAGACGCCGGAGACCCCGTGAGTGCCGAGCCCTGACCGGGGGATGGGGGCGCTGAGAAGTCCGAGCCCAGGGAACTGGGCTGCGGAAGCTTCCAGAAGGATGGCTGGCTTCTGAGCACCATCGCCATGTGGCCTGACCCTCAGAGGACACGGCCCTCGTGGTGGCGAGGACCAGGGCGCACACGGCATAGCCGTCCTTCCAGCAGCCCCCGCCCGGGAAGACCCCCCGTGCCCCTCAGGCGCCCCCACAGGCCCACCTGCTCTCAGAAGGCGGGGGCAGGGGGCGGCCAGCAAAGTCCCAGGGCCTCTGCTTCAGCCACGGCCAGTTTCCCCTCCCCCGTGGCCCCGTGGGGGGCTCTGGGCCTCCGCCTCTCTGGAGCTCCGCTGAGAGCCCCCGGGAGGGGTGGGTGAGGCCTTCATAGCAGGGCGCTTCTCAGACGCAGGTCAGTGGTCAGCCAGCCAGGTCTCTCCAGCTGACCGGGCCTGAGTAGCGTGGAGAGCAAGCGGGTTGGATGGGGGCTGCCCCTGCCCCCAGGGGTGTCTAACCCACCCCTTCCTCTGTTGCAGGGAAGGCCTGGGGACCTCGGACCCGTCGGCTACCAGGGCATGAAGGTGCGTCTCCCCCTCCTCTACCACAGCCTTTCCTGGGGCCTCAGGGCATCCGGCCTGGGGCGCCCCTCACAGCCCCCTTCCCTCCTCTGTTTGCTGTCTAGGGAGAAAAAGGGAGCCGAGGGGAGAAGGTGAGTGACGTGAGACTTTGGGGGGTGTCCCTCGGGGCACAGAGCGGCCCCCTACTCTGGACAGGGACGATGCTGCCTGTTCCCGGCGTGGCTGGGCTGCGATGAGCTGGGTGGTGGGGAGGCGCCCTCCTTGGGGACCTCGCCCCATGATGGGGAGACCAAACCTCTCACCCTTCCTTCCTGTCTCCTCAGGGCTCCAGGGGACCCAAGGGCTACAAGGTGAGTGTGGCCGGAGGGGCATGGCCGGTGGGGACACTTCCCTGTGGGGTGCGGTCTGACCTTGGTCTGACCTTCTTTGGTTTTTGCACTTTGCAGGGCGAGAAGGGGAAGCGTGGCGTGGACGGCGTGGATGGCATGAAGGTCACCCTCAGCTGGGGGAGGGCTGGAGGCGGGGCCCGTGTTTCAGGAAGGGACGGTGGGCAAGGCTGGCCACCCCAGGGCCGGTGGGTGGGGAGGGGTCTCATGTGTGGCCACCCCTGGGCAGCATGAAAGGCAGGAGACGTTTCCTGCCAAGCCCCAGGTCCCAGTGGACCCCAAGCCACCTGGCCAAGCTCAGAGCTCCTTCTGCCGGGTGGGGCTTTCTTGGGAAGCGGGTGGATGGGCCAGTGCTGAAAGGCTTGATCACCGAACCCGCCTTCCTCCTTGCAGGGGGAGACGGGGTACCCTGGCCTGCCAGGCTGCAAGGGCTCGCCCGGATTCGATGTAAGTCGCTTTCTCTCACCGACATTTTAAGACTAAGTCGTCAAGAGTGGAGTTGCCTCAGCCCTCCTGCTGACACACTAAGAAGTCGCACGGGCCACACCACGTGCAGACCTGCCCTTCTGGCTCGTCGCTCACGTGTGTGCAGCCCAGTGGCTGCGGTTTCAGAATGTGGTCTGACTCTGCGTCCTCTCCCCAGGGCATCCAAGGACCCCTTGGGCCCAAGGGCGACGCGGGTGCCTTCGGACTGAAAGGAGGGAAGGTCAGTGACTCAAGCCCGCGGCAGGCCAGGCTGGGGCTTTACGACCCACCGAGCGTTGAGCAGAAATTCCTCCTGGAAGCAGGTTCTCGCCCCTAGTCTGGGGGCCAGGCCCCACCGCCCATGGGGGATGAGGCCTCGCCATTGCCCTTCCTGGGGCCGCCAGGGCTGGGGTGGGGGGCCCTCCGCCCCGGGAAGTGCTGGTCCCTGAGCCTCGGACACGTCCTGTCCCCACCACACCAGCCGCCCCTGCTCATCCGTCTGGGGCCTCTCTGGTTACCTCAGGAATGTCCACGTAGCCTGCAGCCCGCGGGTCAGCCCAGAATCGATCTGCTCACGGGAAATCTAAACTCAAGAATAAACAGGGTGGCGCTGATGCTGCAGTGGGCAGAGCAGTGAGGCATGAGGACTTCACGTTTTGAGTCTAATTCAAATCTGCTGCTGGGAAAGTTGGAGCAGTAACACGAACTCCGCCCCAAACGCGTCCTAGCAACGCACATGTCCTGGAGTGTGGGCCGAGGTCCCCAGCCTGGCAACAGTGGGCATCCACTCATGAGGGCCGGGCTGGCCCCTGTGGTGGCGGCATTTGAACCGAGGAGGCGGGTTTTGTGCAGAGATGTGGGTGTCTGGGGAGGGTCCTCTGTGTCCGAGGTTCCTGCAGTCAGTCAGGGACGGCGGCCTGAAGCAGGGCCAGCGTAGGGTCACTGGCCCCCAGGACGGTTGGGCGTGGCCTCCTGAAGGCTGAGCCTTGCATCTTTCCAGGGTGAGCCTGGAGCAGACGGGGAGCCTGGGAGGCCAGGGAACACGGGGCCCCCCGGAGACGAGGTGAGTATGCACACAGCCCCCCGATACAGCGGGGTGGCGCCGGCCCTGGGAGGGGCCGCAGGGTCAAGGACAGACGGTCTTCACTGTTGTCCCCAGGGTGAGCCTGGAGCACCTGGTCCCCTGGGAGAGAAGGGAGAAGCCGGCGACGAGGTAGGAGCCCCTCGTCCTCCTGATGCCCGAGCCTCAAGCAGAGTTCCTGACGCAAACTAACACTCGTGTTCATTCCTCTTAATCCCAGGGAAACGCGGGACCAGATGGACCCCCCGGAGAGAGGGTGAGTGGAGGTGTCCTGGGCCTCACCACTTAGTGGCAGACGTGGACGGTGTGACCAGCCCTGTGGTCCCAGGTGGACAGACCCCGGGGAGTGTGCTGGAGCCAATGGGACCCCAGTCTCTGAAGGACGGGGCGTGAGACGGAGGGACTGCAAGTCCTGGTATCTGCTGGGGCGCCAGGCCCTGTGCCCAGGCCTCGAGCCCCAGCCTGCACCGTCAGGGCTGCAGCCTCACCGCCCTCTGCTGCCTCCACACAGGGCGGCCCTGGGGAAAGAGGACCACGGGGGACCCCAGGCGCGCGGGGCCCGAGAGGAGACCTGGTGAGTCACTGTTCCTAAAGCTGGGACCCCATCCCCTGGGGGCAGAGACCGGGGCCAGGCCAGGGTCAGGCCATCAGAATCACAGGACACGCCACCGAGGCCCTCTGGCCCCTAGATGTGGGCAACCCACGCCCTCGCCTCCTATTTCCCAAATATACCCCCCGACACACACTTCTTGTGCGGGAAATGCGGCAGCTCCTGCCCTCGGGCCCCGCCCAGACCTCCAAGCTGCGTGGCCCCGGGTCACCTCCAGGGCCTGGGAGGCAAGGTGAGCTGGGTGGGGCTTCTCCACTCACCACGGATGACCAGGGAGCAGCCCCCTGAAACCTCACCCAGGCACGCCGTGGAAGCACGTCCTCTGCACTGTGGCTGCCACCTTCGTGCCGGCTGGCCGTCTGGCTCCACGGGCTTTCCCTGAGCTGCGCTTATTCCTTAGCTTGGCCTTTATTTAGCTGCCCAACTTCACACTTTCGCAGCTGACTCAGCAAGCCCCGCCCGCTGCACATCTGGGCTCTTCCCCCCAGAGCTCCTAAACGTTTCGCAGACGGAGCCTCTTCTGCAGCTGTCTTCTTCCGGGGACGGTTTCCCTTTGTTAAAACTTCAAGAGCAGGAATGTTGGAAACAGCTCAGGGGCTGCTGCTTGCTCACCTCCAAGGCCCAGCGGCTTCGCCGTCAGGGGCCACGCTGGACTTCGTCTGCCACGTGGTTAAGTGGGAAAGTCTGGCGGGACCCAGAGCGTGGGCACCGAGTCACACTCTGCCCGGTTGGAGAGGAGAGCAGGCCTCACCCTATGGCTCCGGGGTTAGGAGGCAAGGACGCTGAGCCCCAGGCCTCAGATGCGGCTGGCCCCCTCCCTGCTGGAGATGCAGGCGCCGCCGCTCCCCGTCCGCAAGAACGGGGTGCTTCTCCAGGCTGTGCTGTCCCCTGGGGTGACACTCGGACGTAGGGGCAAATGCTTCTCCTCCAGATGCGTGTCCAAGGCATCCCGATGGGGAGAGTGAGTTTAGCCAAGTCCAAGGTCAGGGGAAGAGAGGTTTGTCTTTCTGACCCCGACCCCGGGCCCCCCAGAACCCCACGCCCCCCCCAGGCAGGGGTGGGGAAGGACAGCAAAGCAGGGACGATGTAGCTTTGACCCCCTTTCAGAGCCCAGTGCTTCAGGTCAGGAAACAGGACTGAAGGCCAGGCTGTGCCTCCCGGAGGTGCCTTGGACAAAGGGGGGTGGAGGTATGCTCAGCCCCACACAGCTCTGGGGCCCGAGGCCAGGTGGACGATGAGATGCCTCCCGGCCTCGGGGGGGCTGCTGGCCCCTTGTCGTGGCCCCTTGAAAGCACAAGTCACCTGATGGCCAGGCACGTGGCCACGTTGTGGGAAACACGTGGGCAAGCGTGAAAAGGAAGGACGAGGCCGGCCCACAGCAGACGGTGGCCCTTCCTGGCTGTGTGGGAGCTGCCGGGCCCCTGGCCTCGCCTGGTGGCCACCCGGGGCGGCTGCCCTCTTCCATCTCCACCTCAGCGGCTTTTCCTCTCCAGGGTGAAGCTGGACCCCAAGGTGACCAGGGACGAGAAGGCCCCATTGGCATCCCCGGAGACCCGGTAGGAAGCCCGGCTGCCGGGGGGCAGGGGGGGAGCTGCTGCCGGTTCGGATCAGCTCACAGATTTAGGGGGAGGTCCCTAGGGGGAGGTCCCTTTTCTCTTCCCACCTGGGGTGCCTCCTGCAGGGGCAAGGCCTGGAGACCTTGGGATGTCTGGGGTCGGGTGGGGGGCCAGGGTGGCTGGTGCAGATTGGTGAGCTGGGCCCAGTGCTCCCAGGGGAGGCCTGTCTCAGGGTGGGCGCCTGCCAGGGTGCAGCCCTGAGTGTGCAGAGCCCCGTGCTGCCCCCAGCGCTGCCCTCAGGGTGAGGAAGGGCGCCCTGGCCCGGCTGGTGCTGGGGGAGGGCAGTGGGCTTGGAGGCCGGGCTGGGGCATGAGGGGGCAGGGCGGGCAGCAGCGGGGGCGTGCTGGAGTCGGGGCACCCTGGGGACCCCCTGGCCTGGCGGAGCGGGGTCACAGGGGACTGAGCCCAGACAGAGGCACCCCACATTGGAGACAGGGTATGTGAGCCTCTCTCAGTGTTTGGAGCCCAGAGGTGAGATCCTGGCTGGAAATTGATTTGGGAGTGTTGGTGCACAGAAGGTTCTAGAATTCCTGGATGTGACCTTCTAGAGGCCATGCTGGGGATGAGGAGGACAGTGGAGGCCTGAGGAAGCCGCGGGCTGGGTGGAAGGAGGGGGCGGGGGACAGGCAGGAGGCTGTGAGCGGCTGGGGGAGAGGCACAGGTGAGACGACCCTCCCCAGGGAGCATCATGCCCGCCGCTGCTCTCAGCCCATCTTCTCCAGACCCCGGCCCGGGGCCAGCCACGGGGGTCCACGAGTGGAGGGTGGGGACAGGATGCACGCAGAGGCGAGGCAGTTTGGGAGGCAGTCTGCACTGGGCAGGCCTCGGCCAGAGGGACACCGCTGGTGGCCAGCGCATCCTGGCAGAGGTCAGCAGGGCCTGCTCGAGCTCTGGCCCTGGGGGAGCTCCCTGGGGGAGAACAGGAAGGGGGGCACACAGCCTGGTGCTGCCCTTGTTATTGGGGTGCTGGCCATCCAGTGGGGAGACAGACCACACGTAGTGAACACGTAGCAAGCTGACCTATGTGCGTGGTGAGGACGCCTGGCTGCAGAGGTAGGTCCCGCAAGGCCCTCGACCCCGCCCACCGCCTCCCGCGGGGTGAGGGCTGCCCCAGGGGCCCCTGCGATTCGGGGTGCTGCCGGCTGGGCGTCGGCCGGCTCTGCCACTGACCTGCCTTGCGGCCTGTTCCTTGGCGCCCTCGGAAGGGCCTACTTCCTGCCCCTTCTCGTCCCCATTGACTGTAACGAGATTGTCTGCAGTATTTTGCTTTACAGAAAAATACTGTAGGGAGTCCCCTGGTGGCCTAGCGGTTAGGATGCTGGGCTTTCACTGCCATGGTCCGGGTTCAATCCCTGGTAGGGGAAATAAGACCCCACAAGCTGCACGGCATAACCAAAAAAAAAGGAAAAATACTGTCATAAATATCAACATCCATCTGCCGTTCAGTCAGCCCATCTGTCCATCTGTCCATCTGTCCATTCATCCATCCACCTCTATCCGTCCATCCATCCACCATCTATGTACATGTGTGCATCTATCCCTCTATCCATCCACCCATCTGTCATCTGTCTATTCATCTATCACATACATATCTGTGGATATATGTACCCATCCGTCTATCCATCCGTCTACCCACCCAGCCGTCCATCCATCCATCCACCCTGAAGAGCTTCCCAGGCTATGTCCAGAATGTAAGTTCTTAGCAGCAACATTTCTCAGCCCCAGTGGTGTGTGTGTGAGCTAATATTTGCCAAATAATCCTACCTACTTCTCTGTCTGGCCCCCAAGAGTGTAAAAGAGGACGGCTCCCACACCTTTGCCAGGACGAGCTATGATCAGACTCCTGCCGTGAGCCTTCTCTCCCCTCTTGCTTTGACTGTTCGTGGGTTTACGGGCCAAGCGCGGTCTCTGCCGGGCTGTTGAGGCAGCTCTTCATTTCCCACCGGCGTCTGTGTTTCCCACGTTGATGGCGGGGGGCTCCATCCATGGTGCAGACGTTTTGTCAGTTGTCATCTGCGTCCTGACCTTGTCTATGGTACCCTGTGGTTGAGGATGTCCTGCTCGTTTACAGAGATTTACAGATGTGCTCACGCCTTTTAGTGTCTTTTTTGCTTACGTCTTTGATCTGTCTGGAGTAGAGACTGAGGGGCTGGAAGAGAGGTGAGCTTGGCCTGCTTGGCTTTTTCGGCGAACGGCCAGCCCGTTGTCACAACACACGTAACCGCAGTCTTTCCTGCTGGTTAAAACGCACTTCCATCATGTTTAAACCCCCTCACCTACGTGTGCCTCTTTCTGGTCTGGCTGTCGCACACCCCTCCTCTTTCCATTTCCACCCAGTTCCCATGACTGTAACTCATGTGGCCTCAGGCGGGCTGGGCCTGCTGCCTGGGCGGCTTCCTGGGCCCCTGCCTGGGCCCCTGACTTTCCTGGACAGGAACCAAGGAGCAGTAACTGCTCCTGGCCGGTGCTGCCAGGACAAGCTGCCCGTATGATGCAGGTCTTCCCTGTGGCACCTTCAGGAGGTCATTCGAGACTCTGAAGGCACGAAGCTCTAAAAGCAGAACCGACACGGGTTCATGGGACCATCCCAGCAGCATCAGTTTTCAGTCATGATAGTCACTGCAAAGAAAAGGAAACGACCAAGAACGTGGGGAGAGAGGGAGGCCCCACCCCAGGCGGTGGGGACCCCGGGCGCTGCTGGGGGCGGCTGCCCCCTTTGGGAGGGGGCCCTGTGTCCCCCCAGCCCGTGAGCGACCGGAGACGGTCCCCTCCCGACCCGTGGCTCCCGGCCAAGGAGGCGCTTGGTCACCTGGACATTCGACTTCCGGGCCTCCAGGCTCTGGCTCGTGTGCCCGGCCCTCCCAACCCCACCACGGACCCGCGACCGACTCCAGGCCCAGCAGGAGGCCGGCTCCGACCCCAGGGTCCATGCAGAGAGTTCTGGGAAATGTGTTTTCCCAAATCGCAGGACAAGGCAGTGGAGAAACAGAGGACAGGGTCCCATCGTCCCGTGGCAGGCCCAGCCGTCCGGCCTCGCCCGTCCCACGTCCCACCGCGGTGGGCGGCCGGTCCCACCTGCGAGGGTGCCAGCTGCCCACAGGAGCTCCGCCCGAGTTTGGTCTTTCTGTGTCTTAGGCAGGCCCTTGAGTCCCAGTTTCCCAGGAGGTGCTACCCGGGACCAGGAGGTGCCGCTTTTCTTGCCCCGAGGCAGGTCTCGGGGCCCCAGGCTGACCCCCTGAGCCCCCGTGTCCCCGTGGCCAGCATGCAGGGAGCGTGATGCTGGTGCTGGCCAGGGCGCACAACCGCGCCAGCTCCCGGGCCGTGGCCACGGCCGGCCCCCTGCCCGGTGTGGGGCGGCAGCGCGGCAGCAGCTCCTGGCCGGATAACGGGCGTCGTGCACGTTTGTGACGGGAGGGCAGCCAGCAGAGAACTCGTGAGAAGCGCCGCCTCGTGACGGGGCCCAGGGGATGGGCCTCTGAGTCCAGGGTCCCGTTGGCAGGGCCCAGGGGATGGGCCTCTGAGTCCAGGGTCCCGTTGGCGGGGCCCAGGGGATGGGCCTCTGAGTCCAGGGTCCCGTTGGCGGGGCCCAGGGGATGGGCCTCTGAGTGCAGGGTCCTGTTGGCGGGGCCCAGGGGGGCAGGCGGGCCAGCAGCCCCCTGAGTGACACACGCTTGCCCTCCTCGCTGGGGCTTGGCTGGGGGCATCTGCGCAGTGCTCAGGGGACCGAGAGCCTGGCCCCGGGAATGCAGGGGTCACCTCCAGAGAGGGACGGGGATAGAGCAGCCAGCAAGTGCGGGGTCTGGGGCCTGGGCGGCTCCTCTGGGGCAGAGGGGGACCGATGGCTGTGTCCTCTCTCTGCAGGGTGAGGCTGGCCCCACTGGACCGAAAGGATACCGCGGCGACGAGGGGCCTCCAGGGCCCGAGGTGAGGAGCCCTCCCCGCCCCCCATCCTAGGAGGGGCCAGCCCTGGACCCAGACCCCATCCCGTACCCAGCGCTTCCTTAGGAGATCCCCCAGGCTCCTTACCTGTTAAAACTGTTTCATTTCACCTCACAGTATATGTGACTCTTAGAACATTTAGAAAATGAAGAAAACTACAAAAAGAAATCTAAAACACCCCCCAGAGATAAACAACATGAAGAGTTTGGCTTTTTTCTTTCTTTGCATATTATGCCTTATAAATTTGACTTGGTAAGGTTTTTTTGTTTTTCTCATCATGAGCTCAAACCTTAACGATTTTTCAGCACGTTATTGACATGCTCCCGTTGGCCATGCCTGTAGCTCTATCTGCTGATTCCTCCACCCCCGCCGGATGGGCTCTCGGGTTTGAATTTCCTGCAGTGACCCCGTGGGTTTCTGTCCCTGTTCTGGTCACCTCCTCCTTGGGTCACTCCCTGGGTGGACCACTGGGCAGGTGTGGCCTCTAAGGCCCGAAGGTTACACGGCCCCCAGGATCATCGGTTTAAAAACCCTTCTTTTAGTCATTTCTGTGCTGCATGAAGACGTGTATTTTATTTAATTGTTCCTCTTTCCTCCAAGAGACTTTGTACCTCTGAGCCTGTGTGGCTCGCTGCCTGGTGTCCACTTCATTTTCTCCTCCTTAGGGCCCCGGAGGAGCCTCAGGGCCCCCAGGACCCCCCGGAGACCCCGGGCTGATGGGCGAAAGGGTGAGTGACGCAGGGCACAGGGCACAGCCCTGGTAGGGGGGCTGCCTGGGACCCCAGAGTCCAGAAGCGGCCGGCCTGGGCGAGTCCCACAGTGACTGGACACGGTCTGCTCTCCCAGGGTGAAGACGGCCCCCCTGGAAACGGCACCGAGGGCTTCCCCGGCTTCCCTGTGAGTGCCCCCCGACACCCCCTTTGGCCAGTCGGGCACACGGGCTCCGTGGCTGGGATTGCCCCTCGTGGCCCCCCGCCATGTCAGAGCCCGGCATGACTGTCCTGCCTTCCCTGCAGGGCTATCCGGGCAGCAGGGGTCCTCCCGGGATAAATGTGAGTACACGCCCTTCCGCTCCGTCGGCCCCTGGAGCACACGTGCACGTTCAAGCACATCGCTCCCACACCTGAGCAAGCACACACGCGTGCAGAGGCACACACACGTGCAAACACTCACACACGTGCAGACGCACTGTCCCCCGCAGCCCAGCTGTCGCCGAGGCACCCCCACCTGCGTCTCCGTCTCTGGGAGCCCCGCCCGGCTCCGGGCGGGGTGCCCCTGCTGACACTTCCCTCAAGAGCCGAGGGCTCCACCGCACCCCCCAGAGCCCTGCCCTCCCCAGGAGCCCAGGCCCGCAGCACCCACCCCAGACCCTGGGCCCGGCTCCCCCTAACCACGTGCTCCCCTGCAGGGCACCAAAGGCTACCCTGGCCTCAAGGGAGACGAGGGAGAAGCCGGGGACCCCGGAGAGGACGTGAGTGCAGAGCCCACCGCATGCTGTGACATCCCGGGCCGGCCTCGGCCTCGAGGGCCCGGACCCGGAGGGCTGTGGTGGCTCCGAGGGCGGCTGAGGGTCCGGGGTCGAGGGTGCGGTGGGCAGGCTCGTAGCAGGGGGTCCAGGGGCTCCGGCCACGTGTGGCAGTGCCTGCAACACCGCGCTGTCTTTCCAGAACAATGACATTTCTCCCCGAGGCGCCAAAGGAGCAAAGGGCTACCGAGGCCCCGAAGGCCCCCCGGTGCGTTGGCGGGCGCGGGCAGGTGCCCCACCCAGAGGCTGCAGAGGCTGGGGTGTGGGGGCGGGAACCTGGGAGCCAGGCTCTGGGGAAGGGCTCGGGAGGCGGGGCTTCGGCAGGCAGGGTGACGGGGACGGGCAGTTTCGGGGTGGGGGCTTGAGCAGGCAGGGGTGGGCAGAGGAGGGGAGGGTGGGTCTCCAGGTGAGGCATGATGGTTGCAGCAGGGCCCGGGGCGGTGCCTGGATGAGGCTGGGCACCCTGCCCCTCGCGGTGGTGTCATTAGACCCACAGGGACACTCTGCCCTGGGCCGTGAGCACCCACAGACCACCAGGAAAGGGCACATTAGACAGTTGTCGCCCAGCGGAGGGAGGTAGCAGGTTCCCCAGCCCTTAACGTGCAGAAGCCTCAGCTGCCCCTAGTGTTCGGGGGGCCCTAAGTGGAGGTGGGGTCAGCCGAGGGCTCCCGTCAGACCTGCAGCCCAGGAATCGGGCAGGGCCCCAGCGTCCACCCTCTTCTGTCCTTTCTCTGACAGGGACCCCCAGGACACATAGGACCACCAGGGCCAGACGTAAGTGGGGTGTTTGTGAACATCCTTGGGGGCCAACTGCTCTGGCCCAGGATCCTGTGAGGGTGGGGAGCTGTGACAGCAGCAGGGAGCCGTGATGGCGATGGGGGGGGGACACGTGATGGCCACAGGGGGGCACATGGTGGCCGTGGGGGTGTGATGGCCGCAGGAGACATGTGATCGCCATAGAGGCACATGATGGCCATGGGGGGCATGCAATGGCCACTGGGGGGACACGTGGTGGCCATAGGGGAACATACGAAGCCGGGGGGGGCACATTATGGCCGCAGGGTGGACATCTTATGGCCACGGGGAGACACGTCTTTGCCCCCACAGGAACATGTGATGGCCACGGGGGGCGGAACGTATGGCCACATGTCAGGGACCACATCAGGTGCTCATGCCTGCAGGCAGGGTCCTCACAGGCAGAGCAGGGCACACCATGAGAAGGGAGACACCCTGCCCAGCCCAGCCCCTCTGTGGTCCCAGCTGTGGTCCCAGGGGATGGGGACCTGGAAGGCTGGCCTCACCCCAGAGCCTGGGGCAGCCCTGGAGGGGTCACAGCAGGGCCTGTTCTGTCTCATGGGAGTGTCTCACCCCCTCCCCAGGAATGCGAGATTTTGGACATCATCATGAAAATGTGCTGTGAGTATCTCCACCTTTGAGTAACTGTCCTAACTAGAAGGAGTGTCCTGCCACGGTGCCGGCCGGGGTGAGGCAGGCAGGCGGGCAGGCGTATGCCCACCCACGAGAGTCCTGGTGGGCCGGGGAGGGCTGGCTGGAGGGTTTAGTCTAAACGACCACGTAATTTCCTCTTTCTCCTCTTCCCAGCTTGCTGTGGTGAGTGTCACTCTTCACCTGGTGTTTCTAGCTTTCGAGTGGACTGACCCCGTGGGGGGTGGAGCCCCTCGCCCACACTCCCGCAGCCCCGGGGTGCTGGCCCACCTCGTCCTCTCCCCGCTCACTCACACAAGCAGGCACGGGGGGACGGGAGTTCTCCCGGTGCCCCCGGGTCCTCGAGGCCCTGCCCCTCGGGCTGCCCTGCTCTGGGAGGGGTCCTGGGAGGGGCCCCGAGGCTGAGCCCGCCACCGCCCACAGAGTGCCAGTGCGGCCCCATCGACATCCTGTTCGTGCTGGACAGCTCCGAGAGCATCGGCCTGCAGAACTTCGAGATCTCCAAGGACTTCATCGTCAAGGTCATCGACCGGCTGAGCAGGGACGAGCTGGTCAAGGTGAGGTGCCCAGGCCTCGCTCGAGGACGGAGCTTCCCAGGAGGGGTCTGTCCTGACACCAGAGTGGAAGGGCCGGGCGCTAGGGGCCATGGGACGGACGCTTTGCTTCTCGAAAGCCGAAGCCCCCAGCCCACCAGAGCATGAGAGTCACCCCGGGGGCCCGGGGGCCGGTCCAGCCTGGGACAGGTGGTGGGTGGAAGGGCGGCCCAGGAGGGGCATGGGCGCCTCGGGGGCCCTGGTGGGGGCCGCTCCCGACCGCGGCTCCCGTCCCCGTGCAGTTTGAGCCCGGGCAGTCGCACGCAGGCGTGGTGCAGTACAGCCACAACCAGATGCAGGAGCACGTGGACCTGCGGGACCCCAACATCAGGACCACCCAGGACCTCAAGGAGTGAGTGCGGCTGCTCGGAGCCGGCCGACGCACGGGGCCCCAGCGGCCCCCGCAGCCCTGCCCCAGCCCCGCCCCAGTCCCGCCCCCACTGAGGGCGGCGCCGTGGCCCCACCCCCAGCCCTGCTCCAGCCCCGCCCCCACTGAGGGCGGCGCCGTGGCCCCACAGAGCCATCAAGAAGCTGCGCTGGATGGGCGGAGGCACCTTCACAGGCGAGGCTCTGCAGTACACCCGGGACCGGCTGCTGCCGCCCACCCAGAACAACCGCATCGCCCTGGTCCTCACGGACGGCCGCTCGGACACCCAGAGGGACACCACCCCACTCAGCGTGCTCTGCGGCCCTGACATTCAGGTGGGGCGGCCTCCGTGTCTGCGCTGCCACCCTTGCGCTCTGGGGCTCGGGGGACTGTCCCCACCGGGGGCCACGCCAACACTGCCCCTCCCCCCAGGTGGTCTCCGTGGGCATCAAGGATGTGTTTGGCCTAGCCGCGGGCTCCGACCAGCTCAACGTCATCTCCTGCCAAGGCCTGGCGCCCCAGGGGCGGCCGGGCATCTCGCTGGTCAAGGAGAATTACGCAGAGCTGCTGGACGATGGCTTCCTGAAGAACGTCACCGCCCAGATCTGCATAGGTGGGCATGGGCAGGGCCCCCCTCGGCCCAGGCGTGTCCTGCTCTGCTCTCACGGTGACCCTCCGGCCATGGGAGCCACACACCCACGGCCAGCAGCACGCCTGCCGCCCCCCCAGCCGCTTCCCGCTCTTCCCCGAGGAGGCCGTGGCCTGGCTCCCTCGTGGTCCAGCGTCCTGGCTCCCTCGTGGCCCAGCGTCCACACGGGTGCCCCCCCCCCCGAGTGTGGGCTGCACCGCATCTCCTGCCCGTCGTCCTGGAGCCGTGAGCACACGTGTGTGCTGGGGTCTGAGGCTCGGCCGTGTTTGGCCTTGGAGTCTGAGGCCCCTCAGAGGTGCCTACGTAAGAACATACTTGCCATGTCCATCTGGGCCTGGCCCGGGGTCAGAGCTGAGTCCGTGGTGCAGACAGCTGGTCGGCAGCCAGAGAGAGCTGCAGGGTCAGACTCGGGACCCTAGCCCTCCCGGTGGGCACGTACTCAGCCTCGTCCAGGGACAGTGTGGCCCAGGCTCTGAGCTGCAGACCACCCTTCCTCCTCTCTGAGCCTTGGTTTCCCCATTCTGGGAAGGGGGGCTGCCTCACTGGGCTGGTGCCCGGGGGGCCATTCCGTCCCTCAAAGGCCCCTCTTGAACAAAGGACACCCCTCCTGGTGGGTGGAGGGGGCCAGCTGTTCAGGAACATCAGCTGTGCTTCCATGGAGATGCCAGCTGTCCTCTTGTTGGGGGGCTGCAGGTGGAACAGTGGTCTCTGAGATCGCTGGGTCCATGCTGTGGGGTTTTCTCTCTTACAGACAAGAAATGTCCAGATTACACCTGCCCAAGTGAGTACCGGGGGAGGGGGAGGGGCTCTCAGGGCGGGGCACCGGGTGAGGAGGGTCGAGAGGCCACAGGGCGGGTGGGGCCAGGCTCTCGGGGCCTCGCTGTGTGCTCATGGCCGCCCCTGCCCACAGTCACCTTCTCCTCCCCGACCGACATCACCATCCTGCTGGACGGCTCGGCCAGCGTGGGCAGCCACAACTTCGACACCTCCAAGCGCTTCGCCAAGCGGCTGGCCGAGCGCTTCCTGACGGCGGGCCAGACGGGCCCGGGCCAGGAGGTGCGCGTGGCGGTGGTGCAGTACAGCGGCACCGGGCAGCAGCGGCCGGAGCGTGCGGCGCTGCAGTTCGTACAGAACTATACCGTGCTGGCCAGCGCCCTGGACACCATGGACTTCTTCAACGATGCCACCGACGTCACCGACGCCCTGGGCTACGTGACCCGCTTCTACCGCGAGGCCTCGCCCGGCGCCGCCAAGAAGAGGCTGCTGCTCTTCTCCGACGGCAACTCGCAGGGCGCCACGGCGGCCACCATCGAGAAGGCCGTGCAGGAGGCCCAGCGGGCAGGCATCGAGATCTTCATGGTGGTGGTGGGCCCCCAGGTGAACGAGCCCCACGTGCGCGTCCTGGTCACCGGCAAGGCGGCCGAGTACGACGTGGCCTTCGGTGAACGCCACCTGTTCCGCGTGCCCAGCTACCAGGCGCTGCTGCGCGGCGTCTTCTACCAGACGGTGTCCAGGAAGGTGGCGCTGGGCTAGCAGCCGGGCCACCGCCGCTGAGACGGAGAGTGAGAAGGGGCCGGAAGGTTCCTGGCCCACCCGACTAGCCAGGCTTTTTAAGGAGAAGCTCGAAAGGCCGCGATTCAGCGCCCTGCGTTCTGCCAGCCCCTCTGAGCGGGGTGTTGCCGCCCCGACCCTGGGCTCTGCCGGCCCCTCCCGCCGCCCACCTGAACCCGCACCTGACTCGCGCTGCCGGTCAGGGTCCCCTAATCCCGAGTCAGAACCCCTAAGCCTGGTTTCTCTTTCCTTCCTGGGGTCAGCTGTCACCGCCTCCCCTCCCCCACTCCCTCGTAGCTTGACTTTCCTTCACGAAACACTCACGCCTAGAGTCAGGTCTCCCAGGGAGCTGCCTGAGCCCTGGTGAGCCGACACCTCCTCCCAAGGCTCTTGTCACTCACCCCCGGCCAGCAGAAACCGGACTCCTCGACCCCGTGTCCCAAAAACCCCAGAGCAAAGGTGCTATCCTGCCCCCAGCCCCAGCCCAGGACGCAGAGGCCTCGCCCCGCCACCCGGGGCAAAGTGATGCATTTCACCACAAACGAGCCAAAACTCTTTTCCTCAAGGAAGTGATCGGTTCTCCATTTTACTGAAGGCCTTCCTGGCACTTTAGTTTTACTTTTACTCCTTCCTGTGGGTTTTCTCAACGTGTCCATGTCGGCGACTTTTCCAAATAAAGGCTGTCACTCTCCTTTCCGCCGTCATCTGTCCGAGGAGTTAAACCCACTCGGCGTTTGCACTTTGCACCAACAGGAGGACTCAGCGGTGCTTGGGGCGCCCCACTCAGAGCCAGTAGAGGTGCCTCCCCCCTCTTCCAGGTCTGGGGCAGGAACTGGGAGGGGCCCTGACACCCTGGGCTGCAGAATCAGAAGTGGATTCAGTGGGGGAGGGCAGCTGGAAGAGCCAGTCGGCTCCAACAAGATAAATCCCCAAAGGGCCACAGCATCCCGGCATCAACCCCAGCTCTGGCCTTCTGGAGGGGCTGGCAGGTTTGGTCCTGGATTCAGGGCAGTAAGAGGGCCTCCCCCAGGAAGGCGGGGGCGGGGGGGCTGGGGGAGAGGGGCTGCAGCTGAAGAAGGAGGACAGGAGTCCGACGCCCTTTGGCATCGGGGTCAGGAGAGGCGGGTGGGGCCTCCGCGCAGGTCTAGTCATGGGGGACCTGGCTAGCGTCCTTGGGTGGGGCCCCCCGCGGGGCGACGGCACCCCACCCCAACCCCTCACGCAACGGGGCTGTGAGAGCCGAGCGCCGGGCCGCGGGGACTCTGGGGGGAGCGGCACCCATGTAGAGGAGGGGTCAGGAGTCTCCCTAGGGGCTCAACCCCTGCCTGATGTCACACTCAGCTCCATGGGAACCCAACAGCTGCTGGCGGTAAGTGTCCACTGCCCCGCTGTCACCAGAAGGAGCGTGGCCTGAGGGGTGACCCCTCAGCGGTGTGACCTTGAGCCAGTCACCTTCACCTCCGTGCCCTCAGCCGCAAATTGGGCTCGTAACAGGGACGCACCCACCCGAGGCCTCACCCTCTCACATCACACGCTTCTCTGTTTGGGGCCAAGGCAGCTCGAGCCCCCCGGACGTGGCCGCGGAGGGGAGGCTGAGGGCTTGCAGGAAAGGGCAGCTTTAGGGGAGCAAGCCTGGCCAGGGAGGGGGCGCCGGGGCTCCAGGAGCCTCTGCAGGACCCCCGCAGCCCCCACCAGGCTCAGGCTCCCTCCTGGGGACCCCGCGTCTGAGCCCAGGTCGGGGGGCCGAGGCATGGGTCTGGGGGCTCCCCCCACTCGCAGGCCTCCCCACCCCGCCTGGAGGTGGTCACCCCAGGGACCTCTTCCTGAAGGACAGTGAGAAATCAGAAACTTCCCCTTTAAGAGGACCGCGCCTTTAATCCGTGAATCACCTCTCTAACTGGAGTCCCTGGCTGGGACCCGGCACCCCGGCCAGATAAGGACAAGCATCCGCCTTCATTCTTTGCAAACTGCTGTGAGGGAAACCTCCAGCCCACGCGCCCACATCCCTTCCAAGTGTGTAAAGGAAACGTTCCAGACCGTCACGTGAAGTCCCGCAAACGAGTGCAAAGCCAGTTACCCGCTCCTGTCGGTGGGTCAGGATCCCGCTCCTGTCGGTGGGTCAGGATCCCGCCTTGCCTGGGCCCTGTGGCTCCCTTCAGTGCACAGTTGGAGCTACTGGGCACTGGGGTGGCTGGGGGTGCAGAACACCCTCAGGGGGCCGGCCGCCCCCTCTTTGTCCTGACCCGCACTGCCAGGGGCGGCACCCGGCGTCTCTCCTGGCTGCCCCTCCCAGGAAGCCTGGTCCTTGCAGTGGGATCCCAGGGGCGCTCGGAGGCCCCCTGCCAGCCCCACCTGGAAGCTGCCCGTCCGTCGCAGGTAGGCGCGGGGCAGACAGCGCGCACGCAGCCCATCTCCGGGATCCCTTTATTCCGACCCAGCCCCGCAATCCCTCCGAGTGTTTGTGACATCGACCTCAGGGCTGCGGCCTCCACGGGGTCCTGCCCGGACGGCAGAAGGGCTTTGGCCTCACCTGCCTCGGTTTGCGTTTTGTGACTATTTTTTTGTCGTCCTTTTGCTTTCGAACTCCAGACGCGCTGTCCTGGTGTGCGTTCTGAACACGGCCTTCAGGGGCACTTAACCCTGTCTGATGGGCTTTGTTGTTCATGGAAGAGTCGATCACCTTCACATTGATTGCTACAGCCAGTATTTGGTCTCCATGATGCGTTTTTGATGCTAAGAATGTGCAAGAAGGAACACTTTTCCATCCATGATTTTTGAGGGCCGGCGGGAGGCTGCAGGTCCGAGGGCTGTTGGCCACGCAGCTCACTGATCGAAACCCGTGGGCCAGCCCTGCCCTGGGCGCCTCCACTCGCCATCCCGACTGCTGGCCCAGCAGCTGCGGTCTAAAGGAAGTGATACCCTCCCGGGGCAGGATTTTAAGTTCAGCTGCTCCTCTGTCTTTCGGCTGCAGGGATGACGACACTTACGTTCCCTGGAGACTGAGACGCCCTCCTCCAGTGAAGCCTGGATGGCCGCTTGGGGAGCAAGGTGAGCCAGGACGAGCCGCCGCCCGCGCTCAGGAGGGGCCGTGTGGCGAGGGGCGGTGGGAGTGGCGTTAGAGCCCCTGCGGGACCCTGGAATCCCTCACTCTTCCCTCACAGCCCGCCACACCACCCTGTGCCAAGCAAAGACGGGGAGAATGTTCTTCTGTCCACAGGAGAAAAGACGGCAAGCCAAGGCCCATCCACGCCACGAACTCCACGCGTGGCACCACAGAGCACGTGTGAGCTTCACACGCATCGTGCCGAGTGAAAGACGCCAGACTCACACGTGCTGCGTTGTTCCGTCCGCGGAAGCTCGAGGGAGGGAAAGCTGATCGGAGGCGACGCGTCGGTGGCGGGAAGGGCACAGGGAACTTTCCGGATGATGGAAGTGTCGTCCATCTTGATGGTGTGGGGGTCACGTGGGTGTGTGTTTGTCACAATTCTTAGAATTGTACACATTCACACGCTTTAGATTAAAAGAGAGAAGCTGGGATTTATGCCAGCGGCTCCCCGTCTGCACCACCTCTGGCAGCGCCGGACGCCCCTCCCCCTCCCCGTGGCTGTGTGTCTGCTCCCCAGCACACGTCCACCCCCTGGGGCGGGGAGCTGGGAGCCTCCCTCCCTTTGCAGCCTCATGGTCCTGCTCACAGGCAGAACGGGGCATTTCTTTAATTCACACTGACCCCTCCCCTGAGTGTGAGTCGGCTGGGACACCACTCCTGGGACTCTGCAGGGTAACTAAAGTCCCAAGGCAGTTGACTTCAGGTTAATCAAATGGAAGATTCTCCTGGGTGGGTCAGACCTAAAAGACAGAGAGATTTCACCTGCTGGCCTTCTAGGAACTGCCCATGGAGGGTGGCCAGGCACAAGAGGGGACCCCAGCCCCACAACAGCCAGGATCTGAACCCCACCAAGAAGCAGTGAGTCTGGAAGAGGGCCCCCAGCGTCGGACTGCACAGGCCGACAGGCTGTTTCCGGCCTGCAAGACCCGAGGGAGACCAGCTGGGCTGTGCCCAGACCACTAACCATGGGGCCCATGAGGTGGTCCATTTGTGTTCTTTTCAAACTACCGAGCTGGTGGTGCTTTGTTATGCGGCTGCGTGAGTTAGGAGGCCGTACACCCTGTCTCCAGCTCTCACCCCCGGCCCTTCTCAACTCTTGTCATTATTTAAGAGACACCCCCTCTCCCCACTCCTCCCTCCTGGAATCAGGCCCATTGGTAACAGTGGTGCAGGAAGAGGGGACACCTCCTTCCCCCCATCTTCCTTCTGAAGGTCTCCTGTCAGGGCTCCCGAGACCACCTGCCCCCCTGGGTGCAGCGTGGCTGCCGCTGTTTGCCAAGGGGCAGCCAGCACCAGCACATCTGTGCCATCGTCTGTGCCCTCCTGCCGGTTTCCACCTCCCTCTACAGTTTGGATCCTCTCCAACTGGGAGGTCATCCTGGGTCATCTGCGTGGGCCTGGTGTCATCACAAGGGTCGCAGAGTTTGCGGTGATGTGTTGCAGCGCCCGCGGGACACACACTTTCTCCCTGGAGCTCAGCCTCTCTTTTAGCCTCGACCTCACGGCCCCGTCAAGTGCACTGAACTTTCTTCTCCAGTTGAGCCCGAGAGGATCTCCTGGGCGGCCCAAAATGGCACCAGGGTCAACGAATGAGAAATTGATATGTTTGTAAAAATAAAGTTTATAACTTGATTTTACTCTTCAAATCCTGACCGTGGGTAACATCACTTTGGCTTCTAACTTCTTTGGATTCTTCAGAAAACAGCTCTGCCAAAGAGCTCGAGGGCCTCAGCCCCAGGGACGGACTGAGAGGGAGCTCCAAGCCCCCGCACGCCCCCAGAGAGATCCCACTTCCCGGGTGAATCACCGACCCATCTGCGTAGTTTACTTTTCCCTCGGAGAGAAGGAGCTGCCAATTACATGCTGAACCGCCAGATCTGCGTCTGAGAAAGCCTGGACCAGGAGTGACAGAGTGGACAGCCTGAAGGGGTGGGCCACCTCTGCCCGGCCAGGCTCCGGGCTGACACCGTAGGCTTGCAGGCTGCCCCCAGCTGTAACCCCACCCCCCTTCCCGGGACCCCACCGGTGGGCCTCTCTGGCCCAGAGGAGCAGCTGGGCCGTCTCCGAGGCGTCCGTCCTGGTTTCCAGAGAAGCTGTTGGCCGAACACGAGACCATCTGGTTTAATGTAGGAGGTGAGCTCAAACTTGGCCAGCAACGAAGAATGGATCTCGTGAGAACAGGCCCTCAATAGTTTTCTAGTTATCTGAGGAAATGTTTCTGGGGATAAGCAAGATGCTAAAAACAAAGGGTCAAGAGACTATCAACCAGCCGAGACCCAGGCCCTTGCTCCCAGCACTCACGTCTCACTTCTCAAGGACCAGCTTAAAGGCCAGCATCACGCCGCCCACCCCCGTGCCTGTGTCTTGTCTAAAGCAGATCCTCCTTGTCCTTTTTTAAACTGATGACAAGTTGAAATGACAGTGGACCGATCCCAGTTCAGGCGAGCAGAAATGGAGTCAGGTGGCCACGGAGGATCTGGTCTCAGACACGTCCCTGCCCCACCGGGAACTTGAACTTTCTCTGAGCTGCACCAGACCCAAGGCACCCCGGCCGTACTCAGAGCTGCCGCTACCAGCTGCAACCTTGAGGCCTCAAGGTCTCCCCTTGTGGCTACGCGACCATTCAGACCCCAACCCATCCTCACGTAACAAGCACCCTCCTGTCTTGCCAGCTCCAATTATAATTCTTTATTTAAAAACTTGTGTAACTGTGACCTTGCAGTTTTCGTCTTTACAGACCTCCTCCGCCATTTTGTCTGTAATTCAGTGCAGCACAGTTCAACTGCTTCTTGAACCTGTGTCCCAGGCTGCAGTCCTCACAAACCCCAAATAACTTTCTTTTTATTTCCATCAGGTCTCCCTTTCTGAAATTGTGTTTAACGAAATCATTGTGTTTTTCACGGATGAAACATTTCAAACATAGAAGATCAGCGAGGACAGTGCGATGGCGAGGACTGAGCCACCCTGTACCCACCTTCTATGTTAACCTGTTACCATCTGCCAGGCTTGTTTTAATAACCTTACGGTTGAAATATTTGAGAGTAAATTACAGACTTGATGACGTTTCACGCATAAGTACTTCAATCTTCACCTCTAAAAAAATAAGAATTGCTTTCTGCATGACATAATACCATTACCGAATCCTGTTCAAAATAGAACACCAAGCTAAAAATAGCTTCTAAACATCACCATATGCCCAGGCCATATTTACATCTCCACAGTTTTCTGAAATTGTCTTTGACAAGCTGTTTGCCCCCTAAGCTCTGAACAAAGTTTAAGGCTTCTTTCCGGTCCTTTCTGTCCTGTGTCACACCGAGAATGGGTGCTAAAGCTAGTGTTCTACAATCACTTGAAATGATTTGTTTCCTTCACGAGATTATATTATTAATAAGATATGCACTTAGGTTTACTTTTTCTCAGCCTGTTCTCAGGATCAGGAGATTTTCCTTTGTAATTTAATTGTTCGATATACGAAATATTGACCTGGTTCAAAGGTCAAAAGTCAAAGCGTTCCCTGGAGAGGTCGTGCCCCCAGCCTGTGCCTCCGCCCCACTCCCCGTGGGCTCCCGTTGTCATCAGTTTTTAGTTAGTTCTTTCAGTGTTTCGTCTTGTGACACCATTCCCATACAAAAGAGAGTGCACTGAATTCACAGACCTCCGCTCTGGTTTTCACTTAACAGCACAGCCTGGAGATTATTTCCTGTCGTTCTCCATCCCCTGCAGCAACTGGGTTTTCCGTCTTGTAGATCTGCCACAGCTGCAAGCAGCGTCTCACACCTAGACCTCCGAAAGCTTTCCAGTCCCACAGGTGCCAAGAAAACCCCCCACGTTTGTCATCTCCTGCTCTTGCATGTGTGCGCATCCCTAGGACAGATCAAGGGAAGCACACCGGTCACTTCGTTAGATCTGGCCAACTGCCTCCATAAGCTGTGTCGTGTTGCATGTTCACGGCCCCTCGCCCCACAGCCTCGCCAGTAAAATAAGCCGTCACACCTCTGGGGTTTTGTCAACCTGATGGCTGAGAACCGGGACTTCAGAAAACAGATTGGCATTTCTCTCACTACAAATGATGCTGAGCTTTCATTTATGTGTTGAGGGCCTTTGGCACCCATTTATTTTCTGAGAAAAAGAGTATTCCTGGCTCTTGCCCCCTAGTCCATGGCTCTTGGTTTTTTCCTTCCCCATTTCTGGAAACTCTCTTCGTATTAAGTAGATTAGCCCTTAGAGACAACCGGCAAGTGCTGTTCTCAACTTGTCATTGGTCTTTTGCCTTTGTTTTTTTGTTGTTTTGTGTTGTGTGTGTGTGTGTGTGTGTGTGTGTGTTCAGGAATGTTTTGTATGTAAAATAATTGAATTTATTGATCATTTCCTCTGTTGATACTGAATTTAGAACAATATTTAGAAAGGATTTTTCCATACCCAAGTTATGAAGCAATTTCCATGTTTTCTTCTAGAGCCTCTATGGTTTCATGTTTTATGTTTGTATCTCTGATCCACTTGGAGTTTATTCTATAGTGTATAGGGTGACAAGGATCCAGATGGCTATCCACGTTACCCAATACCTTTTGTTACCTTTTCGCCAACCTGAGCTGCTGCCTTTATCATACTTAAACTCCACGTGTGTATCTGGGTCTGCTTTTGGGTCTTCTAGTGTGCCCCACTGATCCGTCCATTTAGGTACCAGTACCACACTTTCAATTATGGACACTTTGCAGTATTTTAAACAGCTGTAGGGAAAGCCCCATTCCCCGCTCCATTGCTAATCGTTTCCAGCATTTTCCTGACTCTTTTTGTTTATTTTTTCATAGGAGCTTTAGAGTCAATTTTTCTAGGCCTGGAGGAGAGGAAGAACCCTTTGGTATTTTTAGTTATAAATTAACTTAAGACAACTTGACTTCTTCATAACGAGTGTTCTGGCCCAGAGACATGCCCTGTATTTCCCTCTTAGTCTACTCCAGTGCGTTTCAAAGTAAAGCTGACTTCATGGGAGTTTTGCATGTTTATTGTGAATTCCTGGCTATTCTATCTGCTTTTACTATTGTTTGGTCATTGTTTCTATGAGGACAACTGATTTCTCTATGTTAATGGTATACCCTGCTACGTTAGTGAATTCTTTTATTGTTTTAGTAGTTTCTCAGCCTTGATTTTACGAGAACTACAATCTGCACTGGAGAATGGAGGTCATTTTAATTCTTCCTTTCCAATTCCTACGTGCGTGTGTGTGCGCACGTGCGTGTGTGTGCTTATGTGTGTGTGTGCAACTGCATTTGATGATGCTTCCAATAGGATTAAGTAGTAGGGGTGTGGTAGTGGTTGGTCACGTTCCTGACTTTTGTGGGAATGCCCCAGCGCACCCCATTAAGATACTGGCTTTTTTCTATTTGACCATAAAAGATTATGAAATAAATCTTCTTTTGCGTATATGAAGATGGTCATGTAATCTTCTATCAATACTTAGCTCCCTTTGAAACCTGGTGGTTCAGGGATGGACGGTGGAGAGGAGCAGTTAGTTAATAAAAGATAATTATTCTATGTGAATTTGTCTGCATAGACATGCTGTAATTACTTACTCAGTGCTGGTAAGTCATAGAAAATTATCTTTTCATCCAGGTTTTCAAGTGCTTTTGCCTAGAGTTATAAGTAATCTCTTAAGATTTAACTTTCTCCGTCTTGATGGTCATTCCTCCTCTTTTTAGAGTTTTTGTTACGTGTATTTATGGCTTTACTTTTTTCCCTGGATTAGGTTAGCTAGTGATTTATCTATTTTGTTGGTAATTTTCAGAGAACTGGGGTTTTATTTGTTAATTCTACTGTTTTTCTGTTTTCCAACTCAATTTCTGACTTTGCCTTATTAATGCCTACTTTCAGTTTACTCAGTAGTTCTTAATTTAAATTTTTGAGTTGAACACAATGCATTTATTTTTCTTTCTTTTGTTTTTCTTATTATAAATATAAAGCTATAAGTTTGTCTCTGAGCACTGCCTGAGCTACACTCCCTAGATTCTGATATGTTTCCATTATCACCATTTCCTAGCATTTCTGAAATTGGTTTGCATTTACCCTTTGACTCTTGACACAATAGTTTTTGTTTGTTTGTTTATTTGTTTTGCGGTACGCGGGCCTCTCACTGTTGTGGCCTCTCGCGTTGCGGAGCACAGGCTCGGGACGCGCAGGCCCAGCGGCCATGGCTCACGGGCCCAGCCGCTCCGCGGCACGTGGGATCCTCCCGGACCGGGGCACGAACCCGCGTCCCCTGCATCGGCAGGCGGACTCTCAACCACTGCGCCACCAGGGAAGCCCGACACAGGAGTTTTAAACAAAGTTTTAAAATGTACAGGAAGATGAACGTTTAATATTTCTGTTTTGATTTCTAGGTTTATCATGTTGTTTACACTACCTCTATCTGGAATTGAGATTTTTATTGTTGCCTAATTTATGGTCCATTTCCATGACTATCCTATGTGCCCTGGAAAAGACAATGTAGTTTCTTCCTGAGAGCACAGATTTCAACAGTTTCCGTAAAGCTCGCCATGCCGGGCAGTCAGTACTTCTACGTGCTTCCTCACTTCCGTCCCCTTGACCTGTCTTGGACTACGGAGGAGTGTTACATCTCCCTCTAGCAGGATTTCTTTCTGCCTCTCCTATTATCTCCTGCAGTTTCTGCCTTGTGACAATTGTTGCTGTCACTTGCAGCATGAACAGCATGGCTGTAAGGCAGCCATCTTGGGGGCCCACGCTGCTGCGCTCTTGTTCTCGTTCACTGCTGCTTGGCCCCAGCTCTACCCTGTGCGAATCACAGTCATGACCCCTGTGTTCTTCTACTCAAGTCACCTTTACTGAAACATATTTACACACAGTAAATGAGCCCATCTTAAGTGTGAGGCTAGATAAGTTTTAACAAGTGAGTGCTCCTGCATGGCACCCCCCACGATCAAGAACATTTGAATCACCCCCAATCCCAGGCAGCCGGCGACACCCCAGGCAGCCACTGATTTTTTTCTGACACTGTGAATTAGACCTGTCTCTTCACAGGCATATACTGTGGAGTAATACAGTACGGTCTCTTTGGTGTCTGGCTTCTTCCACTCCACGTCAGAGTGTTTTTGAGGTCCACCCATGTTGTCACATGTGTCAGGAGTCTGTTCCTTTCCATTGCTGAGCACAGTCAGTTTCCACTCTATGGTGTTCTGATTACCCTTGACACACGGATGGTAATTGTTTCCAGGTTTGGACTCATGAATGAAACTGCTATAAACTTTTCTGTTCAAGTCTCGGTTCAGACCAGTATTTTCATTTTTCTTGGATAAATACCTAAGAGAAGACTTTCTGGATTGTACGGGAAGTATCTGTTTAACCTTTTAATCAACCGTTCTCCAAAGTGTTTGTACCATTTCACATTTCCATCAGAAATGTATGTATCACAGCTGCTGCATCTTTGTCAACAATATTGCCAGCCTTATTAACTTTAACCATTTCTGTGGGAGTGTAGTTGTATCTACTATGATTTTCATTTCCTTTTGCCTGATGACTAATGAAGCTGAATACTTTTCATGTACTTACCGACTAGTCACTGCATTGTGAAGTGCCTGTGGCGATCTTTTGCCCAATTTTGTTGGGTTGTACAGGTTTGTAGTTCTGTTTATGTAGTTGTGCATGAGTTCTTTTAATAGTCTGAATACCAGTTCTTTGTTAGACATACTTTGCAAATATTTTCTTCCACTCCATGACTTGTCTCATCATCATTTTCTCAATACTGTCTTTTTATAAGCAGAAAATTTCAATTTTTATAACATCTAATACCCAATTTTATCTTATAGCTATTGCTTTCTGTGTCCTAAAAAAATCTTTGCCTAACCCCAAGTCATGAGGATAATCTCTCCTATCATTTACAGTTTCCGCATTTACACTTAGGCCTCTGATCCACCTCAAATTACTCTTTGTGTGTTTGATGAGTGTGTGTCTGTGTAGAGGGTCTGTGAAAGGAGAGCCACAGATGGGGCAGGGTGTCGATCCACAAATCTGCATCAACTCCAAATCACTTGCTGACCAGCTGCATGTGTTCAGGGGAGAGTGCAAAAGACCCAAAGAAAGCAGAAGTAAAGAGGGAAAGAAAGCAAAGATTTAAGCTGGTGGGGAATGAAAACTTTTCAACTCATGGTGCAGGAAAAACCAAACATCCATATATTAAAAAAAAAAACCCTAAAACGTATACACATCATGGACTTTCTGTGATGATACAGCAAAAAGGACCCAACATCACTTCTGTGATACTTCTGCCCAAAATATAATGATATAAATACATAACCGGAAGCTAATCAAAGGGAAACATCTAACTACCTCAAGTTGAGGGATGTTCTACAGAATAACTGGCCTATATTATTCAAAGATGTCGCAGTCATAAAACACTGGGGAGGGCTAAGGAACTGCTTCATATTAAAACAGACTAAAGATATGACAACTAAACGCAACATGTGATCTGGGATTGGATCGTGTGCCAGGAAAAAAAAAAAACTATAAAAGATATTATTGGGATAATCATCAAAATTTGCATATGGTCTGTGGATTAGATGATGGCATTGTAATCAATATTAAATGTCCTAATTGTGATCATTGCACTCTGGGTATGTAAGAGGTTGTTTTGATCTTAGGAAACACACACTAAAGTATTTAAGGATAAAAATAATACCATCTATACTCAGTAATGAAGTTAACTTTTGTTTAGAAGTTGTAATAAGCAACTTTTGCAGATGTACTAATGGCCACACGATTCAAATGTTTTCAACAAAGTTTCCATCTGGAACAAATTTACTAATACCACTTAATCATGCAAGGAAAAGAGGGCATGTAAAGAAAAACCCCAACAAACAAGTAACTAACATATTTCAGTGTGTATTTCTGTAGCAGTTCAATTTCTATTGTTTTCTGAATACCCAGAGTAACCCAAAATGTTCCAAATGAAAGAGGTGAACACACAGAGCCAGCCTCACACAAGCTAAGGACTACATTTCTCTTGGGGAAAAAAAAGGTAGATGTTGCTAAACTGTCCCCCAAAATGTTTGCAAAAATGGAGTCCTACTGACAGTACACAGCCATGACCATTTCTCCACACATTCATCAGTTATGAACATTTGTATATAAGTCTTTGTGTGGACATACACTTTCATTACTTTTGGGTAAATTCCTAGGAGTAGAATGACTGGTTCATATAATAGACATGGTTAACTTTTTAAGAAACAGACACACTGTTTCCAAAGTGGTTGTAACATTTACACTCCCACCAGCAGTGTATGAGTTCCAGTTGCTTCACATCCTCATCAACATTTGTCATGATCAGTCTTTTAAATCAGTCTTTCTAATGTGTAGCGGCATCTCATTCTGGTATTTCCCTAACGACCAATGATGCTGAGGATCTTTCATACGCTTATTTGTTATACACGTATCTTCTTTGGTGAAGTGTCTCTTCAGATCATTTGCCTATTTTTTTAAACTGAGTTGTTAGTTTTCTTATTATTGAGTTTTGAGGGCTCTTTATATAAGCTGGATAAAAAAAACCTTTATCCGATATATGATTTGCAATTATTTTGTCCCAGTTTGTATGCGGCTTGTCTTTTCATTCCCATAGCAATGTCTTTCAAAGAGCCGACATTTTAATTTTGATGAAGTCCATTTAATCTTTTAAAAAGTGGATCATGATTTTGGTATCATACGTAAAAACTCTGCTCAACCCAATATTTTAAAAATAAGTTTTATACTTTTATGTTTTAAATAATCTGTTTTGAGTTAATATTTGTATATGGTGCAAGATATGGATCAAGGCTCATTTTATTTTGCATGTGGATATCCAATTGTTCCAGTACCATTTGTTGAAAAGACTATCCTTTCTTCACTGAATTACATTTGCTCTTTGTAAAAGTTAGTCGTGAATATTTGTATAGGTCTATTTCTGGACTCTATCTGTTCCATGATCTATTTCACACCAGTACTACACAGTCTCAATTACTATGGCTTTGTAAGTCTTGAAATCAGAGTTAGTCCTCCAGTATTCTTTTTCAAAGCCGTTTTGGTTATTCTAGATCCTTTGCATTCTCACCTGAATTTTAAAATCAGCTTGTCAGTATCTACAAAATAGCTGTTGAAATTTCGTTTGAATCAATAGATTAATTTGGGGATAATTAACATCTTAATAATACCATGAATATAGTATATCTCTCCATCCATTGATTTTTTTTTAAATCAAGAAAAGATGTTGAATTTTATCAAATGTTTTTTTCTACATCTTTTGAGATGATCATTTCTTTCTTTTTTAGTTTGTTTCTGTGATGAATTACATTAATTGATTTTCAAAATCAACCAACCTCATAATGCTTCATGTATTTAAATTTTTAAAAACGTTTTAATTTGAGATAATTGTAGATTCACATGCAGTTGTAAGAAACAATACAAAAAGATACTGTGTACCGTTTACCCAGTTTTCCCCAATGGTTACATCTTGCAAACTATAGTACAATGACGCAACCAGGATATTGACATTGACAGAGTCATAATACAAAACAGTTCCATAGACACAAGAATTTCCCCTATGTCCCTTTTATAATCATAGCCACCTCCCTCCAACCTCCAGCCCATCCTTAACTACTGGCAATCGCTAATATGGTCTTCCTTTCTTTAATTTTGTAATTGCAAAAATGTTATACAAGTGGAATCATAGAGTATGTGATCTTTTGGGTTTTTGTTTGGTTTGGTTTTGGTTTCGGGGAATTTTGTTTTTTTAAATTAATGGGTTTTTTTTTTCCCTTTCAGTTTTACTGAGACATGATTGACATACAGCATTGTATAAGTTTAGGGTGTACAGCTTAATGATTTGACTTACATACATCATGAAATGATTATCACAAGTCTAGTGAACATCCATCTCATATAGATACCAAATTAAAGAAACAGAATAAAATTTTATGTGCGTATGAGAACTCTTAGGAGTTACTCTCTGAACAACTGTCAAAGATAACCTGCAGCAGTATTAATTATATTACATTGTATTTACATTACATCCCTAGTATTTGCTTATCTTATAACTGGAAGTTTGAACCTTTTGACTGCCTTTATCCGATTTCCCCTCCTTCAACCCCCCACCTCTGGTAACCACATATCTGATCCTTTTTCTTTCAGTTTGTTTGTATGTTTGTTTGTTTTTGAAGTATAATTGACCTACAACACTATGTTAGTTCCCGTTACAAAACATAGTATTTTTTTCCTACACATTTCAAAATGATCGCCATAAGTCTAGTTATGTCGCCACACAAAGATCGTACCTAGTAATTGACTATAATCCCCACACTGTACATTTCATATCTGCAACTCATCTATTTTGCAACTGAAGTTTGTACCTCTTCATCTCCCTCACTCTTTCTTCCCTCCCTCACCCTCCTCTCCTCTGGCAACCACCTCTTTGTTCTATGTGCCTATAACTCTGTTTCCATTTATGTTTTTTCATTTGTTTTGTTTTTTAGATTCTACATATAAGTGAAGTCATACAGTATTTGTGTTTCTCTGTCTGACATATTACTTAGAATAATACCCTCTAGGTCCATCCATGTTGCTGCAAGTGGAAAGATTTCCCTCTTTTTATGGCTGAGTAATATTCCATTATATACACCACATCTTCTTTATCCATTCATCTACTGGTGGGCACTTGAGTTGCTTCCATATCTTGGCTATTGTGAATAATGCTGCAGTGAACATAGGGGTACATGTGTCTTTTCTAATTAGTGCTTTTGTTTTCTTTTGATAAATTGCTGGATCTTATGGTAGTTCTATTTGTAATTTTCTGAGGACCCTCCATACTGTTTTCCATAGTGGCTGCACCTATTTAAATTCCCACCAACAGTGTAGGAGAGTTCCCTTTTCTCAACACCCTCACCAACACTTCTTATTTGTTGTCTTTTTGATAATAGCCATTCTGAGAGGTGTGAGGTGATATCTCATTGTGATTTTCATTTGCATTCCCCTGATGATGATTAGTGATGTTGAGCACCTTTTCATGTGCCTGTTGACCATCTGAATATCTTCTTTGGAAAAAAACTTTTATTCCAATCCTCTGCCTAGTTTTTTATTAGGTTGTTTGTGTTAGTTTGTTAGATGTTGTGTTGTATGAGTTCTTTGTATATTTTGGATATTAACCCCTTATCAGATATATCATTTGCAAATGTCTTCTCCCAATTATTAAGTGGCTTTTTCATTTTGTTGATAGCTTCCTTCACCGTGCAAAAGCTTTTTAGCTTGATGTAGTCCCATTTGTTTCTTTTTGCTTTTGGTTCCCTTGCTTGAGGAGACATAGCCAAATACACACACACACACACACACACACACACACACACACACACACACACATATTACTGATACTGATAGCAAAGGGACTACTGCTTACGTTTTCTTCTAGAAGTTTTATGGTTTTGGGTCTTACATTTAAGGCTCTAATCTATTTTGAATTTGTTTTTGTGCATGGTGTGAGAGAGTAGTCCAGTTTGATTCTTTTGCACGTAGTTGCCCAGTTTTCCCAACACCATTTATTGAAGAGGCTGTCTTTTCCCCATTATACACTGTTGCCTCCTTTGTTATAGATTAATTGTTCATATAAGCATGGGTACGTTTCTGGGCTCTCTATTCTTTTGCATTGATCTCTGTGCCTTTTTTTGTGCCAGTACCATAATGTTGATGACTGTAGCTTTGTAATACGGTTTGAAACCTGGGAGCGAGATACCTCCAGCTTTGCTCTTCTTTCTCAAGGTGTTTTTGGCTATTCAAGGTCTTTTTTGTTTCCATACAAATTTTAGAATTACTTGTTCTAGCTCTGTGAAAAAATGCCATTGGGATTTTGATAGGGATCGCATGGAATCTGTAGACTGCCTTGAGTACTTCTTCTACTCCATGAACACAGTATATCTCTCCATCTGTTTGTATCGTCTTCGATTTCTTTCATTAGTGTCTTATAGTTTTCTGAGTACAGGTGTTTTACCTCCTTAGATTTATTCCTAGGTATTTTATTCTTTTTGATGAGACTGTAAATGGGATTGTTTTCTTGTCTTTCTGATAGTCCATTGTTAGCATATGGAAATGCAACAGACCTCTGTATATTAATTTTGTATCCTGCAAATTTATCAAATTCGTTGATGAGCTCTAGTAGCTTTTGGTGGTGTCTTGAGGATTTTTGTATGTGTAGTTATCATGTCATCTGCACACAGTGACGGAGTTAATTTTCCCTTTCCAGTTTGGATTCCTTTCTCTCTTTTTCTTATCTGATTGTGGTGGCTAGGACTTCCAGCATGTGATCTTTTGAGACTGGTGTTTTTTCACTCAGCATAATTCTCTAGAGATTCATCTAGGTGTTGTATATATCAGTGGTTCCTTTTATTTTTGAATTTTATTTTTTTATACAGCAGGTTATTAGTTATCCATTTTATACATATTAGTGCCTATATGTCAATCCCAATCTCCCAATTCCACACCACCACCACCACCACCCCGCCACTTTCCCCCTCTTGCTGTCCATACGTTTGTTCTCTACATCTGTGTCTCTATTTCTGCCCTGCAAACTGGTTCATCTGTACCATTTTTCTAGGTTCCACATATATGTGTTAATATACGTATTCCTTTTAACTACTGAGTAGTATCCCATGGTATACATGTACCACAGTTTGTTTAACCATTCACCCACCGAAGGACATCCAGGTTGTTTCCAGTTTGAGGCTATCACAAATAAAGCTGCTATATATATTTGTAAACAGGTTCTTGTGTGAGCATTAGTCTTCATTTCTCTGGGGAAAATGCCCAGGAGTGCTATTACTGGGTGGTAGTTGCATATTTAGTTGTTGTTGTTGTCGTTGTTTTTAATTGCCAAACTGCTTTCCTATACCATTTTACATTCCTTCCAGCATTGGATAAGCAATCCAGTTTCTCCTCATCCAAAAACCATTTGGTGCTGACACCACCCTTCACTTTAGCCATTCTGATAGATGTGTAATGATATCCCACTGTGGTTTTAATTAGTATTTCCCTGATGAATAATGATGTTGAACATATTTTCACATGCTTATTTGCCATCAATTACCTCCTCAGTGAAATGTCTCTTCATGTCTTTTGCCTATTTCCTAATGGGATTTTTTTTTTTCCTGTTGAGCTTTGGGAGTTCCTCATATACTCTAGCTACCAGTCCTTTGTTAGATATGCGGTTTGCAAACATTTTCTTTAACTCTATAGCTTACCTTTTCATCCTCTTAACAGGAGCTTTCACAGAGCAAAAGCCTTCAATTTTTACAAAGTCCAATTTATAAATTTTTCCTATTATATATCATGCTTTTGGTGTCAAGTCTAACAACTCTTTGCCTAGTGCTAGATCTTAAAATTTTTCTATTTTTTTCTAAAAGTTTTGTATTTCTGTGTTTTACGTTTATGATTCGATCCATTTTGAATTATTAGTTGTATCAAGTGTGAGACTTAGGTGGAGGTTCATTGTTTGACTTACAAGCTTCCAATTGCTCCAGGACTATTTGTTGAAATGGCAAGCTTTCCTCCATTGAACTGCTTTTGCACCTTTCTGAAAAAAAATATTTGAGTACTCTTTCAGCCCTGCCCTCTTGCTTCTCTCACTCTCTGATCCTGACCACGTAAGTGTCAAATCTTTTGTCACAGTCTCACAGGCCCCTGAGGTTCTGTTTTTTGTGATTGGGGGTTTTGTTCTGGAACATTATCTCTGTTGTTCATATTGGGTAATTTCCATTGTTCTACCTTTCCCCTGTTTCCTCCATTCTACTGTTGAACCCATCACTGAGCTTCTGGTTACTGTAGTTTTCAGTTCTAAAATTTCCATTTGGTTCTTCTTTACATCTTTTATTTATTGGGTGAGACAATGTATTCAATTTCTTTGCTGAGGCTTCCTATTTTTCATTTGTTTCTAGCATTTTCATCATGACTGATTTAAACTTTCACAGATAATTCTAACAACATCTCTGTCATCTCAGTATTGGTATATATTGTTTGTCTTTTTCATTCCGTTTGAGATCTTCCTAGTTCTTGGTATAATTAGTGATGTTTGACTGAAATCTGGACATTTTTGTGTTATGTTATGAGACTCTGGATCGCACTTAAATCTTGTTTTAGTTGGCTTTCTTTGACAGTGCTCTCAGAAGGGGAAGGGACACTACCTTGTTATTGCTGCGTGGAAGTAGAGGTCCAGGTTCCCCACGAAGGCTTCCGTTGATACCCAAAGGGAGGGGAGCTCCTTGTTACTTCTTGGTGATGAGGAGTTCCAGCTCTCCTTGTGATCTCCACTGATACCACACTGGAGGTGGCCTCATCGCTGCTGAGCCATGTGCAAGTCCTAACTCCTCAACAGGCTCCTATGACTCCACTCCAGTGAGGACAGGGAGACATACCTCATTACTGCTGGTCAATGAAGTATGCCAGCTCCCCCATCCTGCTCTCTCAGGTCTTCTCCCATTTGTCTTCTCCACATTTCTGTCTGTTGTTGGTGGTAAGCCACTCTAGGTGTTCTTTCAGTCTTCCCCTCTGCTGGCCACTCCATTCTACCCCAGGAGGCATTGCCACTACAGGGGTTGGGGCAGGAGGAAAAGGGTGAGAAAAGCTCTATCCTCTTTGAACTCTCACCACCTTTCCCAGGGCTTCTGACTCCCATCTCCTTCAGCCCCCTACTGTTGGCAGGTTCAGTGGGCATCTTTCCCAATACTCTGACTTCTGTCCTCTCTCTCCACAGCTTCCAGTCAGGGTGGAAGCAGGCGCTGCTTTGTCACAGGGAGCTGATCTCTCCTTCCCTTTCAATAGTGAAGGCTTTTGCTGTTATTTGCTTCACTTGTTCAAACCCCCCTTGTTCTTCATATTCTTTGGGTTTGAGGGTAGCAAGAAAAAGAACTGGCTTGGGGCTTCCCTGGTGGCGCAGTGGTTGAGAGCCCGCCTGCCGACGCAGGGGACACGGGTTCGTGCCCCAGTCCGGGAGGATCCCACATGCCGCTGAGACTGTGCGTCCGAAGCCTGTGCTCCACAGCGGGAGAGGCCACAATGGTGAGAGGCCCGCGTACAGAAAAAAAAAAAGAACTGGCTTCATCAATCCTCCTAAGCCAGATGTGGCTGACAACTCCTCAAAGGTGTGGAGTAGTTGCTTTGATCCCTAGCTTATGGATGAGGAAACTGGGGACTTCTTCCAGAGCCACAGGCAGTGAGTGACGGGGCTATGCATGGAGCCTTCTCACTCACATCTTATACTTTTATTTCTTCAATATGGGAGGGGCAGAACCAACATTTCCTGATCAAAAATGGAGAGTGATATATTCAGTAGGAGATGTCTTGGCAGAAAGAACATTCACTTTCTTGTAAAGAACTCCTTGACAAGCCCTAAGGTAGAAGGGCAAAGGGGTTGGCCCCTTCTCCTCCCGCTGTGAGCAAGGAGGGCAACAAGGCTTCAGAAAAGAAAGGAGGGGCTTCCCTGGTGGCACAGTGGTTGAGAGTCCACCTGCCGATGCAGGGCACACGGGTTCGTGCCCCGGTCTGGAAAGATCCCACATGCTGCGGAGCAGCTGGGCCCGTGAGCCATGGCCACTGAGCCTGCACGTCCGGAGCCTGTGCTCCGCAATGGGAGAGGCCACAACAGTGAGAGGCCCGTGTACTGCAAAAAATAATAAATAAAAGAAAGGAGGTGATGTGGAAATACACCACAGTAGAGAGGAGTTTAGAGTCACTCGGGGAAATGTGGGAGGGAAGGAAAAATGCAGGGGCTGTGTAGCGAGTGAGCGTGGGGGAGAGCAGAGTGGACTTCAGAAGGTCAGGCACGTCTTAGTGTTTTACATGAATCCCCTCCCCCACCACCCGTGTAGCACTTGGTATGGTCCACAATGCCCACCGAGAACTTTTGATGGGTACCAAGATGTAAGGAGTCCTGCTCCTGGTGGACCTGGTGGATGTAGAGTAGGACTGGGGACAGTGCACAGACCTGTGTGCTGTGGCACAGAGGTCAGGAAATGAAAGTGCCCATGAATTAGCAGGAATGTCCAGCAGACAGCTTTGGGTTTTCACCTAGCTGAGGTCAAGCCAAGTGTATCTGGATCCTTGCAGAATTCAAACTCAAACTTGCTAGCTTCCAGACTTTAGCCCTTGACTGTCGTGCCAGAGGCACTAAGCTTCACACTTGAGAGCACGGGATCAGGAGCGGACCACCTGGACTCAGATCTTGGCCGTTGGTGCCTCCATTTGCTCATCTCTGATGTGGGAGCAATCCTAGCAGCCACGGTAGACCGCTGTCCTGAAGGCTACAGTGATCTCTGTAAAGCAGCTAGGCTCTACCTGGGCATGGTAAGTGTAATGGAAAGCATTTAAATATGCAAATCCAATTAAAGTGTCTATCCCATGGCTGTGAGATGAAGGGACAAGGGGATTGTAACCGCACGTTACCCTCCAGAAGCACTCAGAACATACAGCCACCACCATCTACCCTCTTGCCTTCTGCAAGGCCACTTCTAGGTCAGGTCCCCACTACTTTTGCCTCAGTGTTGCTCTCCTGTGGGTTCTGTCCCTGTGCTGTGCATATTTTTCATCTTTTGCCAGCTGGATCTAATGAGGTTTCCTCTCAGGCTTGCGTTTGATCTCCGCTTCTCGCATCTGGTCCCCAGATGTGCCAGGAGAGGCCATGGGAGTGGCTGTGATAGTGTTATTCAGACTTCCCTCCCTGGCAGAGCACATGCGGGGTGTCTGCGCTGAAGATGGCAAGGCCTGAACTGCTCCAGGAGACAGAGGGCAAGACATATGACTGATTCTCCATGTGTCGGGCCACACCCCACCGACGCGGTAACCACGTAGACCCAGAGCAGAAGTCCGCAGAGAACTGGAGCGGCACGTGGACTCCACGGGCTGCCCTGTCTTCCAAGCCCTCAGAGCAGAGGTTTTCCGCTGGCTTCAAGGCAAAGAGTGGCCACGTGGGGAGGGGTCCCTTAAAATCTGCGATGCCAGGCCCCGCCCCGTCCTTGGGCCGGAGCCTTGGAAGGAGCGCAGGTGACTTTAACGAGCAGCCTCTGACTTGGAAGAGGCCTTAGCATTCCTCACATGCTCTGGAAGCTACGGAAACCAAACAAAACACTTTGTCCAAACCGCCACTTGGAGGAAGATGAGAGCCGCTGCCGCTGCCCCGGCATTCCTGCCGCGGGGGACGAGCTCCCCACCGGCTTTCTGGGGAACTCGGGCTGGCAACGCTGCTGCAACGCTCACTGTGTCTCCCAGACCAGCTCCCCGGGCGAAAATCCCTCGGACACCGTGGGGCCGGAGCGTGTCGAACAGAGCCGCAGGAGGGAGGCTCCGGCTGCCCCGCAGACGCTGACGGCGCCCGCAGGACCCCACCCGTGTCACCGCGTCCTGACCGGACAGCGCACCCCACGCGACCCCACCTCACGGGGTCCCCTCCAGAGACCACTCACGGGACCCCACTCGGGGCCACAGCAGGCGCACGCGCCCGCGCAGCCCGGGAGCCCCTCCTCCGGCTCCGTCAGGAGAGCCCTTCCCAGAATCCCCCAGGGGCCTCGTCCTCACATCCCATTGGCCAGAGCGGCATCACGCGTGTGTGTGCGTGTGCGTGTGCGTGTGTCTCTAAGCCAATCAGCCCCGGCTCCGCTGGGGACTCCCCGCCTCAGGGCCCCAGGCTGATGCGCGCGGAAGCTGCTCGCGCGAAGCCGGGCTTGTGCCGGTGTTGAGAGCCCAGCCCGAGGCGGACTGTCCTGAGCCTGGGCCTGCGGCGGCAGGGGTGGCCGCCTGGACAAGGTGGGACTCTCAGAAGGAACAGGAAACCCTCGGCCTCGGACCCCGAGCCTGCGGGCTTGAAGCGCTTGCATCTCCTGGTGGTTGGTCCAGCACCGGTAACCTTTATGTGAGGACTCACAGTGTGCGGGACGGACGCAGCCCCAGCAGTTTACTGTCCTTTAGGTGGTGTGACCCTCACAGCACCCCGTGTGACAGGCTTGAACGTGCTCGATGGACAGATGAGAAAACTGAGGGCAGAGCCCGGATATGAAGCCCAGGCTGCCTGATTCCAAGCCTGTGGGGTGATGACTCCACTGATGGCGCCCTGTGGTCAGTCCCATGGTCAGCGTCTCTCACAGGTCTGCACCTTGCTCCTCACTGGAGATTCAGTTAGGGGTGAAAACCACAGTCATATAATTGTGTCAACATTACTGTGGGCTATTGCTGGACACTGTTCTAAGTGCTCTGATACAGCCACCTTATAAAATGACTCCCGTTCCTTTCCATACTTAGCAGATGAGAAAAATGAGTCCTGGACAGGTTAAAGGTACTTACCCAAACTGGCATGGTTAAAAAATTGGGGGCCCAAGATCTGAATCCAGGATGCCTGAATTCGGGGCACTTCACCACAGTCTAGGGTGGGTTTCAGAATGGTTTCTGGGCTGGGTGTGTCATTCACTGGTGATCAAATCAAATCTTTCCTAACCTTCCAGTGTTTGGATGGACTCAAAGCTCTCTCAATATCAGGAACTTAAAAAGGAAAGAGTCCCTCCAAGTCTAAATGTAGGAGATGCCCCTGACTTGAGGAGAGAAAAGGAATCCCCATGACGGAGGTTTCTGATTTCCATCTTAGCAGCATGAATCACGTGGGGTGGATGGATGACCGGGACTGACTGCAAGACCTAAAGTCTACAGGAGGACTTCTTAGCTGTGTAGCTTCCTCCGACTGGCTTCTGCTGTTGCTGGTCTGCTTTGCTGCAGTGACAGCAGCAAAACTGTTTTCTTTAAAATGCCTTGCTTAAAAGAGCCCTCAGGAAGATGTATCCTACTCAAAAAAAAAAAAAAAAAAAAAGAATGGGACACAATCATGGAAGTACAAGTTAAAAATCAATGAGGCTCTACTGTACACCCAACCAAATGGCAGAAATCTAAAAAGACTGATAATACCAAATGCTGGTGAGGCTTTAAAACAGCCGGAACTCTCACACACGGCTGAGTGTAAAATGGGCCATCACTTGGCAAAACTGACAGTTTCTGCTGAAGCTATAGATGCATCTCCCTATGAACTAACAAGTCCGCCCAAGGTAAAATCAGAAAAAATTGCATATATACCTACCCCCAAAAAACCCTACAAGAACGTTCATGTTGGCTTTGTTCATAACAAACCAAAAACTGGAAGCCATAGTCCATCAACTGGATAATGAATAAATCAACTGTGGTATGATTCATCAATGGAACATTACACAGCAGTGAAGCAATGGACACATGGCAATATGGATGAATCTCACAGACACAACACGGTGCACACTATATGCTTTCAATTGTATTAAACTTAAGAACTGGCAAAACCAATCTATCATGCTAGAAATCAAAAAAATGGTTATCTCTGGGAGGGAGTATTGACTGGGAATCATGATGGAAATGTCCTGTATCTTTTTTTTTTTTTTTTTTTTTTTTTTTTTTGCGGTATGCGGGCCTCTCACTGTTGTGGCCTCTCCCGCTGCGGGGCACAGGCTCCGGACGCGCAGACTCAGCGGCCATGGCTCACGGGCCCAGCCGCTCCGCGGCATGCGGGATCCTCCCGGAGCGGGGCACGAACCCGCGTCCCCTGCATCGGCAGGCGGACTCTCAACCACTGCGCCACCAGGGAAGCCCGAAATGTCCTATATCTTGATCTGAGCGGTGGTCACAAAGTATAAATGTATGTAAAATTCATTGGGTTATAAACTTAAGATTTGGGCATTTTGCTCTAAGCAAATGATTTCTCAATAAAAAAGAAGACAAGAGAAGTTAACAATGGTTAACTTAGAGATTGTTTTTATTGTGTTATTTACTTTTGAAAAAAAAGTAAGTGTTTAAAATTCTAAAATTATGAGGTAAACCTCTTTGTGTTCACAAGGTAAGATATCCATGACATACTGTTGACTGCAAAGAGCATGTAACAAAACACGAAGTACAGCTTTCTGATTCAGATCAGAAAGGGAAAGACCTTCATTCCCATAGGGCCAACAAGAAAAACCAAGGCAAGATAAAAATTGTACATTTATATAAGAGTAGGAAGAGGGGAAGGCAGAAGGAAGCCTTGAGAACTGGATTCCAGAAAGAAACAATCATGAGTGAGCAGAGAGACATGACAGCTCCCTGCTTCCACACTGAGGTCTGGGTAGAGTTAGCCTGCCATGGATGAAAAACCTTCGTGGTAGCAGAGGGCTGTGAGCTGGACTTTGGGTGGCAGTATGGACTGATGGCACGAGCTGGAGTCTAGAAGAGCCACAAAGGCAAGGATGGAGGACTCAACCTGAACAGTTCTCCTGCCCCACTCCAGGTCTTGCCATGAAAGGGGCATTGGAGTAGGGGTTGCTAAGCAGCGAGAAATCAAAAAGTCCCATGCTTTCTTTCAGTCAATAGAGTTGAGACTACAAGCAACCCTTCCCGGCCCAAATACCGACAAGATCCAGAAGACTATAGCTCAGGATTCGAGGCTGGGCTAATCCACAGGTTAACTCAGTCTGAAGAAAGATGCAATTTCTCTGGCTCAGCTAGAGGCTAGGAGGAAGCTGAGTGACTAACTCCTCACCTTCACTGCATTCAGAGGAAACGGACTTCAGTCTCTAAGGAACAAACAGGACAAAACAAAAATACTTCATCTTTATTATTCTTTTCTACACAGTTTGCAGAATACAATAAAAACAATTATAAAACATGCAAAAAGCAGAAAAATGTGACCTGTATTTAAGAGAAATTACATTCTTTAGGGGAGACCATTGATTGTTCAGTTACTGGAGTAAGAATAAACTAAAACAGTTATTTCAAATCTGAGTGAACAGATGGTATATTTTAGGAAGTGAATGTCAACACTAAAAAAAAAAAAAAAAAAAAAGGATGGGCTTAGGTTGGACAATGCAGTAGTCAGAATCAGTGAACTTGAAACAAAGGTCAGTGGAAATTATCCAGATTGGCCAAGAGAGAAAAAAGAGTTTAAAAACATGACCAGAACATCTGTGAAATGAAAGATTTGTATCAAGTAGTCTGAGATACAAGCACTTTGGAGTCGAAGAACAAGAGGAAAGAGGGACCATGGAAGAAAAATACTTGAAGAATGGTTGGCCGAGAACATTCCAGTCTTATGAAAAGCCACAAACTGCTGAAAGCCAAATATAAAGAGAAACATACGTCCGAGGAAGAATACGCATTACATAGAGCAATGGCTTTTCTTAAATGGCTGGTTTCATTGGAAACATTTGGAGGCAGAAGGCAACGGGGCAACACGCTTACAGTGCTGAGGGAAAAGCAACTTCAATCTAGAATTCTGTAACCAGCAAAATCATCCTTCAAAAAGGAAGGCAAAATAGAAATTTTCAGATAAACGAAAGTTAAACAAACAAACCTCTGTAGCAACTGAACCTCCACGACAAGAAACACTAAAGGTAGGTTTGGGGACTGAAGGGAAATGATACTGAATGTAAACATGGAGCCAAGGCAGATGCTCAACTGCAGCACTGTTGACATTTGGGGTAAATAACTCTCTGCTGTGGGGACTGTCCTGTCCATCATCCCTGACCTCTACCCACTAGATGCCAGCAGCAGCAGCCCCCGGCTGTGACAACCAAAACTCTCTCCGGTGGGAATGAAGTCTGCAGAAGAAATGAAGAACAAAACAAAGGGTGACGGACGGAGTGAGTGTGTCACCCCCAGATTCATATTTGAAATCCTAACTCCCAGTGTGACGGTATTAAGAGGTGAGGCCTTGGGGTGGAGCCCTCGTAAGTGGGGTTGGGGCCCTTATGGCAGAGAGCTGTCTGCCCCTTCTGCCACTTGAGGACACAGCGAGAAGTCGGCCATCTGCTCCCAGAAGAGGCCCTGCAGCTGTACGCCACGCTGCTGGCGCCCTGATCTTGGACTTCCAGCCGCCAGGACTGTGAGAAATAAATTTCTGTTGTTTATAAGCTACCTACTCTATGGTACTTTGTTATGGCCGCCCAAACTGACTGACAGGAACTCTGTAGGTTAATATAAAAGAATATTTTCCTGGGTTTTTAGATTTTGAAAAAAAAACTGAGTTAAAAACAATGATAACAACAGCAAATTTTGTGGTTTGTAATTTATTTAGAAGTAAAATATAAGAAAAAAATTGAACAAGGGTCAGAAGAGGATAAATAGAAAAATACTGTTGCAAGGTTTTCATATTACAGTGAAATGGTGAATGTTAATTCAAAGTAGACTGATAAAATAAGTATATGTGTCATTTATAAAACAACCACTAAAAATATATAGTTAAAACCCAATGTTAGATGGGCTTCCCTGGTGGCACAGCGGTTGGGAGTCTGCCTGCCAATGCAGGGGACACGGGTTCGTGCCCCGGTCCGGGAGGATCCCACATGCCGCGGAGCGGCTGGGCCCGTGAGCCATGGCCACTGAGCCTGCGCGTCCGGAGCCTGTGCTCCGCAACGGGAGAGGCCACAACAGTGAGAGGCCCGCGTACCGCAAAAAAAAAAAATTCCAATAGAAGAGAAAGAGTGGAATAGTTATTTTTTAAAAGGTGAGAAAGGAGGAACAAAAATAAACAAATAATAATAAATAGCCAGGCAGTAATAAGCAAACCTTATTAATAATGAGTAAATGAAAATGGCCTCAATCCTCCAATTACAAGGCTGAGATTGTCAAACCAAATTTCTTTTAAAAGTAAAAGCCAATTATATGTCATTTATAGGAGATATCATAGAGATATAAATAGGTTCAAATCTAAAGAATGAAGAAGTTTGAAAACATTAATCATAAGAAAGCTGGAGTGGCTCTATTCATAAAAACTGAAGTAGGTTTCAAGACAGGAAGTGCTAGTTGTGACAGAAGAACACTTCGTAACGATAAAAGCATTACTTCATGAAGGAAACATAACACATCTAAATATATTTGCACCTAACAATCCGCTATTATTGTTGGAGACTTAGCGCTCGTCTCTTAGACAGAAAATATTAGCAAGAATATATAAACCTGAACAACTATTTGTCAACCTACTGGACAAATATAAAACACTATACCTAATGTTTGAAAAATATATATTATTTTCAAGTTCACATTGAACATACTCCAAAGTAGGCTATACTTTGAGCCATAAAATGTCAATAAAAGTAATAGCATTGAGATAATATAGAATATGGAATTGGTTAGAAATCCATAACAGAAATATATCTGACTAAGCAGCTTTAACACACTAGAGGCATAATTCACAGCAGGGGCAACGACTCTGTACTGGGAATATTACTTGGTGGGTCTTTGGTTGTGGAAGGTGAGCCCCATCCCCACCCTCCTATTCCCAGGGTCCAACTAGAAAGAGCTGCATTTCTGCATCAGGAAAAATGTTAATATACTGGGAAATCCCCAGATATTTGGAAAATAAACAATATATGTCTAAATAACATATCAATAAAAGAAATCACAAGGAAAATCAGACAATATTTTAATTGATTGATCATTTTTCTTTGAATGACAATTCTTTTAGAGTATGTTTACAGCAAAATTGAGAGCAAGGTACAGAGGGTTCCTATATCCCACACTCACGCACAGCCTGCCCTTTTACCAACATGCCACACCAGATGGTACATTTCTTACCAATGATGAGCCTGCATTGACACATCATTATCACCCAAAGTCTGTGGTTTACATTAGGGTTCACTCTTGGTGTTGTACATTCTATGGGTTTGGACAAATACATAATGACATGTGTCTGCCTTATAGTATCATACTCACTTTCATGAGTATGATATACTCATATAATGTATCATTTTCACTGCCATAAAAATCCTCTGTGCTCTGTCCATTCATCCCTCAATGGTAATTCTTTAAAACAGCATACTGTGACAGCAAAACCACATGCAATGAAAGAAAAAACAGATAAATTGGGCTTCATCAAAATTTAAAACTTTTGTTCTTTAAAGGATACTGTCAGGATAGTTAAAATACAACTCACAGAATGAGAGAAAATATTTGCAAATCATGTATCTGATAAGGGACTAGTATTCAGAATATATGAAGAACTCTTACAACTCAACAATAAAAAGACAAATAACCCAATTTTTAGATGGGCAAAGAATTTGAATGCACATTTAACCAAACAATATGTACAAATGGCCAATAAGCACATGAAAATATTTCTCAAGATGATTAGCCATCAGGGAGATGCAAATCAAAACCACAGTGAGATACCACTCTCACCCACTAGGATGGTTGTAATCAAAAAGACAGACAAAAGCAAGTGTTAGCACGGATGTGGAGAAATTGGAACCCTCATGAACTGTGGTGGAAATGTAAAATGGTGCAGGCACCTTGGAAACAGCTTGGTAGGCATACACACAAGAGAACTGAAAACATATTGTTCACACAATGTTTACTCAGTTGTACATGAGTATTTATAGCAGCATTATTCATAACAGCTAAAATATGGAAACAGTCCAAATGCCCATCAAGTGGTAACTCAGTCAATGAAAGATGGAACATTAGTCAGCCGTAAAAGAGAACGGAGTACTGATTTATGCTACATGTGCGAAGTGTTTGAAGCCAGTCACAAAAGACTGTATGATCCTAACTACATGAAATGTCCAGAACTTGGAAATCCACACAGACAGAGAGTAGATTATTGCTCGCCAGGGACTGGGAGGGTGTGGGATGGAGAGTGACTGCCAGTGGGATGGAGTTCCTTTTCAGAGTGATAAAAATGTTGTACTGGCTAGTGGTGCTGGTGCACAAGTTTGTGAATATACTAAAACCCTCCGGATTGTATGTTGTAAAGTGTGGATTTTATGGTATATGAATTATATCTTAAGAAAACTTACTAAAAAATGGTGGAATATTGTAACCACCTTATTCCAACGACGAAACGGATAAAAACCTTGAAAGACAGACCTCACCAAAACTGACCCAAGAATGAATAGAAGTAGAATCCGTGCTTCAAAACATCCCAGTGAAGAAAAGGACAAGTTCAGATGGCTTCACTGGTAGATTATAACAAACATTTAAGGACAAAATATTACCTATTATCCACAAGCCCTTTCAGAAAAAAAGCAAAGGAGCATGGAATGCTTCCCAAATCATTTGATGAGGCCAAAGGAAGCCCAACACCAAACCCTTACAAAACTAAAGAAAAGCTACAGAGCAACACCCTAAGTGAGCATAAATGAAAAACATTAACAAAATGTTAGCAAACCAAACAGCAACACACAAAGAAAGGACAACCCATCATGACCAAGTAGGGCTGACAACACTGATGTCGGGGAAGCTTTGAGGAGCTGCTCACGCACGGACCAATCAAGATACGATGCAATGAACAAAGCCGTGATCAACAGATCCCGTGTCCTTAGGTTCCCTCTAGATAGGGTATTCTTGACACACGCTATTGTATTTTTCCCTCCTGTTGCAAACTTGCAAATTCAGCCTTAAATATGGAATGTTTGGCACGTGGCCTCCAAGCCAGATGTGACCCCAGTGAGGTTATCGCAGAGCTTAGGGAACATTTTCAAAGCATGAGGCAGGGTCTGGCATCTCTGACAAACAGCTTCATTTCCAGGGAATCTGCTGGAGGGAGGGCTGTCTGGCCTGCCAGGATTCTCATGAGAACAGATCTGGTCTCTTCCTCTGCTCGGACCCATGGGCTTGCCTCCTCTCTGCTGGCATCAGCCTCAGGTGGGTTGCAGCACCAGACTGGGTAAATGGGGCACCTGAAGCACCTGCACCACACTGTCAGTCGTTATGTTTTACGCCAGTTAATTTGTCTTTTCAGAGCCCTTCAGTGCACTTGCTTTGTTCTGAAGGAAACAAATTCTAAATGTGTTTTAAATCCACGTGTGTATCACCCTGCTTTTAAGCAATCGTGAAACAGGCAAGCATACTCACGCAGGGACCTAGATCCAGCTGGAGACGGCCTTTCGCCTCCGTGTTAGAGAAAGCGAGCTGACCTCCAACAAAGGCAGCAGACGCTGAGACCTCACACGTGCTCCCCCTTCTCCAGGGCTTGCTCAGGGGCTTCTGACAAACATTACTTGGAGGCTCTGGAATGAACTCACAGAGTGAGCCGGGGACTGGCGAGCCAGCTTTCCTTCTTCCATAAATCTCCTTCCCTCTCAGAAAAATAAAGGAGGTGGTAGCCAAAAACAGCAACCCCTCCACCTGGTGGTACCAAGAGAAGCCAGAGGTGCCCTCGGGTCTGCAATGCTCGGGGAGCGAGGGAAGAGGAAGCCTCTCTCCTCCCATTTCTCGTCCTTTCTCTTCCTCTGGACAATGTGGCACCTGGGGGGCTGGTTATAGCCCCAGCCGCAGCCAGCAGTCCAGCTGCTACGTGCCCCAAACACCTCCATGTGCCCTTTAAGGGAGATGGTGTTATCTTCCATTTACAGATGAGAACAGTAAGGTTCAGATAGTAGCGGTTTGCCCAGGACCACAACTATCAGTGGCAATTTGGATTCCAACCCAGGTCTGCACAGCTCCAAATTCTGTTCTCTTCCAAATGAGTGTAGCACCACGCTCCACGGCACTGCATTGTCGACAGGGTAAGGAAAGAGGAAGCTGGAAGCCCTGCTAAGGTGCAGAAGGACCTACGTTTAGGTGTGGCTTTGGCTGAAGCCCCTCGTGCGAATTGGGCCCCACGCTGTTTCTAAGGGAATATATCGGCTTCGTCTAAAGGGAACAGAGTGGTTCAAAATTAAAAGGCGTCTTCGGGTCCTGAACTTCTGCAGAAAGGAAGCAGGCCAGGAACACATCTGCAAACACTGGTCATCTCCTAAGGGAGACGAGGATGACTCGGGGGCCAACAAGGACTCAGAGAACAGAGCTGAGAGAGGAAACGTTTCTCCCAAGATGTGGGTGGGTCAGCGAACGGGCTGTAGACGGACGCCCAGCCAGACTTGAGCCTTTTGGGAAGTAGCAACCACTGGTGCCTCGCATGTCACTCCCGTTTGGTCAGGGGTGTCCACTGAGATGGGCCCGTCCCTGTCCACCGTGGCGTGTTGAGTGTGCGGGGAAGACAACTTGCCCCTTTTTCCATAAGCCTTTGAAACAAGAGGAGCTTTTCCCCGGGGAACCAAACCTGAGGGGTCTTATTCACACGTGGACTTGATTGGGGAAAAGATCCTCAACGCTCAGCGCGTGACTGAAAGAAGGATGGAATGAGCCTGTCTGGGGAGGAAGAGTCTACTCTGCTCCGGGGAGCAATACAGATGACTTCTGTCCAGAGAGCGATTGTGGCAGTTATAAGACGTGGCCGCCAACTCTGTGACCCTTCTCCCTTCAGAGACGGCTGTTCACGACCCTTTCCTCTGAATCTGCGTGAGCTTGTGACTCCTGCCACTAACAGAGCACGTGGGAGGGACACGATGGGGCCTCTGAGGCTGGACCTTCATAAAAGGCGATGCCACTCCTGCCCTGGAGCTGGATGCTTGCTCCGGGGGCTCTGAGCCACCACGTGAACTTCCACCTTGAAGCTGCCGTCTTGTAAGGAGTCCGTGCGTGTATGTGCTCCCGTCAACATTTCCGGTTGGGCCCATCCTTGGAGTCCCCCCAGCCCAGACACCATGCATGTTGCGTGAAGAAGCTTTAGTTGATTCCTGCCCTCAGCATTTCTTGTCTTGCCCCAGACACCGTGGAGGGAGCAGAAACAAGCCATTCCTGTTGTACTCTGTCTGAATTCCTGACCTACAGAATCTGGGACTGATAATCTTGTATTATCAATAGTGCATTTCATCATGATTTGCTAATCAGCAATAGAAAACTACAACAAAAATTGAAAACCCTTTCTATTTAAAGGTCCTCACTAGCTAGTGGGAAGCAGCCACATAGCACAGGAGATCAACTCAATGCTTTGTGACCACCTAGAGGTGTGGGATAAGGAGGGTGGGAGGGAGACGCAGGAGGGACGAGATATGGGGACATATGTATATGTGTAACTGATTCACTTTGTTATACAGCAGAAACTAACACACCATTGTAAAGCAATTATACTCCAATAAAGATGTTAAAAAATAAAATAAAATAAAGGTCCTCACTAAAAGAAAGATTAAAGGATATACTTCAACCAAAAATAAAATTAAGTTGAAGAAATGGCATGGGTTATAAAAAAAAAGTAGTTAACTTGTGGCATCTATAATAAATTACTGTTTGAAAAGTTTAGTCTTTTAAAAAGGTAAAACTAAATAGACAATAATAAGAAGATAGGGCAGAGTTCAATGAATAGTTAAAGCACACTAAGGTTTCCTGTTCTGGAAAAGGATAGAAATACTGAGTAACTTTAGAGTTTCTTAGAAATTTTCTAATGTATAATGTATGATAAAAATTTAAGATAACCTCTAACAATATAGAAATATTAATCTTAGCTTCCAAACTAGCAGAGAAAGAGAGAAATATATATATATATAGATAGATAGATAGATAGATAGATATACATATATATACACACACACACACACACATATATATATATATATATATATATATATATATATCCATCAGAAGTCAGGAAAGAAAGAAAAAAGCAGAGGAAAAAAATCCTAGTAAATAGAAAATCCAAAATAAAATGGTAGAAAAAAATTGTTACATATGTCAGTAATTACTGTAACTGTAAGTGGATTAAACTCATATTTTAAAGGATAAACATCAATAGATTGTATGAAAATAAAATAAAATCATATTCAATTAATGCTGCTTACATGAGACACACCTAAAATAAACCACACTGATAGACTAAAGATAAAGAAAAATATAGACTAAGTAAACACTAAGTAAACAAAACAGCATTTTAAACACTGTTTTTAAGGATGAGCAGCCCTGCCCTCTCTGGCTCCTAGGTAACCACAGTGCGTAACCTGGGGCTTATCATTTGCAAGCAGGTAGGATGAGAGCGTCTTGCGGCCTCTGGAAAATGCGCCCTCTGCGGTGGGCAGTTTCGTCTTGCTCCTGACTACAATGGAGATGTCCTAGTTTCACTACTACGTTCAATATTAACTATGAATGTTTGATAAATACGCTCCTCGGGTTAAGAACATTTCCCTCTATTCCTACTTGCTGATAATTTATGTTTTGAATTAAATCAAATTTTATCAAATGCTGTTACTGCACCTATTATCATGATTGCGTGGATTTTCTCTCTATTCGTGTTGCGCTATCAGTTAGTATGTTTTCTAACGCTGAACAGGATCATTACCTCTTCTTTAAAGGATCAGTGCCTTTTGGAATCAGAGCAGAGCACACGAAGGCTTGATTTTGTTTACAATGTTTTATTTCTTAAAGAAAGCAAATATGACAAAATGCCAACTTACATTAAACCTAAGTGGCAGCTCCATGGGTGTTGGTAACATTGTTTCTGTATCTTTTTGTTTGACATATTACACCATTTTTAAACTACAAAGAATGAACAGCAGTTTGGACTTTACAGAAAACCAGATCATTTCAAAGAAAAGCTCAAGAAAATTTCCTAGGGTACAGAAGACAATATGAATTGAAAAAATATGAGAGAAAACTTAAGATGTATTGAGAACAAATCTGAAACATCATATGTAAAGATCCTAACCTCACACCATATGTAAAAATAAACACTCATAGATTGTTGGACACAGAGACTGTTTTTATCTGATAGAGAAATAAATAAAAATAGAAACTCAAGAACAGGGAAGACACACTATAAAGAAACAGTGGTGAGAAGTAAAAACTTAGTGAGAGGTGAGTTGGGTTTAATTAATTGCTGTTTACCTGGTTATAAAATTTAATTCAAGTAATTTTTTAAAAGAAGTTATATATTTAAACTTTGTTTATTATAGTTACTAGTTCAAGATTTTATGTATAAAATCTCAAGTCATTTCAACAAAACGAGGAGTTACGGAGTATAAAATTACACTAGATTTCTTTTCTCTCACACCTGAGTTCAAAATCACTTTTGCACACTTGTGCATCACTTTCTGTGCCCCTTCAATATTTGTTAGGCATTTTCCCACCACCTGTTGGAATTTGCTCATGGGGTTGCACCTGGTTCATACTGAGAAAAGCAACAGTTGCTCGTGTTCCCATCCTTGTGTTCTAAGGGCTGAGCACCTTCGTGCTGGTGGCCAGGGCTCTCTCCCTTTCACTTCTCCATCTAGTGAGTCCTACAAATTGCCTGGGTGCCAATTTTCTACAGACTCCAGAGTGGGACCACTAGAGAGATCAGATTCAACTATGGACAGAGTCCACGGAGGAAGGCGACCCCAGGAAAGGGAGCTTATTCAAGTGCAGGAGGAGAAATCCCGCCTCCTCAGCGGGCACATAGGTGGGGCAGCTCTGTGGGAAAGGAAGGCAGGCTGGACACCCAGGAGGGAAGTGACCGACAGCCCGAGGCTCTCAGTGGCCAGAGCTCCCATCCGAGGTCTGAGGGTCTCCAGAGAAAGGAGGACCAGGGTAGGGGGTGCGAGAAGATCCATCCTTGTCCCCAAAGGCCTCAATCTAGAAGGAACATGGTCCACTCCCTTTAGCAGTGAGCTCCTGGGCCCTGCACTCTCTCTAGCTCCTGCCTGGAACTATTTCCAAATACCTGACCCGGCGGGCAGACCTGATGGCCAAAGTCTCCTGGCATGTGCCTTCAATGTCCCCTGCCACACCCCTCCACCACCTCTCACCTGCCACGTCCCATCCCTCGGCTGAATCGCTGCCCCAGAGAGTAAAGGAGTCTGGGGGATGTAGTCCTGGCCAGGACGGCAGAAACCTTCCTCTCCAGAGCATGGAGGGCTTTGCTCAGCCCAGCAGAACTGTCCCACACCCGCCCGCTCCTCCCCTCAGAGCTTCTGCCCAAAGAGAAGGGTGGTCCCCCTCTCTTCCACCAGAAAGCGTGGGTCCAGCCTCTGCCCAGGGAGATGTGGACACTTCAGCCTCTGCGCTTTAGCCCAGCGGGGTCCTGGCTTGGGTGGGGGAGAGGGTGGAACTGGGAGCCTGGAGTCTGGGAAACCTGCGCTGCGTCCATCACCTGAGCAGAGAAGAGAACGGGGCCCATGTGCACCCGAGGGGCGAGTCCCGGGCAGAATCCCAGCCCCCTACTCTGAGTGTTGGTGTGGCCGGCTCTGCTCTCTCCTCGTGGAAAAACTGTGGCCGTGGTCGGTGGTCACCCCCTGGCCCTGTGAGCCAGTCCACAGGCCCCTGTGAGGACGGGGCCGGCGTCCCACTGGCCAGACACCACTTCCTGGTGAGAAAGGGTGGCCACCTGCCTGCTCTCCCTCAGGGCTCCCAAAGGGAGGGGGTCCTGCTCTGTGGGGAGTTGTCTGTCCAGAGGAGAAGCACCTGGAGAAGCAAGGCCAGTTCGGGGCTCCTGCTGCAGGAACATGGTTCCTTTCCGGAAGGAGAAGGACCATACCACGTGCAGGAACCAATGGCCAAGAGGAACAGTGCTGGCCCTGGGCCTGGTCGTCACGGTGGACACAGAGCCCAGAGCCCAGACCCCGGTCCCCACCACTCACCCCACCCCCTGCTCCACCAAAGCCGGCTGTTAATTGCAAGTGACACTACCGTGGCGTGTCACAACGAAAGCGGGTGCCTGCCGGCGGGGTGGGTGGCAGGGACAGCAGCACTGCCGGTGCCTGCACTTCAGAAAAGCCGCCCTGTGCCTGTGCCAGGACCAGCTGGCCCACTCCCGCAGGTGCCCAGCAGGAACGTCAAGTCTCCATTCGACTGAGCCCGCTTAGGACGGAGTAGCAGACGGAGGCAGATTCACAGGAAATCTATAGGGTGATGGACACAGAGCAGTGAGACTGCGTCTCTCAGATGCCGTGTGGACAGAAGAAGCCAGATTCTATCCATAGAAAGTTCAAGGCCAGACAACACCACAGGTCTGCTAGAAATCAGGACTGTGGCCGCCCTGGGGAGGGGGCAGCTGGAGGGGCCCGATGCTTTGCTCTCCATCGGGATGCAATGCACCAGGCACCCATCCCAGGAGCCGGCTGCCACGTACAGTCGATGAGTGCACTTTTCCATGCGTGCCGCACTTCAGTGAACCGCGTGAAAGCTGCGGCTGGCACCAGGCCGACACGATGCTCTCCTCGGTGACGGCGGCAGGTGTGCTGGCCCTCCTGAGAGCCTGCTCGCTGCCAGGTGCCATGGTTCTCAGGGTTTTCTCAGCTGAGGCAGCCCCACGTCCACCTGAGGAGGTCACCACTATCCTAACCCCTGTTTCAGAGGGAGGAAACTGAGGCTCGTGGAGGCTGAGCTGCAGCCCCACATGACCCCTCCAAGCCCTCTGTCCGCTGCTGCACTGAAGCCGGCGGGGATCACACAGGGGCAGGCAGGGGCTGCGGTGAGAAGACGGCCCGCAGGCCTCAAGCGGAAGCAGCTGCCGGCCCAGCGCCACACCGCACATTCCAACCCCCAGGACAAAACCAGGCGGGAAGGCGCACAAAACCACAAGCCAATCGCACCCTTGCTCCTCCTCCTGTACCTGCTGCATCCACATGGAGGCCCCGGTCACCCGCCGCACTCTGGGGTATCCGGGGTCTGAATCAGTCAGCGGGGCTAGGAACCAAATATCCACAAAATACCAGAAGCTGGAAACAGAGGTTTCATTTCTATGTCTTATTTGCTCGCTGCATATCTGGTGACCCGGCCCGAGTCAGGCTCACTCAAGCCCACCAGGGCATCTCATGTTTCCCACTGCAGACGGAAAGACCCAATAACTCCAAAGGTCTTCTGCTAACCTTGCAATGTCGTCCCAGCTCCAGGTTTCAGAGGACACCTGGTGACAGCACCAAGGTCAACCAGGGGCTGGACAGGGGAGGGGCTCGCCCACCTGCTGTCAGAGCGGCTGCACCTGCCTCCGTCTGCCCATCGGAGTCCAGAGGTGACCCTGGTCTGGGCACTTGGGCCCACGTAGGGCATCCCATGGCGTGGAAGGAGGAGGATATGCCCAGTGGCCTGCCCGCACCCCTGCTGGGAAATGGACCCCGCAGGGCTGAGGTCTGGGTCCATGTGCCTGTCACTCCCCTGTCGCCTGCCCACTCCCACACACCATCGAGACAAGGTCGGGGCTTGGTCTCCACTCCGGAAGCCTGGGCCTCTCGTGTTGCATCAGGAGCAAGGGCTGCTGTGAATCACCCCTTCCCTGTTACATGTCACTTGACTCTAAACAAACACGCTGAGGAGAACACATCTGCAGGAGGATTTCTTCTGAATCAGAAGAAAGGAAATGGGCCTTTGAGTGGGGAGAGTGCCAAGCCCCGCCTGGGGTGCACGAGGGGACGTGCAGGAGAAGGGGTGAGGGAGGCAGCACCTCGGCCAGCTGCCTTCTCAGCACACGGCCGCCCTCCAGGGTCCCAGGCCCTCCCTCACCCACCAGAGACCCACGGCAGGGGGGATGGCGGGGGACTCACAGCAGGAGCCAGGCCCGCCCCACTCCCACGCCTCCCCCGCCGGATTCCTAACCGTCACTCTAACCCTAACCGCCACCAGATTCCAGCTGGAGCATCGTGCGCGGGGCCTCGCAGCCTCGGGTGGGCAGGGACTCGTCCAGGTGGAGTGACCTCGTGACTTCCAGGAAGCCGCCCCAGTCAGCCTTGGAGGTGCAGACGAAATCACCCCAGCATGGGCTCCCGGCAGGTCACCCCACAGCTCAGGCCCCAGCTGGTGGGCTCAGATCCAGGGTTTGCTGGGAACCACCGGCCTTTAGCAGAGGGTGGGGACCTCTTTCCATTATTCCCTGGAGTAAAGCGCCCTCCCCGTGGGCCCCTGATTTAAGGAGCCTGCACGTACGCTGCCCGTCCAGGTAACGGGCTCCCATGCTGTCACAGTGGGGTGAGGACGCCCTTCCAGGGAGAGTCGTGATTTCCCCAAAACCGCACAGCTCTTAGGTGCCCTGGGAAGGCCTCAAGTTTGCAGAGCCCAGGGCAGCTCAGAGGAGAGGCCAGGAGGCTGGACAGGGTCGGGGACAGTGTGGGCCACCCTTGGTGACGACAGATGGAGAGGAGCAGACACCCAGGCCCGCTAGCCAGGCGTCTCCAGGACTTGATGACAGCGAAAGGGGTCATCTGACTTGGCGGCCACGGGAGGAGCAGTAACGACGCAGAGCAGAGGGGTGAGAGCCTCCGAGTGCCGGTCTGAGCCGTCCACAGCCTGACAGCAGCTCGGGGGTGGGGCATGGTGGCACCGAGCGGCAGGCACACGGCAGGTGAGCTCACCTGGCTGGGTGGTCCTACCCTCACCCCTCACTGAGATGTCCACCAGGGACAGGGGTAGGGGCCCTGGATGACAGGGGTAGGGGCCCTGGATGACAGGGTGGCCGTGGACATCAGGGGAGCAGACCGGGCAGTTGGACCCAACGCTTTCCGAGTCCAAACCCGGAATTCTTCTGTCACAGCAGCCATGATCTTCAGGCACCTCCAAGGACTGTAGGGTCACCAACAGGCCAACAACATACATATGTTTATTGTATTGTGTGACCGGGCGAAGGTTCCATGGCTCATCATGGACCCAGATGACCCACACGGGGACCCACCTGGCCGTGCTCTCACTGGGACCCCGAGTCCAAGCAGGGCTCCCTGCAGGCGCATCGCCCCCTTCCCCTCCGTGTCTCTGCCTCAGGGGTTCTCTCTGTCTCACTGGCACACATGTGAACACACGTGCACACGCACAGACGCCACGTGCACGGCCACAAACAGATGAGCAGCCTGCCAAGACCCTCCCGCCCCTACCTTGGACATGCCCCACCTCCCCACTGAGCTGAGAATGAAGTGCACGGCGGGGCTGGCGAGTCCACCTGGGGCTGACCCAGACCCCTCGGAGGAGGCAGCTCTCTACGTGGGGTAGAAGGTGGGAGCCACAGGCCAGCTGCTGCTCTGGAAGCCTGTAAATATTTAGATTCTCCGTCTCCTTCTGGTGGATTGTGATTTTTTTCAAAGCCCTTCTCCTGCATGTGAACATAGAGACAGCACAGTTGGGCCATGTCCCATGAATAATATTTCTTTTTCTGTTTTGATAACATTTTAATCCTCCCGACTAGTGAAAAATGAAGACATGACGCACTTTGCCCGCATGCTAGAGCACTCTGGAAGGCAGATGGGCATCCCGCCCGCAGCGCAGGGGCTGAGCCCCGGGCCCTCCGTACATCCTGAAACCCACCCATACCTGCTCTGGGGTCGGGGCCACCCTTCCCCTCCTGGCTGGTACCCCCAGGGGCTGTGAGCTCGGCGCGCCCTGTGGTCCGCCTCTCTCTCAGTGGCCCCCACTTCCCTCGCATGTCTGTCCTGCCCTCTGCAGACTGAAGCCAGTCGGGCTACGAAGGCCGGAAGGGCTGCCTCCTTCAAGCTGTGGTCCTTGTCCTTACACCACAGGGACACTCACTTGATTTTTTTATTTTTTTAAACAGCAATGTATATTTACTGAAATGAAAGGGGTTTGTATTATATTGATACATGGGAAAAAAGCAAGTTACAAACAGGTACCTGCAGAGGATCCTGCTTTTAAAAACAACGTATGGGGGCTTCCCTGGTGGCGCAGTGGTTGACAGTCCACCTGCCGATGCAGGGGACACGGGTTCGTGCCCCGGTCCGGGAGGATCCCACAACCGTGGAGCGGCTGGGCCCGTGAGCCATGGCCGCTGAGCCTGCGCGTCCGGAGCCTGTGCTCCGCAACGGGAGAGACCACAACAGTGAGAGGCCCGCGTACTGCAAAAAAAAAAAAAAAGTATGGGTGTGCAAATGTATGCATGTGTGGAAAATATTGTGGAAGATTATATACAAAAATATTACAAGTGGATAGGATGGGCTGCTGGGTGGGCTTACGGGGGATTTATAATTTATTTATAATTTATTTATAATTTATTTTTTTATACTTTTCATAGGCTCACGTTTCTCGGGGGACCTGTGCAACTTCTTTTTCTCTTTTCTCTCTTTTTTTCTTTAAACCAGGAGTACAACTAAAATTTTTTGCGATATAATTCACATACCATAAAGCTCACCATTTTAAAGTGTAAACTTCAGTGGGTTTTGGTATATTCACAGAGAGGTGCACCACCACCATCATCTAATTCCTGAATATTTTCATCCAGAATGAAACCCTCTACTCGCCAGCAGTCTCTCCCATTCCCCACCCTCACAGGGCCTGGCAACTCTTAATCTACTTTCTATCTATGTGGATTTTCCTATCCTGGGCATTTCATGTACATGGAACCATACAACATGTGGCTTCACGTGACTGGAGTCATTCACTTAGTACAATGCTTTCATGGCTCATCCATGCTTTAGCGTAAGTCAGTACTTCATCCCGTTTTATGGCTGAATTACGTCACTGTGTGGATGGACCACCTTTTGTTTATCCAGTCACCAGCTGATGGACGTACAGATTATTTCCATTTTTTGGCTATTATGAGTAATGCCGCTGTAAGCATTGGAGTACAAGTTTTTGCGTGTCCGTTGTTTTCAATTCTCTTGGGTGTAGCCGAGGGGTAGAATTGCTGGGTTATATGGTAACTCTATGTTTAACTTTTTGAAGAACTGGAAAACTGTTTTCCAAAGTGGCTGCACCATCCTCACGAGCAGTGGATGAGCTTGCAATCGCTCTGCATCCCCCCAGCACTTAATAATACCCGTGTCTTTTACGCTAGCCTTCGTGAGTGTGAAATGGTATCTCTTTGACGTTTTGATTTGCATTTCCCTAATGACTAATGATACTGAGTATTTTCTCACGTACTATTAGCCGTTTCTATGTCTTCTTTGGATAAATGTCTATTCAAGTTCTTTGTCCACTTTTTTTTCTTAAAATTTATTTGATTGAACTGGGTCTTAGTTGCAGCAGGCGGGCTTCTTAGTTGCAGCTTGCGAACTCTTATGCAGAGTCTTAGTTGTGACATGCATGTGGAATCTAGTTCCCTGACCAGGGATGGAACCCGGGCCCCCTGTGTTGGGAGCTTGGAGTATTAACCACTGCACCACCAGGGAAGTCCCCTTTGTCCACTTTTTTTTTTTACAATTTTATTTTTTTTAATTTATCTGTTTTATTTTTGGCTGCATTGGGTCTTCATTGCTGCGCGCAGACTTTCTCTAGTTGCGGCGAGCGGGGGCTACTCTTCATTGCGATGCGTAGGTTTCTCAGTGCAGTGGCTTCTCTTGTTGTGGCACACAGGCTCTAGAGCACAGGCTCAGTAGTTGGGCACACGGGCTTAGTCTCTCCTCAGCATGTGGGATTTTCCCGGACCAGGGCTCGAACCTGTGTCCCCTGCAGCAGCAGGCGGATTCTTAACCACTGCGCCACCAGGGAAGCCCCGCTTTGTCCACTTTTTAATCGGTCTTTTCATTGTTGAGTTTTAAGTGTTCTTTATACATTCTGGTTATGAGTCCCTTATCAGATATATGATTTGAATTTCCATAGGAATTTTAGGATCATCCTGTCAATTTCTGCAACAACAACAAAAAAGCCAGGTGGGATTTTAATATGGATTTTGATGAATCTGTAGATCAGTTTGGGGAGTATTGTCCTCTTAACAATATTATGTCTTTCAATTCATGTACATGGGGTGTCTTTCCACTTACTTGCATCTTCTTTAACTTCTTTCAAGAATATTTTGTAAATTTTGGCATATAAGCCATTCACTTCCTTTGGTAAATTTATTTCTAAGTATTTTATTCTTTTTCATGCTATTGTAAATGAAATTGTTTTCTTAACTTCATTTCAAATTGTTCATTACTAGTGTATGGCGTATACAGTTGATTTTTTATATTAATCTTGTATCTTGTCACCTTGCTAACTCTCTTATTAATTCTAATAGCTTTTCCCGTGTTCTTCAGAATTTTCTATAAACAAAATCATGCTATAAGAGAAATTTTGCTTCTTCCATATACTGTCCACAGATATTAACTTTAAATATAATGATATAGGCAGTTCGAAAGTAAAAGGATAGATAAAGATATATCATGCAGACATTAATCAAGAGTGACTATATTAATATCAGATAGAGTAGACTTCAGACCAAAGAAAATAACCAACAGAGAGGGACGTTACATACGATAAAAGAATCCGTCTATCAAGAAGACATCACAAACCTAAATGTGTATGTAGCAAACCACAGAGCTGCAAAATATAAATATATAAAGCAAAAGAAAGCTGAAAGAGAAACAGACAAATCCACAATTGTAGTTGATCACTCCAGCACCCCTGTATTAGTTTCTTATTGTTGCTATAACAAAATACCAAAAACTTAAAAGAACATAAATCTATTATTATCTTAGAGTTTGGGAGGTCAGAAGTCTTAAATGGATCTCCCTAAAATCAAGGGGTCAGCAGATGAGGTACAGCTATACAACGGGGTACCACTGAACAATACAAAGGAATGAACAACTGGCACCCACCAAAACTGTTATGCTGAGCGATGGAATCCAGATACCAGAGCTTATACTTTATACGCAGTTCTGGGCTGGGCAAAATTAACATACGGCAATAGAAATCACAACAGGGGTTACTTGGAGGTGAAGCTAAGGTATTGAGAAGAGGGGCTGCTTCTGGGGGTAGGGGGACCCCTAATCTGGGAGGTGGTATGTGAGCTACAATAGGGAACGTCTACAGAGTTGTACACTCAGGGTTTGCACTTTTTCCTAAACTAGATCTTGATTTAAAAATAGGCACAAACGTCCACAAAATTTCATTCCTCTGGAGTCAGTAACTCTTCTTAGGAATATTTACTAAATTAGTCTGAAATGTAAATATTTACTCAAATTCTGGAGGCAGTGTAAGTGTCCAACAGCACAGAAAACCTCTCAGCACAAGGAAGCGTTCCCTGTGTGGGAGCATCCAGGATCCCAGCGTGCGGATGGGGGTGACCTTCACAGAGGTGAGGGCCCCGCTCGTGGCACTGACCACACGGCCTATGCTTTGTAAATGGTGGGGACCCAGCCGTGTGAGGATCCCAGCAGTGACACAGGGGTGAATGGCTCATGCCAAGGGCAGAACGGCAGTGGGGACTTGGCCGGCACGGCCAGGTTCAGGTGGCCTGGTAATGGCTCTGCCCCCAGGCTGGGTGAGGCCAGGCTCCATGGTGGCAGAGGTGGGTTTGGGAAAACCTCTCAGAGGAAGGAAGGAAGCCTGCTGCTTGGACACAGACCAGAGGATGCTGGCCTGAGGGGCTAGGCCGAGAGGAAGGTGGAGCAGAAGATTTGACAGCAACTTGGCGGTGCTGTCCCCAAGGTTCCAAAGTGGCTGGAGGGCTAGTCCTCTGTGGACCCAGCAAGGGGACACACTTGGCCTAGACTCGGGCCTGCTGGAAACTACACTGGGCCTGGAGACAATAGGTCCTGGAGTGAGGACGTAGAGGGAAGGACAGGGTCCAGACCGCCCAGAGGACAGACAGGAGAACTGGACGTCGGAGGGACTCACCGAGGCTGGTCACCCTAGACCCAGAATTCTAGCAGGGGGGTGGCGGTGGGGAACGATGCCCCAAAGGAACCAGAGAGGACGGAGAAGTGAGCCCACTGGACTTCTGTCCCGAGGACAGTGGCGGTGGGCGTCCTGGGAAGTCCTCTGCTTGGAACTGCTGGCATCAGGTGGGCTGAGCTGGGGACCCCGGGTCCGGCCCACCACCAGCCCTCCTTCTGTGGAGCTGCAGAAGCCCATCAGCTGATTCAGGGGCAGGCGGGGCAGTTTCCTCGGTTCTGCAGGCCACCCTTCGGTTCTGGTCTCTGGGCAGGCTCGGGGAAGGCCTGGGGCCTTTAAAGGATGGAGCTCAGATAACCAGATTCTGAAATCACTCCTCCAGTTTTCCACACCACACCCCACTCCGGGCACTGTCCCATGGAGCGTTCAACTTCTGCGGAAAGCTGAGGTTAGGGAGGACAGACTCTTGGCTTGGACGTGGCCCCAGATGGCTTCCATCACGCCCCCTGACAGCTCTGGGAAGTCCCCCCTTCTCGGCCTGTGGCTTCTTGAAGGAAAGAGGCCAAAGCAGTTCAGCTCTGGGACCGTGGGTTTTCTGAGGATTTCGGCAGTTTGCCGGGGAGCAAAGGAAGCTGACCACAGAGAGGGCCACGAGGGCCGATGGGGGCAGAAAGAAACCAAAGCCTCAGAAGGGACGAAGAGCAGAGAACAAGGGAAAGAGCTCAGACAGAAGGGGGCTGCGCGGGGCGCAAACCCCAGGACAGACAGAAAGCCCTGGGGCTGCCTGGGGCGCTGGACCCCGCAGTCCAGAGGGGGCTAGGCATCTCTCAGATAATCCCCAATCCAAGAGCCACAAGCCCTGAGGGGAGGCAGGGGGCCCAGGGCTGGGTGGGACGACGAGGGCTCCTTACAGCGACAGGCTGGGCCCTTCCACAGGGAAAGGGCTGAGGGGAGCCCACTGCCCGGGCACCGCAGCCCAGACAGCGGCCCTGATTCCAGGCAGAGGTGCCCTCTGTCCACGGGAGATGGACAGGGTCCTCCCGCTGGTTGAGCAAATCCCAGACGCCTCCTTCTTCTGGGCCAGGAAAGGGAGTGGGGGCTGGACCTGCCCTGGGCCCAATAATGGGTTTTGGGGTTCTCCCATGGGGCCTGGAGAGGTGACCAACTCCCCACAAACAGAACAACTAAAACACCCAGAAAAGCCACAGCTGGGAGATGTCCTTGGGTTACGAAATTAACTCCCGCTGTCAGTGTGCAATAATATTTTCTCTGCAAAGACTCTTTTTCACCCATTCACTCCTTCAACAACTTCCGGGTGAGTGTTGTCGCCACTCACTGTCAGCTGGGCTGAAAACAAGGCCAAACTCGTAGCCAGACGGGAGGAGCCAGGACTCAAGGCCAGGGTGGCCTGACTTCAAATGGCTGCAAAGATAACTTGCCCAGGATGTGATGTATGGATCAAAGATACATTGCTGAAAGCAAAATAAAGTGAGAGTACAGCTCAGGACCGTTGTTTAAGCGCACACAGCAGGCAGAGGTGTGACTAGGGTCTGTTCGCGGGCCTTGCAGGCTGACGCGGACACTGCTTACCGCTCCTGCCCATCAGGCCGCCCAGCAGCGCGGCCCACAGACTGCGGCCCATGGGCTGCAGCCAGCACAGGCCACCTGTGGCGGAGGGGGCTCGGGCAGGACTGAGTCTTGTCCCAAAATGTGCCGTTCATACCCCAAGAGGAGAGGGCAGCCGGGTGCTCAGAAAAGAGTAGTTGAAAAAAACCAGATGAGTGAGGGAGGCTGAGGCTGGTGGCCAGTGTGGCCTGGGACAGCCTCGGGGCCTCCAGGGATCTCAGCGCCCGGCCCCAGGACTCCTAGCTCCCCCTGCTCGGAAGCTGGTGGTGGGCCCAGGAGCTGGCCCGACTGGGCACATGCCAGGGGCCTCCGAGAGGCACTGGGACGTCAGCACGAAGCCATGTCCCTCAGATTTGAAACACGTGTAGGCAGCGGCAGCCAACCCATGTGTCACGAGGAAGTGAGCGGCCCAGAGCAGCCAGGGGCCCAGTGAGTCAGCGGGCACAGGAGGCCCCGAGGTCCTGTCCCTGTGGAGACAGCAGCAGGCGTGAGGCCCCTCGGCCCAAATCTCCTTGTGTCCCCCGAGGCATACGGCCCACCACGATGGTCTCTCCACGCCCCACCCGCACCCAGCGGCGCATCAGAGCCCACGTGGAGGCTGATACGTGTTCAGGAATTTTGCAGTTGCCAAACACACCCACTACCAAAAACTAAATTATATAAGCTTACAATTCCATAAGTTGTATTAAAGCTAAGGCAGTGGATACTCAAAGCTCCTCATCACGGCTCTGTTTCCCAGGCCTCGTGCTCTGGAAGGGCTTCACTTCTGTGTGTGTGCTGTGTGGCAGCCCTGCCCCCAGGCCGCCCCATCAGGGCATCTCGGCCCACACTCAGCCGCAGTGCCCCCTCCACATTGTAGCTCCACACCCCTCCACCCTCCCCTCCAGCCCCACCTCCCAGGGAACCCCATGCGCCACCGGGCCCTGAGCCTGGTACCCCCCCTGCACCCTGCCCAGGGGAGCACACGCCCTAGGTGGGCTGCCCAGCTGCCCCCTGGGCCTCCAGCTTCCTGACCATCTGTGCTGCGGCCAAGTCTCCTCTTGGGCATCTGCATCCACTCAGAGGTCCCAGCCCAGATTCTGGAGTCTCCCAGAGCAGCTCTGCCTTTAAAATCTTCCTCTCCAGCAGCCCCCACTCTTCCTCTGGCACCAATGCCAAGGAGTGCCCCACCCCCCCTCCTGCTCAGTCTGTCCCCTCTGGTTCCAGCCTGTCCTCACCCAGCCAGGACACGTGCATTCATGTCCATGCAGACTGACCAGCAAAGCCTCAGTTCCCCGAGTGCCAGGTGAGACAGGCTGGGCCTGGAGAGGAAGGCGGTCTGAGAGGGGATAGTAGCGGGAGCAGTGGCTCCAGGCCACCTCTTTAGAGGTCACTTGACTGCATCACATCTGTTTATTCTCTTCTCCGCCTGGACCATCTCTCCATTGGCTGCTGCTGCATGCTTCCCCCAGCTTGTGCCCACCCCAGCCAGGCCCTCAACAGGCATGTTAATGCCCTGCACGTTTGGAGGCATCCTTGGAAAGTTGGCCAACAGATGCCCATTGACTTCATCTGTTTAAAGTTCCCTCCTCCCACATCAGTGATAAGAAAAAGGGTCATTCCAAACTCAAGCCCTTTAGGCCACCATGGGTGGTCCCAGTGACCAGAGAATCATGTGTAGAGAGGCCAACGGCAGGCCCCCAACAGGAGCTATGGCACACATCCAGGCCCTGGAACTTCTATTGTCTCCATCTGCTTGGCCAACCTGACCAAGACATACCTTGGAAAACACCAGTATAATAATCATCTCAGTGGGGCTCCTGCAGCTCCTTTTTGCAGAACCTTAAATTCCATCACATGTAGCTCTGTAGACAGGTCTGGCTGAGGAGTTTCTGCCCGCATCACAGGCAGAGCCTGACCCTCCCTCTTACCCTTCTCTCCTTCTTAGGTTTACAAAGCTAAGTGCTCCAAACAAGAAAAAGCCAGATAAATTCACACTCAGATCCTCACAATCAAACTTCTGAAAACTAAAGACAGAAAAATATCTTCATTGCAGAGATAAATGACACATTGCCTATCAAAGGACAGTAATTTGAATGACTGAAGATTTCTCTCCAGAGACCATGGAGGCCAGAAGGAAGTGGTACATTTTCCAAACACTGAAAGAAAAGAAAGTTAACTCAGAATTCTGTACACAGCAATTCTGTACACACCTCAGGAATGAAGGTGAAATAAAGACATTCTTAGATAAAGGAAAACTAAGATAATTTGCTACCACCAAATATACCCTAAAAGAATAACTAAAAGAAGTTCTTTGCACATAAGGGAAAACTAGGAAGGAAGAGCAAAAAATATGGTACGTATCTGGGAAACTCTTCTTCTCCACTTGAGTTCTTTAAAATATGTTTGATGATTAAAAGCAAATTTTATAATATTGTGTCATGCAGTTTTCAGCCTATGTAGATATATTATATAAGACAACTACAACATAAAGGATGGAGAGCACAGCAACATACGTGGTGGTAGGATTTCTACAAGACACTTGAAATGGTAAAATATTTATTCTAAGTAGACTGTAAAAGTTTAAGTATGCATATTGTAATTGCCAGGAAACTACCAAAAAATGTAAAAAGATACATAATCAACAATGCAATAGATAAATTAAAGTAGAATACCAAAGAATGTTCAAATGACCAAAACAAAGGCAAGAACAAGGAAACAGAAGAATTTTTAGAAGGGGGAGGGGGGACAAAAAGCAAATAATAAAGTGGTGGGCCTGAATCCAAACAGATCAACAGTTACTTTCAATGTAAGTAGTCTAAATTAAAAGACAGGGATTAGAGCGGAGTAAGTCAGAAAGAGAAAAACAAATACCATATGCTAACACATATATATGGAATCTAAAAAAAAAAAAAAAACGTTCTGAAGAACCTAGGGGCAGGACAGGAATAAAGACACAGATGTAGAGAATGGACTTGAGGATGCGGGGAGGGGGAAGAGTAAGCTGGGACGAAGTGAGAGAGTGGCATGGACATATATACACTACCAAATGTAAAATAGATAGCTAGTGGGAAGCAGCCGCATAGCACAGGGAGATCAGGTCGGTGCTTTGTGACCACCTAGAGGGGTGGGATAGGGAGGGTGGGAGGGAGAGGCAAGAGGGAGGAGCTATGGGGATATATGTATATGTATAGCTGATTCACTTTGTTATTCAGCAGAAACAAGCACACTATTGTAAAGCAATTATACTCCAATAAAGATGTTTAAAAAATAAATAAAATAAATAAAAAGATTAGTTCCGAAACCAAAAAATATTTTAAAATTAAAAAATAAATAATAGTATATATACACTATATATATGAAATAAATATATAAGCATGTAAAATAAAATATAAATATATTAAAAATATATATGTATATATAAAAATAAAAGACAGGGATTTTCAGGATGAATTTTTAAAAATCACCCACCAATATACTATCTACAAGAAACTTATTTCAAATATAATATTGGTAGGTTAGTGTTTAAAGGATGGAAAAATGTATACCATGCAAGCACAAATTTTAAAATGGGGTGCCTATATTGATAACAAATAGCGCGGACTTCAGAGAAAAAAATTCATAAATTAACTTCAGAAAAAAATATCATAGATAAAAAGGGAAGTTGATGATAAAAATGTCAATTCACCAAGAAGATACAACAATCCTAAATGTATATGCACCTAATAACACAGCTTCAAAATACATGAAGCAAAATTCATGAAGACAGAAGTAGAAGGAGAAATAGACAAATCCAGAATTATAGTTGGAGATTTCAACACTTCTCTCTGAAAACAAATAGGCTAGAAAATCAGCAAGGATAAAGAACTGAATATCAGTGTCAACCAGTGGGATCTAACTGATTTTATTAAATACTTCACCCAACCAGAGCAGAACACAAGTATTTTTCAAGTGCACAGGAAACATTTACCAAAATAAATGATACCTAGAGTCATTAAAAATCTTTAACAAAGCTAAGAGAATTGAATCACACAAAGTATGTTCTCTAATAATAATGGAGCCAAACTAGATATCAATAACAGAAAGATAAGAAATATCTCTAAATGATTAAAAAGTAAATAACACACTTCTAAATAATCTAAGTAAAAAGATAAAGCCTCAAGGGAAATTAAATATTATATTTAACTGAATGAAAATATGACATATTAAAATCTGTGGTATGCAGCTAAAGCAGCTCTTAGAAGGAAATTTATGGCACTAAATATTTATATTAGAAAAGAAGAGGGCTTCCCTGGTGGCGCAGTGGTTGAGAGTCCGCCTGCCGATGCAGGGGACGTGGGTTCGTGCCCCGGTCCGGGAGGATCCCACATGCCGCGGAGCGGCTGGGCCCGTGAGCCGTGGCCACTGAGCCTGCGCGTCCGGAGCCTGTGCTCCGCAACGGGAGAGGCCACAACAGTGAGAGGCCCGCGTACCGCAAAAAAAAAAAAAAGAAAAGAAGAAAGATCTCAAATCAATAATCCAAGCTTTCACTTCAAGAACCTATTTTAAAGGAGCAAAATATGTTCAAATCAAGTAGAAGAAAGGAAAAAATAAAGAAAAAGAATCAATGAAATTTAAAACAAGGTACTATGGAGAAAATCAATGGAAACAAAAGCCAGTTCTTTGAAGTAATTGAGTTCAATAAAACTTTGGCAAAACTGAATACCAAAAAAAAAAGGAGAGCAGACATGAATTACCAATATCAGAAATAAAAGAAGACATATCAAAATTTCAGACCTTGTAGATGTTAAAAGGAAACTTGGCAAATACTACAAACAACTCTGAACACATAAAATCAATAACTTAGATGAAAGGAATCAATTCCTCAAAAACTACAAACTACCAAAACTTACCCAAGATGAAACAGATGATCTAAATAGTTCTAAAACTCTTAAAGAAATTGAATTTGTAGTTAAAACCATTCCAAAAAAGAACTATCCAGGGCCAGGTGGTTTAACTGGTATATTCTACCAAACAATTAAAGAAGAAATAACGTCAATTCTACGTAATCTCTTCCTGAAAATAGGAGAAAACACTTCAAATAATTTCATGAGACTAGCATCAGCATCGTGATGTCAAAACTAGATAATGAAATCACAAAAAATAGAAAACAACGTACCAATGTTTTCCATGAACAAAGATGCAAAAATGATCAACACAGGGTTAGCAAAGAAAATACAACAATATATCAAAAGAATAATAAGTTATGACCAAGCGGGGTTTATTCCAGAAACGCAAATGTCCTTCAGTGGGTGAATGGATAAACTGTGACATATCCATAAAAAGGAATACCGTTCAGCAACAAAAAGGAACAAACTACTGATACATGCAGCAACTTGAATGGCTCACAAATGTATTACACTGAGGGAGAAAAGTCAACCTCAAAAGGTTAAATGCTGTATGGTTCCATTTACGTAATATTCTTAAAATAGCAAACTTATAGCTAAAGACCACAATCGTGGTTGCCAGGGGTTGGGACTTGGGAGAGAATGTGACTATAATGGGACAGTACGGGAGGGTTTCTTCGGGGTTATGAAAAAGTTCTACGCCCTGACTGTGGTCATGGTTACACAAATCTATAAATTCATGGACTCGATACTGAGAGAGAGGGGGAGGAAACTGGTGAAATTCAAACAAGTTGCTTAATTAACAGTTTGGTACCAATGTTAGTTTTCTGGTTTTGATATGCTTTGATTTGATAATGTTATATAAGATAATATCACTGGGGAAGCTGGGTAAAGGTACTAGGGAACTCTGTACTGTATCCGCAACTTTTCTGTGAATCTAAAATTATTTCAAAATAAAAAATTTTTTTTACAGGGAGGCAAATGGTTAGAACAGACACTTCACAAAAGAAGATATACAAATGGCCGGTGAGTCTGTGAAACAGGACTCAACTTCATCAGTCCCAGGGAAATGCAGATTGAAACTGCAATTAAGTGGCACTTTACATCCACAGCAACAACTAAAATGACAAAGACTGATGAGCACGTGTTTGGTGGGAGCATAAACTGTGCAATCGGCACTTGTAGTCAGTCACTTGTCATTTAACCCGGCCATTCCATTCGACATATTTACCCATGAGAAATGCAGAGACACATCCTGACAAAGCCTTGAGCAGCTTTTCATAAAAAGTGGAAACAGCAGGTTGACAGACTGGAAACGTCCATGAACAGGTGGATGGATGAACAAACTGTGGTGTATCCACAGATTAAATACTCACCAGTTAAATGTGGGTGCACCTCAGAAACATGCGGAAGCCGGAAGAGCACACGTTGTCTTATTCTATGGAGACGGAATTAACATGGAAAACTAGTCTATAATTACAAAAGGCCAGTCAGTAATTATATGGGGTGGGGCACTTTATTGCAAAAGGATATGAGGAATCCTTTTGGGGTGATGGGCTTGTCCTCTGTCTTGATTGTGCTAATAGTTACGCAGTTATATAAATTTGTCAAAGTGCATCAAACTGTACACTTAAAATGGGTGCATCCTGTTGTATGTATACGTATGCATACAATACATACTATATCTCAATGCATTTGATGTTTAAAAGCCCCTCCTACGTTTCTCAATGCCCCCATGGGGTAATAAACCGCACCGAGAACCATTGCTCTCCAGTGACTATCATTATGGACCGCTTGGGACTCGCTTATGACTTTGCAACTTGCGCGAGTCTCTCCAGAGCGCGACGGTCGGCGAGCCGTCGCTGCAGCAGAGACTTGCCGTCCACCTGCCATCCGCCACCCCTCCTTCCTCGTAACTGGCCCCCATGGTATTCCCTTGTCCACCTTCTGCGCACGGCTCAGCTCCAGGGTCAGCCCCGGAGCAGGGAGGACAGTTAGGTCCTCGTCACCAGGCTCTGCTCAGGCAGGAGCACGTGACCCACACATGGCAAGGAATCTGCTGGGGCTTCTGGAAAGGCACCCTGCTCCAAGGAGACATCCCCAGGAAGAGCCGGGGCGCCCAGGGCCTCTGCCCCGGCTCCGCTGGCTGGCAGCCCGCGGAAGTGCCTCTCCAAGCCTCCTTGAGTGACTTCCTTTGCCAAAAATGGGAAAGAGTCTTGCATAACCAGACATCTGTACGAATCAAAATCCAGAGGAGATGCAGGCAAGTGCCGCGGGACAGCTAGAGGAGCTGCGCAGAGCAAAGGGGATCCGCACGGGAGCCAGCCCTGCCCCCGCGACTCGGGCCTCGCGTGTTCCGGGGCTGTTTATCTGGGGAGAAAGCATGAACCCTGGGATTCGAACGGCAATTTCACAGTTTATTACAAGTTTTAAGAGTCTTTTCCAAGAACATTTCATCAGATCTGTTCTGTGCACAATCATCTATTGCTTCCTCCCAGTGGGGAGCGAATTTATTTATTTTTTCACTCTTCCTATAGATCTGTTATTCATTAGGTGTGCTACTCTTATTTTTAAGTATGTAGATTTTTTTCAACCAGAAAAACATTTAATTCAAGATTCGTACTGGGAGACTCCCTATTCCTGAGGAGGAAATGTTAGTTTTGCTTGGCAAACGGCAGCTTTTCGTGGGCGACACGGATGGTCATATTATTTTTTAAAAAGCAGGTGATGGCAAAGGGCCCAAATCGGTCCCAGAATCAGGAGGTCGGGGACAGGCCAACAAAATGAACCCCTTCCTTCCTCTGGGTAGGACATGTCCCCACAGAATGAGGCCACCCGTGACCCAGGCTCTCAGGACCTGGTGACCAACCAGGGACCTCGCGTCCTTCAAGGTTAACCCATCAATGTCCACTCAGTGGGTGACCTGGAAAAGAGGGCGTAGGGCCCGGCCCCCAGCTCAGAATGAAGGGGCAATGCTCTCAGAGTGGACAGAAAAGCGGGTGCCAGGGTCACCATGCCCGGCAGGCTCTATGAACACACTGGCAGGACAGAGCTCTCTGCCCACTTGCTCCAGGAAACAGTGCAGGGTCCCTCAGTCAGGAACAGCGGCCTTACCCTGGGCCACCTGGAGCATCTTTTCCCAGGGGCTGCACAGGTCACGTGGAGGTCCAGCCCCTGCCACAACACCACCCCACAGCCCGGCCCCCCAGGCTGGCACGGGGACCGTGTAGGACACGGATCAAGCTCCAACTCAGAGGGCTGGAGAGGGTCCCTCTCGTCAGCCTTCCCATCAGACACCCCCAGGCTTGGAAACCAGGTGGCCCAGGGTGGGGGCTGTTCAGCAAAAAAGAAGAGTGACAACACCTCTGCCGTGGGCTGCAGGCGGGGAGCTGAGGGAGGGACAAAGCAGGTGACAGGCAGGGGGGCGGCCAGGCCAAAGCTGGCCTGGTCCCAGAAGGCGGCAGGGAGCCTCCCCCCGGGGTCCAAAGGAGGGACAGATGGGCCTCAGCTGTGCCTGAGGAGGCGGGACAGGGTCAGACGGGGAGAGGAGGGGTGTGGGGCCTCCATCGGTCTCCACCCGATTTTACACAGAACCCCCTTCCCAGCCATTCAACAGGTAGAACAAAGCCTCTGGTTGACGTTGGGGAGACCCTGGGCCCCTAAAGTGCTGCGAGCTCCCAAGGGTGGACAGGCCCTGTCCGCTGTGGAGGTGGCCTGGGGGACCCTGGGGCCAGGCGGAGCTCTGGACAGCTGTGCGCAGGAGCGCAGAGTCAGGAGGGGTCCCAGACGGCGCGGTTCTGAGTTTACTCCCAGCTTCGCCCTGACAGGCCGTCAGTGACCCCTAACGCAAGAGGCTCACCGAGGCCTGTGCATCCTTAACCCACGCAGATCCGCGGATGCACCTCGCCTGCAGCCCTCCCCCGGGCAAAGACAGCTGCAACGCCCTGGGCCCTGAGCCCCCTCCTCTAGTCCCTCCCCCGCCCCGAGGCGTGCTGCACGGGGCTGCCGGGGGCGCTCAAGGACCGCGGGAGGAAGCCGGCTGGGGTGCGCGGCCTGGAGCTTTCCGAGGCTGCGCTGGTGGCTGCGAGTGGGGCGAATCCCAGCGCAGAGGGACGGACGCAGGATGTGCAGGACAGGCGGCCGGGCTCCATCCCTGGCTGCACAGGGCGTCCCTGGGGACAGCCTAATGCAGTCCAGCCACTCCGTGAGTCACGCGGAGGCCCACATCTGGAACCCCTCAGGCCTGCCAGACTGGCTGGCACGCAGGCTTCCCGTGGAGAGCCAGCCGCCAGCCCCCGGACCGGATGGGGTGATCCTCCGGGCCCCGCCCACTGCCCCCTCCCTCTCCCTCTCCCTCTCCCTTTCTTATTTTTCTTCCCCTGAAAAATGGAGCTCAGCGGTCTGCCTTCTGGTGTGGGGTGCTACTGGGAGGGATGGGGGTCTGGGGACATGATGGGGAGGGTCCTGACTCACCTTCAAAACGTAGAGACAGCAGGAAGGTCAGGGGCTCAGGGCCCGCTGACCATGCCAGACAGCCCAACTGGTGCTCAGGCTGGCATGGGGGAGGGTCTCACAGGGAGCTGTGGGGACTCTAGACACGCCCCCGGGCTCAGGAGGAGTGGAGGCTGGTTACCTGTGTCCTACAGAGGGTGCTTGGGACCAGAGTCAAGGCCAGGGAACCAGCCTGAGGCTCCCCGAGGCTAGGTGAAAGGGGCCCTGGAGCTCCCAGCTAGGCAGCCTCATCCAGCAGAGCACATGGTGGAGGGTGAGGCAGCTGCTTACCCCACACCTATCCTGCCCTTCCTCCTGGGTGTTCGGGACAGCAGCCACTTGAAGATAACATGTGCCAGCCTCTCTTGCAGCTAGTGGCCCATGAGCTGTCAGTGGAAATATGGGAACATCACAGAGGTCACTGGGAGGAAATCGAATTTTCCAGTAAGAGCTCCCTCGGGTCCCTCCCTGACGTTTCTTGCTGCTGTCCTGGGATGCAGATGTGAGGGCAGCAGCTCCAGCAGTCATCATGAACCATGAGGTAACTGTTATATAGAGGGTGACAGAGCAGGGAGACAGGATCTGCGTCCTCCCTGATGGTGCTATAGAGGAGCCAAACTAAGTAAGAGAATAAACACCGTGTGGTCTGGTCACTGCCGGGGTCTGACCGTTAGGAAACACTCTGAGTCCAGCTCTGGGCTTGGCTGGGAGGTTCCATGGTGGGTGAATGAGGGTGTACGGCTGTGAGGTGGGGGTGTGATGTCCCACCTGCTCCTTACTTATCATGTCTCCACAGGGCTCCTTAAATGTCTGCTCCCCGCAGCAGTGAGTCCCGAAGCCAGCTGATCACAAGACTCACCGGGAGTCTCATAGGAATATCGATTCTCCAGCCCCACCGATGCTCCATCAGGTCCAACTTTCCCAGAGAATATTTCCTCCCCTCTGATGACCTAGCATGGTGGTTCTCAGTGTGGCCTGGGGGTCCTAGGGGCTCCCGAGATCCTTTCATGGGGTCTGTGAGGCCAAACCTGTTTTTTTTTTTTTTAAATAAATAAATATTTATTTATTTGGCTGTGCCAGGTCTTAGTTGCGGCATGCGGGATCTAATTTCCTGCCCAGGGATTGAACCCGGGCCCCGTGTGTTGGGAGCGCAGAGTCTTAGCCACTGGACCACCAGGGAAGCCCCCAAACCTGTTTTGATAATGATGTTTCCCTTCTTCATTCTCCTTCTCTCACACATATATGTTCAGATCCCACACTGCAACAAACCATCAAGCAGTGGCCTTTTATTAGGTTTTGGTGTCATGTCAAAGAGTATCCACAATTATCTGAAAAGATTCTCAGAATAGTTCTCCTCCAGCTCCATGCATGTATGAGGCCAGACTTCCGTCAGATTTTACCCAAAACAACCTATCAGGAGAGTTTGAAGACAGAAGCAGGTCTGAGAATCCCGCTTTCTTCTGGATGTTACAGTCTTGTACAAGTGAACCAGAGTGCCACTCCTCCCACAGGGTTTGGTTTTGTTTTTTTTTGAAAATATAGGTTTTTCATTTAAAGTGTGTTATTTATGTTAACATGCAAGGGGTTTATCCTTTTAAATTTGAAATGGATCAATAAATGGATTTTTTAAATTTCTGTTTTAATTTCTAATATAATAAATATTGGCGGACGTGAAGCTCTGTGCAATTCCCGCTTCTGTCCGAGTGGAAGAGGTTTGTGGTACCAGATGTGGCTGTGGCTGAAGTCGGGGGGGGTGGGAGCCAGAGTGGGGGCACCTGGATCCAGCACCCCTGCAGTCGGAAGTCACAGGACATGGGCCCCAGAGTGAGGGCTTCCAGCAGAAAACGCCGGCCCTTCTCTCCCAAAGAGCCGTGACATCCTGGGCCCAGCATCCCGACTCCTTCACCCTACCCCCGCCCCTTTCCTCCCAGCTCTATGGTTACTCCCTCTCTTCCGCCCCACAATCCTTAGGGAAAAATGTAGTGTGTGTCTGGCAAAAGATGCAAGACCGCAGGACTATGGCTTGCCTCCCCCTCAAATCCCTACAGGATGCCACGATGTGGCTGGGTCTCCGCCACCGTTGCTCAGCAAAGGGCAAGCAGACCTCACTTGTACTGTACAAACACTGGTGCCTTCCTTATAAGTTTTATGATCAACCTTAGTGACGTACAATTCACACAAAGCAAAGAGTATGTATATAAAGCGTACGGTCTCACGACCTTTTACAAATGCACGCAGCGTGTGCCGGCCACGCTCAGGCACAGGACGCATCTGTCCCCCCCGCCCGCCCAGGTCCCCACTCGTCTGCTCTCAGTCACTAAATATGGCTTTGCCTGTTCTGGAATTCACAGGAACAGACTCGCATGGCACACATCCCTCGGTGTCTGACTTCTCCCGCACACCCCGGGCTGTCACGTGTCAGGAGCTGGTGGTCTGATGGTGGAGCCGTGACCACAGTGTGGAACCGACCAGCCTCTCTCCTTGACCGGCTCGGGGTGTTTCCACTTTTCCACTGTTAACGAATAAAGCTGATGTGAACATGCTTGCAAAAATCTTTGTGAAGACACGTGTTTTTATTTTTCTGGAGGAAACACTCAGAGGTGGAAAAGCGGGGTCACCAGGGAAGTGTAAATTTAACTTTATACAAAATTGTCAGTTTTCCAAGTGGCCACACCACTTGAAACTCCCACAGTCAATGTGTGAGTTCACTTGCCCTCACCCACAGCTGGTAGTACTGTCAGTATTTTTAACTATAGACAAACTAGTGGGTGTTCAGTGGAATCTCACTGTGGTTTTAATGTACATTAAATTAATTACTTATGTTAACGATGATCTATGATACATATTATATATGTTAAAATTAATATATCTTTATAGTAAGTCTTAAAATCAAGTGGTTTCAAGCCCCCAACTTTGTTCTTCCATTAAAGATGATTTTGAATTTCCATATAAATTTTAGAACAAACTTTTCAATGTCTACTTAGCCTGGTGGGTTCGGCTGAGATCACATGAAACCTAAAGATTAGTTTGGGAAAAACTCTAAGCTTAATAATATTGAGTCTCCCACTCCATGAGTATGGCCTATTTCCCTACTTTTTAAGTCTTCCGTACTTATCAGCAGTGATTTTTAGTTTTCAGTGGGTTTGGCCTTTGCAGCTATTTTCTTACATTTATCCTTAAGGATCATGTAGTCCTTGATGCTGTAGAAAGAAAAGCTTTTAAAATTTTTCACTGCTTAAATACAGAAATCCAGCTGAATCCACGCATCAGCGTGGCATCCTGCAGGAGAGCGTGGGCGTGAGGCCTGCAGTGTCAGCTCTGCTCAGACAGAACGAAGCAGTGCACGGTGGGAAAGGACTCCAAAGGCACCAGCCGACGCCCAGCCCCTACTGGCCCACGTCCGGTGACGGGACGGAGCACTGTTCCCTCAGCCACCCTGATGCCCCAGAGCCCAGAGCCCCAGAAGTCAGTCTGTCCCTGGGTTTGTCTCAGCTGGAGCCCTCTCCCCGCCCCAAGTGCCCTCTGGCAGGACTTCAGAGGGACTGCCAGCTTCCTCGCCCACATGGCCCACATCTGGCCCAAACACACGCGTTCCTTTCCCCCCTTCCCTGCGCGGGTCCCTGCGCGTGTCCCCAGCCAAGCCCTCTGCCCCCTCTGCCCTGTGCAGCGGTTTAGCTGAGCCCCCAGCAAGCAGGCTCACGCAGGTGAAGGCCCCGCAGCAGCTGCCCCCAGAGAAACGGCTTCCGCAGACCTCCCCACCCACTCTGGACCCGTCCAAGACAGTGTGTGAGTGTGGACGCATCCTCAGGGCTCAGCCACCGGGCGCGAGACTTGCGCTTGGTGATCTGGACCCTCACCCGAGAGTTCCTCTTCTACTGCATCTTGGGCTCAGCAGAAACACCAGCTTTCACATCGTCTGATGCGTCCTCTGTGGCACCGATCCTCAGCAGGCCAGCGCTCAGGACCCAGTCACGTCCGGAGCCTGGTGGGCAGGGGGCGTAGTGGCAGGAGCTCTCAGGCCAGCTGCGGGAAGCTGAGCACCGTCACAGGTGACTAACAGGTGGGTAACATCTCAGCAACTCAGCTCGTAAGGGCTTACCGCTGTTCCTGCCACAGTTCAGAGCAAGCTGACCTGTGGGTTCACTCAGGGAGTCAGATCCTCCCATCGGGTGGCGCTGCCCCCGCTGGCGCCTCGGGATCGGTCACTGGAACCCTCCGCACCGAGGCCGGCGACAGGGGAGAGGGGCGTGGGGCACGCACGGAGGACGTTCACACGCCAGGGCGGGAAGAGCAGCCGTCACGTTCTCACGGTCCACGGCCAGAGCCCAGCCTCGTGGAAGGAGGCGGGGGAAGGGCGTGTCGCCACGCGCTGCGTGAACACGCAGTGGGCCTAGGTTCAAGTCCCAGACCTGCCCCTCGTTACCTGTGCAGCCCAGCACGAGCTGCCCCTTGGGTCGGGGTCCCCTGTTCACCGAGGAGGTGCTCTGTGCCTTCCTGACCTCCGCTGTGACTCTCTGGCCACTTGCCGCTCTGAGACCCTCGGTGGTCCTCAGGGGCGACAGAGAGGCTGCAGCTCACGCCAGGAGGCCCCCCTCTGGTGGCTCCACCCGCACGCCCACCTTGAGAACACACGCTGGCCTGACGGACATCCACCTGGAGAAGCCCAGAAACCCGCCACTCTGTTAGGAGTTAGCGGCGCCTGCCCCACAGGCCTCCACTTCTCCCCAGCCTATGGCTCTTTTCACACATTTTCGTCACTGGCTCATGTTTATACAAATTGTTCTCTAAGATATCAGTGACCATATCAGTGCTGTGCTGTACTATTGTAGAATTCTAGACAGAAAACTGGGAGAAATGGGAAACAAAGAAAGAAAGAAAATGCCATTTTGCAACTAAAAAACTGAGTCCACGTGGCAACAGATGAAAAACTTTTTTAAAAAAACAAAAACTAAGCAATTACTTCTCTTGCCTGTTCTTCATTAAATTGACCACATCTGTTGGTGCGTGATTGTGGAATGGACAAAAATACCACGTCCAGTCCACGTAGGAACAGCTTCACTTTGATTTTTGCCAACTTCACTCAGTCTTAACTTCGTAAAAGAAAGTGCTTTTTCATTAACCTTCAACTGACTCTAGAGAGGCCAAACCTGAGATTTCCTTTTACCAACTGAGAGTCTTCCGACGCAGCCTTTACTAGAAGGCGCTCCCTGCGGAATCTCTGCCGCTCGTGTCATGTGACTCACACGCTGTCCCTCTGCCCCATCCTCCAGAAAGAGAGCCGGTGCTTCTGGGCCACGAAAAGTCTTTCCTTCCCTTGCTGCTTAGTCATCGCCCAAGTCACTTGGCAGTTGCCTGGGGCCCCCTCGAAATGTTTCCATTTATGGTTAGAATTTGGTCTTCCCAGTTTGGTCACACAGATGGGAAAGCTTAAGTGAACAGACAGCATCACAGAGCAGCCAGAGCGAGAGCCCAGGGGCTGGTGGCGGAAGGGGGCTCCGCGGGCGGTGACGGGACAGACCCCAGCCTGGCGAGGGGCTGGCCGGGGGAAGGGCCCGCGCCCACCTGGGGTCTGCACCGTTGCTGTGCTGCCAGGCACGCCTCGCAGACACCGTCACACACAGAGCACACGCCTGCTGGGGCAGCAGTGCCGCCACAGGGCCTGGAACAGTGGGTTTATCGCCCGGTGGGTTCTGTTTATTACTTGTCTAATGGCCCCAGGAGACTGTAAGTCTCGCTGGGGCAGGAACCACCCTGCCCACTTCAGGGAGGGGCAGAGGGTGAAGGGTGGGGGGCCCCCAGGCTGGTCGCTGCCTCAGCCCCGAGCGCACCCTTGAATGGGGCTGGGTGCCCATGATGGTCCCAGACACCTGGAGACCAGGGTAAAGGACTGCCTGCCCTGGGAACCGGCCCCCAAGCCCTGGCGCCTTCCTCGTGCCCGGAGGCCTCACTCCCGTCTCTTCTCTCCAAGGGCCCCGGCCCTCTGTGCAGCCCACCCCTCTTCCACACAGACCGCCAGGGCCTAGGTGGGCAGGGGTCTCCTCCACACCCTACGCCGCCGGGAAGGAGACCCCAACCACAGAGGAGTCTTTCCTCAGAGGAAACTTCCCATCCTTCTTTGAGCTATCAGCTAAAGGGCAGCCAATTTTCAGAACCGTAGTTTCTCCCTTTGTGTTACATTAAAGAGAAAAGTACTCAGTGTTTGCGTCTTAGTTCTGTCACCAGGAGTACAGCACCTTGAGAGCTGGGGCTGTCTTCCCCACCAGGCCGGGGGCTCGGTGGAAGGAAGGAGGGCATTAAACTTTCTGTCCGTGAGCTTTCCTCCACGCCTCCCCTCAAGACACTCGTGCCCAGAACTACCATCCCTTCCTAGAAAGAACAAGGCTTTCCCATTTCTGGCTGGGCTTTCCTCGCTCGCCCAGGGAGAGGTCTGACCCGTCATCACGGCCTGGATACTTGTCTGTGTGCCCAGAACACGTCCGGATGAAAGCAGGTAGGGCTTCTCTGCCCCGGCTGGTCCTCGCGTCCCGGGACGTGGGGAGTGGGTGACCTGGCCTTGCCGCCCTCATCTGCAGCTGCAAAGGCTCCTCGGGGACCTACTCATCCTCACTGTCAAAACACAGTGACGTGCCTCTCACACGAATAGAGGATGAAGACATGGCGGAGCTTCTCTCCAGCTCGCTGGTGAGAAGAGAGAGAGGGTAGGGCTGTTTCAGACAGGCCTTGCAGGAGCAGGGATGGTCTGTCCATGAGGACGGGCTCTCTGAGATGAGCGTGCCGAGTTACATCCTAGGAGTCAAACCATAACCTTTAGAGTTATTGCAGTGGAAACCCTGACAGTTGGGTTTTTAACCTTTTTTGTAATTTGAGTGCCTGACTTTAGCTTTGATCGCCAAGGCAAGGCATCCCCTTCGAAGCCTGCTGTCTTGAATAAACACACTGCCGGCCACAGACTAGAGATAAAGAGCCAGGCCACCTTCCCCACCCCACCGTCACCCACAGAGGCTCCTTTTTCTTAGAGGTCGTGCTTGGTTTTCAATAGCTACCTGACCCTTTGGGCCTCCCGCTTTTCTCTTCCCACTCTTCAAATTGTCACTCTTATGTTTTAAATTCACCAATAAAGAGTGAGCCCAAGAAACCCTGGGCCTCCATCCTAGACCCCAGTAAAAGCAGAGCCCCAGGCCCACACATGCTCTCTCTACCCACAACCTTGCTATGTAGCCCCAGGTGAACTGTGCAATTTCCAGGTCCTGTAAGTAATAAGTCTTGACTCTTCCAAAGTTTCCTGATAGTTATTGCTGAAAAAAGACATCTTGCAATTATAATAAGAAACACAAGGACAGGTCCAACCACAACATTGCTTACTGCTATAGTGAGACGGGCACAAAACAGTTACCCTTTTGTGGAAGGAAAATCACAATGGAGTCGGTGTTGCTCTAAATAAGCCGGGAAGCCACTGAGGAAGTGGGGCTCGTGCCCGTCTCAGCCCGGATGGAATCTGACTTTTTGACCACTTATTGACCCAACAAATGCATCCAGGACATCTGACAGAAACTCAAGACACTCACTGGTCCCTCACCCTAAAATCACTCCTGATTCCTCAGGACAAATGTTTCCTGACTTGTGTCAATCACAGGTCTCGCTGGGCCACTTTAAGGACCTCATGGCCTTTTGTCCTTAGAAGCCCCTGACTCTTTTTCTTCCCCAGCACACTCTTTCGGTTTTACCCAAAACTGTGTCCCCAGAATTGCAATTCTCAGGACCCCCCCAAATAAAGCTCTTTGTTTTTCGCAGCCTAGATACTAATTATTTTCGACACTTTCAACCAAACACAGATTATTTGCATCTGTCCTGGAAAGAACCTGCGAGCCAGCATGAGACATCACAGAACCTGAGCCCTTGGTGAAGGGTGATGTCAAGTACAGGTGCACAAGGACACAGACCTAAATAACCGTGGGGTGCGCTGGCTGAACAACACCCCAGAATGACACTGAGAGGACACAGCACTCACCGTCTTGCTTTATTTCCAAGTTTTAAGTAACCAAAGACTGCAAGTTGGGGTGTGAGAACATCAGTGCTTTCCTGACCTGCCCCATCCTTCAGTGTTTTTACTTATCTCTCATTTTTGTTCTTTTTCTCATATGTGGCCACCTCAAAAATATCAGAATATTGTTGTTATTCATAGTACTTGCTTTGCAGAGTAATATGTACCATATTATAAATTTTGAAAAATTAACAGAATGTTTTATATTTCTAAAGGGAGTGCTTGATAGTGATCAATTAAAAGTCAAGTTCCCACCCCAACTTCAGCCCTCCAAGCGCTCTGTGAAACACACCAGGGCACAGATGGGTAGACAGAGAGCCGGAACACCTCATACTGGAATTCTCTGAAGGTCAAAGGGGTCGTGTGGATAAAGGCATTTGTTAAAAAGTCACACCTACGAATTCATGATCCTGGGGGAGAGGAAGCACCTAACTTTCCCTGACAGAACAGCCATGTGGCTTAAAAGTAAGAGCCCTTCGGGCTTCCCTGGTGGCGCAGTGGTTGAGAGTCCGCCTGCCGATGCAGGGGACACGGGTTCGTGCCCCGGTCCGGGAAGATCCCACATGCCGCAGAGCGGCTGGGCCCGTGAGCCATGGCCGCTGAGCCTGCGCGTCCGGAGCCTGTGCTCCGCAACGGGAGAGGCCACAACAGCGAGAGGCCCGCGTACCGCAAAAAAAAAAAAAGTAAGAGCCCTTCGCTTCCAGCCCTGGACTCGCCGCTCACTGGGCAAGTCGCCTCCCCACCCACCCAGGCTCCTTTCTCCCTCTTGTCACAGGACTTGTGGTTCTAGGAAGACATGGCGGAAACTACTTAGTTTTGGAGGAGAAAAGCAACCAGGTAATGCCACAGTATTGCGGGACCTGCCTTTTCCTTTCCAATTCCCTTTTCCCACCCTCAAAAATGGCGTTGTGAAGCTCAGAGTTTCCAGCTACTGCTTCACTTAGCCTTGCTTCTTCAGTGATGAGGTGCCCATGGTGAGAAAGAATTATCATGAGAATCCACTCAGCCAAAGCTCACAGTAGAAAATGGGTCACCGGGAGACCACAGTGAATCATTCTGGATGGGGTACAGAACACACATACCCGCCCCCGGCTGGCTGGGTCCTCTGGGAACTTCCAGCGGAAAGTCTTCACTTCTGACCCAAGAAGGACGGATGACCTGTCCCAGTGGAAACACTTACGGATATCAACGCAACTCTATTCAATTTAAAATTAATGCTAGTTGCCTTTTTACGGATCTACTTCTGCTGAATCCTGTGCGTTATCTCAAGGGAGGGGGGTGGCACATAAATTTGGATGATATCAGGAAGAGTTTTCATGCAGGAATCATTTTTTGGTCTTGAAAGGTGGTCAAGATTTGGATAAATGGAGGCCGTGGGAAAGGCATTTCAAACGCTGGGAGGAACATGAGGACCTCCTGCCCCATCCCTGGGGACTGGAGAGCATCTGCTCTGACAGAGCAAGTCACCAGCTCTCGCATTCAGGCTGCTATCGGGTGGAGAGCATCCCCTCACACTCTCCCCTTTATGCCAATGCTTTCCCTCCTTTCTGACTTTCTTAATTCTGTCCTGGTTCCCAGAGGCCCCAGGCTCAGTCTCAGAGCTGCGCTTGACTCTCCCTCACCCTTAAACCGCCCAAGGAGCTGTCAATATAGACCTTGCCTCGGTGGGGACCGCTCACCTCCACCCGCCCTTTCCCCTTCCCATACCTCATTAGGCCCTCTACATGACCCCTATTTTGGTTGTTGTAAGACATTCGTACGTTTTTCCCAAACCAGGCAGGAATTTCCCTAACTCCCAGCTGTATACAGCATGGACCCTGGTTCTGGTTTTCCAGAATGGTACATTGTCTGAGGTCTGGGTTTCAAGTGTGGAGTGCTAGGGGTGAAATTAGATGACTCAGCTCCACGGCAACGGAACAATGCAAGTGTACTCTGGTCAATAAGCACGGTCCTCTAGGCACAACTGCCCCCCACACAGAAAACATGTACGTAGTCCACTTGTAGCAGGTTCTACTGAGGAGCGCTAAGGTGACATTCCCTGAGTCCCCTCTTCACCCGCTCTGCAAAAGAGGCAAATGCAAATTTGGAGGAAAGAGAACCAAGTGGGGCCAACATTTTAATATGAATCCCTCATTGCTTTCTGAGACTCATCCTCAGTTCAACCACGAGAAGGGCACAGATGAACAACCAGGCCCTCGACAACTGTCCTCAACCTCTGGATAACGGCTCTAACTCTTCACGGCTGAGCCCTAGGCTCTGATGTCACCACCAACCTTCCGCTGGTCCTTTTCCCGCTGCTTCTGCACGGCCCGCTGCGGCTTTATCACCCTTTCTCACTGCTTTTCAATTACTGGCCTTAATAAGCCCGAAACAACCCTCATCTGCGGTGTTGCCCAGGACCACCAAGCAGCGGCCCCGGGGCCCAGCCTGAGATGAGGGGAGCAGCTTAGGAGAAGCACATCCCCGTAACTCCCACGGGGCATCCGACCCTAAACACCCTCAAGAGGCCTCCCACCTGGAAGGAAGCCAGCATCTCCTCACCAGGGAAGCGGAAGCACACGCCCCCGCCGGAAGTCACAAGGCACATGGGCCCCGGTCAGGCGGGCTCCTGGGAGGGAAGTCCCGCCCCTGCCGGAAGTCACATGGGCCTGAGGCCGGAAGCCCCGGGAAGCTTTGTAGGTCCCAAGCCTTGGATTCCCCTCGCTGGTGGTGGAAAGTCCACCGAGTGCTGAGGGTACTTCCAGCCCTGCCTGGGCGCCTGTCCAGAATCAGTTCTGGGTGAAATAGTTCCTCCTGGCCACCTCTGCTTCCCTTGCACAGCAAATGGGGAGAAGTGAAGCTAATATTACAGAACTTGCAAAGGAAAGGGCGGCCATTGCTGCATTATTCACAACAGCCCAAAGGTGGGAACAGCCCGATGTCCATCAGAGGGTTGAATGGATAATTAAAATAGTATATCCACACCATGGGATGTCAGCCACAAAAAGGAATCATGTACTGATAATGTGGATGAACCTTGAAAACATGATGCTCAGCGGAAGAATCCAGATGCCAGAGGTCACATATTGTATGAGTCAATGTATATCAATTGTCCAGTGGAAGCAAATCCACAGAGATGGAAAGCACGTCGGCAGGGCTTGGGGGGAGGAGTAGGGAAGGGAGCACCGCTTCACCCGTACAAGGTTTCCTTTTGGGGTGATGAGAATGTTCTGGAACTAGGTGGAGCTGATGGTTGTTAAAACACTGGGAGTGTACTAAGCACCACTGGATTGTACACTTTAAAATGGTTAAAATGATGACTTTTATCTGGAAGGAAGGAAGCCAGCCAGCCTGAGCCAGCCATGCGTGTGGTGGGCGCCTTGAGGCCAGGCACCGCGTCTGAGTCTTTCCGAGGGGCGCTGCCTTGGAGCGCATCAGTGGTGATGCTGGCAGTTGTGCAGGAGTGGTGGAAGCGTACATGCTGGGGCTGGGGGGCATCTTACAGGTAGACAAGAGGCCAGTGACTGCCCAGAGGGACCCGCTGGCGGCAGAGCTAAGATCTACCCACTGGCATGCCTGCCCGGCACGCTGTGTGTGCACTGCCCTTTCCTCTGGGGCCTTGTTAGAAGAAGACTGGTCCCACCCCATTCCAGGCCATGGAAAAGTCACCGGCAGTACGTGGCATCTCGTCTACTCTGGAAAGACCTGAGTTGCAAAAGAGCTGGCGTCGGGTCCTGTGAGGTGAGTTACAGCTCCGTTGGCCCGTGTCTCATCTGGTGCTCTGCCTTTTCTTTAAGTTCACAGCTTCCTCCCTTCCGGTCCTCTGATTCCTAATGTCTAATTGCTATAGCAATCCCTCCCCACCTATTCATAACCACTTAATAACGCAGCCCAGTGTCCTCTGCGGCTGGGTGGTTCTGTTTAATCCACTTAGCAATCTAACACTCACAGTCAGAGCAGTGTGTCTCTCCTGACCGTGGCTGAGAGTTACTTCACGTCAAGGCACTGCTCCCAGCACTGAGGCAGAGGGCAGCCGTGCCCACGTGGAGAAGCCAACTTGCTTTCCCGCTTCCCGTGTCTGAGTGTGCCGGGGTGGGACGGGGTGGGGACGGCCGAGGCAGGACAGAGCGCACTGTTATTGGAGACTGGGCTGCCTGGTTCTCTTTCTGCATGCACACAGACTTTTTTTGAAGTCAGTTTGGGTTTTTGTGGAAACTTTATTTTTGTATTTTTCCCTCTTGTTTCTCTGGTAACATCAAAAACAAACACACACACAGCTGTGTCACCTGGCTCCCAGCTACATTTTTCCAGCAGGCACGTAGGGCTGGAAACTCAGCAAGACTTGGACTCCAGAAATCCAAACTAACTCTCACTTAACTCCTTCTCCCCCATTTCAGTCTGTGCCACAGAGCCAGCTGGACAAAAGTCTTCTTCTGGGTCACCAAGGAGAAAGGGCTGTGGCCGTTCTTTCTACCACCCTGGAGCAGGCTTCTCTCCAGATCAGGCCGGGGTGGGGGGAACTCTGCTCCCATGTCTTCCAGCCCTGCTCGTGATATAAATATAAGAGCAAAAGAGCTCGCAGCACTTGCCTTTTCTCCTTCTAACAGCCAGAGCTTTTGATGGTGGAATAGGCTTTCTATACCCTGAGGCTGAGGAAATCACGGAATTTGGTGGCTAGGAAAGTATTGTTCCTTTATTCCAGCTGTTTCATTGTAAACAGCTAAGGAGCAAGGAGAAGGCCACACAGCAAACTAGTGACAAAGCCCTCGTTCCCGAGCGCCAGTGTCTCCTTCCCACCGCTTGGCCGGTCCCCACCGAGGAAGGCTGCTGCGTCCAGATGGCCCCAGGCTCCAGGAACCAGCTGCTTCACTGATTCAGTTTTTGCTGACTTGTTCTATTTTTGTTCTACATGAGGAATTTCACACTTCCACCCAGTTTTGAATCTCAAATATGTACTCTGACAATACAGAAACCGTCCTAACACACACTAACATGTCAACCAAATTCCCCTTCTATTCATTAGTTCACCCAATGGTTATTCAACACCTACTAAGAGAAAGGCTTTGTATGGTGAGAATGGGAGGGACGGAGCAGACCAGGTCTCTGCTCTCAAGAGCTCGAGGGGCTTCTGGCCTCCTGCAGGGCAGCCGACAGACCACTGATGGATGATGCAGGCCACGCCGACCACAAGGCCGAACACAGATCTGCATGGAAGTGTGCTCCCCTTCCACGGTAGTTTCCAGGGTCAGAATATTTGTTGCTTTGGCCTCTCAGCAGCACAATCTTATGTTAACATTCACAGGAAACAGAATCGTAAACCAATTCTACAAACTCCAAGTGTCTCGTTATTCTTCGTGCAGGTATTCTTCATAGCCCTCCTCTCACCGCTCACCTTTGGTAACTGCTCAGTCCAGACCTCTGCAGGTTGGATAAGCAGCAAGGAGACTCTCAGATTATCTTATTCTTATTTGCTAAACATGATTTTATTGAGCCCTACCATACATTCAATGAGAATACATGCAAAGATAAATACAATGTAATTTTACAGTACTTTACAGCTGACAGTAAAGTTTGGGGAGAGAATTTCAAACAAAGTAGTAATTTGAAAAGCAATATCTAACTCTCCCAACCAGGGCTTCCCTGGTGGCACAGTGGCGGTAGAGAATCCGCCTGCCAATGCAGGGGACACGGGTTCGAGCCCTGGTCCGGGAAGATCCCACAGGCCGCAGAGCAACTAAGCCCGTGTGCCACAACTACTGAGCTTGTGCTCTAGAGCCCGTGAGCCACAACTACTGAGCCTGTGTGCCGCAACTACTGAAGCCCACGCGCCTAGAGCCTGTGCTCCACAACGAGAGAAGCCACCACAATGAGAAGCTCGCGTACTGCAACAAAGAGTAGCCCCTGCTCGCCGCAACTAGAGAAAGCCCGCCCGCAGCAATGAAGACCCAACACAGCCAAAAATAAATAAATAAATAAATAACTCTCCCAACCAGAAGCCCTTTAACTTATCTGGGCTAGAAATTCCCCACCCGCCTTAAAAATGTGTTCAGGCTAAAAGCCAAGGGAGAGGCTGTCTGTGGCCCAGGTCTCTGTGTGAGTGGTAAGCCAGTAAGGACCCACTGAGGCTGTCTGAGGCTCTCCTCCTGTGAGGAACCCCAGCCCAGGACCCAGGGCCAGAGGGAGGGCGGACCTGGGGCAGGTCTCTGCTGAGAGCTGGCAGCATTTGGGTCACATCAGCAGCTGGGGAGGCCTCAGGACTGTACCTGCACTAGTAGCCCTTGGTGCACAGACTCCACTCCCTTCCGGGACGGTCTGCAGCTCCTGCTGCCTGACGCCCCTCGCTGGATACTGGATCTCAACCTACGCACGGAAACTCGCCGTAAACCTGTCTCCCTTCATCTGGCTGTGGAGGAATGCTGATGGGAGCACACTTCAGTCTCAAGCAGGGCCCATCTGAGTCCTAACATGACTGTAAGCCATGCACCACTTACACGTATTTCCAGCAAAAACACCGAGCAAAGGAAATCGCTGGCCTTAATAAAAGATGCTACCATTTGAGAAAAAGAAGAGGTGCTAGTTAGTGTCTTTCAAGAAGCAGATACCAAGAAAGGATGCAGAAGATGTCCTGGGGAAACCTCTGTGACAGATAAAGGGTGGAGGGGCCGGGGAAGGTGCGGGGGAGAGAGGAGGAGGGGGCAGGCAGTGCACTTCTTCGTAAAGTCTGTGCGTCACAGGAGCGACCCGCTCCCACAAGCTGAGTCGTTGGGCTAGAGCATGCCAGGGCACCGTGGGGTCTGACAAGGGCACCGGGGGCCGTCAGTCACTCCTGCTGCCCCAGCGCGCCCTCCACGGCCGCCTGCCCTGCGCTGCACGGGCCCAGCTCCTCCATGCTTCCCACGGGCCTCGCTTCTGGCGGACACTTAGAGGAGGGGTCAGTGGGGTGGACCACAGCCCCCATCGCTGCAGCAGGTCTCAGCGCCATGACAGACCCTGGTCCTCTCCCTCCTCCACCATCCTTTCTGAGTCCCCTCACGCTGGGCAGCCTTCAACCCGCAGGTCTCCCCGGCTCCCCTGGGGTGTGACTCAAGCCTTCGTTCTGGAGGAGTCTGAGCCCTTGTGCACGAGTCCATTCACAACTAGGGCTGGGAAAGGGACTGCCTAGAGGCACCAAGTGAATCACAGGTGTCTTTCCCAGCCTCCATGGCGGGAATGTGGTTCTGCTCTCTGGTGATCAGCACCAGTTACCCTGCCAAGCTGGTGATTCCTTTTCTTGTCTGCTGGACCCTGGATATAAGCCATCCAATGTGCCCTGTTAGTCCAATGGCACCCTTTGGGGACTGGACCTTCAACCCTGTAGAGTCCGGAGTTGCAGGGAGAGGAAGCCCCAGACCCTCCAATGGGCCAGAGGGAACGATGGTAGGTGGGGCTACTTCCGCTCACACCCTCAGTTCCTGAGGCCACATATTCTTCCTGTTGGGGACACAGCGCCATGTAAGTGTCTCTGATTCAGCACAGACGCTGCCTCCTGAAAGAGGACACTCCCCTTTTCAGTGTCCCTCCTTGTCAGGGCTTCAGCTCGCCCTGAGAAAGCTGTTCGAGGCTCCTGGGAGGCCGCCTGACCCTGGGAGGAGCAGTGGGCCCCATGGTCATGTGCCCAATCCCACGCTCCTGCGCTGTGAAGTGGGTCCCCTGGTTGGATGCTATGCTCATGAGATTCCATGCCTGGGGACCATGTGGCTGAGGCCTTGTGAGCAGGTGAAACTGTGCCTGGAGTATCTATTCACCAAGCTCTCCCAGGATGGACGTAGCCCAATGTGGCTGACTCACCACCAAGTATTCTGTTGTCTCCTGAAGAATAACGGGGACCCAGTGCTGATCTCTGTTGCTGGCAGGTTGGACATTCAGAGGTAGCTGAATCTTCCTTGGAAGTGAGTATCCATCCTGCTGGGTCCATCTCCACTATGGCCTGCATCTCTGCCCTGTGCTCAGTCCACTTCTGTGCCCATCACGCTGGTTCTGGGGTAACTGATAGTGAAAACTGGCTGGTGTCTACTGGCCGAGTCACAGAGCCTCTTCTGTGGTGAGTGTTTCCTGGTGGGTGTTAACGAGTGATACAAAAATCTTCACACTTCATGTCCACTCCCAAAAGTCCATCCACATGCCTCTAGCCCAGAATCCTCATCCCTGATCCTGCAGCCTTTTCCTTCTGGGTTCCTGACCAGACAACCGTGCAGTGCCTGCTGCCTGGGAATCTGTACATGTTCTCATCTTGGCCACATCGCCTTCCCCACAGAGTGGCTGGCCGAGTGCCTGGAGCACTGCCCACTGGGTAGCTGTCTCCTCCATCGCCTTCAGCGATGTCCTTGCCTCTGGCTGGAGTGCAGCCACCCTCCATTTTCAGCCGGCTCCCACACTGAGCTGACTGCACTGTGAACCAAGCTCAGACCTTTCCCTCCTTCTGCATGTGGTCGACAGAGCCTCTCCCACATAGGTGTGAGCTGGGGGAGGGGTACCACTGTCACTGCTGGGGTGACGTGAGAGTCAACACTACCTTCTCACGCAGCTGACTCATCCCCTCTTTTCCATTTTTTGAAAGACCGCTGCTGAGCACACGTGGCTTTATGACGTGGTGAGTCCAACAGGCTCTGCCTCTGCATGGTCAGTCGTCCCCTAGACAAGTGCTCCCTCCTATCAAGACACTAAAACATTTGTCTGAGTGCCTGTGATTCTCAGCTATAGATGGAACGGGCTTGATCCCGAATCCCGCTTTCTCGTCGCGCCTGATCAGCATGACGTCAGCATGACGTCATCAATGTAACTGATCAACGTCCTTACGACAGAGGACAGAAAAGTTAACAGAACCTGAGGCAAAACAATAAGTGGGTATTTTAGTCCATCGCATATGATTACAGGCTTTTCTGATAGTCTCTCTAATTGAAATAGAAAAGAACGCATTCATCAAAGCAGTGGCCACACATCATGTACATGAGGTCTTATCAATCTGTTCTAGCAGCAATACCATGCCCAGAAGAGCAGCTGCATTTGAGTTACTGCTCGGCTACTCTCGTGGTGGACTATAATCACTCTCCAGGATCCACCTGGTGCTGCAGGGGTGAATTTAAATGGAGCTACGGTAGGGAGCCTACATATTTAAGGTCTTTAATGGTGGTACTACTCTCTGTCATCCCCTTTGGAATGCGATATTGTTTCTGATTTACTATCTTGAGGGGTTGGGGAGCTGAGAGAATCCTTCACCTGCAAAACTGTGCCTATAAAAAATGCAAAAGGAAGTTCTTTAGAAGGAAGGAAAATTATACCCGATGGAAACTGAAATCTACAGAAAATAATGAGTACTGTAGGTAAATATAAAAGAATTTTTTTCATTTTAAAATTACTTAAGATAATTCACTGTTTAAAGCAAAATTACGAACAATGTACTTTGAGGTTTATAACATATATACATATAAAATGTAAAACAGCAACAGCCTACAGGGTAGGAGAGAGACATGGACGTTCACAGTTATGAGTTTATTACAATACATATGACACAGGATTATTGAAAAAAGTAAAAGATGTATATTTCAAACCATAGCACAACCGTAGGGGGAAAAAAACAAATGTATAGCCAATAAACAAATAGAGGAGGTAAAGTAGAATATTAAATACCCAGTCAAAAATAAGGCCGAAAAAGGGCTTCCCTGGTGGCGCAGTGGTTGAGAGTCCGCCTGCCGATGCAGGGGACACGGGTTTGTGCTCTGGTCCGGGAAGATCCCACATGCCGCGTAGCGGCTGGGCCCTTGAGCCGTGGCCGCTGAGACTGTGCGTCTGGAGCCTGTGCTCCGCAGTGGGAGAGGCCACAACAGTGAGAGCCCACGTACTGCAAAATAATAATAATAATAATAAGGCAGAAAAAAAAGGGAAGAAAGAAGAAAGAATAGATGGGGCAAATAAAAAATAATTAGCAAATTGGTAGATTTAATCTCAAACATATTGATGATTACATTAAATAGAAATGGTCTAAACACTCTTACTAAAAGGCAGAGATATCAGGGTGCACAGAAATGTAAGCTACAACAATATTTAAAGAAGCATACTTTAAGTTCAAAGACACAAGTAGGTCAAAATAGAAGGATAAAAAATACGTATCCCATGCAAATACTAATCATAAGAAAACTGAGTTGTTATATTAAATCAGACAAAGTAGACTCAGGACAAGCAATATTATGAGGAATAAACAAGAGTGTTACTTAATCATAAGATTGTCAATTCATCAGAAGACATAATCTGAAATATTCATCTAATAAAAATCTTCAGAAAACATGAATCAAAAACTGACAGAATGAGGGCTTCCCTGGTGGCGCAGTGGTTGAGAATCTGCCTGCTAGCGCAGGGGACACGGGTTTGAGCCCTGGTCTGGGAGGATCCCACATGCCGCGGAGCAACTGGGCCCATAAGCCACAACTACTGAGCCTGCGCGTCTGGAGCCTGTGCTCTGCAACAGGAGAGGCCACGATAGTGAGAGGCCCGCGCACCGCGATGAAGAGTGGCCCCCGCTTGCCACAACTAGAGAAAGCCCTCGCACAGAAACGAAGACCCAACACAGCAAAAATTAATTAATTAATTAATAAACTCCTACCCCCAACATCTTCTAAAAAAAAACAACTGACAGAATGGAAAAGAGAAATGAACACACCCACAATTATAGTCAAGATTTCAACACCTCTCTCAATAATTGATAGGGAAAAAAACAGACCATCTGCTGGGCCATAAAATGAGTCTCAACAAATTTAAAAGGAGTAAAATCATACAGAGTATATTCTCTGACCACAATGGAATAAATCTAGATGTCAGTAATAAAAGATATCTGAAAAATCCCCAAATATTCTGAAATTAAACAGTTCTTCTAAATAGTACTTTGCTCAAAGAAGAGATCAAAAGAAAATTAGAAATATTTTGTAATGAGTGAAAATTAAAATCCAAAATGTCAAAATAGGTGGTAGAGCTAAGTAATGTTTAGAGGAAAATGCATAGCTTTTTATGTGCTTATATTAGAACAGAAAAAATCTAAAATCAAAGATCTAGATTTCCTTCTTAAGAAGCTAGAAAAAGAAAAATTAAACCAAAAATAAGTGGAAAGAAGAAAATTAAAAAGAAAAGAGTAGATATCAATGGAATTGAAAACATACCAAAAAATAGAGAAAAATCAATGAAACCAAAGCTCGTTTAATGAAAATATTAATAAAATTGAGAAATATCCAGATAAACTGATGAAAAGAAAAAGCACAAATTACCAATATCAGGAATAAAATAGAAGTCCAGCACTACAGACCTTGCCGGTATTAAAAAGATAAGGGAATGTTATAAAGACCTTTATTCCTCCCCAAACTGACAATTTAGAAGAAATGGAAAACTTCATTAAAAGACACAAATTACCAAACTGAATCAAGGGGAAAAAAATAGAAACTCTTCTACAGGCCAGGATCCCTCAGGAGCAGAGTTCAACAAGTCCTTAACAAAATCAAATCCAGCAATGTATTTTTTTAATGTATCGTGATCAAATTCAAATTTGATCAAACTTGTTGAGATATTTCCAACAAACGCTAGATTCATTTAACTTTCAAAGATTTAACAATGCAATTCACTGTATTAATCGAATGTCTTTAAAGAACAATGTGATCATTTCAATAGATGTAGGAAAAGCATGTGCCAAAATTCAACAGCTGTTTGTAATAAAAACTCTTAGAAACCAGGCATAGCAGGAAATTTCCTCAACCTGATAAAAGATAGCCACAAAAGTCTCATAGCTAATTTCGGTGTAATGTGAAAGGCTGAATGTCCTCCTCTTAAGATAAGAAAAGAGGCAAAAATGAACTTGCTATATTAATATCAAAGTAGACTCAGCCTTCTATTCAACACGGCATTCGAAGGCCTGGCCTGGCCCTGAGCCTGGCCTCTCTCCAAGGAAAAGAAGTGAAACCTATACAGATTGGAAAGAAAGACGTGAACTTGTCTTTATGCACAGACAACATGACTGCATACCTTAAAAATCTACTAAAGAAATCGACTAAAAAGCTACTAGAATTGACATGGCAACTTAAGATCACAGAACGCAAGGCCAGTAAGCGCCTTCCCCCAAGGAAATTGTGTTTCTATATTCCGGCAATGAACAGTCGGAAGTTGTAATTTTGTGTGTGTGTGTGTGGTACGCGGGCCTCTCACTGTTGTGGCCTTTACTGGGGTTAGTTCCTCAGTAAACTTACAACAATTCACTGTCATTCTCCAATACCCGTCTGTCTTCTGCGGAGGCCAGCAGGGAGAGTTGAATGAGGATGTGGTGGGAATCATTGCCCCTGCATCCTTCAGGTCCTTGGTGGTGGTACTAATCTCTGCATGCCTCCAGGGATGTGGTACTGCTATGATTTACTATTTTCCTGGGTAGAAGCAGTTTTAATGGCTTCTAGTTGGCCTTCCTCAGCATAATAGCCCCCACTCCACAGGTCAGGGAACCAATGTGGGAATTCTGCCACCTGCTAAGTATGTCTATTCCAATTATACTTTCTGGAACTGGAGAAGTAACCACAGGTTGTGTTCAGGGACCCACTGACCCAATGTGAGACAGACCTGAGCTAAAACTCTATTGATCGCCTGACTTCCGTAAGCCCCTCCTCTGACTGGGGGGCCACGTTTTCTTCTCCTGAAATCAGAATCAGTTCAGATCTATTATCCAGTAGCCCCCAAAACGTCTGATTATTTACTTTTCCCCAAAGCACAGTTACTCTGGTAAAAGGCTCTATGTTCCTTTGAGGAAAGACTGGGAGAAAGATTAACAGTATAACTTTTGGATGGTGGCCAGTGTCCTTCATCAAGGGAAGGACCTTCATCCAAGGGGTTCTGGGTCTGTAAACTAGCTCAAGGCTGGGAATTGACTGAGGGGCCATAACTCTGTTTTTATCATTTGAGTTAGACCTCTGTTCAGTTGAGCTTTTCTGCTTATGCAGGGCAAGCAGGGATTTAGTAGACTTCCTATGTCTACTAAAGACTTCCTCCAGGAACATCATGGATAACCAGCCAGTGCTGTAGGTCTAGGCGAATCAGACAATTCTGATTGGTTTCTTGATTCTGCTGTTGTTATGGGGACCGTGCCCATCTTGCCTTTGGTGATTGAAAGCTACCACTTGGCCCCTGACGCCCCAGCATCCAAATACTCCATTGCGTTTAGGTTTTCCAATTGGATGGCTGCCGTTCCCACTATAAGGTCCGGGCTACAGAGAAGAATTATCGAGGAGCTCTTCAAGGATGTTGGGGCTCCCCTCACAAATTCATTTCTCATAGTGGTAGTGAAAGGTATGTCTTTTGGACCCTCCCAGGATGAATGTGTAGGTCTTAAATGACAAGTGCACTCGGGCACTGCAGTCTCCTTAAGCTTCTGAATCATTTCCTCCACTTTCAACCAAGAGAGGTCAGGTGTTTCTGAGTTGCAGAGGGTGGGCCATCTTTTGGATCATGTTTCAGCCAACCAACCAGCAAAACACACTGAGAGCCCTTTCTAGCTCCTGGGGCAGTAACATGAAATGCACAATCTCTGCTTGATGGGCCCGTACCCGTGAATTTGGCCTGGCCCAGTTTTGTGCTCCTTCTATCACGACCCCACACATTTAGAGCCCCTTCTCACAGCTGTTCCAGGATTTCTGCTCGTATAAACTAGAAAACTCAAGTCGTCCTTTTGGAGTGCGTGCAGCACACTTCCTCCTGTGTCACACTTTGTGCCTTACCTTTAGGGGTCTCTTGGGACTTGAGTCTAGATACAGGTCTAGAAGCAAAGAAGAGCGGTGGGGTGAGTCCTGGGTACAATCAGCGTTGTCTTGTGGGAGGCCATTAAGGTTTCCCCAGGAATCGCAGGGTCAACCCCCTTAGATGAAGGCGGGAAGGCTGATACCCCCATGGATGAAGACTCTGCAGAGAAGGCCGTTTCTGCTGGGTTGGAGAGGTCTCTTCCACTGACAGAGAAGACTCGCCAGATTTTCGGGGCTTAATGTCCACAGCTCCAGCAGGGTCTTCCCACACATCCCCACCCGACTTATAGGAGCCGTTTCCTTCACACTGAATGCCCTCACATTAACAGTAGATATTCCACGAGGCGATCACGTGGGTGAGGTTCTGCATTTGATTTAGAGCAGTTTCATCCCTCATATCCTTTAGGGCAAATCCAGAAGCTCTTAGATCATCGTGCACAGCTTGCGCTGGGAATTTGAATTCCTGAGCTCATCTTTTTCTTTCATCACTTCGTCCAGTGACATTAGGAGCGACCAACTAACGTCTTTATATGCCTTCGTTTTCCAAATGTTTGAAAGTGTCACATACAGAGTCACCCAGCTCTTTGTTTTCCGTAAGTGGTCGATTAGGGGTACCCCATGCAGGTATTTTGTCCATCTCTATGTCCATGCCATGGGCTATCAGTGCCCTCTTGACGACTGAAAATAGTCTTTAGTGTCTTTAAAGCAAATCAGATTAGAGAGCTAATTCCAGAAACCCCAGAACTAACTCCCCTGGGACCTAGTATGCAGCTATTAATCTGGCAAACGCCCTTTTTTCCATCCCTGTCAATAAAGACCACCAGAGGCAGTCTGCTTTCTTCTGACAAGGACAGCAATACGAGTTCCCCCACCTAGCTCGGGCCCATCTCCCAAGTGACCTGGACAACTGCTGTCTCTGAGTGGGGCCCAGAACAAGAGAAGCCTCCTTGCAGGTCCAGGCTGCGGGGCAAGCTTCTCCGCCCTGCACCACAGATCCAACAATGCCTGAAGTGGCAGTGGCAGAAAGGATGCTGTCTGGAGCCTTTGGTGTGGGTGAATCTCGGCGCAGGCCTTTAGGACTTTGGAGCAAGGCCCTGCTGCCCTGTGCAGACAGCTACTCTCTTTCTGAGAAACAGCTCTTGGCCTGCCACTGGGCCTTAGATGAAACTGAATGCGAATGTGGGCCACCGCGTTACCATGAGACATGAGCGGCCCGTCGTGAACCAGGTGTCGTCTGGCCCACCAAGCCATAAAGTTGGAGAGGCACAGCAGCACTTCATCATCAAATGGAAGTGGTGTGTGTGTGAGGGGCCTGAGCAGGCCCTGAGGGCACAGGGAAGTCTCATGAGAAAGTGGCTCAGACGCCCCAGGTCCCCACGCCTGTCCTCTGCCTTCTCTCTCCAGCCAGCACCTATGGCCTTGTGGGGGATTTACTTCCCTAGGATCCGTGACAGAGGAAGACAAGACTCGGGCCTGGTGTGCAGATGGCTCTGCACGATATGCAGCAGGACCCACAGGCGGGCGACTCTGGGACCACAGCCTCGCCCTGGGACATCCCCCGAAGACCTGGTGAAGGGAAACCCCCCAGGGAGCCGGACTTCAGGCAGCACACCTGGCTGTGCACTTGGCCTAGAAGGAGAAGTGGCCGGCTGTGTGGTCATACACCAATTCTCGGGCTGCGGCCTGCGGTTTGGCTAGACGGTCAGGGTCTTGGAAGGACCATGGCTGGAAAACTGGTGACAAAGAAATTTGGGAAAGAGGAATACGGATAGACCTCTCTAAATGGAGAAAAAATGTGAAGACACTATGTCCCGAGAATGCTCCCCAAAGGGTGACTTCAGTGAGAAGGATTGTAATTATCAAGTGGACAGGTGAGCTGTCCTGTGAGTACCGCTCAGCCTCTTTCCTGGCCAGCCCTGCCGTCGCCCAATGGGCTCTTGAGCAAAGTAGCCATGGTGGCGGGGTGTGGGGAGCGACGGGTGGGCCCCCACTCACCAAGGCTGACCTGGCCACTAGCACTGCTGAGCGTCCAACCTGCAGGAGCAGAGACCAACACTGAGCCCCTGATACGGCATCACTCTGCGGTGAGCAGGCAGCCACCTGGTGGCAGGTTGATTACACTGGGCCACTCGATCACGGAAAGGGCAGCATTTCGTCCTTACAGGAATAGACACCGTGGACTCAGATTTGCCAAACTACCACCCATGGACTTACAGAACACCGTATCCATCACGCATTCCACACAGCATTGCTCGCTTCACAGCAAAAAAAAGTGTGACAACGGGCCCGTGCTGAAGGAGTAACTCGCTCTCCCTCGTTGAGTGGACGTCCACCTTCTCCTGCCCTCGGACATTGCTGCTCCTCATTCTTGGGCTTTGGGACTCAGACCAGGACTTACAGCATCAGCCCCCCAATTCTCAGGCCTTTGGGCTTGGACTGAAGTACACCACCAGCTGCCCTGGGCCTCCAGCGTACAGAGGGCAGATTGCGGGGCTTCTCGGCCTCCAGAACCACGTGAGCCAATGCCTACAATTAATCTCCTCTTATGCATATCTGTACATAAATGGATCCTTATACATATATCTACAGGACATATGTATATTCAGGAGCTATAGACCTATAATATCCTATAGATCTATAGGCCGTATACAGATCTATTTATAGATCTATAGATCGAGATACGAATATAGATACAGATCCTATGGTCTGTTCCTCTGGAGGACCCTGACGGATACTCTTGCCAAGGCCGCACAGCCTGGGGGCGAGGGGCCAGTGACAGGCCAAGACCTCGTCATCCTTCGGGCCTCTTCCTGGACCAGATCACCATCCTGTACCTTCCTCTCCACGACTTGGCCCTGGCAGCCACCATGGACCACCCTGCACGGCCCATGGGGGCTGCCATGGTCAGAAGTGTCGGATGGGTTCCCCGTGCTACTGCTTCCCCATCGGATGCACCTCCGGCCCTTCTGCTCCAACTGATACAGGAAGGAGGGCAAACACACTCTTCCCATGTTCGTATTTCAAGGTCTTAGTACCTGAGGGGGCTAGAAGGGCCTAAGGTAAGGTGGAAGGTTCTGGAAAGATCCTGCTTGCAGGCTCTGCCTGGGAAAGGTGACTTTGGCAGGGGAACTGACGAGAGCCACCCACATCCACCTGGCTGGGCAGGTGTATGGGCCCCACAACAGGGCAACCTGGGCTGCAGCCTCCTGGAATCCCCACCCTGGCACAGAGTCAGAACAGAAGGGGCATCCACAGTACCCAAGAGGCCCTGGCAGAGAAAACACTGTGGCCACTGGGGCCTGGGTGCTGGGCAGGGCATGTCCCTGGCTCTCAGCAGCAGAGGCCCCACTGTCCCCTGCCCGTGCCTCTGCCCCCAGGGGCCTCCTGGGATTCTCTGGAGAGGGTCCAAAATTCACGGTGACAGAGATTTAACAGCTGTGGTCCCCGGGGCCGAAGGCTGAGCTGTAAGGAAATGAAGAGCGTGGGTCCTGGAACCACCTAGCGTGGCTGCAAAGTGCCGCAGGGGCGCCCCAGAGAGGAGCGAGCACCGCCAGGCTGGAGAGGCAGCCCCAAGCAGCCACAGCCCTGCACTCTCAGGAGGGACCCCGGCCCACCACGCTGCCAACTCATCAACCAACCGAGGGTCCAGGCCAGGCGTCCCAGATGTGGGGTCAGGAGTGCCGACGCAGCTGCCGTGCAACCGGACCCCGTCGGGTCACCAGCCTCCCCCATCCCAGCCCTCTCAGTGGCCCAGGGTGGACAGGGACGCAGGCCCCTGTGGGTCTGAGCGTCCAGGAGGCTACGCGGAGCTGCTCCCAGACTCCAGCCCCTCACAAGGCAGACTCTGTGCTGGCGGGACCGTAATTAGAAACAGACCCGCGTGTGACTCAGAGGGAGAAGGCGCCACCCTCCCCCACCAGCTCACACGGGCTTTTTAAGTGGGGGCTCACTTCTGTGAGCCCCCGCTTCGGTCTGGCTGACATGTGTAGGCCACAGAGCTGATCTCATCCAGCTGGGATATTCTAGAAGGCTCTGCTCCCATGCACGTCTGGCCTGACTCCGGGAGAGGGGTCACCACAGCTCCTCAACCTTCCCTAGAGCACCTGGCTACATACATACACATGCATACATGCACACATGTTCCCTCACATGCATGCACACAGACACACGTAGATACACATGTACACATGCATACATGCACACACGTTCCCTCACATGCATGCACACAGGCACACGTAGATACACATGTACACATGCATACATGCACACACGTTCCCTCACATGCATGCACACAGGCACACACAGATACACATGTACACTTGCACACATGCACACACATTCCCTCACATGCATGCACACAGGCACACATAGGTACACATGTACACTTGCATACATGCACACACGTTCCCTCACATGCATGCACACAGGCACACACAGATACACATGTACACTTGCACACATGCACACACGTTCCCTCACATGCATGCACAAGGCACACATAGATACACGTGTACACAGGCATACATGCACACACGTTCCCTCACATGCATGCACACAGGCACACGTAGGTACACATGTACACATGCATACATGCACACACATTCCCTCACATGCATGCACACAGGCACACGTAGGTACACATGTACACTTACATACATGCACACACGTTCCCCCAGATGCATGCACACATGTACACTTGCATACATGCACACACGTTCCCCCAGATGCATGCACACAGACACACATGTACACTTACATACATGCACACAGAAACACACAAATACACATGTACACTTGCATACATGCACACACGTTCCCTCACATGCATGCACACAGACACACAGATACACATGTACACTTACATACCTGCATACATGCACACACGTTCCCTCACATGCATGCTCACAGACACAATAGATACACATGTACACCTTCATACGTGCACACAGCACATTCCATCAGCTCCTCACGCCTGCAGGAACGTGGGATCCCAGCTCACTGAAGTGACCACTCAGGACTCCCAGGACCATGCTCCAGGCCTCTCCAGGGGCTCTGCTTTGGGAAAACGCAGCAGAGAGCAGGCCGTCTGCAGTGGGGATGGAAAGGGCACCCAGTCCCTCCTGCCAGCCCATGGCCTTCCCTCATCCCCTGTTGAAAAGCAGCCTTCATGCCCACAGCAAATCATTCCTGCTCTGTGGTGTCACCATGGGGGGTGTGCCTTGGGGTCTGTGCCGTGCGGGGTGTGAATCATGGGGTGTGTGCACCATGGGGTGCGTGCACCAAGGGGATTAAACAGGACACGGGCCGCCTGCTCCTAAACCTGCCCCATCAGCCTGAGCACCTTCTGTACCCCATCCTTGTGTTACCTGTTCTCATTCCCTGGAGGATGGTCCAGATTAACTGCCCTGGCCACACCCACGTGGCCTCCGGCTTCCCAGCTCTAGAGCCCACTACCAGGTGAGCAGGGAATAGCCATGAGTTTCTTTTTTTTCTCAATTGAGGTGTAATTGACATAACATTAAAATAAGTTTCAGGTGTACAATGTAATAATCCGTTATTTGCATACATTGCAAAATGATCACTACAGTAAGTCCAGTTTACATCCATTACTACACATACTTACAAATTTTTTTCTTGCGATGGGAACTTTCCAAGATCCACTCTCTTAGCTACTTTCAAATATGCAGCAAACACCCTATTATTAAGTACATGACATCCTGTGACATTTTCATTTTAAGCTGCAAGTGTGCATCTTTTGACCCCTTCACCCATTTTGCTCACACCCCGCCACCCACCTGAGGCAACCACCAATCTGCTCTCTATATCCATGAGCTTGGTTTTTTGCTTGGTTTTTTTGTTTGGTTTTGTTTTTTTTTTTAGATTCCACAGGTAAGTGAGCTCATACGGTGTTTGTCTTTCTCCGTTTAATTGATCTCAGCATAACGCCCTCTAGGTCCATCCATGTTGTCACAAATGGCAAGATTTCAATCTTTTTTATGACTGAGTAATATTCTATTGTATATATATACCATCTTCTTTATTCACCCACCAATGGACGCTTAGGTTGCTTCCATGTCTTGGCCACTGTGAATAAAGTTGCAGTGAACATGGGGGTGCATATATCTTTTGGAGGTGATGTTTTCATTTCCTTTGGGTGAATACCCAGAAGTGGAATTGCTGGATCATGTGGTAGCTCTATTCTCAGCTCTTTAAGGACCCTCCGTAGCGCTCTCCACAGTGGCTGCACCAGTTTACATTTCCGCCGACAGTGCACAAGGGCTCCCTTTTTCCACACCCTCTCCAGCGCTTCTCATTTCTTGTCTTTTTGGTGACAGCCACCTGACAGGTGTGAGGTGGTACCTCGCTGTGGCTTTGATGTGCATTGCCCTATGATCAGCGGTGTTGGGCACCTTTCTTGTACCTGTTGGCGTCCGTATGTCTTCTTTGGAACGTGAGCTTCTCTCTGGGAGTCTAGAGCACATTCAGTGGGTGCCAGGCGATGCCAGCCCTTGAGTCCAGTGGCATCAGAAAACAGCAGCTAAACCTGCAGGGCAGGTGCAGAGAGGCTGCCAGTCTTGCGAGGACTTAGCAGAAGGGAGCCCCCGGGAGCGTATTAGTTTTCTACAAACTGCAGCTTAAACGCACACCCTTAGCCCACTGTCTCTGGGTGAGAAGCCCACGAGGCCAGCTTGTCCTCACACGCTGACAGCCAGGACAGATGAGCTAGGGTGAGATTGGGGGCTCTGAGGACCCTCTTCCAGCGTCATTCGGGTCACTGGCTGTGTTCAGTTCTCTCTGGCCGTAGGACTCGGTCTTCTGGCCGCTGTCAGCTGGGGCTGCCCTCAGCTCCTGCCACGAGGTCACTCCATCTCTGCAACAGAGAGCCCTCACCTCCCTCACGCCAAATCCCCCCAACTCCACCCAGAGAGAACTCAGCTCTGTAAGGGCTGTGTGGGCGGGTCAGGCCACCCGCATGGTCCCCCATCCTAAGATCGGCTGACTGGCAACCTCAGCTACGCTGCAAACGTGCCGTGGCACTCAGGCCTGGCCCAGGGGCCATCTCAGGATCCTGTGCCACGGGACAGAGCTGGCCTCCAAGCTGGACGCCGGGAAGGGCAGGTCTCCTGGGCAGCAAGGCCAAGACAGCCACCACACGGCCCCCCAAAACCTCATGGGGCGTAGAGCGACTTCTCTGGGACAGTGGGACGGAGGAAGAGACACAGAGACATCGGCCGAATGATTTCATCTCCACCGGGTACCAGACACGGGCTGGTTCTGCAGAAAATGTGGGTGTTTCGCTGTTTCCACAGTTACTCACAAACAACCCGAATTCCCTCCTGATAAATTTGCTGTGACACATTCACCTGGACCCAACTACCTTCAGAACGTTCTTTTGGAGTGACTAATAGGGCTCAGCGGCCCAGGTTCTGGAAAGCGCGTTGTAACAGGAGCTGCCGTGGCCAAGTCGTCTGGCCCGGGGGAGGGCTGTGGCCGTGTCTCTCCCCAGCAGTGTGACGCTTCCCTGGTCCCCAACCCTAGGGACTGAGAGGTGGGCCCAGAGCGGGCAGGAGGGGGAGGGGCCCTGCCTCAGCATCCCTGCTGGCCAGTCACCACGTCTCTGGCGCCCAGATTCCTGGCACTCCCTCTCTCAGCATCCCACCCAAGAGGGCCGGGCGGGCAGGGCACCCCGAGCTCGAGGGCAGGCGGATCTAACCTGACCAGCGCTCAGGACCGACTGCTTGATGGAATCTCCGCTGGCGGCACAAGGGGTGGCAACGTCCTCGCCTTCGTGGGCCGTTCCCTTGTTCTCGGGCGGCGCGCCCTCACGTGGGGACTGGGGAACCTCAGCTGAAAGCCAGGGCTGTGTCTCACTGACCTCCTCACAGGACGTGCCCGCCCTTTTTACCGGCGGGGAGACTGAGGCAACGCGGAGCCAACGCCTGGCCTCTGGCTGCGCGGCAGACAAGGTGGGGCTCCAGGAGCCTGGCTCTCTGTCAGCGCCGTGTGTGGGTGATGGTCAGAGGGCTCGGGCACTGAGGCGGACTCTGGAGACCCCGCCCACCATTCAGTGCCCAGATCCCGAGGTCCAGCGGGGAGCCATCCCTCCACCATGCTGCAACCACGCGGCCCAGAGAGGCTGACCGGGAGCATCCAGCACGGGCTGTGCACGATCCCAGGCCCAGGAGGGCGCCCATGAGGCCAGGCGGAGAGGAGGGGACCTCAGGGGCTTTGTGTCAGGAATGGCTTTCTGGATCCACAAGCCTGGCCACCCACCCCGGCAACCACTTGCCCTGCACCAGCCGTGGCTCCAACCACCGTGCTGAAGGCTGGGCCACCACGGCAGAGCTCCTAGGAGGCCAAGGTCAGTCCTGGAGTGAGCAGGCAGGGCCAAGCTGCTGTCCCTCCTCCTGTAGGGAGTGACCTGGTCCCTCACCCACTCACTTAGGACCCACCGCTGCGTCCTCCGGGCACCGCTGGGCCCTCCAGGGCCACCAGCAGCTGCCTGCCCCTCTCTCCCTCTGACCACTGGCCCAGGAGACCTTGTTCTTGGGTCCCAGAGACCCCCGCCCCAGCCCTGACCCACCCTGTGGGCCAGGCCTCGACGGCAGAGCTGGGCAGGGCACTGGGGGCTCTCGCTTTGGGGCCCTGTGCCGCCTGGTGCCGAGCCTGAGACTCCTGGCTACCAGGCAGCCACTTGGACCAGTGGGGAGAGAGGGCTCGGGGGGACCTGGCATCTGGCAGGACAGAGAGGACCAGAACCTCCTCCAGGAAGGCCACTCAGAATGGCGAGGCCAGGTCACCAAACACAGGCCAAGTGAGAGGACAGGCTGCCAGGGACCTGGGATAGGGCGGAGTGGCCCGGGTAACCACGTAAGGGGGTCTCGGAGCTGGTGGAAGGGGACTCCAGGAAGAGCTGGCCGGGGTGGGGCTTCTCCACCGGCCAAGCACAGACGTGGTGATGGGCACAGGCCCCTGCAGGACGGGCGGGGTAGCTGGGCCACAGCCAGAGGAGTACGCAACCCGGCCAGACACTCAGCAGCTGGACCTGAGCTTGGAAAGGTGTCCGAGGGTGGCCGGGCTGCTTCCCCGTCAGTTTCCTGGGTGGACGAGGGCCTGCCCTCAGGAGGGGCGGAATCCAGGCCCCCCAGGTGGAAGCAGTGACCCCAGCACCCCTCCCACACCTGCCGCCGTGTCCCCACGCCCAGGGTCTAAGTGTGTGGAATAACTGACTGGAGGGAGGGGTGGGGGGGGACATGTTGCTGGCCTCCCTCAGCCTCGTCCTCGTGACCAGGATGGGCCTGTTCAGTGGGGCTGGATGTCCCCCCCGGGCCGTTCAGGGCAGGGCGGTGGCAGCAGCAGCCTGGGCCCCTCCCGACCCTGGGAGCCCTTGATCTGAGGGGAAATGGATAGGGCTCTTGGGGCATTTCAGAAAATCCCACACCCGCGATTATCCTGAGCCCTGGAATCAGGACTCTCTTGAAGTCCCTTCCAGCTCTCAAATCCGTTCCAGTCGCCGCCCACAGAGCCGCTCACCCCCTCCATGTAGGTCTGCAGGAATTCCGCGTCTCAAGGCTGTTAATCCTCAGACAAGCTGGTTCTGTTTAAGGTTTGATTTGTCGGACAATTTTGAATTTTCTTCCTGCCAGAAGGCGGTCCCATCAAACGGAAGAGACCCTCCTCGTGGCTGAGGTTGCTGGCCCCTCCCAGCTTCGGCCCACGGGGAGAGGCGGGGCCAGATGGCCCCGGAGGGGCACACACCAGCCAAGGGGTCTGCAGACGTCAGGAGACGCTCGTCCCAAGGAAAGCCGGCAGGGCCCCAGGCCGGCTCTGGTACCACAGTCACCCTTTCCGATCACAGGGACCTCGCAGTACAAGTGGGGTGCTGGTGAGGACACAGAAGTCCCTGAATCCTGGGGGGGGGGCATGAAATGGGTGTCCCTCCAGGGGGCCCCTGAGGTCCCTTCCAAGCAGGGGAGCTTTATTTATGATGCTTGGGCTGCACCCTGTGCTCAGGGGCCCTTCCGCCTCCTGGCCCGTCCCCGTGTTAGGCCACAGGCATCTCAGCAGTAGCAGCCTGACTTTGAGAGTCAGTTTCCGGCCTCTGGGTCTAAATCACCCCAGGTCAGCTGTGGCCCCAGGCCTTGCAATCCAGCTGTGGGAGAGGACCCAGGGCCCTGTCCCAAGCTCTGTGGTGTGCCCTCACCTCTAACCACGGCTCCCGTGCTGCCAGCAGTCTGCATCTGCAAACTCTCGCCATCCGGGGTGGCCAGGCCACAGCCGTTCGGGAGGAGTGGGGAGCGGGTGGGCACCAAGGAGGGGGCTGCCAACCAGATAAGGCGCTGACCCCTCACGCCCGACGCGGTAAAGGCACAGTGGGAAGAGCAGGGGTGAGCCCAGGCAGGAACCGGTCACCATGCCAGTGGGAAAATAGGGAACACACGGGAGCACATGCAGTCTCACTGCCAAGCGTGAGTGTGCATCTCTAAAACTGTGAGAATAGGGCTCGTCAGGATGGATGCCGGGTGTTGTTAAAAGCAGTTTTGGCTTTTCTCCTCCTTTCCATATGGGGCACTCAGTTGTGCTTCCTGGGTTCAGCTGGACGGCTTTCACATGATCATGCCAGACAGCACATATGTCCACCCAGTGGTGCTAACACCTGCCAGGTGAGCAGGGGAAGATGCCAGAGGGGCCAAGTCACAAACCAATGCTGTCCTGACCCTGGCACCCTGCAGAGTCACTTCCACGGGACAGCTTGTCGACACAAGTGCTAGGAAGATCCCTTTGACGGAGGAGAAGCCACAGGTCGGGTGACTCCCAGACCTGGCCAGCATCACAGGGCACAGGTGGGACTCTGGAGTCGTGCCCTTTGCGACTGGTCACTTGTGTGCCTTGGCCCATGATCCTGACCACTGTCATCATGGACCAGCCAGAGGCACTGATCTCCCAGATGGACTGACCTGAACGGGACTGTTCATCATCTCAGATAGAGAGACAGGCCCAGCCACACAGGGAAGTCACTGAAGTAGAAACACTGAAGTAGGAAACAGACAAATGAAAGATAAAATCAACAGAACAGAAAGCTGATTGCTTGGAAAGATCAATAAATTTGATAAAACTCCACACATACTAATTTTTAAAAGGAGAGATGTCACAGATTATTAATATCAGGAATGAAAGAGAAAACATAGCTATAGATCCAACAGACACTAGACAGACAATAAGGAACAATAAAGAAACGCAATGATAAGAGAGAAGCATAAGCAAAGTCCTCACCGAACTGTCAACACAATAGGAATCACACTCGGAAGACCCTGGACTTACAGATTTCAGATTTGTTTTATCCCTGGTTCTTAAACACTAATGTAGAGAATTCTTCTCTCTCCACTTCATTTTCAAAAAAATGAAAAAAGGAAAGAAGAAAAGAAATGTAACGACCATCTTTATAACAATAAATTTAGACAACTTACATGAAATAAACAAATTCATTGATAGACACAAATTTTTCTAAACTAACTCAAGAAGAAATAGTCTGACATTTATTAAGGAAAATAAATTCGTTATCCCAGAGGGCATCACTGGAGGATCCTATCAAACATTTAAGAAACAAGTAACACCAATCCTGTATAAACTCTTCCAAAATATGGAGGAAAAGGGAACACTTCACAACTCATTTTATGAGGCCAGTATTACCCTGATACCCAAACCAGACAGAGATATTAAAAGAAAAGCACAGACCAACATCTCTCATGAATATAGACACAAAACTCCTTAAGGAAACATTAGTAAGTTGAACCTACAAATTTAGAAAAAAGATAACATACCATTACCAAGTGGGTTTATCCCCAAAATGCAATTTTAGTTGAAAATTTTTAAAAATCAAACAATATAACTCACCATATTAACAGAATAAAGATGATGGACCCATTTGACCTCCTCAATAAATGCAGAAAATATATTTGGCAAAATACAACACCTGTTTATGAAAATACTGTAAGAAAACTAGGAATTGAAGGTAACTTTCTCAACCTAATAAAGAACATCATCAACAAAAAAACCAAAATTACCCCACAGCTAATATTGTATTTAACATGAAAACAGGAGACTTCCTCTCTAAATTCGGGGACAGAGTAACAGGTGTTCACTCTCACTCCTGCTACGTGACATCATACTGGAGGTCTAAATAGTGCATAAAGGTGAGAAAAGGAAATAAAAGAAATCTAGATTGGAAAGAAGTAAAACGGTGTATTCACAGGTGATATGATTGTGTACTTAGAAAATTCTACAGAATCTACCCAGAAAAAGCTGCAAGAACCAATAAGTGAATTTGGCAAGGCACAGAACCAATATACAAAAGTAAAAGGCAGGACCTCAGGAATGGTGGAGTGAGGACCTCTGTGAATCTGCTCCTTCTTAAAAGCAACGAAATCACTAGCAAAATCATCTAAATTAACTTTTTCTGAGCTCTGCAGATTAACCAAAGGATTACAACAACCTGAAGATTTTATTCAAGAAAAACGACTGTGCTTTGGTAAGAATAAACTACTGAAACATGCTATGACATTAGTGAACCTCAAAAACATGATGCCAAGTGAAAGAAGCCAGAGACAAGAGCCCACATATTATATGATTCCACTTGCATGAAACATCCAGAAAAGGAAATATATAGAGAAGAGTAGACTAGCGATTTCTTGGGGTTGAGCAATGGAAAGGGGGCTAACCCTAAATGGGCATGGGGGCTCTTACTGGGATGATGAAAAAGTTCTAAAACTGATTTGTGACGATGATTACACCACTCGGCAGACTTACTGAAAATTACTGAACTGCATACCTGAATAGGATGAATTTTGTGTTACGCAAAATATACCACAATAAATCTGGTTTTTTTTTTAAGCTATGCATAGCCTTTGCTATTCTCTCAGTTCAACACCTAGAATTCTGGACCTTCAAAGAAATGGAAGCCTTGGTAAATACGCCAGGTTCTCAACTGGGTCACTTAGAAAGTTATGCTCTAAAAGTAATGAAGAACTGGTAATTTACCAGTCTTTACAAAGGCATAAACCTAGATTTGAATTATATCAATCCCTGACTGGAGAAAGGAATCCAGGCCTGAACTAACTGCCCACCAAAATAAAATTAAATCCTATAAAAAGGAAGATAACATTAAGAAGAACCTCTACAGTCTTTCACTGATAATGTCCAGCATTTAATAAAAAATCATCAGGTTAGTCAAGAGACAGGACTATATGACTCTATGGGAAAAAAACCAACAAGAGAAAAAGATTCACAAGTGGACCTGGTTTTGGAGTTATCATACATGAACTTTAAAATAAATGTGGTTCATATCTCCAGAAAATGGAAGGTAAGATAGAGAACTGTAATCTAGAAATTGAAGATTAAATGGAAATTCTAAAAATTAAAAATACAGTGATTAATAGTAAGAACTCAATGGACGGAATTAACAACAGATTAGACACGGCAGAAGAGAGGATAAATTCGTTGGAAAATTGGTCAGTAGAAAATGGTCAAGACTGAAGGACAAATTAAAAACAGATAGAAAATACAGAAAAGAACATAAGAGATAAATGGAACGTGATGAAAATGTCTAACATATGTAAGATTTTAGGCTCAGATAGAGAATAAAGACAGAATGAAGCAGAGGCTATATTTGAAGAGCTAACAGCCAAGAATTTTCTAAAACTGAATAAAGATATATACTGCAGACTCTAAAAAGAAGTCTACATAAGCCAAACAGGGCAAGTACAAAGAGCACCACTCCCAGGTGTATCACAGTGAAACAGCTGTAAACCAAAGGCTGGGTCTTGAACTTCTCATCCCACCAGTGGTGGTGGGTTTTCCCCTCCGTCACCTCTGAGTACCTCTAAACCAAATAGAATTCGTTTACAAAATGCCTCACAATATTTATGCCTCCTCTTGACCAGTCGTGTGGTACTGAACTGAAAGGGCCCCCAGAATGTCGTGCAACTCAGTTTCTGCTGGCACAGGAAGGCCACGCCACCTTCTCAGGTTTTCTTCCCCCACCTGTCCTCCCTGTGAGCATCTATCTCTTGTCTGTGAGGCTCTCGTGACACAGGATCCATTAGATCAGGTGTATGAAGGAAGCTCTGTGGATGCCACCTTGGGGAGCTGCTATCTTCAGGCTGGCTTCACTTCCCAAGAAATGACCAGACGTGCAGGGGAAGTAAGGACCCTCAGGAGCGTCGCATGGCTGGACGGAGGCCACCATGCACTCACAGCCTCTTTCCATCAAGGGGGCAGCTCTTGCCCAACAGCACGTGTCCCCCAACCTTCCTGCCACCCGGTGTCCTGGCCCCAGGCAGGCCCCTCGCCGGGGTCCCCCACTGTCCTGGCTCGCACTGGAGATGTGAATGGTGGTCCATGCCAAGTTGTCACAGCGCCCTAGGTTGTCATGAATACAAGCACTCTGCTGCCCAACACCCACTAAGTTTATCCAGACCAGTGAGGTAGCTTTGGCTTAAAACCGTAAAAGGTGTCGCCCTCCCACCAACTTGGAACACACACTGTGACACACTGACTCCTGGCATCGCCCGTTACTGGCGGGTTTTGTCATTTCTGAGTCTGGAAAGCGGACAGTGGAGCTACTCTGTCGGCCCCATGGGTGAGGAAAGGAAAATGTGAGTCCACAGTCTTCTTCTAAATGCATTTCTGAGGCTGTGAAAGCCCCGCCCCGCCCCCCAGAATAGTCCCACAAGAGCCACTGAGCATGAGAAAGCCATGGAGGGCTTGTCCACATGGAACCACTTAAGGCCTCCCGCGGCCTAAGAACATGTGGGCAGAGGAGGAAGTGACACTTCTTTTTTAAAAAAATTTATTTATTACTTTTGGCTGCGCTGGGTCTTCGTTGCTGCACACGGGCTTTCTCTAGTTGCGGGAGCCGTGTTGTGGTGTGCGGGCTTCTCGTTGCGGTGGCTTCTCTTGTTGTGGAGCACGGGCTCTAGGCGCGTGGGCTTCAGTAGTTGTGGCTTGTGGGCTCAGGAGTTGTGGCTCACGGGCTCTAGAGCACAGGCTCAGTAGCTGTGGCGCACAGGATTAGTTGCCCCGCGGCATGTGGGATCTTCCCGGACGAGGGCTCGAACCCGTGTCCCCTGCACTGGCAGGTGGACTCTCAACCACGGCGCCACCAGGGAAGTCCCAGAAACGGCACTTCTTAATCCCTCAGGTGGGGCCGGCAGGGCCCACAGCCAAGGGCAGCTCCTTCCCTCACTAAGGGCACACTCACATCTTCAGGAATCGCTGGTCCCCCAGGCCTCAAAGCGCATCTGTGCTGCTCACCCCCGCACTCTTCCCACAGACAGGAGTGACCCTGGCACCTGGCTTCCTCCCGGACACCCCTCAGGGCCATGAGCCCCTGGCCTCGGACCTCAGCCAGGTCCCTCACGGGATGCTGCCCGGATCAGGCAGCGTGGCAGTGCAGACAGCAGCCCGGGGCCGAAGCTGCCAGGGCCGCTGGACTCAGGACACCTGGCTGAGATGGGGCTGACCCGGGTTCCCCTCCGTATCCTTCTGCACCTCAGAATCCTGGGGGAACAGCCGTGCAGGAGCAAGGGGAAGGCTCCTCAGGCCCAAGGGACCATAAAGGCTAAGTGACGCCTCCAGAACTCTCTAAATACAGCCACAGCAGGAGGCGCTGGTGGTTTTCAGGGGAACGCGGGGTGTCTGCTTTCACTGCGTCGGACACCTCGCAGACCCCCAGCCGAGATGGGCTGGACGCAGAGGGCAACTCTCAGGGTCTTGGTCCCCACGAACCTCCATGGAGTATCGGGCCCTGCAAAGCCTGCCTCTGAGGCTCAGGATTTACCGGCTCAGCAGCCCCCTCCCCGCGCTGAAGCCGGGCCCTGCCCTGCAGGCACAAAGGCGCAGGAGGCCGGCCTCGCCTCCCAGGCTGAGGTTCTCTTCCCGGGAAGGTTACCTGCGCCCTCTGCAGCCGAGAGTGCCGGGCAGCAGGTACCATGAGCCATGTGCGTGCAGCGCCCGGCAGGAAGTGGGAAGCCGTCGAGTGACCGATGCTGTCGTGACCGCCTGGATAGGCAGACAGAGCTGCGAGCACGGCGGGTGCTGATGGCCCCCACGGAGGACAGGGTGGGGACGCAGGCTCCCAGCAAGGCCGCAAAGTGCCCAGCCTCCCCCGGAGTCTGGTGTCCCGGGTGATCCCGGTGATCGGGAGTTGGGAAGCGTCTCTACAGGTGAGGGTCATCCACAGACACACGGCCTCGCTCTGGGGCCCAGGGACTGCCCAAAGCCCGCAGGGCGCTTCCCACCAACACCTCTGACGCCAGGGCTCCGAGCACAGGGCCGCCTGCACCCACCCGGCCTGCTGCGCGGACACACCTGCTCCCCGCCCGAGTCACCGGAGACACGGGGCGGGGCGATATTCCTAAGAGTGGAAGGTGCGCCTGCCAGGCCTGTGCTTCTTCCTAGAAAGGGGACGCCAGGCGCAGCAACTCGTCTCTCACTTTGGGGGGACATCCTGGCTCACCCCCGACCCCCGGCCCTGCAACCTGCCTGAGGCGCAGCTCTCTGCATTTCACAGGGCTCCCCTCCCACATCTGGGGCACACGTGTCCTAAGGCCCTCTGCTCACAGCCTCCTGGCTCGTCCTGCCCAGTGCCTGATGTCCTCACTGCGACAGGCCTGTGTCCTGTCCTGGGGGACGTCCAAGGGCCCAGTCTCCTTGACTGTGTTGGGACAGAGGGGAGAGTAGGCGCAGCCCTGAGGCCAAACCATAAATGAGCACTATGACCCCTCCCACTGACCGCAAACTGTTTCTGACCATCTTTTTCTAACTGGGATGGAAAAGGACATCATCACTGATCCACGGCCTTACTAACCTGCGACAAGGGTGTCACGAGGACGTCACACCTGGCGCAGCAGGTGCAGCTGGGCTGCTCCCTGGTTAAGCCTCGGGGGTCTACACTCTCCAGGACCAGCCAGTCTCCACAGCCCTTGTCACCACAGAGACCAACAGCCCACTGCGCCTGCATCCTCCAGGTCGTGACCTCCAGGACAACACGTAGTTTGTGGTTTACCTTCTGGGGCACGAGGGGGCCATGTCCAAGCTTCCCCTTGGGCTTCCCTGCTGGGCAGTCTGTGACCACACTGGCAGGGAGCCCAACGTGCAGTTACTCCAGGGGCCAGCTGCACACCTGGGGACAAGGAAAATGACCACTGAGTGGTCTGACCGACACTTTGGCCAGAATTCTTTTATTACCCGGCCTGGTAAACGCCCCCTCCAACAGGGAGGCCATGGTGACATTGTGGGTCTCCAGGTGTCCAGTGTCCCCTCAGATTCTGTGTCCATCATCCTCAGAACGTCTTGAGAGTTCCCTACCAGAGCGTTCGGGCCACCCACGTAACTGCTGTAGGTCCTTGGGAGCGTCGGGGAGCCTCACAGTAAAAACTGGCCAAGGCGTGGCCTGGTCCTTCCTCGTGGCCGCCCGGCCACCTCTGCAGTCAGTGGCTCCGATGGGAACTTCGTGAAGTCTGGGAACAGAGTCGGGGCCCCGCCCCTTCACTGGGCCCTGGCCTCGGCCTCTTCGTTCCTTCCTCCGCCATCTACCAGGGCAGCTTCAGCACTTCTATTCTGCTCACTGTGGGCCAGAACTTTCTCCAGGCCTCTGCGAGCCATCCCAGAATTGAGTGTGCCCGGTGACCTGAAGACGTGCCAGGAGCTTAAATCCCAAGTTCCGAGTAAGCGCCTCCAAGGTGAGAATTCCTGCTTTCACAGTCTTCTGTTCTGGCCTCTGGGTCAAGGACCCTCAAGTCCAACCCCCGGCGCCGGCAGGTGGGCCGGCTCTCCCGCAGCTCCTCTGACATCCGACCTCCGTCCTTCTGACCCGGCCCACTGGACTCTCTCCCAGCCATTGGCCTGGCAGCCAGGAGGTGGGCTGGGGTGGCCTCCGAGGGGGGCATCTGTTGCCTTGCAGCAGGGAGGCCCCTGCAGCAACTCCCAGCACAGTGAAGTGCTGGCTCTACCAGGGAAGAGGGGGGCCCCGCAAGCTCTGAGGGCTCAGGGGTCTGCAGAGCCTCATCTCAGGGCTTCCACCCGGACGTCCCCACCCAGGTTCAGGGTCTCGGGTTTACTCGGCCGGGGCCTGGCCGCCACAGCCCAGCGACGGCCGAGCGGTCACCGCGCCTGGAGCCGGGTGCTCCCATCATTCTCAGCCGCTGCTCAGCCCTCGGTTCTTCCCCCGAAGGAGGTGGGATCTCTTTTTAGGACAAAGAGACCCTGGTGCTCACTCTGTGCCCTTAACCGTTGGCTGACTGCCTCAGTCTCCCGTTACCCCCTGCAGGGCCATCGGTGCAACTCAGCACTAGCCAGGTAGACCTCCGACCGCTTCAGACTCCTGAGTCGTCATACCTGCGGGGTGCTCCTTGTAACAGGACATTTTCCCAGGTCACCCCTGGTGGAATCTGGCAACTGGGCCTCCACCTTGTGCCAAGAACTCCCTGCCCCCCCCACACCAACCGGGACGGGGTCCCCAGTGCTGGGAGAGGCAGCACCAATGCCCCCTGCACTCCTGTGTCCACTGGGGCCCTCCGAGAAGGAGGCACCAAGGCAGGCGGGATGTGACTAGGAATTTACTGGGGCAATGGCTGCAAAGGATCCAGGAGAGGAGGCTGGGGATGATGGGGGAGCCCTCGGACCAGAGGTGAGACCCCTGGGAGGACACGGGGGGGGCGCTGGGGAGGGCGAGTGGCCGCCCACAGAGCAGCTCCTAGACCGTCCCGGCCATGGTGACAGGGACACCTGGAGCCAGCTTAGCCCCTTAAAGGATTTGGGTCTTGCAGGAATGGGTCTGCGTTCATAGCCCTGGGAGCAGCCCCCATGTGAAGTGTTGCCCCAGAGAGCACAGGTGGACCCAGCAGGGCAGCATCATGCAGGGGCCTAGGCGGCAGCACTCCAGGAACAGGGAACCTGGGCTCGTGTTCCTGGCCACCACACAGCTGCCACACTCAACACACTTGCACACAGACACACACACTGTACATCCACCCACACACTCATACACAGGTACACACACTCACACAGCCACACCCCCACCTCAGTGCCCCCTGGCTCTGGCGCCCATCCACACGGGAAAGGCCCCTGGGGAGGAGACAGTGACTGGTGCTGCCAAGGGACGGGTGGGCAGTGAGTGGTGCAGTGGCACCGATGTGCGTCCAGCCTGAGGGCCTCCGGGAGGGGCAGCAGGTGGAAGGCCACATGCTGGAGCCGAGGAGTAACTGGCAAGCCCTTCAGGTGGCAGAGCAGGGCCGTCCTGTCTCGAGGCTGCAGGGGCTGCATGTGCCTCCCCTTCTGCTTCAAGTCACTACTGCTGGGCTCACTGAGGACACAGAGACCCCTGGCCTCGGCCACCAGACTGTCCCAACAGGAGAGGGGAGCCAGCTGCACCAGAATCAGGGCACAGTCGGAAAGAGGTGGCCAGGAAGACCAGCAGGGCTGCACGCAGTGGGGAAGTCCTCCTGGGCACACACAGGTGACCGAGAAGCTCTGGGGTCTCTCTCCTCTTGGGCGGAGGGGCTGAGTCAGAGATGTGCAAAGCTGCTCATCGGAGGCTGGAGCCACATCTCCTGCTGCCTGGGCCCCCTTCAAGGATGGCGGTGGCACGCCCTATCCCAGAGCCCAGGGACCTCACCCCCAGTCCCGCCTGCACCCTCCCTGAAGGAGGAGCACTGGTCCTGGGGGGCTGCCGCTCCAGGGTGGGTGGGGGAGTGGCGAACCCCACCACAGCCCTGACAAGGACCCTTCTCACCCTTTCCCAGACTCGGCTCAGGTAGGGCCATCACAGTGGCCCCAGGGCCCAGCCCCAAGAGCACCTGTGGGTTCTTGCAAGGAAACCGGGGCCCAGCCAGCACTACTAGGCCCTCGCTCCCCACCCAGAGCGCCTGAGGCTCCCACTGTCCTGGCTGCCCTTGCCCCTCCCCGGCCGGCCTTTCACCCCTGAGGGGCAGGGACCCCACAACTGGACACACGTTGTGATCAGTGGGTCACATTGCTGCGTGTCCCTGCACGAGGAAGAAGACCCCAGCTCGCTGGTCCTTAGCAAGGGGGACGTGGGGAGGGGACGCCGGGCGGGAGGACCCTGCGGCCTCCCAGGGCTGCTCCCTCAAGGGGCGAGTGATTGGGGAGTCCGAGGCGCCCCAGGCCCCGGAGTAGACGCCGCTGGTCGCGGGGAAATGGGCGGGGGCGGGCAGCAGGCAGGGAGGTGGGCAGGCGTCCAGTCGCAGCAGCAGGCCGAGGGCGGGGAGGGGTCCTGTCCTCGAAGGGCCGCTCTCCCGCCCCGTCCCCAGACTCCCCGCACCCCTGCCCCCTCCGGTCCCCTCCCGGCCCCTCGGGTCCCCTGTCGGCCCCGCCCCGCCTCCATGCGCGGGGCCGCAGCGTCTCCCGGTGGCCTCTGTGGGCGCGGAGCGGGGCGGGGCGGGGGCAGGGGCGGGGCCTAGCAGCGGCCCCTCCCCCTGCCCACTCGGCGCCGTCTCGCACCGACTGGACCCGGAGCCTCTGCGCTCGGGAAGAGTCCGGCGAGGGCTCCCGACGCGTGGTCAGGTAAGGCCCTGGGCAGCGCGGTCCGTCTCGGCGCCGGGACGCAGCGACTTGGCGTTCGCCGCGGGACGCGCCCGCCGCGGTGCCCCCACTTCCACCGCCGGCCTCGCTCGGCGCCCTCGGGTCCGCGCCTGGGGCGCCTCGCGCGGGGGCCCGTCCGTCTGTTCCCGCCTCTCCTGGGGCCGAGCTGGTCTCCCGGTTCCCGGCGCGGTGCTGAGGCCACGGCGCCTGCCGTCCCTGCCCGGGTCCCCCATCTGCAGCCAGACCCTTGGCCGCTCCTGGGCGGCTTGGTTCTGTCTCGGGCCCGGGGACATCTCCGGAGGTTCAGGAGCCCAGCTCACTCCCATGAGAGGACCCCCCCCCCCACCAACGGAACTGAGCACAGGGTCTCCAGGGGTGCTGGCCCCCCTCCTCAGCTCGGCTGAGAGGGAGCGGATGTACCTCGTCCCCCTGGAAGGACTGGCCCCTAGAATGAACTCTGAGGGGCCAGCTTCCCGGGCACTCGGACTGCAGGGGAAGAGGGGGTCTCTGCTACCCGGAAGCAGGGGTGAGCAGGGATGGGGAGAGCACAGGCCACACCCCACTCTACCCAGGAGTCATTAGGAGCCCAGCCTGCCCCTATTCCTCTGAGGCTGGAGGGGCGCACCGGCATCCCCCCGACAAAGTCTGCTGGTCGGGCCCCACACCCACCCAGGGCTCCTCACGGGCCCAGCAGAGCCCAGGACAGGGCCCAGCACCCACTGAGGGGGTGGGGAGATCAGCCGCTGAGAGTATCAGCTGATGCTGGTAACAACAACCAAAAACGGCAGGGTGGCGCCCTGGGGTGCCTGCCATCCTGCCTGGGGGCCCCAGAGAATGGTCCCCTGAACCCAGGGAGAAAGCTGATGGCCCCTACCCCCCCAGGTCACCCAACTGTCCCCAAGGGAAAGATCTGCACTTGTAGAGGGACACCCAAAAAGGAGGGTTGAGGGACACAGATTTCCCTGGGTTTTGTTTCCAGTATAGAAGTTCTGGCTTGGAGGCCATCTTGCGTTGGAGTTTATTCCCTGTCTGCCTCACCAGGGCCAGGAGGCTGGACGGTGCTGGGGGCTCCCAGGAGGGAGGAAAGTGGTCTGCCTTCCTTCTGCCATTCCGAGGCAGGAGAGCTGGGTGGGGGAGAGGGCCTGGGCCCCCGGGGCATAGGTAACTGGAGGGGCTGGATGCAAGGGGCGCAGATGTGTCCCCTTGGCAGAACGTGGGTCTCAGTGGGCCACTGGGCCACTCTGGCCCCCGGGAAGCTGCCACCCTGGGCTGATGAAAGTGACCTGGGAGGCCTGTGAAAACCGCGGCAGGTTGGGGGCAGGTTGGGCATGTCCACAGTGGAAACAACAGGGAAGGCAACATCCAGGTGAAAGCCAGGCTCCAGCCGCTGGGTCACCTGGTCGGGTGGAGTGCAGCCCTGCACCGGGCAGGGCACATCCACGCCCAGCGGACTCTGCATCGCCAGCCAGCACAGGCAGCTCTGTTGTGCAGCAGGCCCGCCTGAGGTCCCTCAGGTGTCAGATGAGCTCCCTGGGATGGGCCGGTGCCTGGGAGAGGAGCAGGACCCAGGGGTCTTCCCGGGGCCTCAGCAGAGGGTGTGGGCCAAGCCCAGCCTCCTCTCTGGCGCTGCTTTTCATCTGTAGAACAAGGTGTCTAGGTGCACAGGGTATAGGGAGACCGTGTTTGCGGCCACGAGTGCTTTACAATGCTGGGAAACCTAGCTCTTGTGATTATTTTAAGAAAAACTCAAATAGTTTGATTCTTTTCCTTTAAACACAGCCCCGTGTTCCAGTGGGTCTCTCCTTCCTGTGGCTCCTTTCAAACATTTGTGCAAAGCCGGGGGACCCTGGTGTGGGGCACACCTGCAAAGAAGCAGGGTTCGTGGGGTGCTGCCCACTGAACAGGACCTGGGGGGCCGGTCCCCGCCCTGAAGCATGTGCTGGGATTGGGCCAAATCAGAAAGCAACATCCTGCAAAGACCAGGTGCAGATCTGCCGCGGAGATCTGAACAGGCCGGCATCCCCACGCCCCGCCAGCGGTTAGCCTGCGGGGGCCCACTTTAGACCCTGTGACGGGCAGACGGAGGGTGGGCATCCCCGCTGTGGGGGACTGCACCTTGGAGAGCAGAGTCTGGGTCAAAAGTTCTGAAAAGTGTCAAGGCTTCCAAACCTGTTGTCAGAGCCACCAGAGGAGTGGAGACGGGCCCTGGTGCTCTGGCTGTGGACAGTGTCTGGTTTTCTGTCCTGTTTGCCAGTTTCATAGATGAGGGATGGTGCCTTGGTGGTTTGCCTGCATGTCCTTGGTTTTTGTGCAGCTCGATCACTGACCATTTGCGCTGCTGTTACTTTGCTCATCTTCCCCATCTTCCTAATGGGCGCTCATTGTTTACTACTTTGTAAGAGGTGTTTTCCCCTAATTTTTCAAAATTGTGGTTAAGTACACATAACATAAAATCTACCATCTGAACCATTTTTAAATGTATAGTTCAGTGCTATTAAGTACCTGCATATTGTGATACCATCACCACCGCCCATTTCCAGAACTCTTTTCATCTTGTAAAGCTGAAACTCTGTCCCATTAAACACTAACTCCCCAATCCCCCTCCCCCAGCCCCTGGCAACCGCCATTCTACTTTCTGTCGCTGTGATTTCTGAGATATTCAAAGTACCTCATATAAGTGAATCATACAGTAGTCGTCTTTCTGTGTGTGGTTTATTTCACTCAGTATAATGTCCTCAAGTTTCATCCATGTCATAGCATGTGTCAGAATTTCCTTCTTTTCAAGGCTGAATAATATTCCATTGTGTGGATGGACCACATTATGCTTTTCCATTCGTCCGTCAATGGACACCTGGGTTGCTTCCACATTTTAGTTATTCTGAGTAATACTGCTATGAACATTGTTGTGCAAATATCTCTTTGAGACCCAACTTTCAATTCCTTTGAGTCTCTGTATCCCCAGAAGTAGAACTGGTAGATCATATGGTAATTCTACTTTTATTCTTTGAGGGGCCACCATACTATTTTCCATACAGCTCTACATTTGCACATTCCCACCAGCAATTGCAATTTCCCCTTATCTCTCCAACATTTCTTGTTTTCTGATACTGTCCATCCTAATGAGTGTAAGGTGATAGCTCATCGTAATTTTGATTTTCATTTCCCTAATGATGAGTGACGTTGAGCATTTTTTCATGTGCTTATTGGCCATTGGTATAACTCCTTTAGGGAAATGTCTGTTCAAGCCCTTTGCCCATTTCTGAATCAGGTTGCTGGGGTTTTGGTTGTTGAGTTTCAGTTCTCTATATATTCTGGATATTAATCCCTTATCTGATCCAATTATGTAGGCTGCCCTTTGACTCTCTGGATAGTGTCTCTTTTGTATTGTTCTGCATTTATTATTAAAACCAACAGTCAATGGTAAATGACAGACTGACTGCCTGTCTTTGTTCACTTTGGACGTTAAAGACTGGAATAGGAACACAGTATCACTTTTCCACAGCAGAGGTTAGCCCTGGCCTCTGACCCCCAGCAGCAGGTAGAGTCAGACTTCATGGAAGTGACAGTCACCATCGTGGGAGACACCCTCCCTTTTCTTTGGGCTCTTCTGTAGTGGAGAGGAGCACCCAGAGTTGGGCTGAAGACATCTGAAGACACAGGGAGAAGAGCCGAAATAATCAGACCTCAGACGGTACTTACGTGCTGAGAGGTATGTATGGACATTTATAGTGCCAAAGCAGATGTGCTGTGGGGACCATCAGGTTAAAACTTCTAAACTTTATTCCTGTCAGAGACAAGTCAGACTAAAGAGGCTACTGCTTTAGGGGCAACTAGAGAAAACTGGTGTCACCCAGATGCAAAACAGTAGCGATCACAGTGATTCCAGGACTTCAAAGCTCCACAAACATGATGTGTTTTCTTTTGCTTGTTTAGGCTTTCTTCTCTCTTTTCTCTTTATTCTTCATTCTGTCTTTCTCCAGTTTCCATTAGGCTCTACCTGCACTCGCCACTGGTACCTTCAAGCTCACTTCTTTCTCCTCTTCATCTCTCTTGCTGCTTTGAGGAGTGGCTGTTACAACATGTCATAGTAGAGCAACATTCAGAATGCTCCTCTATCACAGTTCTGATTCTGGAAACTGGTGGTTTGGTGAATTGGGTCAGCTCATTTTGAAAAAGGCAAGCAAGTTGTAAAAAGGGGGTGGGGAGCCTTGAGGCCAGACGCTATGAACTCCCCAAGTCCACCATCCAGCCTAACAGACTGACCAGGCGTGGAACACGTGTGTGCCTGTGTGACGCCACCTCGTCCTTTGTCTTCTCGTGGGACCTGACAGCATCATCACAGAGAAGCTAACACCGTGGAAAGGTTTCTTTCAAACGTATGACGACCTTGCCTTGTTTTTATTCCTGAGTGGTATCTGCATCAGTGTTAGAACTGACTGACTGAATTCTTACTGCTGTCACCTAACACATGAAGCCTATTTAAAGGTTTACTGCTTCTCTGAGTCCATATTTTCTATTGATAACAGGAGCAGAATCAAGCAGTCCTGCTCTGGATTTAAAAGCGCCAGTTGCCGTCTCTCACAAGTGTAACGCTCACAGAACTCATTATTGCCCCCCAGAAACCCATCTCCATAATAACAAGAATTTCTTCTCCAGGTTCAGCATCTCTTAGAGCCTTCGCACTTGCTGTGTCTTGGCCAACTGACACAAACCCACACTTGGTCTGCAGTCATGGTTTGTGAGTGTAGCAGGACCAAGGCGGGCTGAGCACGGCTTTTCCTTCTGGAACACACAGCACTGAAGTCGTTTTCTCTGGGTCCAAGTAGGATGTTCTCCTCAATTGCTGAAAGCTCAGCCACACAACCCACCAGTAATTCTGTTTTGTCATTGCGTTTCCACTCTTTTGTTGCAATTATTTTGGCTCTATTTTGTTCTAATGAGTATCTGTTACAAGGCATTATTTCAAATCCACTGTCAGTTGCAAACATTCGCAAGTAAATAAATACGTGTTCCTTGAATAAATTCTCCTGCATCATTTTCTTTTATAAATTTATTTTGTTTATTTATTTATTTATGGCTGCATTGGGTCTTTGTTGCTGCTCGTGGGCTTTCTCTAGTTGCGGTGAGCAGGGGCTACTATTTGTTGCGGTGTGCAGGCTTCTCATTGCGGTGGCTTCTCATTTCATGGAGCACGGACTCTAAGCACGCGGGCTTCAGTAGTTGTGGCACGTGGGCTCAGTAGCTGTGGCCCACGGGCTCTAGAGTGTAGGCTCAGTAGTTGTGGCATGTGGGCTTCAGTAGTTGTGGTGTGTGGGCTCAGTAGTTGTGGCTCACGGGCTCTAGAGCGCAGGCTCAGTAGTTGTGGTGCACGGGCTTAGTTGCTCCTCCTGCATCATTTTTGTTGTTGCAAAGTCAGACATTTGACGGCTTTCTCCAAGTGCTCGTCTTTCTTAAAATGTTCGATCACTTCCTTTAGTTCTTCTTGCCTTCCTGTAAGAGACCGAAAGCTAGTATTCATTTTGTGTGTTTGAAAACCGAAATAGGGATCAAGAACCAAACTGATTGCTAGGTCATCATTTTCAGAGTTCCTTGGTGGACATTCCAGAAGATGGTACATATCGACTGTGCCCTTCACATCCTGAATTACAATAACCTCGCCTCTTGTGCTACCCTGGGGTCCCAAAGGCAGCAGCCGGCCTGGGGACTCCTCATCCTGGGTCCCGAAGCCTCGTGTTCTGAGGCTTCACTGCCTCCTCTGGTGCCAGGCTGCCCTCCCCTCACAGCCCCAGAGCCTCACTGCCCTCCCCAAAGATGCATCTCCGCCCCCAGTGAACCGCTCAGACCCTGCCCATGACTGGTGGAAGGACACAAAAAGGAGTGCCCTGGACCAGGCTGAATAGTGTCTTTTGATGCACAAATTTTTTAAATTTTCATGAAATCCAGTATGCCTATTTTTTTCTTTAGTTGCTTGTGCTTTTGGTGTCATATTCAAGAAAGCATTGCCAAATCCAGTATTGTGAAGAGTTTTGCCTTCTGTTTTCTTCTAGAAGTTTTATAAATTTAGGTCTTACACTTAAATCATGGATCCGTTTTGAGTTAATTTTTGTGTATGGTGTTAGGTAAGGTCCAACTTCATTCTTTAGAATGTGGATATCCATGTGGATATCCAACAAATGGCACCATTTGTTGAAAAAGTGTCTTTTCCCCCACCAACTGGTCATGACAGCCTTGTTGAAAATTGTTTGATTACATACGTGAGGGTTATTTTTGGACTCTATTCCATTTGTCTAGATGTCCCTGTATCCCAGTGCCATACTGTTTTGATTAGTGTAGCTTTGTAGTAAATTTTGAAATCAGGAAGTTTGTTCCTCACTTTGTTCTTCTCTTTTAGAATTGTTTATGCTATTCAGGGTCTCTTGAGATTCTTTGCGAATTTTAGAGTGGTTTCTTCCATTTCTGCAAAAGTCATTATTGAGATTTTGAGGGAGATTGCATTAAATCTGTGAATCACTTGGGATAGTATTGACATCTTAATATTAATTCTTCCAATCTATAAACACAGTATATCTTTCCATTTATTTATATCTTCTTTAATTTCTCTTATAAATGTTTTATATTTTTTAATGAGTCTTTCACTTCTTTGGTAAAAATAATTCCTAAGTATTTTATTCTTTTGATGCAAATGTAAATGGAATTGTTTTCTTATTTTCCTTTTTGTGTTATTCATTGTTAGTGTATAGAAATGCAACTGATTTTTGTGTGTTGACTTTGTTTCCTGCTACTTAGCTGAATTCATTTATTGTAACAGTTTCTTTTTGTGGACTCTTCAGGATTTTCTACCTATACAATCATATCATCTGTGAACAGAGATAATTTTACTTCTTCCTTTACAGTTTGAATGCCTTTTGTTTCTCTTTCTTGCCTAATTGCTCTGGCTGGGACTTCCAATACTATGTTGAATAGAAATGGTGAAAGTGGGCATCTTTGCTTTGTTCCTGACCTTAGAGGAAAAGCCTATAGTCTCTCACAATTGAGTATGATGTTAGTTGTGGGATTATTATAAATGTCTTTTATTATACTGAGGTAGTTTCCATCTATTCCTAGTTTGTTGAATTCTTTAATCATGAAAGGATATTGAATTTTATCAAAAGATTTTTCTGCATCAGTTGAGATGATCATGTGGGTTTTTCTTTCATTCTGTTAATGTGGTGTGTTACATTAATTGATTTTCATATGTTGAATCATCTTTGCATTCCAGGAATAAATCCCAGTTGGTCATGATGTTTAATCCTTTTTCTATCCTGTTGAATTCTGTTTGCTAATATTTTGTTGATGATTTTTGTATCCATGTTGATAAGGGATATTGGTCTGTAGTTTTCTTTTCTTGTAGTGTCTTTGTCTGGCTTTGGTATCAGGGTAATGCTGACTTCATAGAATGAGTTTGGGGGTATTCCCTCCTCTTCAATTTTTTTGAAAAGTTTGACAAGTATTGATGTTAGTTCAATGCTTCCTAGAATTAATGCTTCCTAGTTTAAATGCTTCCTAGAATTCACCAGTAAAGCCATCAGGTCCAGGGCTTTTCTTTGAAAGGAGATTTTCAATTACTGATTCAAACTCCTTACTAATTACAGGTCTATTCAGAATTTCTATTTCTTCATGGTTTTGTCTTTGTAGGTTTTGTGTTTCTAGGAATTTGTCCATTTCATCTAGGTTATCTAATTTGTTAGCAAACAACTGATTCTAGTACTCTCTTATAATTCTTTTTATTTCTGTAGAATCAGTACTAATTTCCCACTTCCATTTCTGATGTTAGTAATTTGAGTATTCTCTTTTTTTCTTAGTCCGTCTAGCTAAAGATTTGTCAGTGTTGTTGAACTTTTTGAAGAATTGACTTTTGGTTTCATTGATTTTTCTCTATTGTTTTTCTATTTATTTCATTTATCTCTGCTCTAGTATTTATTATTTCATTCCTTCCGCTAGCTGTTAATTTGTTCTTTTTCTAGTTCCTTAAGTTGTAAAGGTAAAGTTAGGTTGTTAATTTGAGATCTTTCTTGCTGTTTTATGTAAACATTTGTAGCTGTAAATTTTCTTCTTCATACTGCTTTCACTGTGTTTCATATGTTTGCTGTGTCTTGTTTTCATTTTTATCAGTCTCTGAGTATTTTCTAATTTCCCTTGTGATTCTTCTTTGACCTATTCTATTGGTTGTTTAAGGGTGAGTTGTTTAATTCCCACAATTTTGTGAATTTTTCAGTTTTCCTTCTGTTACTGACTTCTAAAGTCATCCCATTGTGATTAGAGAAGATACATTTTATGTTATTTTCTTTTTAAATTTATTGAGGCTTCCACTGTTGTTACACTTCTCCTCATCATTGCAAGCCTCCCCCTCTCTGGTTGAACTGACTTCAACCAGAGATTTAAAGGGCCGGCACCTTTTTTCCCCCATTCATTTTTCTCTTTTTCTCCTTTTGGGAGCCAGACATTGAAGATTATGACATTCAAAAGCAACTGCATATACAGGGGAAATTAGACAGGAACTGCACATGCCTGGGGGAAAGTGCAGGCTCAGGAAGGAAATGAGAAGACCTTACCTTTACTCCTCAGGCTGAACCTTGGCACAGAGACAGCCTACTACGACAATCAAAAACAGAAAATAAAAATGAAAACAAACAAACAATCAAGAACAGCAAACCCTAGGGAAGGACAAGAATCTGATTTCCAGAGTTACCATTTTAGATTCAAATGTCCAGTTTTTAACAGAAAATCAAAAGGCAAACAAAGGAACAGGAAAGTATGGCCCACTCAAAGGAAAAAATATAAACCAACCAAAATTGTCCCTGAAAAAGACCTGATGGTGGATCTACTAGACAAAGACTTTAACACAACCACCTTAAAGATGCTCAAGGAACTAAAGGAAGATGTGGAGAAAGTCAAGAAAATAATGTATGAACAAAATAGAAATATCAATAAATAGAAAACCTAGGTAGAATGCAAAACGATTTAATAGAGCTGAAGAATACAATGACTTTTAGTTACTTATTAGAGGGATGCAAAGGCCAATTTGAGAAGACAGAAGAAAGTGTTAGTGATGTTGAAGATAAGACAATGGAAATTATGAGTCTGAGGAGCAGAAAGAAAAAAGATTAAAGAAAAGTGAACAGAACCTAAAGGACATGAATACTTGTTTGGGGAGTCCCAGACGGAGATGAGAGAGAAAGGGGCAGCAGAAATATGTGAAGAAACTTCCCAAATTTGATGAATGACATGAATATAAACATCCAAGACAAGTACGATGAACTTAAAGAGACTCACACTGATACACATTATAATCAAACTGTCAAAAGACAAAAACAAAGAGAGAATTTTGAAATCAGCAAGAGAGAAGTGACTCATCATATCCAAGGGATTCTCAATAGGATTACCAGAAGATTTCTCGTCAGAAACTTTGGAGACCAAAGGCAGGGTGTTGATATATTCAAAATGCTAAATGGAAAAACACCTGTTGCCTGAAAATTCTATGTCCAGCCTAATTGTCCCCCAAAAGTGAAGGCAAACTTAAAACATTCCCAGATAAACAAACGCTGAAAGAGTCCATTACTGCTAGACCTGCCCTGTAAGAAATGCTCAAGAGGGTCCTGCAGGTGAAATGAAAGGACACTAGACAGTAGCTTGAAGTCATGTGAAAACATGAAGCTCTCAGTAAAGGTAAATACACGAGCAATTATAAAGCTATTATTATTATAACAATAATTACTGTAACAATGGCATGTAACTCGCTTTTTTTCCTACATGATTTGAAAGACTAATACATTTTTTAAATTATTAATCTAATATATACCCAAGAGTGGAATTGCTGGGTCATATGGTAGTTGTACTTTTAGTTGTTTGAGAAACCTCCATATTGTTTTCCACAAAGGATGCACCAACTTATATTCCCATCAGTAGTGCATGAGGGTTCCCTTTTCTTCACATCCTCACCAACATTTGTTATTTGTGTTCTTTTTGACGATAGCCATTCTGACAGGTGTGAGGTGATATCTCATTGTGGTTTTGATTTGCAATTCCCTGATGATTAGCAATGTTGAGCATCTTTTCCTGTGCCTGTTGGCCATTTCCTCTTTGGAAAAATGTCTATTCAGTTCTTCTGCCCATTTTTGTTTTTATGATTGCTTCACAATACCGTGTTAGTTTCTGTTGCACAAAAAAGTGAATCAGCCATATGCATACACGTGTCCCCATATCCCCTCCCTCTTGAGCCTCCCTCCCATCCTCCCTATCCCACCCCTCTGGGTCATCGCAAAGCATGGAGCCCATCTCGCTGTGCTATGCTGCTGCTTCCCACCAGCCAATGATTTTACATTCGGTAATGTGTATATGCTGATGCTACTCTCACTCACCCCAGCTTCACCCTCCCACCCCATGTCCTCAAGTCCATTCTCTATACCTACTTCTTTATTCCTGACCTGCAACTATGTTCATCAGTACCTTTTTTGTTTGTTTAGATTCCATGTATCTGCATTAGCATACGGTATTTTTCTCTTTCTGACTCACTTCACTCTGTAGACAGACTCTAGGTCCATCCACCTCACTACAAATAACTCAATTTCGTTTCTTTTTATGGCTGAGTAATAGTCCATTGTATATCTGTGCCACATCTTCTTTATCCATTCGTCTGTTGATGGACATTTAGGTTGGTTCCATGTCCTGGCTATTGTAAATAGTGCTGCAATGAGCATTGTGGTGCATGTCTCTTTTTGAATTATGGTTTTCTCAGGGTATATGCCCAGTAGTGGGATTGCTGGGTCATATGGTAGTTCTATTCCTACTTTTTTAAGGAACCTCCATACTGTTTTCCATAGTGGTTGTATCAATTTACATTCGCACCAACAGTGCAGGAGGGTTCCCTTTTCACCATACCCTTTCCAGCATTTATTGTTTCTAGCTTTTTTGATAATGGCCATTCTGACTGGTGTGAGTTGATACCTCATTGTAGTTTTGATTTGCATTTTTCTAATAATTAGTGATGTTGAGCATCTTTTCATGTGCCTCTTGGCCATCTGTATGTCTTCCTTGGTGAAATCTGCCCACTTTTTAATTGGGTTGTTTGTGTTTTTGGTGTTGAGTTGTATCTATGTCTTGGATATTAACACCTTATTGGTCATATCATTTGCAAATATTTCTTCCCATTCAGTAGGTTGTCTTTTCGTTTTGTGGATGGTTTCCTTCGCTGTGCAAAAGCTTTTAAGTTTAATTAGGTTCCAGTTGTTTAATTTTGGTTTTATTTCCTTTGTTTTAGGAGAGAGAGCCAAAAAAATATTGCTGTGATTTATATCGAAGAGTGTTATGCCCATGTTTTCCTCTAGGAGTTTTATGGAATCTGGTCTTACATTTAGGTCTTTAATCCATCTTGAGTTTATTATTGTATGTAATGTTAGAGAATGTTCTAGTTTCACTCTTTTACATTTAGCTGTCCCGTTTTCCCAGCACCACTTATTGAAGAGACTGTCTTTTCTCCATTGTATATTCTTGCCTCCTTTGTCATAGATTAATTGACCATACATGCATGGGTTTATGCACTGGGCTCTCTGTTCTTTTCCATTGATCTATGTGTCTGTTTTTGTGCCAGTACCATACTGTTTTGATTACTGTAGCTTTGTAGTATAGTCTGAATTCAGGGTGCATGATTTGTCCAGCTCTGTTCTTAAAACTAGCATTATTGTAACTCCACATTTTGTTTTCTACATAATTTAAGGGACCAATGCATTAAAAATAACATTTGCTTGTGTTTTGGGACACAAAATGTGTAAAGATGTAATTTTGTGACATCAATAACTGAAAGGGATAGGGAGGGAGCTTTTAAAGAAGCAGATTTTTTAATGTGTTGTTGAAGTTAAACTGGCATAAATTCAAATTATATTGTTATAACTTTAGAATGTTAAATGTAATCCCATGGTAACCATAAAGAAGGTACCAAAAGAATATGCACAAAAGGAAATGAGGGGGCTTCCCTGGTGGTGCAGTGGTTGAGAGTCCACCTGCCGATGCAGGGGACACGGGTTCATGCCCCCGGTCCGGGAAGATCCCACATGCTGCGGAGCGGCTAGGCCCGTGAGCCATGGCCGCTGAGCCTGCGCGTCCGGAGCCTGTGCTCCGCAGTGGGAGAGGCCACAACAGTGAGAGGCTCGTGTACCGCAAAAAAAAAAAAAAAGAAATGAGGAAGGGATGTAAATGTTTTACAACAAAAATCAGCTGCACACAAAAGAAAACAGTAATGCAGGAAATGAGGAACAAAAAAGCTATAACTACGTAGGAAACAAATAGCAAAACTACAGAAGTAAGTCTCTCCTTATCAGTAGTTACTTTAACTGTAAATGGATTAAACTGTCCAAGCAAAAGACAGAGACTGGCAGAATGGATATTAAAAAAATGAGATCCAACTATATGCTGTCTACAAAAGATTCATTTTAGAACCAAAGACACAAATAGGTTTGAAGTGAATGGATTGAAAATGTTATTCCATGCAAATAGGAACCAAAAGAGAGCAGACGTAGCTATACTAACACCAGATTAAAATGGACTTTAAATCAAAAAGAGTTACAAGAGGCAAAGAAGGACATTATATATTAATAAAAAGTTTAAAACAACAAAAATATATTACACTTGTAAACATTTACACAATAATAGGCCATCAAAATTTTAAACCTTAAGAATATGAAACCTTGATCATGCATTGGGAATATGGTTGCCTGGCTCTTGGCATGTTTCCCCTCTGCTCACGTTGTTTTGTTTTAACGAAGGTGATATGTGGGAGCCCAGTTATCATGAGTGTGGACTCGGAACCATGCTGCCTGGATTTGGATCTCAGCTATTATCTGAGCACCGAGGACAAGTTACCTGCCTCAGTCTCAGTTTCCTCATCTATGAAATGGGGATTATAATAGCACCAGTGTGCTATCCACAAGGGCTCTTGTGAGGGTTAAAAGAAAAGATGTAGTATAGTGTCTGGTGCAGAGTAATCATAAGACATTTCACTGTCATTTCATCTTTTCTATTTCCTTCAAAGGCTTTTTGGTCCATGTTTTACACTCAGTTACTTACTTGTCCTGGACTTTATTTGGGTGTACTGTGTGAGGTGGGATTACTTTATTTCTAATCACATCGTGACCCCTTTTCCCAGCCTTCTCTCAGTGCTCTGAAAAGCAGCCGTCTCATTTCCTCAGTTCTCATGTGGTGTTATGCCACTGCTGTGTGGTCTGTTGGCCATTCCAGCACCAAAACCACTAATGCTTTATTACTGTAATTGTATTCCATTATTGCACTTGATAACACAAGTTTCATCACCCTTCATTTTTTATTTTTCTCAGCTACTCTTTTTCTTCCAGGTAAATCTTAGATTCATTTTGTCAACACATAATGGCAAAAAAAGCAAAAAGTTTTATTGGAAATTTTAATCAAAATTACATTCAATTATAGATTCAGTTAGAAATAACTGATATTCTTAAATATCGTGGCTGTCATCCAAAAACAAGGTTTGTCTCTCCACTGTGTTCCTTAGAAACTTTTTCATAAGTCCTGCACATCCGTAGATTCTTATTAAGTTTATTCCTTGGATTTAAGTTGTTTTTCTTGCTAGTGTAAATAGTTATTTTTCCATTACGTTTTCTAATTGGTTGTTGCTGATAGAAGAAAATCGGTAGATTTTTGTGTATTTTTTTCTTATAATTGCCTCATTGAATACCCCTTTCTCTCTCCCCTAAACTTTGTTCAATTGATTTTATTGGATTTTCTAGGTAGACAGTCCCATCTTTAATAAGGACAGTTCCTATCTCTTCCTTTCCAAGACTTACATTTTGTTTCTGTTTACTGTCTTATTGCATTGGCTTCGAATACAACAGTGAATAATATAATGAGATCAACACTCTTTGTCTTTTTTATTTTTTGTACTCTAATGGTCATTCTTCAAGTGCAGGAGTTTTTAATCCAGAGTCAGTTCCATAGATGGACCCCCTGAATTAATGAGGACTTTGGTTTCTGTATATGCGTAATCTGTGCATATGTGTCAGGTGAAACTGTCCAGATTCTTAAAGGAGTCTGTGACCCACAAAGATAAGGACACCTATTTAGGTTCTGTGTAAAATTTGATAGTGGCTGTTGATTTGAAATTTATATCCTTTATAATATTAATCCAACACCTAAGTTTCTTATGAGGTTTTACTTTTATAATGCTAATCCAACTCCTAAGTCTCTTATGAGGTTTTGACTTGTTTGTTTGTTTGTTTAACCACAAATGGACGTTGGGGCTCTTTTAGAGCAATTACACACATACCTCGTTTTAATGCACTTCACTTTATTGCACCTTGCAGATGTTTTGGTTTTTACAAATTGAAGGTTTGTGGCAACCCTGCATTGAGCAAGTTTATCAGCGCCATTTTTCCAACCACGTTTGCTCACTTTATGTCTGTCACATTTGGATAATTCTTGCAATATTTCAGACTTTTTCATTATTATCTTGTTATGGTGATCTATGATCAGCAGTCTTTGATGTTACTACTACAACTCACTAAAGCCTCAGATAATGGCTAGCATTTTTTCTAGCAATAAGGTATTTTTAATTAAGTTATGTACATTGTTTTTTAAGACGTAACACTATTGCACACAATAGACTACAGTATAGTGTAAACATAACTTTTACATGCACTGGAAAACCAAAACAATTCCTTCAGCTTCCTTTATTGCAATGTTTGCTCTATCATGGTGGTCTGGAACCAAATCCACAGTATCTCTGAGGTACGCCTATACATGATTTTCTTTCTTATATTAATGTGACTTACATTAATATGTTTCCTAATGTTGCATCATTGTATTTTTAACTAACTTCATCTTAGTACTGGTTTAGTTGTCCTTAACACGCTACTATATTTTATTTTCTAATATCAGTTAGGATTTTTCCAACTGTATTCAAAAGTGATACCTATCTATAGAGTTCCTTTTAGGGATATCTTTTATCAAGTTTTGGTCTTAGGTTTTGCCAAGTTAACAAATGAATTGAAAAGCTTATCTTTTTATGTTCTGAAATAAGTTAAATAGAGTAGTGTTTGTTCTTGAAAATGCAAAAGAACTCACCCAAAAGCTGTTTGGGCCAGAGTCTTTGGAAACGTGTTTCCTTCCAGTGTTTCCATTCCTTCCAAGTCAGAGTCCAGCCCGTTCCTCACCTCCTCTCTAGAGGTGAGACCACTTTCCCAGAAAACGGTCTTTCACGTTTACTAGCTCAAAGCTGCACTTGGTATGCTCTTAAAAACAAACAACAATAAAAACTCTCCTCATCTATTATTATTTTACTCCTTAAATTTGTATATTTCTATATTTGTGTTTACATCATTTTTATTCTTGCTTAGACTTGCTAAAATTTTTTCTATTTTATTGGCCTTTTTGAAGAACCAGCTCTTAGATGTATTTATTATTCTACTGTAGGTTTTTTTTCAACCAATTGTTTTTGGGTTTTTTTACCACTTTCTCTCTCTTGCTTTCCTGAGATTTATCTCTTTAAGTATTTTTTGTCCCTATTCTTTAACCACATGCCTAATTTGTTACACTAATTTCTTATTTTATAACATAAAGCATCTGAGGCTAGGTATTTTCCCCCGATTATAGCTTTGGCCTTCTCATATTTGTTTTTAAGTGTACATCGTCATTGTCACTAATTCCTATGTACTTTTTGCGAGAGTTTTTCAATTTCAAGTGCTTTGTTTTGGGGTTTTTTCCCCTATGTCTTATTAGTGACAAATTTTGCATTGTAGCTCAAAGAATTTTATCTGTAAAATTTCCATTTTTTTAATAAATTAAAGCTTTCTTTGTGGCTTACTCTAGGATTGAATTCTGTAAAATTTTTAAAAGAGTGTGTGTTCCCTACTTGTAGGTTTTGAAAACATAGGTATATATGTAATATGTGGGTGTGTTTTATGCACATTATCCAAATCCTTTATGTTTAGAAAATACATAATCCTTGCTTGTTACTATCAAAGTTTTATAAAACATAACATTCAGATCCTCTGTTTTTTTTAATATGATCTGTCAATAACGTAAAAAGATGAGTTAAAGTCTACTTGGTTGCAGTCTGTCAGTTTTTTCTTTGATTTTTCACCGATTGTGCTTTAAGTAATATTGTGTTATGAAATTAGGTACATAAAGATTTATAACTGGACTGCAGCAGCTTTTATCTTTTCCTGGGCCCCATCCCTCATCCTCTGTCTTCAATTCTAGTGTCTCAACAACACTGCCCCGTCTTTCTCTCCGTTTGCATCCATCCCTCCCCACTCCATTTTCTTTACACCATCTGTGACTTTCTACATAAAGTGTGACTCATAAACCTCATTGCAATGGGTTTCATTTTTTGACCCAATTTAGGAAAGTTTGTCTTTACAGGAGAATTTAAGCCATACACCTTTATTGTCACACTGGTCCATGTGAAATTTCTGGCTTTTAATTTTATGCTTCAGTTCTTTCCCCTTCATTTTCTATATTTTACTGTACATCTCAAGTTTCTTTGCTTTTCATTTATCTTTATTCATTTCTCGATTGTTTGCAGAAATTCCTTGCAGAATATTTTTAGGAATGGTGTGTGGGTGGCATAGACGTGAACCCATTTACATCTGAGATGTTTATCCTTTTTTTATTTTTAATGGAAGTATAGTTGATTTATGACGTGCTAATCTCTGCTGTATGGCAAAGCGACTCAGCTATACACATATATCCATTCTTTTTTATATTCTCTTCCATTATGGTTTATCCCAGGATATTGAATAGAGTTCCCTGTGTTATACAGTAGGACCTTGTTGTTTATCCACTCTATACATAATAGTTTGCATCTTCTAACCCCAAACTTCCAATCTATCCCTCCCCCACCCCCCATCCCCCTTGGCAACCACTAGTCTGTTCTCTATGTCTGCGAGTCTGTTTCTGTTTCGTAATAAGTTCATTTGTGTCATATTTTAAGATTCGGTATGTAAGTGATATCATATGGTATTTGTCTTTCTCTGTCTGACTTAACTTCACTTGGTGTGATAATCTCTAGTTGCATCCATGTTGCTTCAAATGGCATTATTTTGTGGGTTTTTATGGCTAATATTCCACTGTATAAATATACCACATCTTCCTTATCCATTCATCTGTCAGTGGACATTCAGGTTGCTTCCATGTCTTGGCTATTGTGAATAGTGCTGCTGTGAACATAGGGGTGCATGTATCTTTTTGAATTAGAGTTTTGTCTGGATATATGCCCAGGAGTGGGATTGCTGGACCATATGGTAGCTCTCTTTTTAGTGTTCTGAGATGTTTATCCTTATACATGAAAGATAAGTTGGCTGGGGAGACATCCTTGGGTCATTTTATTTTCCTGTCAAAATTCTGAATTATTGTCTCATCTTCTGTTGACAACGTTGTGGAGAAAAAGTTTTATGCCTCTATTAGTGGTCTATTGCTGTGTAATAAAGTACCCAAAACTTAGTGATTGAAAACAATAAACGTTTACTATCTTGTAATGTATTCAGGCCAGGAATCAGGAGAGGCTTCGCTGGGTGGTTCTCGCTCAGGGTCCCTCATGAGGTGCAGTCAGGATGTGGGCCACAGCCTCGGTCATCTGAGTCTTGGCTGAGGTGGAGGGTCTGCCTCCACGATGGCTCACTCACCACTGTCGGCTGTGGGCTTCATCACCTCCCCCACGAGCTTCTGCAAAGGCTGCTTGAGCGCCTTCACGCCACAGCAGCCGGCTTCCCCCAGAGCGAGCAAGTGGAGAGGGGCCCAGGCAGACGGCCCCTGCCTCTTACGACCCAGTCGTGCAAGTCACACCGCATCACTTCCACGTTATTCTGTTGGTCATACTGGCCAGAGACCATTCAGGGGGTGAGAGGACTCTGGATGGGCAAGAGTAACTGGGGGCCACCTTGGAGGCTGCCTGCCACAGGCCAAAGTGATTTTTCCCTTTGGGTGTTTTCTGTATTTTGTTGTTGCTATTGTGTTTTTCCCCTGGGTAGATATTTTTAGAATTTTTCATTACATTTGAGAGTACGATTTTCCACCAGTACACTTTATTATGTGGGCTTCTTTTAATATATTATGTGTGTTTTGTGTGTGGTGTATGATGTGTGAGTGTGTGTGATGTGTGTGTGTGACGTGTGTGTGGTGTGCTGTGTGTGTGCTCTGTGTGTGTGGTGTGTGATGCATGTGTGGTGTGTGATGTGTGTGGCGTGTGACGTGTGTGTGGTGTGCTGTGTGTGATGTCTGTGTGTGTGGTGATGTCTGTGTGTGTGATGTGTGTGTGTGACGTGTGGTGTGCTGTGTGTGTGATGTCTGTGTGTGACATGTGTGGTGTGCTGTGTGTGTGATGTCTGTGTGTATGGTGATGTCTGTGTGTGGTGTGTGCTGTGTGATGTGTGTGTGGCATGTGATGTGTGTGTGGTACACTGTGTGTGTGTGGTGTGGTGTATGTGATGTGTGTGTGACGTCCGCATGTGGTATGCTGTGTGTGTCTGTGTGATGTGGTGTGTGGTGTTTGTGATGTGCCTGTGTGATGTCTGTGTGTGGCGTGTGACGTGTGTGTGGTGTGTGGTGTTTGTGATGTGCGTGTGTGATGTCTGTGTGTGTGTGCTGTGTGTGTGTGATGTCTGTGTGATGTCTGTGTGTGGCATGTGACGTGTGCTGTGATGTGTGTGTGTGTGGTGTTTGTGATGTGTATGTGATGTCTGTGTGTGTGTGTGTGTGGTGTTTGTGATGTGTGTGTGATGCCTGTGTGTGTACTGTGTGTGTGTGTGATGTCTGTGTGTGGCATGTGACGTGTGTGTGGTGTGCTGTGTGTGTGATGTCTGTGTGTGGCGTGTGACATGTGTGTGGTGTGCTGTGATGTGTGTGTGGTGTTTGTGCTGTGTGTGTGTGTGACGTGTGTGTGGTGTGCTGTGATGTGTGTGTGGTGTTTGTGATGTGTGTGTGTGATGTCTGTGTGTGTGGTGTGCTGTGATGTGTGTGTGGTGTTTGTGATGTGTGTGTGTGATGCCTGTGTGTGCTGTGTATGTGTGATGTCTGTGTGTGGCATGTGACGTGTGTGGTATGCTGTGATGTGTGTATGTGATGTCTGTGTGTGTGATGTGTGTGTGATGTGTGTGTGTGGCGTGTGACATGTGTGCATATGGAGAACAGTGCCAAGCTGGGCAAGCCTCCCCTCCGTTCTGTCCCCTCTCATCTGTAGCAGACAGGACATGGTGGGCCTTACGGTGCCCTCTCTGCGGTCTCTCCTCCATGGAGCAGCGGGGTGAGGGGTAGTGGAGGACAAAGCCGGGCCCGCATCTCAGTGGTCAGCCCTGACTGGCCCTCTGACTAAGGTCCCACGGTGGCCGTCGCCGGTGGCTGATGGCTCTGGACCCTTGGCTCTGGCTGGTGCAGCCCGACTCCCTCTTGGCCTCTGGGTGCTTCTGAGCCCCTGGCCTGCCCCTCACCCCACCTTCTTAGTCCTCACCTCAGTTGAGCGTTGCCCCCAGACCTCCCTAAACCAGACTCCTCTCGGCCAGGAGCTTCCTTCCTCTGGCCATTCCCTCAGTCTGGGCATATCCATCACCTCCTGCAGGAAGCCCTCCTGGATTTCCTGATACTCCCACGGGGCTTGCTTTAATCTCAGCAACTGTCGCCACCCTCGGGGTCATGACCATTACCTGTAGCCTCACAGCCTCTTGAGCTAACCATGACCCCATGCGGAGGGAGGCAGGACCACGTCCTGTGCACCCCTAACTACGCCAGGAATAACCCCTCTCACCTTAAACCCAAGTGCAAATTCACCTCCTCTCAAAAATGAGAGGTTTCCACAGCGTTGAGGGGCATCACCACGAAAACAGCACCAAAGCGCCCCTGACGCCTCTGCTTCCCTCCAGAGCCCTCCAGGTGCCTCCTCTCGCACCCAGCCATGCGGGGGCCCAGGCTGCCAGCAGAGCCCAAGTCCCCAGCAGGGCTGCATCTTCACCAGGTTCACCCTCTGTTCCAGGGGCGCCAAGTGACCCAGTTTGCAGGGTCCCCACTGGAACAGCAGGGTGACAAGCCCCTTCCTCGCCTTCCCACGAAGTGTTCCCCTTCCCCTCACACCGTGTCCCCAGAGCCCAGCCAGCCCACCCCGCCGCACCTCGAGGTCCTCTCACTGCATTTGTCCGGCAGAGGGTGCGCTCGGCTGCAGAGGCCACAGCATCAGGACCACCTCAGGCCCCGCAGAGACATTCCAGGGCGCAGTGACCTCTCTGGAGAAGGGTCCCCTGCACCCTGTGCAAATGTCCCACGTCCCTCAACAAAGCAGGACCCGGAGGCCACTGCCTGCCAGCTCTCCAGGCCTGTCCTTGTCAGCGCCCACGTTCCACTCCCCAGGCCGTCCCCTCCCCCCAGTCAGCATGGCGTCCAGTACCAAGGCGCACCCCGGCCCAGCCTGGGCCTTTCTCCCCTCCCCGGGTGCCCCTCCTCCCAGTCGCCCCCAGCGACCCCTCTGCCCTGCCCACCGCAGGACCCCCTCTGTCCTCACTGATGCCAGTCACTGGCTTTTCAGTTCCCAGGACGCACCTGTCTGCCCAGCGCACCCAGGGTCTGCAGGGCAGGGAGGAGTGGCGAGCGTCCCACCCGGAGCGGAGCCCAAAGCTTGCCGTCTCTGCTCCCAGTCAATGCTTGTGGCCCATCCAGGGCAGGGGGATAGGAGCCCCCTGAGCCCAGCTGCTGGCCGGCCGCGTGTGTGCCGCCCCCACCGTCTGGGGAGTAGGGCTCGGACCGTGCTGTGCGCGCGGGGCACCGTCTGCAGCGCCGCCCTCCCTTGCTGCAGGATGTCGGGGCGCACGCGCGCTGCCAAGATGCTCCCAGGCCCCTGCTCCGCCCTCCTGCTCTGGGGCCTCCTGGGGGCCGTCCACGCTCAGCAGCAGGAGGTCATCAGCCCCAGCACCTCCGAGAGGAACAGCTGCCCAGGTACCACCGGGGTGGGTGCGGCGAGGCCGGGCGAGGCCTGGGCGGGGCCGGGGGGCGGGGGCGGGGCGGGCTGAGCCCGGCCCCAGCCCGCGCAAGGGCCCCCGGCGCCGCGGTGACTCGTGTGCGTCCCCAGAGAAGGCCGACTGCCCGATCCACGTGTACTTCGTGCTGGACACGTCGGAGAGCATCACCATGCAGTCCCCCACCGACAGCCTGCTCTACCACATGCAGCAGTTCGTGCTGCAGTTCATCAGCCAGCTGCAGGACGAGCTCTACCTGGACCAGGTGGCCCTGAGCTGGCGCTACGGCGGCCTGCACTTCTCCGACCTGGTGGAGGTGTTCAGCCCGCCCGGCAGCGACCGGGCCTCCTTCACCAAGAGCCTGCAGGGCATCAGCTCCTTCCGCCGCGGCACCTTCACCGACTGCATGCTGGCTAACATGACCCAGGAGGTCCGGCGGCACGTGGGCAAGGGGGTGGTCAACTTCGCGGTGATCATCACCGACGGCCACGTCACGGGCAGCCCGTGCGGGGGCATCAAGCTGCAGGCGGAGCGGGCCCGCGAGGAGGGCATCCGGCTCTTCGCGGTGCCGCCCAACCTGAAGCTGAACGAGCAGGGCCTGCGGGACATCGCCAACACGCCGCACGAGCTCTACCGGAACAACTACGCCACCATGCGGCCCGACTCCACCGAGATCGACGAGGACACCATCAACCGCATCATCAAGGTCATGGTGAGTCGCTGGGCCGGGGAGGCTACGCCCACCCGCCAGCAGCAGGGACGTAGCGTGGGGCCCAGAGCCTTGGGATCCGCTCACCCGCGTGGCAGGGGGCAGTCCGCCGCTCCGGGCCTCAGTTTACCCCCTCTGAGTGAGGTGGCTGAAGAGGGTGGGCCCCGGGCAGGGTCCTGTCTATTCCGGTGTTCTGCGTCCCTGCCCAGAGTCGGAGCTGACCATGTCTCCAGCTCCCCGCTAACCAGGGTTTCTCTCTGGGTCTTTTCCGCAGAAACATGAAGCCTACGGAGAGGTGAGCGCGTTTCCATCCCTGCCGGCCCTGCCGGGAGCTGCCTGGGGCCTCTGACCCAGCAGAGACGATCACCCGCGCCCCACTCCCTGGGGCTCCCGAGGTCTAGGACAATGAGGGGGCCCGGCCAGGGAGCAAGACCCCTCAGCTCCACGTGGGGCCTGAGACTCGAGTCTGGACAAAGGGATCCTGGCCAAAACCAGGCTGTTTAAACGCAGGAGGTCAGCGTTAGGGTCTACACAGCCGAAAGATGAGGGTGAGGTTGAGGGTTGCCCTCTGGGCTGACGGGCTCCATCCACCCGAGGGAGACCAAGAGAAGGCAGGTGGCCAGCTGTGTGCCCAGCACGGGACCTGCAGCACAGGACCTGAAGCCTGAGCTTCCCCAGCACCAGCTCACAGCCCAGGATGCTACAAGCGCACCCTTTCCTGGAGCAGCTGCTCAATACCACAGCGATTTAGTATGCAAGCACAGGGGGGACTGGCCAGCAGCGATTTAATACTTTCTACTGTTGGTCATTGCTTAATGCAGCCTTGATTTCCAAAACTTGACTAGAGCACTGGTGTGGACCCCTGAACCCGCCCCTGGTGGGCACAGGGGCCTCCTGGGTACCTCCCAGGTCTGTTCCATCATGCAGCCCCCAGCTCAGCGTGGCCCAGTGTCCAGTGGGCCACAGGCTGCACCCCCTTCCTCCCTCCTGGGACTTGCGGTGCTAGCCTCACGCGCTGCCCCTTGCTTCCTGTTTCAGTGCTACAAGGTGAGCTGTCTGGAGATCCCCGGGCCCCCCGGCCCCAAGGGCTACCGCGGACAGAAGGTAAGATGCCCAGACGACCCGAGGGGTCTGTTTCCCAGGAAAGCCCCCGACCTGTCTTGAACTCCAGATTTAGGGCCACTGCACCTCGGATGGACTCACCACTTCTCACCCTGGCAGAACTAAAATTCAGTTTTTATCAGCTGCCTTTTATATGGCATTTTGAGAAAAGGAGGAATACTTTTTAATTAAGATTTGCCCATAAAAGACTCCTGTAAAGTAAACAAGCATGCTCAAGTACACAAGGAAACATGGACCCCGTCGCTCTTGGTCATGCGGCGCTAACTCACACAGGGCGCCCAGGCCTGCCATTTGGTACATGCGTAGGTTTTAAGGTTAGGTTGGCCCTGCATTTTCGTGACAACAGAGGTGTAGCAGGTGAAATCCTTCCACAATTACTGCCAGGGAATCAGAAACACCAGTGATTCACGTCAAACAGTGTAAAGGCAGGAGAGGGAAAGAGACCTCTGAGGACATGAGACAGAGCGTTTGAAACACCGTTACAGGGAAAGTTATTACCAAGTGGCTTCTTTCTAAATTCGGGAGAGGGGTGTCTGCTTGTCTGCCAGGCCGCTGGCCAGATGCATCTGCTGCCTCCCCACCTTGATTTATTCCTTTTTCTTTCATCTGCTTTCAGGGCGCCAAGGGCAACATGGGTGAGCCCGGAGAGCCTGGACAGAAGGGGCGACAGGTGAGTACCCTCCACACCCCGTCCCGGCGGCCCCCGCTCCCCACGGCTGAGGTTACATCCACGGCCCTTTGCTCTTCCACAGGGAGATCCAGGCATCGAAGGCCCCATTGGATTCCCAGGACCCAAGGCAAGTTGCTGCGGACCCTGCCCAGGGGGCGGGACACGTGGGGACAAGCCAAGGGCTCCCTGGCTCCAGGCGGGGCCGGCCGCTGGGGTCAGGATGTGCCTGGCGTGGCCCACCGCTCCCACCCCTGCCCCAAGGAAGGGAGGCGCTTCTGCATTTCCAGCGACGTCCCTGGTGGCGCCTCTGCACCCGAGCCTGACGACCACCACCCCACCCCCATCCCCCCACCTCCCCGTCCCTCCTTCCTCCCCCAGGCCTGCTGGGTCCCAGCACACACACACTGGTAACGCTGCTTTTCTTTCCTTCCGACCTCAGGGTGTTCCTGGTTTCAAAGGAGAGAAGGTGAGAGTGGACTCTGGGCGGCCAGACCTCACATGGCCCCAACCCTGGCAGCAGTGTCCGGCAGCGAGCCGGGGGTCCGTGCTGGGGCATGGGACCCGGTGTCGTGCTGGTAGTAGCCTTCTGGGGCCGCTCTGGCCTCGTGTTTTGTCCAAGGGTAGACTTGGGCCTAATGCAGTGGCATCTGTGATGTGTCAGCAGCGCTAACTAGCCTCATTTCCTCCTGTGCAGGGCGAGTTGGGAGCCGAAGGGCGAAAGGTGAGTGGACAGGCGGGCGGGGGCAGGGCGCCTACCTCCCCACTGCTCAGAAGGAAGGAGCATCGGGGCTAACAGAGTCCCTCCTCCCTCTCCTCCAGGGCGCCCCCGGCCTGGCGGGCAAGAACGGGACGGATGGACAGAAGGTAGAGTGCGCTGGGGCTGCGTCCCTGGGCGGAGCAAGGGTGCCCGCGAAATGACAACCACGCCCTCGAGACTCCCAGGTCTTTCCAGGGGCCAGGCCTCTGGGCATCTCTGGCCACTGCGCGCAACCTGTGGCTTGGGTGGCCCGTGGTTGCATCTACCCAGTGGACACAGGACACACGGGAACCTTGCAAGAGCGGAAGTGGACATTTGCTCCTGAAAAGCAGGGCCGGCCTTGCAGGAATCTCCCTGCCTGGCCTGCAGACCCCACGTCTGGCCTGACTGGTGGTTCACACACGTGCACAGGTGCACACAAACAGCACACACACAAATGTCACAGGTGAGCACGCACCATGCATGCACGCACACATGCACACTCCTGGAGGGTACCACAGGCACTCATGCTCCCGGCTGCAACCCCGGAGACTCTGGACCGCCACCCTGACAGCCACTGACGCACACGTCCACAGTGGGGTGCCCGGTGCACACAGACCCGGCACCACTGACCTCTGTCATCGGGGCTTGTGTCCTCCGAATCCTGGCCCTGACGCACTTTCTGCTCCCCTCTTCTCCTTCAGGGCAAGTTGGGGCGCATCGGACCTCCTGGCTGCAAGGGAGACGCCGGGGATCGGGTGAGCACAGCGTCGAGGCTTTGCGTCGAGCCCCTGGCCCTGAGAGATGCTGGGCGCCAGGCGGGGGTGGGGAGGGCAGCCACCAGCCCTGCAAGCTGCAGCGGGAAGCCAGTAGCTGGGCTCCTCCCTCCAGCCCCTGCCTCGCCTGTCCCGGAACCCCGCCAGGGTTCAGCCGGGGTTGGGGTCACAACATGACGAATGGCCTCAGGGGCTCCCGGGTCAGGTGGAGGGTGGCTGCTTCCAGAGTCCCGAGGGGCTCCCGGGCCAGCGGCTTGTCCAGTCTGCCCACCCAGGCCGGGGGTCCCGGCAGCCAGTCCAACGATGGGGTGCTGGTCACCCTGCCCCTGGTCAGCTGGCCCTGACCCCACAGGGAAGATGCAAGCGCAGCTCCCGGCCAGAGCCCCAGCACAAGCCTCTCCCTTCTTGCAGGGCCCAGATGGTTACGTGGGGGAAGCCGGCAGCCCTGGGGAGCCGGGAGATCAAGGCTCCAAGGTAGGCGGCCTGGCCAAGGTGGCGGGCCGGCCAGAGCAGAGGGGGTCGCCAGCCTCCTGGGGGCCTTCTCCCTGCCCGTAGCACTGGGCCGAGACGCCCAGCAGAGAGGCCCTGGCCCTGCAAACCAGGCAGGGGGCCGTGGGTGCCCACACGGGGACCTGCTCCACAGACACGGGAGGGGAAGCGCGTGCCCCCAGCCCCGCCGGGGTCCTGCCCCACTGCTGGCATCTGAAGAGCATGAGGCTGATTTCTCCAAACCTTTCCAGGGGGACCCTGGCCGCCCGGGACGCAGAGGGCCCCCGGGGGAAAACGGGGCAAAAGGAAGCAAGGCAAGTGTTCCCGGCGGGCTCCGGCTGCACTCCCGTGGTGCCCCATGGCGGGGGGTGGGCAGGCAGGCCAGCCCTGGGCCCTGAGCGCCCCCAGCTTGTCTGTCCCTGCTGCCAGGTGACGGCGCACCGCACCGCGAGGGAAACACGGCCCCACCGGGGACGGCGGGCATGCGTCCGCACGGGCTGGGCCCTGCCCACAGGTGTCCGCCCGCCTGGGCAGGTCACGGCCGTAGCTGAGCTGTCTCTTCCCCACAGGGCTACCAAGGCAACACCGGAGCCCCAGGAAGTCCCGGTCTGAAAGGAGCCAAGGGTGGGCCTGGGCCCCGAGGCCCCAAAGGCGAGCCCGTGAGTTCACCCGCGCACAGGCCCTGGGCACCCCGGCCGGCCTGCCGCACCCTCCCTCAGGGCTGCCTCAGCGCGCGCTGCTCTGGGCCTCTGGGCCCAGCGTCCTCCAGCCTCTCCAGCTGAGCCTCCTGGCCCCCGCATGGCAGCCGCCACGGAGGGCCGCTGAGGAGTGGCTTGCGGGGCCCAGGCACGCCCCTGCCGGACGCGGTGCCCATTAAGTGGCCCCGGGGCCCCACCTGCCCCGCTGGCAGGACCCCCCGAGGGCTCAACCTAGACCCAAGCACACACTCTGCAGGTCCACACGGCAACCGCACCCAGCCGTCCCTGAGGGTCTCGCCACGGGGTGGGTGGAGCCCAGTCCCAGGGCTGACCCCCAGAGGGGACGCATCCCGATCCGGAGGGAACAGAGGGACTTCGCGAAGAGCTGGTCAAAGCTCGGTCCCAGTCACGTCACCTGAACTCCCGGACTTACAAGCTCACCAGCCCCCGTCATTTCTTAAATCCTTGTCTGGGACCAAACCGACCCAGCAGAGGACAGGGTCTAGGCTGAGGCCCTCTGGAGGGGCCCCCAGACCCCACAGCCAGAGTCCTTGTGGGGAGAACAGAGTGTCGGGTTCCAGTGGGGCTCCCACCCTGGAACCCCACACTCCCACGTGCCTGTTCTCTGCAGGGGCGCAGGGGAGACCCTGGAATCAAGGGCAGCCCAGGCAGCGATGGCCCCAAGGGCGAGAAGGTGAGTGTCCGCACGGGGGAGTCTCGGGCGCTGTCTGCCGTGTCTGTGTCTACACCGGAGTCTCACCGTGGTGCCAGTGGAGCCCCTGTGACGAGGGATGACCAACACCCCCTCCACGGTCCACCTAGGAGAACAAAGGCAACCCCCGGGGCCTGGCCGTCAGGGTGCACTCCCTGCAGGGTCTGGGAGAGCAGTAGTTACTCCCTGATCAGAGGCCTGGGCAAGGACGGTTCCACGCACGCCATGCACAGCTGTGCAGGCTGTGCACTGCTCCACCCCCCAGCATCCCCCCCCCGCCCCGCACACATGTGCTCCTGTAGCTGGCGCAGGAGGTCTTTGTCTTTGTGGTGAAATCCAAGGGCAGCCATTTGCCTGTGAGATGTGGGGGAAGGTCTCACAGGAGGGGCTCCCTTCTCTGGGACTGGTGACCCCTGCCCTGCTGCATGAGGCCAAGCGGGTAGGCCTGCTGTTCCAGCACCACCCTCCACCATCTGGGGCCTCATCCCCGGGGAGCTCATGATGCCCTCTCCTCACCTCCCCCAGACTAACCTGGCCTCTCTTCCCACAGGGGGACCCTGGCCCTGAGGGGCCCCGGGGCCTGGCTGGAGAGGTTGGCAACAAAGGAGCCAAGGCAAGTGGGGCAGCGGGTGGGCAGCCACAAAGGCCACATACCCTCCTGGGGTGGCACCGCCAGGGCCCCCTGCCCCTCTCCTGCCCTCCACCCTGCAGACCCTGCCTGGGGCCACTGGGGTCAGGGCTAAGGACCTTTTGGAGGGCAGCAGGGCCCCCTGCCCTTGCCGAAGTCCACAGTGAGTGACAACAGCGTCTCTGAAGTGCCCTTGTCTCTTTTCTCTCCAGGGAGACCGAGGTTTACCTGGACCCAGAGGTCCCCAAGGGACTGTTGGAGAGCCCGGGAAGCAGGTCAGTAGCAGGATGCCTGGGAGGGCCCATGGCTTTGCGTCCTCCTGTCCTCGGGCAGGCAGGATACTGTCCGCACAGTAAACCTGGGCAGCGGGACAGGGAGCCAAGGGCCCCCACGCACCTCACTCCGCCATCCTGCCCTGAGGGGTCAGGCTTTACCAGGCGGGGGGTGTGCCGGGGGAGCCGGGACGTAGCACGCAGAGAGGAGAGACCCTCAGGACGGCCAGCCCTGCAGGGCAGCGATGCTGCCTGGGGGTCAGAGCTGGATGAGGTCAGCCCCGTCTGTGCCGACTCCCTGCTTCCTTTCTGCCCTCAGGGATCTCGGGGAGACCCTGGGGATGCTGGCCCCCGCGGAGACTCGGGACAGCCTGGCCCCAAGGTATGCCCCCTCCCCACCCGGCAGGCAGGTTGGGCCAGGGCTCCTGAGTAAGGCTGCCGGGAGCATGCCTTGGTGAGGGAGGATATCAGGGGCCTGGGCAGCAACCTCCCATCCCAGCCCGTGTTCTCACCCTCAGGGGTGGCGTGTCCTCCCAAGGCGGGCCCTGCCCACCCACCCCCAGTCCAGGCCGACTGACTCAGTCTCCACCTTTTCCACTGGCCCTGCCCTGACTGGCCTCCCGTGTCCCCTAGGGAGACCCCGGCAGGCCTGGCTTCAGCTACCCGGGACCCCGAGGAGCACCTGTAAGTCCTGGGGGGGGGGCAGGGACTGGGGAAGGGGGTGGGCACTGTCGGGAGGGCCTTCCATTGACTGGAAGGTTCCTGCTACTTCCTGCCAGGGCCCCCCGCCGGGCCCAGGGTGAGGCTGGGGTTGGGGGCAGGGGGTGACCGTCAAGAGCAGAGCCAGGTCCCCCGGGAATCAAATGTTCTCCCATAGCCTCTGTGGCTCTGTACAGATTTCGATGCCCAAGCCCACCCGTCAGGGAAGGGAGGGGGCTGCATGGCCATCACCCCTCAGCCCAGTGCTGAGTGACCCCTGTGTTTGCTTCCCAGGGAGAGAAGGGCGAGCCTGGCCCCCGCGGCCCCGAGGTACGTACCGCGGGGTGGTCTGTGCAGCCGGCCTCCGTGCTGAGCTCTGCTGGTGGGAGCGGGCCGCGCCCTGAAATGCCGCCCTGTGGGGCTGCATCTGACAGCCCCGCACTGCTGAGTACAGGTTCCTCCTGAAAAGGCGTGTCCCTCTTGGGCAGATCCCTGGAGGGCTGGGGGACAGCAGGGGAGCAGTGCCAGCTGCCGAGCTCTCTGCGTTGTTAACACGGGTGTCCTGTGTCACAGGGGGGCAGAGGTGACTTTGGGTCCAAAGGAAAACCCGGGAGGAAAGGCCAGAAGGGCGAGCCTGTGAGTACCTCTGCGCCCTGTTGACGGTTGCCCGGGGCAGGGCCGCGTGGGGGGACCACCCAAGGTACTGCTGGAGCCCACCTGCCCTTTTCCTTCTCAGGCAGATCCTGGTCCCCCTGGTGAGCCAGGCCCGCGGGGGCAGAGAGGAGCGCCAGGACCCGAGGTAGGTCAGTCGCCCATCCCTTTGGCCCTCGGGCCACGGTCCCTGGGCCATCCAGGCCATCGGGCACCCCGAACCATGCAGGGGTCCTGGAGTGGCCACGTGAGAATAAGTCGAGCCCTCCCAGCCTCGGCCATGACAGGTGTCACCTCTCACTGATATCCTTCCTCCTTCCAGGGAGAGCCTGGCCCCCCAGGAGACCCCGGCCTCACGGTAGGTTTCAGTCGGGGTGGGACTCAGGGTCCTTCTCCCTCCTAAAAATCTGAAGGGCAGGTCAGCAGGGGTGAGGTCAGAGCAGGGGGTGGGCAGGGACCACAGGCTTCCTGCAGAAGCGCTTCCAGCCCCTCCCCAGGGTTTGCGCTCTGGGCTGGGGGCTGACCCCGCTGTGTCACAGGAGTGCGACGTCATGACCTACGTGAGGGAGACGTGCGGGTGCTGTGGTGAGTCGCGGCCCCCACGCGGCTGGACTGGGACACTTGTGTCCTTGGGGGCTCTTGTCCCGGGGTCAGGGTCATCTGTCCGAGTCCTCCCCTCCCGCTCACGTTCAGTGTTTCCCACGGTGCACCTGGCTGCACGCCCCTGGGGTCTCAGGCTGTCTCCCTGGGCCGGGGGTCAGCGTTGTCACCCGCCCGCCCCTCCCCGCCTGCTCGCCACGCCCTCCGCTCGTCACGCCCCCCGCTCACCCCGCCCCGAACGCTCACCCCTCCCTGCCTGCTCGCCGCGCCCTCCTCTAGCCACGCCCCCGCTCACCCCGCCCCGCCCGCCCCCCCGCAGACTGTGAGAAGCGCTGTGGCGCTCTGGACGTGGTGTTCGTCATCGACAGCTCCGAGAGCATCGGCTACACCAACTTCACCCTGGAGAAGAACTTCGTCATCAACGTGGTCAACAGGCTGGGGGCCATCGCCAAGGACCCCAAGTCGGAGACGGGTCAGCGGCACCGCAGTTGGGGGGGCGGTCCGGCGGGGCAGGGGGCACCAGGCCGCATTCTCGAGCAGAGGGGCCGCAGGACGCCTGAGGTCCGGGTAGAAATCCACGGGAGGGGTCTCGGAGGGGTCCTAGCTCTGCCGAGGGCCGCCGTCACGCCCGCGCCCGCCCGCAGGGACCCGCGTGGGCGTCGTGCAGTACAGCCACGAAGGCACCTTCGAGGCCATCCAGCTGGACGACGAGCGCATCGACTCACTGTCCAGCTTCAAGGAGGCCGTCAAGAACCTTGAGTGGATCGCGGGCGGCACCTGGACGCCCTCAGCCCTCAAGTTCGCCTACAACCAGCTCATCAAGGAGAGCCGGCGCCAGAAGACCCGCGTGTTCGCGGTGGTCATCACAGATGGCCGCCACGACCCCCGCGACGACGACCTCAACCTGCGGGCGCTGTGCAACCACGACGTGACGGTGACGGCCATCGGCATCGGGGACATGTTCCACGAGAAGCACGAGAGCGAGAACCTATACTCCATCGCCTGCGACAAGCCGCAGCAGGTGCGCAACATGACGCTTTTCTCCGACCTGGTGGCCGAGAAGTTCATCGACGACATGGAGGACGTGCTGTGCCCGGGTGAGTCCGGAGGAGAGGAGGGGAGGGGCGTGTGGCCGGGGAGGGGCCAGGTCTCCGCAGGCCTCCGAGGGAGCCACCGGGACCCCCACCTCTTTTCCTCTCTCCTAGACCCCCAGATCGTGTGCCCGGAACTTCCCTGCCAAACAGGTAACGCGGGCACCGCTGGCCCCCCAGGAAAGCCAGCAGCCAGGGCCAGGGGGAGGGTTGTGCAGGGACCCTAGGAATTGCCACTGCAGCCGCCCCAGTGAGAAGCCTCGGATTCCAGACCCGCGGTGGCCTGGTCTCCGGGACCCCGGCACTTCTGAGGAGGGGCCTCAGGGTGCAGTTGACGTCTGGAGTCGCTCGGCCACCCCACCCACCTGGCGCATGTGGGGAGGGGGTGCGCTAAGCTCTCGGGCCGCTGGTCTCGAACACAGATTCACGGCCTCTTGGGCTGAGGTGCCCAGAGGCACAGACACCCCAGGGCCGCCCGGCTCCTGCAGGCGGAAGCCCTGGATCCAGTAAGTGAAATGGCTGGTCTTAAACCCTCAGGGAGGCGAACACATCCAGAGCCACCGGGGCAGCTGCAGAGCGGGCCTCTGCCCTGACGCCCTGAGCTGCTGCCTGGCGGCTGGGGTTTGCTCTTCCCTCCAGAGCAGATGTGTTTAGGGGACCGTGCCTCGAGCCCTATGTGGTTGCACTAGAGTGGGAGGCTGGGGGCTGGGGTCCCTCGGGGCGGGGAAGGGGCAGGATGCATCGACCAGCTCCTCTGGGCATCCTGCTGCTGCCTCGGAGGGGCCCCCAGGGCCGGCTCTGGGTGGTGGGTCCTCCGCAGCAGGCGGGGGGCAGGGTAGTCGGGCTGGACTGTTGGCAGGTCCAACACCGATGGGAACCTTGGGGCCTGCGTCCACATCCATGTCTGCCACAAGGTCAGTGTTCCGGCAGGCTCCTCCCAGGCGTCAGGGGGCCCCGGGCAGGTTCAAAGGCGCCAAGGCCGCCTGAGGTAAGGGACCGTGTTGAGTTGGGGACGGGGGTCCACACACTTATTCTGACAGAGAACTTCCAAGGAAGTGCTCGCCAAGATTGTACCAATGACTATGCCATGGCCGTTGGCAAGCTGTGGGGTCATCCCAGAGACGGCCTGGGCTTGGGGGCCCCAGAGTCAGCTGAAGACGGTTGTGTGTGGCACCCAGAGCCACCCCAAACCCCAGAGGCTGGCCCAATAGCGCCAACCCCAGTCTCCCCCGGGGGCTAAAGGGGGTTGGGTCCACGCAGAGACCCAACTAACCCCTGGTCTGTGCCCCTGCCCTCAGGGTGCCTGACTCCTCCCAGGGTGTGGATGCCGTGGTCAGCTTGGCCCCTCGAGGGCAGAAACCTGACCCAGCCCCTGGTGCCAGGGCCCCGCGGTGATTTTGCTGGGGACGCTGTGAATTTCTCGCCATGGGGGAGTCCGCTGAGGGTCTCTGTAGATGTTCCTTATCAAGCTGAGGGTCCCCCATTCCTAGGTACTGAGAGTCTGTCGTGAACGAGTGTGGGATCTTGTCAGAGGCTTTTTCTGCACCTGTTGACACGATCAGTTGGTTTTTCCTCTTTAGCTTTGCTGATGTGATGGATTATGTCCATTGAGTTTTGAGCGCTGAACCAGCCTTCCAGACTTGGGATAGATCCCACTTGGTCATGACGTATAATACATATATATTGTTAGAGTTGATTGCTAATATTCTGTTGAGGATTTTTGCATCTGTGTTTGTGAGAGATCTTGGGCTGTCGTGCCCTTTCTTGTGATGTCTTTGGTTTTGATGCTAGAGTAATGCTGGTGATCTCGCTTCCCCTGAGCCTCCAGGACCTGACAGTGAAAGGGAACAGCCCCCTTAGGGACCCCTCCCCTGTTCTCCTAAGTCCCCCCTCTGCTAAACGCACAATCTCCTTCTCCTTTAAAGCGATTTGAAATTTCCCAGTAAATTAGACATTGTGCCCAGAAGGGAAGGAAGGAGCTGTAACGACAGAATATGCGTTTACAAATGGCCTTCTTGACACGAGTGGACCCTGGCGCGCTCGCTGAGGGCTGCGCAGATGGGGCGCTGGGTGGACGCGGCCTGCCCTGGCACAGCCCTGACCTACTGGGCCAAATGGCCCCTTCCACCCAGAGGCTCAGCCACATCCTGGGCTTGGACCAGGGCAGGGGGGCAGCTCAACTGGGGCAGAACCACGAGGCTGGCAAAGAGCAACAAAGGCGGACGCCAGGCAAAGGCGGCCAAGGCCGGTCTTCTTCCGCGACAGCTGCTGCGGGAGGGGGAGAGCCAGGGAGACCCGAGCCCTGCCCCCCACGCCAAGGCAGGAGGCTCCGGAAGGCTGGGCGCCCCAAAGGAAGGGCGCAGGGCAGGGCTGGGGCCGTGAGGCCGGGCCACCCGGGCGAGCTAACTGGACGTGTCCGAGGCACCCTGCGGACAGGAGGCCGTGTTGCGCCTGGAGCGAGGGGCCCGGAGGGTAGGCCCTGACCTCCCCCAGGACGGGATGGGACGGGAAGGGGAGAGCGTGGGGCTCCCTGAGCGTTTGCTCTCTGGTCCTCAGGGCAACAGCGCAGGGCAGGGAGGTTTACATCTGAAGGTGAAGGGCGGAGGATTTGTAATCACACGCCGGCTAGAGAAACCACCCTGAGAGGGGCTCTGGGAGCCCAGGTGCCTATCACAGGCCGGGCTGGAACAGGCAGGAAGTTGTCCCAGTAGTACTGAGTATTTTAAGGGGCTGGGGTCGTCCCAGGGCAGGGCCGCCAGAACCCGGTTAGCCTCAGCAGCCGTCTGTGCCAAGAGTCTTGCAGTTCTCGAGCTTCTGCTCCCCGTCTCCTCCGGGCTCCCCAAAGCCCCATTTGCTTCGCCTTGGCACCCCGTGCTGACCACGGGGGAGCTGCAGCCTCCCCGGCTCCTCGTCCGACCCCCTCGCTGGCCTCTTGGTCCCTCCTCGTCTCCGAGGAGAGAGGCAGCTGGAGCCCCGATCACGCCGACCAAGTCCCTGAAAAGCTTCTCTGGAATCCCCCGCAGATGGACCGCGGCCTGGCGGCGAGCCCCCGGTCACCTTCCTCCGCACGGAAGAGGGCCCGGATGCCTCCTTCCCCAGGACCATCCCCCTGATCCAAAAGTTGCTAAACGCCACGGAGCTCACACAGGACCCAGCCGCCTACTCCAGGCTGGTGGCTGTGCTGGTCTACACCGCGGAGCGGGCCAAGTTCGCCACAGGAGGCGAACGGCAGGACTGGATGGACCTGTTCATTGACGCCTTTAAGCTGGTGCACAGGGACATCGTGGGGGACCCCGAGACCGTGCTGGCGCTCTGCTGAGCCCACAGGGTGCGGCCCCCCAGCTGCAGGAGCTCCCAGGGGCTGCCTACCTTACACTGCGGGGCTGAAGACAGCAGGAAGCTGTTCTCTTGGTCTGGAGGCCGGAAGTCCAAAAGCAAGGTGTCCCAGGGCCGCGCGCCCTCTGGGCCTCTAAGGGAGGCCCTTCCTGCCTCTCCAGCTCCCGTCTCTGCTCTGTGGACACCTGGCCTCTCCCCTTCCCCCCCGCCCCGCCCTGCCCCGGCCTCCCTCCTACAGGGACACTTGTGTGGCATTTAGGGCTGGATAATCCAGGAGGGTCTCCCCATTTCACGGGAATTATTAGTTGAATTCCGTCTGCAAAGCCCTTTTGCCATGTAAGGTCATAGTCACAGGCTCCAGGATTAGGACGTAGGCATCTCTTCGGGGCCGTTATTTAGCCGAAAAGAAAGAGGGAAGACCAGAGCCTCATAAACGGCCCCAACTCCCGGATTCACCTCTGGCCTCTGTGCCCAGGTCACCCCTTGTGCGCTTCTCTCGCCCCCCTGGTTGATATATCAAGAACCCCCCCAAACCAGCAGTCCCCGCGTTTCTGACTCTGACCACAGGGACTTACTTAGAGGCCCAGGGGCACACAGGGAATTCGCTGGGCAGCTCCAGCTCCAGCTCCAGCTCTGGGGGTTTAAGCCAAAGCTGCTCTTCATCTGCACTGCCGTATAAATAAGCTCCTTTAAAAAAAAAATCTGCCGGAAACACTCGCTCCTCCGCGGGTAGCCCAGTACTGCAGGTGACACACCCAAGAGTGTCCTTCAGGTGCTGTGAGTGCATCTCATACGTTCTATAAAAGCTGAAAAACCAGGAGTGTGAATGTGTGCTGTGGTCAGCGACCTGCTGGGGCGAACTGCTTGCTCGCCTGGACCTCGGGGATTGCCCATGCAGGGGGGCACCTGGTGCCTGCGGGGCCCACGCGGGATCCTGAGCCCCTCGTGGTTGGTGCCACAGGTCAGGACCTCCTTCCGATGGGATCCCTGTGCTCCCGGCCCTGGGTCAGCACGCCTGGGCTGTGAGCGGAGTCCTCTCCTGCCCAGGTCAGGAGGGTGCCCATGGGGCTGAGAGCTGGACCCACGAGGGAGGACCAGCCCCGCCGCTGCCGAGCCCCGTCGGCCGTTAGAGCTGAGATCTCGGGAGGGGCTTGGCTGCGCGTTCCTGGACGGAGACCCAGCCTGTGGTCCCGTGCGCGGAGCGGGTTTTCAGGCTGTGCAGAGGCGCCCACGTCCCTCAGAGGCCCAGCCTCAGCCCTGGTGGCAGCCTTGCCCTCACACTGTCCAGTATGTCCTGGGCTGGTGACTGCCCGGAAGAGGCAAGGGTCTCAGGTAAACGGGGAGTCACCCGGGCTGCCACACCTGTGCCCACTGCCCACCAAAGCCTGAGCCAGTCGAGGGGACACAGGCCCCTTCTCTCCCTGATGCTCCCAGGGCTGGGAGAAATACGGCCCAGCCTCCAGAGGTGGGTCCTCGCATCTGGGGATCTCCATGAGGTCTTTGTACACGATCACAGGTGTGATGACACCTCTCTCCCCCACCCCTACTACCCATGCCCTGTGGTCCTTTGGGCGCATCCAGTTCTTGGGCCAAAAGAAGGGGCTTTACTGATGATCCCTGCCTGCCTGCCCGCGAGGCCTGAAGGAGGTCGCTGGGCAGGAATGGTGCTGGGAGAGTGGAAAGGGACCCCGCAGCCTCAGGTTTGGGGACATTTCCTGGTGGGAGCACAACCAGGAGAGACGGTGTCGGTCCCAGGGAGACAGGGTGGGAGCCTGGACCCACGTCCTGGGTGCTGTGGAGGGCTCCCGACCTCCGGTGACCTTGGGTGAAGTTCCAGCGGTCTGAGTGGCTCCTGTGGGTGCGGTATGCGCCGAGAGGCGGGCGCAGGGCGTGGCCGGGGCGGGCGTGGCCCGGGGGGCGCGGCTGGGGCGGGGCAGCGGGGCCTCACCCAGGTCGCCCGCGCACCACCCCGTCTCGCCCCCAGAGCTGTACGTGGCCCAGTGCACCCAGCGGCCTGTGGACATCGTCTTCCTGCTGGACGGCTCCGAGCGACTGGGCGAGCAGAACTTCCACAAGGCGCGGCGCTTCGTGGAGGAGGTGTCCCGGCGGCTGACCCTGGCGCGCAGGGACGACGACCCGCTCAATGCGCGCGTGGCGCTGCTGCAGTTTGGAGGCCCACGCGAGCAGCAGGTGGCCTTCCCGCTGACCTCCAACCTGACCGTCATCCAGGAGGCGCTGGCGAGCGCGCGCTACCTCAACTCCTTCTCGCACGTGGGCACGGGCATCGTGCACGCCATCAACCAGGTGGTGCACGGCGCGCAGGCCGGGGCGCGCCGCCACGCCGAGCTGAACTTCGTGTTCCTCACGGACGGCGTCACGGGCAACGACAGCCTGGAGGAGGCGGTGCACTCCATGCGCAAGCAGAACGTGGTGCCCACCGTGGTGGCCGTGGGCAGCGACGTGGACGCGGACGTGCTCTCCAAGATCAGCCTGGGTGACCCGGCCGCCGTCTTCCGCGAGAAGGACTACGACAGCCTGGCCCAGCCTGGCTTCTTCGACAGGTTCATCCGCTGGATCTGCTAGCGCCCCCTGCCCGCCCCCACCACCAGCCCCGCGACCCCTGCCCCACGGGTGCTGTCCTCCTGTCCGTGGTGCTACTCAGACCCCACCTGAGAGGTCCAGCGCACTGACGGCTCAGTCTCTCCACGTGTGGGTGTAAAGTCAGGAGCGGAGGACCCCCGCCCACCCCAGCTCCTACCGGGGACCCCGCAGCCCTGGACACCCTGAGCGCACTGTCCCTCCTCACCATCCACCCTTGTCCTGCCCTCTGTGCCTTCCCAGGACCCCAGAGGCTTCACGGGGAGCACGTCTGGGGCTGGCCTCCCTCAGCCCAGCCTCATTCCCAGACTTGTCCTCCCGCGAGTGCCCTCCAGAGGCTCTCTGCCAGCCCTCGGGCCCCGCTCCCAGGTCTCTGGGCGTCACCTCGCCCATCAGACTGAGCTGTGACAGCAGGCCCTGCACCTCCCTGTGTGCACACACCCCAGTCCAATAAAGGCTTTGAACCCCGCTTGCTCCCCAGCTTCCAAGTGTCTGTGTCAGTGGGGATGCTGAGACCGTTCACAGAAGCCCCAGGACTGATCATACCCCGGGGTCCCCTGGATTGCTCTGTGCACCCAGAGGGTGCCGGGCCTGGCCCCCTGTCCTTACAGGCACCCCACTCCCAAGGGCACCGACTGGATGGCCTCAACCGTGGAATCCACCTTTGTCTAGTTGGCTTTGGGCTGAAAACAAAGTATTTGGTCAGTGAAGTCTCACTCTGTCCCCAAAACGGGGCCAGAGAACTTTAGGGATGTTTGCTGGTTTGCATAAGGATGTTCGTGGATAGAGACAGATGAGAGAGAGATGACAGATGATAGAAAGAGAGGTGATACAGATAGATGGTAGATGACAGTACACAGATGAGAGAGAGAGAAAAATAGATAACTGATAGATTGATATATAGATATAGAGAGATAGGTACACAGATGAGAGATGATTGATATATAGATAATAGCTAGATGACAGGTACACAGATGAGACAGAAGTAGATAGATAGATAATTGATTGATATATAGATGATAGATAGATAGATAGGGGAGAAATGAGAGGCTCTTTCTGGCAGCCGCAGTGACTTTTTGTCCAGACGCCCAGGTCTTTTAAGTTCACCCTCTGGGAAGTGCCCTGTTAAATCCCGGGCTGTTTAGTCTGCTGGGCCTGGCCTAACAAAGTATGTCAACCTGGGGGCTTCAACAACAGCCTGGAGGCCAGCAGTCGGCAGAGTCCCGGTGTCCCCAGGCCGCGCCCCCGCTGACGGCTCTCGGGAGGGACCGTTCCAGGCGCGCCAGTTCCTGTCCCTCCTCCACGGCCCGTCTGTGTCCACGTTTCCCTCTTGGACAGTCATTTTGAATTAGGGCCCATTCTACCCCAGGATGACCTCATCTCAACTAATTACAGATTATGTTGCAACGTCTCTATTTCCAAATAAGGTCAGATTCTGAGGTACTGGGGGCTAGGACTTCGACATGGGAATTTGGGGGAGGGGGACACAGTTCAGCCCAGAACACGATGACACCCTGTTGACCCCCCCTTGGGGGTGACTGACTCACTTCCGCCTCTCCTGTCATCTGCCTACACGGCCTGCAGCTGAAAGGCAGGGCGTCACACCGAGTATCTTCTCTTCCTCTGCCCCCCTCCCTCCGCGCAAAGAACAGTACGAAACGCCTGCACGAGAAAGAGAAGAGCCCGGCAGCCCCAGGCCTCAGGCCGCAGGGCTGGCGCCTGTGAACTTCCCGGGGGCGGGGCCGGGGGGGGAGGCAGGGGCGGCGCCTGTGAACTTCCCGGGGGCGGGGCCGGGGGGGAGGCAGGGGCGGCGCCTGTGAACTTCCCGGGGGCGGGGTCGGGGGGGAGGCAGGGGCCCCTCCCTCCACGGATCTGGAGTTCTGTCCGCTGGACCCTGCACGGGGTCCCCTCTGCAGAAGAAAGGACGTCCCTCTCCGTGACTCCGGCCTACGACCCCGAAGAGCAGGTGAGCGGGGTCCTTCCCGGGCGCAGGCCACCTTGGGGACCCGCAGGGCGCCCGCCACGCTGGTGTCCCCCGCGCTCTCCCATGGGGCCCCGACCTCCCTGGAGGGCAAGGGCACCAGCTCCCTCTCAGGCCCCACGTCCCCAGCCCTCCGCCCCTTGGAGGGACGCTCAGACACACTCCCTGCCACTTGTGGTGTCTGAGTTAGGATTCTGCGTTTCCTACCAGAGCCTTCCCTCATACACACGGGACACCCTCAGGCCCCCTCTACAGCCGGGGTTAGCTGGGTCCCCACTCTGCCTGCTCACCGCCACCCAGCCCCACTCGGACATGGATCCTGTCTCCTGAGAGCAGGGGGCATGGGTGAAGGACACTCGGCACAGCTGAACCCAGATGGGCTCACCTGGGGCCAAGGCCACGGAAGGAAGCCAGCGGAGTGGCCATGGAACCCGCCCAGGACGGCCGCTGTGCAGGCATCACCAGCGTGCAGTCCTCGGGGGAGCCCAGCGGACTCCCCAGGCCTCCAAAGTGTGCACAAGGCCGTGGGTCCTCATACGGAGGAAGCACGCCCTATTCTGCGACCGAGACAGTGTTCAAGGTGGTCCCTTAGCCTGAGTGGATGTCATGCCTGTCACCTCCACCCCCACAGGAAGGACAGACGCAGGCCCTCAAAGTGGCCGTAAGGAGCCAGGCACACTCCTGCCTCTGAGAGCGGCACATCCCTCACCAGCATCGCCTCACGAGCAGCCCAGCACTAAGGCGCCTCAGCGGCATCCCCTCAACAGCATCTCTGCACAAACACCTCCTCACCCAGGACCCTCACCAGTGTCAACATTCTAATGTCCCCACACCAACGTCCCACATTAATGTCCCCTCACCACCATCCGGTCATCACTCAGCAACGGCCACACCAATGTTACCCCACCCACAAGCCCTTACGATCTCCCCCCCACACTACTGTCCCCTCAATAACTTTTCACAGCGTCTCTCAGTATCGACCCGTCACCAGCCTCCTCCCCAACACCCTTCACTTGTTCCCCACACTGACTGCCCCTAGTGTCCCCTCAGAAATGTCCCCTCACCGGCATGCCTCTCTAACGTCACCTCACTAATATACCCCAGGAGCGTCCCTCACAGACGCTCCCTCAACATTTCCTCACCGACGGCCCACAGTAACACTCACACTGTCTCTACCATTATCACTTCACCCGTGTCCTCGCACAAATGTCCCCTCACCAAGGCCTCCCCACCAAATCTCCTCACACTGTCCCTCATGAACATTCGTCAGCAGAGTCCCCACACCAACGTCCTTTCACTAACATACCCTCAAACATATGCACTCACAAACGTCACCTCAGCGTCCCCACAAGAACACCCCCCACTAACACCACCCCAGCAAAGACCCGTCACTAACGCCCTCTCAGCAGCAAGCACCCTGTCACCCACACCCCTCACTGAGCCCTCCTCGCCAGCTCCCCCCCCCCGCAACGCCTCTCACCATCACCCCTCACTGAGGCCTCCTCGCCAGCTCCCCCCCGGCAACGTCTCTCACTATCGCCCCTCACTGAGGCCCCCTCGCCAGCTCCCCCCCCGCAACGCCTCTCACCATCACCCCTCACACACGACCTCCCCAGGTGCTCCCGCTGACCCCTCTACACCAACGTCTCTTCCCCAGGCACAGGCTCAGCCTCCAGCCATCCCTAGAAAGGCCTGGGCAGGGCGCAGGGCTGGCGGACAGGGAGAGGACAGGACAGGGCTGGGGCAGGGCCCCATCAGCTCTCAGGCGGGGTTGAAGCAGAGCTGCAGCCCCAGCAAGGAGGCTGCCAGGACAAGGAGGCCACTCCGGGGCCGACAGGACACAGTCCCACAGCTTGACGGTGGCCACTCGGGCCTGACTTAGTGAGTCCCCATCACGGCTGCCCCCGAGCACCTGAGGCCCTTCCCAGACCCCTGGGACAACTCCCTCCAGGTCCAGGACTGGTGCTCCGACCAGGCCCAGCTGACCCTCCCAGGGCAGCCCCTGTGCCCCACCCCACCTGCACTCGGCTGCCTCCATCAGGAAGTAAGATTCTCCCAGGACCACCCTGTCAAGGTGTAGCTGTGCTCCCCAGACAGAAGGGCCCATCTCCCTTCCCTGCCCCCAAGGCCCCATGCCCCACCTCCGGGCAGCCGGGGACGGACCTGTGCTCGCACGGCTGGGCCTGCTGCTGTCCAGGGATGTCAGAGGCGAGGGGCTGATGCCAGGACCTCCGGCCATGGTGTGAGGGGCCCGGGAGGGCACCCACCCAGGTGGGGATAGTGGGGGGGGGGGTCCTAGTAGCATTCTCAGTGAAAAAAGAGAAACAGAAACTGCAATTAGATCCTTCTCCCCTTCCCTGTAGTTGATAAGCATATATATAATAAATTTGACTGTAAAATTTTTAACTGACTCTGTAACCAAAATGCTATTATAAACAGAATTAGAAACAAACGGGAGAGGAGCAATTGGTTCACGATGGCAGAGTAGAAGGACGTGGGCTCACTCCCACTTGCGAGAGCACCAGAATCACAACTAACTGCTGAACAATCATCAACAGGAAGACACTGGAACTCACCAAAAAAGACACCCCACATCCAAAGTCAAAGAGAAGCCACAATGAGATGGTAGGAGGGGGTGCAATCACAATAGAATCAAATCCCATAACCACTGGGTGGGTGACTCACAAACGGGAGAACACTTATATCACAGAAGTCCACCCACTGGAGTGAAGGTTCTGAGCCCCACGTCAGGCTTCCCAACCTGGGGGTCCAGCAACGGGAGGAGGAATTCCTAGAGAATCAGACTTTGAAGGCTAGTGGGATTGGATTGCAGGACTTTGACAGGACTGGGAGAAACAGAGACTCCACTCTTCGAGGGCACACACAAAGTAGTGTGCGCATCAGGACCCAGGGGAAGGAGCAGTGACCCCATAGGAGACTGAACCAGACCTACCTGCTAGTGTTGGAGGGTGTCCTGCAGAGGCAGGGTGTGGCTGTGGCTCACCGTGGGGATAAGGACACTGGCAGCAGAAGTTCTGGGAAGTACTCCTTGGCGTGAGCCCTCCCAGAGTCCTCCATTAGTCCCACCCATCAGCTTGATCATCTCAGGCCAAACAACCAACAGGGAGGGAACACAGTCCCACCCATCAGCAGACAAGCAGATTAAAGTTTTACTGAGCTCTGTCCACAGAGCTACACCCAGCTCTATCCACCACCAGTCCCTCCCATCAGGAAGCTTGCACAAGCCTCGTAGATAGCCTCATCTACCAGAGGGCAGACAGCAGAAGCAAGAAGAACTACAATCCTGCAGCCTGTGGGAAAACAAATATTCACAGAAAGATAGACAAAATGAAAAGGCAGAGGGCTATGTACCAGATGAAGGAAAAAGATAAAACCCCAGAAAAACAATTAAATGAAGTGGAGATAGGAAACCTTCCAGAAAATAAATTCAGAATAATGATAGTGAAGATGATCCAGGACTCTGGAAAAAGAATGGAGGCAAAGATCGAGACTATGCAAGAGATGTTTAACAAAGACCTAGAAGAATTAAAGAACAAACAAACAGATATAGGTAATACAATAACTGAAATGAAAAATACACTAGAAAGAATCAATAGCAGAATAACTGAGGCAGAAGAACGGATAAGTGACCTGGAAGACAGAATGGCGGAATTCACTGCCACAGAACAGAATAAAGAAAAAACAATGAAAAGAAATGAAGACAGCCTACCTCTGGGACAACATTAAATGTACCAAAATGCACATTATAGGGGCCCCAGAAAGAGAAGAGAGAGAGAAAGGACCCAAGAAAATATTTGAAGAGATTATAGTTGAAAACTTCCCTAACATGGGAAAAGAAATAGCCACTCAAGTCCAGGAAGCGCAGAGAGTCCCAGGCAGGATAAACCCAAGGAGAAACTCGCCGAGACACACAGTAATCAAATTGACAAGAATTAAAGACAAAGAAAACTTATTAAAAATAACAAGGGAGGGCTTACCTGGTGGCGCAGTGTTAAGAATCTGCCTGCCAATGCAGGGGACATGGGTTGAAGCCCTGGTCCTGGAAGATCCCACATGCTGCAGAGCAATGAAGCCCATGTGCCACAACTACTGAGCCTGTGCTCTAGAGCCTATGTGCCACAACTACTGAGTCCACGTGCCACAACTACTGAAGACCGCACGCCTGGAGCCAATGCTCCACAACAAGAGAAAACACAGCAATGAGAAGCCCATGCACCACAACGAAGACTAGCCCCTGCTCACTGCAACTAGAGAAACACTGTGTGTGGCAATGAAGACCCAATGCAGCTAAAAATAAATAAAAAATTTATATTAAAAAAAAAAGTAACAAGGGAAAAACGACAAATAACATACAAGGGAACTCCCATAAGGTTAACAGCTGATTTCTCAGCAGAAACTCTACAAGCGAAAAGGGAGTGGCACAATACATTTTAAATGATGAAAAGGAAGACCCTACAACCAAGGTTATTCTATCCAGCAAGAATCTCGTTCAGATTTGATGAAGAAATCAAAAGCTTTACAGAGAAACAACAGCTAAGAGATTTCAGCACCACCAAACCAGCTCTACAACAAGTGGTAAAGGCACTTCTCTAAGTGGGAAACACAAGAGAAGAAAAGGACCTACAAAAACAAACCCAAAACAATTCAAAAAATGGTAATAGGAACACACATATCGATAATTACCTTAAACGTGAATGGATTAAATGCTCCTACCAAAAGACACAGGCTTGCTGAATGGTTACAAAAACAAGACCCATATATATGCTGTCTACAAGAGACCCACTTCAGACCTAGGGACACATGCAGACTGAAAGTGAGGCGATGGAAAAAGATATTCCATGAAAATGAAAATCAAAAGAAAGCTGGAGTAGCAATACTCATATCAGATAAAATAGACTTTAAAATAAAGAATGTTACAAGAGAAAAGGAAGGACACTACATAATGATCAAGGGATCAATCCAAGAAAAAGATATAACAATTAAATATATGCACCCAATATAGGAGCACCTCAATGCATAAGGCAAATGCTAACAGCTATAAAAGAGGAAATTGACAATAACACAGTAATAGTGGGGGATTTTAACACCTCACTTACACCAATGGACCGATCATCCAGACAGAAAATTAATAAGGGAACACACGCTTTAAATGACACAATAGACCAGATAGATTTAATTGATATTTATAGCACATTCCATCCAAAAACAGCAGATTACACCTTCTCCTCAAGTGCACATGGAACATTCTCCAGGATAGATCACATCTTGGGTCACAAATCAAGCCGTGGTAAATTTAAGAAAATTGAAATCATATCAAGCATCTTTTCCAACCACAACACTATGAAATTAGAAATGAATTACAGGGAAAAAAACGTAAAAAACACAAACACATGGAGGCTAAACAATATGTTACTAAAAAACCAAGAAATCAATGAAGAAATCAAAAAATACCTAGAGACAAATGACAATGAAAACACGATGATCCAAAACCTATGGGATGCAGCAAAAGCATTTCTAAGAGGGAAGTTTATAACAATACAAGCCTACCTCAAGAAACAAGAAAAATCTCAAATAAACAAACTAACCTTACACCTAAAGGAACTAGAGAAAGAAGAACAAACAAAACCCAAAGTTAGTAGAAGGAAAGAAATCATAAAGATCAGAGCAGGAAAAAAATGAAATAGAAACAAAGAAAACAATAGCAAAGATCAATAAAACTAAAAGCTGGTTCTCTGAGAAGATAAACAAAATTGATAAACCTTATCCAGACTCATCAAGAAAAAGAGGGAGAGGACTCAAATCAATAAAATTAGAAACGAAAAAGGAGACGTTACAATGGACACTGCAGAACTACAAAACATCATAAGAGACTACTACAAGCAACTCTATGCCAATAACATGGACAACTTGCAAGAAATGGACAAATTCTTAGAAAAGTATAACCTTCCAAAACTGAACCAGGAAGAAATAGAAAATATGAACAGACCAATCACAAGCAATGAAATTGAAACTGTGATTAAAAATCTTCCAAAACCAGACAAAGATACTACAAAGAAAAGAAAATTACAGACAAAGATCACTAATAAATAGAGATGCAAAAATCCTCAAGAAAATAGTAGCAAACAGAATCCAACAACACATTAAAAGGACCATCATACACCGGGATCAAGTGGGAGTTATCCCAGCAATGCAAGGATTCTTCAACATACGCAAATCAATCAGTGTGATACACCATATTGACAAATTAAGGAATAAAAACATATGATCATCTCAATAGATGCAGAAAGAGCTTTTGACCAAGTTCAACACCGATTTATGATAAAAACTCTCCAGAGTGTGGGCATAGAGGAAATCTACCTCAGTATAATAAAGACCATGTATGACGAACCCACAGCAAACATCATTCTCAATGGTGAAAAACAAAGCATTTCCTCTAAGATCAGGAACAAGACAAGGATGTCCACTCTCGCCACTATTATTCAACATAATTTTGGAAGTCCTAGCCACGGCAATCAGAGAACAAAAAGAAATAAAAGGAATCCAGTTTGGAAAAGAAGTAAAGCTATCACTGTTTGCAGATGACATGATACTATACATAGATAATCCGGAAGGTGACACCAGAAAACTACTAGAGCTAATCAATGAATTTGGTAAAGTTGCAAGATACAAAATTAATGCACAGAAATCTCTTGCATTCCTATGCACTAACAATGAAAGATCAGAAAAAGAAATTAAGGAAACAACCCCATTCACCATTGCAACAAAAAGAATAAAATACCTAGGAATAAACCTACCTAAGGAGGTAAAAGACCTGTAGTCAGACAACTGTAAGGCACTGATGAAAGAAATAAAAGATTTTAAAAAAAAAGACCAAACAAAACAAAACAAAAAAAAAAAAAAACAAAGATAACACAAACAGGTGCAGAGATATACCATGATCTTGGATTGGAAGAATCAATATTGTGAAAATGACTGTACTACCCAAAGCAATCCACAGATTCAATGCAATCCCTGTCAAACTAGCAGTGGCATTTTTCACAGAACTAGAAAAAAAAAATTCACAATTTGTATGGAAACACAAAAGATCCCGAATAGCAAAAACAATCTTGAGAAAGAAAAACGGAGCTGGAGGAATCAGGCTCCCAGACTTCAGACCATACTACAAAGCTACAGTAATCAAGACAGTATGGTACTGGCACAAAAACAGAAATATAGATGAATGGAACAGGATAGAAAGCCCAGAGATAAACCCACGCACATATGGTCACCTTATCTTTGTTAATGAAGGCAAGCATATACAATGGAGAAAAGACAGCCTCTTCAATAAGTGGTGCTGGCAAAACCGGACAGCTACATGTAAAAAAATGAAATAAGAACACTCCCTAACACCATACACAATAATAAACTCAGAATGGATTAAAGATCTAAATGTAAGACTGGACACTATAAAACTCTTAGAGGAAAACATAGGAAGAACACTCTTTGACATAAATCACAGCAAGATCTTTTTTGATCCACCTCCTAGAGTAAGGAAATAAAAACAAAAATAAACAAATGGGACCTAATGAAACTTAAAAGCTTTTGCCCAGCATAGGAAACTATAAACAAGACGAAAAGACAACCCTCAGAATGGGAGAAAATATTTGCAAATGAATCAACGGACACAGGATCCATCTCCAAAATATATAAACAGCTCATGCAGCTCAATATTTAGAAAACAAACAACCCAATCAAAAAGTGAGCAGAAGACCTAAATAGACATTTCTCTAAAGAAGCCATACAGATGGCCAAGAGGCACATGAAAAGCTGCTCAACATCACTAATTATTAGAGAAATGCAAATCAAAACTACAATGAGGTATCACCTCACACCGGTCAGAATGGGCATCATCAGAAAATCTACAAACAACGAATGCTGGAGAGGGTGTGGAGAAAGGGGAACCCTCTTGCACTGTTGGTGGGAATGTAAACTGACACAGCCACTATGGAGAACACTATGGAGGTGCCTTAAAAAACTAAAAACAGAATTACCATATGACCCAGCAATCCCGCTACTGGTCGTATACCCAGAGAAAACCATAATTCAAAAAGACACATGCACCCCAATGTTCATTGCAGCACTATTTACAATAGCCAGGTCATGGAAGCAACCTAAATGCCCATCGACAGACGAATGGATAAAGAAGTTGTGGTACATATATACAATGGAATATTACTCAGCCATAAAAAGGAATGAAATTGGGTCATTTGTAGAGACATGGACGGACCTAGAGACTGTCATACAGAGTGAAGTAAGTCAGAAAGAGAAAATCAAATATCGTATATTAACACATATATGTGGAATCTAGAAAAATGGTACAGATGAACCGGTTTGCAAGGCAGAAATAGAGACACACATGTAGAGAACAAACGTATGGACACCAAGGGGGAAAAGCGGGGGTGGTGGTGGGGGTTGTGGGATGAATTGGGGGATTGGGATTGACATATATACACTAATATGTATAAAATAGATAACTAATAAGAACCTGTTGTATAAAAATAAATAAATTAAATTAAATTAAAAAGAGGGCTTCCCTGGTGGCGCAGTGGTTGAGAGTCCGCCTGCCGATGCAGGGGACACGGGTTCGTGCCCCGGTCCGGGAAGATCCCACATGCCGCAGAGCGGCTGGGCCCGTGAGCCATGGCTGCTGAGCCTGCGCATCCGGAGCCTGTGCTCCGCAACGGGAGAGGCCACAACAGTGAGAGGCCCGCGTACCGCAATAAAAAAAAAAAAAAAAAAACTGGAGAGACATTACAGGACATGTGACGAGCCGAGGGCTGTGTCTGCACTATAAGAAACCCCCAGATTCATAAGAAGGAAAGTGACTCCAAGGAAGTGGGCAAAGAGCCTCAGCAGACAGAAAGTCAAGTGAGTTAAACGGCCAACAGGCACGTGCTTGTATAAGACAAATCACTAATAATCAGTTAGACCCGAGAGTGCTGGGGCATCTTTCCAGCAGCATCTGGAAGCACAGGCATTTGTCCCAAAGCCTGTGAAATACCTGAGACCTGGGAATGGCCTCCTGTGGGGGGTCAGCTTAGGGACACCCCTGGATTTGCCTGGCAGAGCCTCTCCCAACTCAGGTGGGGGTCCCTTGAAGACAGGGTGTCCCCAGGCCGGAGTCCCCAAAGACAGGATCTCCCCAGAGATCAGAGTCTCCCTGGGTTCAGTGTTGCCGGGGAGGGTCCCTCCCATCTGCCCACAGGGCACCCCCTGGTCTGTCACAAGAAACGGGCCACATGGTCGCTGCTGAGGATGAAAGGTGTCCGGAGGCAGAAGCCGGGCCCCCTTGGTCTTGCAGAAGGTCGTCCCACCATGGGGGGAGGGGGCAGTACCTGGGGGGGAAGGGCACGGAGCAGCGCTGGGGGGCCCTCGGGGAAGGCGGGAGGCGAGGCGGGTAGGCTGCAGGGCCTCCCGTGAGCGCCCCAGAGCCGGACGAGCCCCCCCAATCCCCGCACCCGGTCCTGCGGGAGAGGGTGGGCGCGGCGGGTCTTCCCTCGCTCAGGGATCGGTGCCCCGCGTCCTGCTGTGCGGTGGGCGCCAAGCAGGGTCCTGGGTGCCGCCCCGAGATGTCCGGGCGCCGTCACCCCAGGCGCCTCGCCTTCCAACCCCTCCAGAGGAGGGACCTGGCGGAGGCGCGGAGCGTCCGTATCAGTGGGCTGGGGTGGAGTAGGGCCCGCGCAGCAGACGAGCTCCCAGATCATGAGGAGGGCCTCCTGGTCAGGGACGCTGTGATTTCCAATAAAAATAACGACCATGAGCAACTACAACTGCCTCACATGCAAGCAAGAAAGAGCGGATGAAGGGAGTCGTGAAGGAGCCGCAGTGCCGCCTGGGCAGCCCGGACCCTCGATGCGCCGTCTGGGGGGTGGATTCTAAACCCACCTGCAGTTCTTCCCCTAAGCCTCTTGGAAGGAACTCCATCCCTCCCCATACGGGCCTGCAGGTCCCCTCCCCAGGACAGCCCCCCACACCACCCCCGCCCCCACTGCTCCACGTGTAGGCGGGGCCCCTACGAGAGCCTCTGGCCTGCACGGTTGCAGGCCCCTCGCCTGTGCCCACACTCCACTGGGAGAATACGGTAGAGGTAACGGAGACCCTGCACCCCAAGCTCACGCCCTTTCCAGAGTTTACCCCTTGAGGACTTTCCTGGAGCTGTCCTTGCATTTGCACATATACACGCACACCGGCTTGCACACGCAGACAAGCACACCCACCACACAACTGCTCAGACACTGTCCTTGTCAGTTTAATTTGTAGGAGCTCTTCTATTGGTCATAGTAACTCTACCTGTTATCTATGTTGGGTTTTATCCTTCCAATAGGTTCTTGACATTTACTTTGGGATATGATGTCTTTTACCAAAACAAGTTTTTTTGGGGGGGGTTGGTTTTTTTTTAATAAATTTATTTTATTTATTTATTTTTGGCTGTGTTGGGTCTCATTGCTGCGCGCCGACTTTCTCTAGTTGAGGCGAGCGGGGACTACTCTTCGTTGCACTGCGCGGGCTTCTCATTGCAGTGGCTTCTCTTGTTGTGGAGCACGGGCTCTAGGCACGCAGGCTTCAATAGTTGTGGCTCGCAGGCTCAGTAGCTGTGCCTCGCAGGCTCTAGAGCGCAGGCTCAGTAGTTTTGGCGCACGGGCCCAGCCACTCCACGGCATGTGGGATCTTCCCGGACCAGGGCTCAAACCCATGTCCCCTGCATTGGCAGGCAGATTCTTAACTACTGAGCCACCAGGGAAGCCCACAAAACAAGTTTTTAAGTTTTTAGATAGTAAGACTTCCCTGTAGAACACTTGGGTTCTCTGGCTTGCTCAAGGAGGATATACTCCCCACATCATTTTCTTTTAATATCTTGTATGGTTACCTAGCAAGTACGTTCATACTTTTTGTTTCTCCATGTGCACAGCCTGTCTGGAAGGAATTTCAGTGTGTGATGATTTTTTCAAATTATTTTTAACAGGAACTTCCTGGAGGCAGGAGGCTACAAACACAAACACGTGAATATATATTCTTCATTCTTCCTTCACTACGTAAAGAGAGCAGATCAAATGCAGCCAAGGACGCCCCCTGGGAAGGAGCTGGAGGCTGGCGGATATTTAGGGCCAGTCTAGTGCCCAATAGAAAAACAGGCTACGCACATGCACAGACTGCAGAAAAGGAAATCCATCGTTAATGATATGAAAAGACAGTCAACCTCAGATATAACAAAAGATAACTAAACCATACTGACACCCATCTTCCACCTCTCAAGGCAAAACCCCCAAAGTTTGACAATACACTCAGTTAGGAAGTGTATCTGTCAGCTGCTGCTACATAACAACCAGCCATGACGTCTCATGGATGGGACAGTTGAAATTTATTTCATTCCTGAATAAGCCAGGGCAGCTCTGCTTAAGACTCCTGGGGCTGCCTCAGGTCCGACTCTCACCGAGGGGCTGTGGGTCAGTGGGGAGGCTCAGGCCAACGGCAGTGGCCACCTGGGGAAAGTTGTCCTCGGGTAGAGGTCAGGGGTTCCCAGGCAGGCAACAGGTGAGAAACAGGTGAGTCTCTTCTGGCCTAGTGGGCACCGTGCTCACCCCCTCAGCCCCCATCCCAGCATCTGAGAGCTAGGGACACACTCCACCGTCAGTGGTGAGAACTCCTCCGAGCTCTGCCACGGGGACAAGGGGAGATTGAGTGCAGTGGTGCAGCTGCTCGGGAGGGTGACACCCCAGGACTCAGCGGTCCCCCCACTCTGTGAGCCTTGTGCAAGACGCACGCGAGGTGGAGAGACACAGCAGACGCCAAGGGCACACACGACCCCGTTCACCCAGATGTCAGCCCACGGGGAAAACTGAGCCTTTGCGTGGGGAGTGTGCCCTTGTGCCGGATGGCCTACGGGAAGCCAGAGCGCGGTCACCGTGGAGCAGGGCCGTTGGGGTCAGGGGTCAGGGTGAGAAGGGGTCTGTGACGGGAGAAGGCCAATCAGGACATGCACCTTCCTGAATGTATCTTCTATTTCACAATGCAATGGTGAAGGAAATACGGAGAAAGGACGAGTGAATAAAGTAAGTAGGGGTCTCTAAAATAAAAGCTGATGTGAAAGGTCCGGGCCATGGCCTCCAGGCTAACGCGTTAACTAGGAACAAAAGTCAGCATTTGATCTGCTCTCTTAACGCAGTCAAGGAAGAATGAAGAGTATATATTCACATGTGTTTGTGTTTGCATAAACACTGAATGGGCGCAAAGAGGGAATTCAGTGATTTCCTGAAGAGGTTACGCAAGGGCTGCTGGGGACCCGGTGGTGGGGACTCTCTGCACAGCCCTGGTTTTTGAACTACGTGATGCGTTGCCTATTTTAAAAGAACAGGTTGGGGCCCTCCTGCAGCTCCTGGTGTCTCCTGGCCCTCCTAAAGTAACGCCGATGCTCGCGCGCTTACAGCTCCAAGCCTCAAGGATGCTGCCCTACTGGGGCAACACGGCTGCCTGCCCAGGCCTCTCCCACGATCCCTGCAGGGCCCCACGCACACCTCTCACCCCCCAGGATCCCTCGTCCCTCCCTCGGGCATCATTGGCTCTGCAGCACCTGGACCAGGTCAGTTGCCCCCAGCCCAGGGGGCTCTCCACTGCACCCCCACCTCCCTCACTGCCCAGGCCCTGCAGGGACCCTCCTGGGACCCCCACCACTGGGCCTCAGCCCCTGAGCTTCCACTGAGGGATGTCGGTGCCCAGTGCCCAGGACCCCCCTCCCAGAGCCCAGGTCCAACGCTTTGAGCTCTCCCGCCAGGACGTGGGACCCGGCCGCATGTCAGCAGCACCTCCCCAGGAACTCCCGGCCCTCTGCCTGTCCTCACCTTGGCAGGTCCCCGCCCATCAGGCAGCGCGGCCTTCACCCCTCCATGTGATGGGCTCTTTCCCCCAGGACTCCAGGTGCTCTGGGACCCTGTGTCACCTTGGGCTGCACCTCCATCTCCCCCCACCTGCCTCCCCACACTGGCACCTCACGGGGTCCCCGTCCCAGCCGCTCGGCTCAGCCCTCCCCCAGCCCACCCACGGATCCCCTGCATACACCCCACAGGCACCAGTGTGTCCTCACTTTACTGGAGGCCCCAGGTGACAGAAGGTGACACCACGAACCCAGACACACCTGCCCCCCACACCCTCCCCTCTCTGGGCCCCGTGGGATGTGTCTGGAGGGGCCTCCGGGGGAAGCAGAGTCCAGTGAGGTCCCCCGCCCGGCCATCACTCCCACCGGGCCTCCAGCTGGTCCAGCACCAGTGCCGCCTGGGTCTTGGCTTCCTGCAGGAGGCCGGAGATGCGCTGGTGGACCTGACAGACACAGGGGCCCCGTCACCACCCCAAGCCCGCCACCAACCCCGCTGGCCCCACCTCCCCGCCACCTCCCTGGGCTGTCCACTCTGGGTGACCCCAAGCCCCTGACCTAGGGGTCCCCAGCTCCTCATGGGTCTCTTGGTGGTGACGGGAGGGGCCCCTCTGTCTTTCCTGAGATTTGGGGCCAGCCAGCCCCCACCCTCCCAGTCTCCCCACTTTAGCCATGACTGCCAAGGGCAGGGCTGTGTCCTTGAGGCCTTAAGGGCCAGGGCTCAAGCGGCCTGTCCATCATCTCAATGCTTCCCTGATGGCCAAGCCCAGCCCAGCTGGAGAGGCAGGTGGGGACAGGCTGACGCTCGAAAAGGCCGTGGCGCTCCCATTCCGAGCCGCGAAATCACTTTTTAAAGATCGTCACAAGATCACAGAGACACATGGGCAGTGGCCAGGGCTGGGAATGGGGGTGACTGTGGGGCATCCTTTGGAGTGATGAGAATGTTCCAGACCTTGATAGAGGTGGTGGTCTCGCAACCCCGTAAGTGGGCTTAACGCCACTGAATTGTATCATCTAACACAGTGAGCTGCACGTTTTGTGAATTTTCCTCCAATAAACAGTAACAATGAAATGATCACAAATGCTGAAGTGGGATCATTGCTTAGGCTGGAGACTGTTCTTTGAGACCCTGTGCTGCCAGCGCTACAGCCCAAGCCACCTGGGAGAGACCCCAGCCCTGGCCAGAGCTCCCTGGGAGGGAACTAGGGGGTGCCGGCAGGCCCCCAGGCCACCTGCCTCCACAGAGGCGCTGAAAGACGGCCCCAGGCGTCCCCGACGCCTGCGTTCTGCCGGCCAGGCCTCGTCCACCCTCAGGAGCTGGAGGAACTACTCATCTGATGGACACTTCCCTCCCTTGAGGACCTGCTGGCCAGGTGCCCTGGGCCCCAGGTCTGGGAGCCACGGCCCGAGGGCAGCCTCCAGTGCCCTCGGCGGGCCCGGCCCACACCCCTGCCCACCTGGTCCTTAAACGCGTCATCGGTGACATCCTTCAGGTTGATGAGCACGTTGAAATACGCGCCAAACACACCCGTCTCCAGGGCCTTCACCGCCACCTACAACAGCCAAGGGGCAGGGCCGTCGGTACCGGGGGCAGCAGGGCCTTGCCCTGCCCACTCCTCAGCCTAGGGACACGGCCTGGGGGCCTCACGCCTCATCCGTGAAGACGGCAAACTGACCAGCCCAAGGGTTCCCTCCAGGCGGCAGGGCCGGCCCTCTCCCCACAGAGAGAAGCAGCTCGGCCTGGCCGCCTCCAGAGGCAGATATAACAACCAGCCCAAGGAAACGAGGCTCCTCCCCTCAGGATGGGCTGCGGACACGCAGAGCCGGCCCTGGCGTTCCTGGTCCCCAGCCTCTGCGCACGGCGCGCGCTGCGGACGGGGTGCCTGTGCACATCTGCAAGCCCCTGGGTTTTCTGGAAGAGGGGCGGTGGGAAGGAGGGAAGGGACGGGGTCTGCGGGATGGTTAGGGGTGGCCTCTGGAGACACACTCGAGTTTCTGCTTCTCTCTGCCGCGCGACCTTTCACAAGACCTTAATGGGTGACGGAGCCGGGCCTGCGGGCTGAGACTGACCGAAACGCCCTGTGAGCGCTTGTGCCTGCCCAGCTTGGTGAAGAGCTGTGATGCCCAGTGCCCCTCCGCAGGTCGCCCCCGCAGCGGGGCTCCACAGCGTACCTGCAGGTCCGACCGGCAAGCCAGGTTCGCGCACAGGGCCAGCTCCTGCAGCGCCGGCCACAGCGAGGTCACCGTCTCCGCCAGCGCCAGCGGCACGGCCACCGCCCGCCTCAGCCCCTCCTGCAAGGCAGCTGCGCGTCTGGAAGCAAGAGGGTCAGTGGTTAGAGCCCAGGGCGCCCGGACACTGCTGGACCCACCTGATGGCTCCGCTCTGAGCAGACGGAACCAGGGTGGGGACCACAGGGAAACTGTTCTTCAATCACAACACACCCCAGTGGGGGACTGACTGGTACCAGGGCCTCCTGAGGCGTCCGGATGTCCGCAGCCAGCGCTGCGCTCACCTGTCCTTGTCCTCAGGTGTGTTCTTGGGCAGCTTCGTTGCTTTCTGCCGGAGCAAACACAGAAACGCGCGGGTGACTGACTGTGATGAGGGGACACGGGAGCCTGGGGCAGGGAGGGGCTTCACGCAGGGCCCACACCACCCCCGAGGTCGGTTCCGTGGATTAGAGCCCTGGGCTCCTGGCAGAGGAGGGCAGGCGACCTGGCGCAAGGCCCCACGTGGTCAGCACTGGAGGCTGGAGAGGAGGGTGGAGGGGAGCGGGTTCTCCAGCCCCAGGCCTCCCAGCCTCCAGGCAAGGCAACCGCACAACCCCCGAAGTCCAGGTGTCATGGTTCAGGCCGTGTCCGCGCATCCCCGAGGGGCCACACAACCCAGGCCTCCTCTGAGGAGCCATCAGCCCATGTGTCGCCCGCCTCGCCGCTGCCGGGCAGGCCTCCCCCGTCCCGCACCCCGTGCTGTGAGCACCCGTCCAGCCCCGCTCGCTCACACCAGCGCCCGAGGCCTGCCCGCGTGCCGGGTCCAAGGGCGTAGCTGGTGGGGAACATGCCTGCTGGGTCGTAGGTTTCGCCAAATCTCCGCCCAAAACCGTTAACAGTCAGCGGGTCCATCAACCCTGCATGAGCGTAAAGGATCCCTGGACCCGACCGGAACCAGATTCGATCAGCATCCTGACCCGACCAGAACCAGATTCTGTGACCATCCTGGACCCGACCTGAGCCGGGTTCTGTCACCATCCTGACGTTCCCCAGTCTCCCCGGGCGCCCCTCCGGCCTCCTCTCTCCTGTAACACGTGTCTCTTTTCCGTGTGGACCCACAGCAGCTCCTCCCGAACACGGGGACCTGCTGACTCTGCTGCAGACCCAGGTCGGGGCGGGGCTGGGGGGGCAGGAGGGTCTCCACTGGGCAGAGCTTTGCTGATTTTCGTCAGGTCTGACTTTCACGTGGCCACGCCTGTGTCTGGCTGAGGGGGGCGGCCCACCCTCAGGGCTGCAGTCTGATTTATTTTCTGACTCACTGTGAGGTTTCTCTGGTGACTCCACCTGAGGTTGCACATGTATTCGGTGCAAGATAAGGATGTTTTCTTATTTTTGTTCAAAAGTTTGTCTTCCTGCTGCTCACTGGGGACCTAGACCAGTGCAGTGTCTATCATACTCACACGCGTGTGTGTGTGATCGCCGGTCGGGTGTGTCTTCAGTCTAACCATTCTATGTTAGGTTTTCTCTAAACCACACCTCTTTGCTGACTACTTTTCTTTTTCCTTCCTGCCTTTGGATTAGGTTTTCATTTTTCTACTGTCCCCTCCAGTTGTTTTATGTTTGTCTTATTTCTAATCTCTGGCGGCCAGAATTTTTCATATTTGTTTTTAATTACGTGTTGTTACTTACATGCACACTGATGCCTCTACTCGAGCCCCTCAGTATCTGAAGTGCCTCAGACCACAGACAGCTAGAGGTGCCCTGAGAGAAGTGCAATAATTCTGGCCTGGGGAGGCCGTTTAAACTACGACACAACACCAAGGAAAGAGCAAAAGAAAGACTGAATATTCGACGACATGAAAACACAAGGCTCTGATGGTCAGAAACCAGCACAAGCAAAGTTGAAAGTCAAACAAGCTGAGACTCACTGGCTTATGAAAAGGCCTAGGCAGCACCACGCAGAACAGAGAAGAAAAGGACACCTCACTTTCCTGAGAAGGAAATAAAACCGCTGCAGAAAGTATGAAAACGCTCCTCCCCCTGCCCTGCCCACGTGAGACGCTCGCACCAGGGCAGCACCAAGAGACGCACGTGACCACCAGGTCCAGTGGCCGCGGTGTCGGGGCAGACGGCGGGAGGGCCACTCCAGGGCTCGATCCACACAACCTCTGCAAGGACCACTGGGCAGCACCCTCCATGTGGGAAACACACCCACCCTGGGGGGAAAGCCCGTCCACGAGTCGCTCCTACAGCCCGTCCACCGAGTGCCCAGTGACGGAGGCCAGCTGTCCACACTGCCTGTCCCAGGTGCTGACTGGACCTGGCCAGAATCCCCAACAGCGCTGGTCCAAGGCCTCCACCCCCGGCGACCCCAGAACACCGGGCCACTGAGCCGGGGGTGTCCCTGCTCCAGGAGGACATAAGGTGAAAGATGCAACTGGACATCTGCCTGCCGCCACGTGCGTAAGAAAGGAGGAGAAAGGGGAGACCCAGTTCTGCCCAAATGCACACAAACATCTCAGGGAGACGCACGCACTGGGGCTGCACCTGCTTGGGCAGGGGGACAACACACCAGCTGCCCTCTGCCCCTGTGAACTCTGAACCCCTGAAGCTTTCACCCATTTTAAAAAGCAAATAAACGAAATTAAAACGTAAAAGAGCATAGGGGAAAGGTGTCAGTCTCTGTACCCCGCCCCCGGGGACCCAGCTTCTGTCGCAGGGTCACCTCCTCCCGCAATGCGACATCCTAGACTGTCCCCGTGCGGATGTGGCACTCACGTCGGGGCAGCCAGCCCAGCAGCCCCCGAGGTCGCCTGGCCCAGGTCCTCCTGCCCCGTCCCCCACCCACCCCCGAGGCGGCTCTGGATGCCTGCTGTCTGTCGGGAGCTCATTCCTTCCCAGGCGTGTCTTCCTACCCCCGTGGGGTACGAGCGCCCTCATTCCCGCCTCTCCCGGGTCCTCTCTGCTGTATCTGCCTTCAGACACGCCTGGGGCTTCTTGACCTTGAATTCGGACCTCGACCTTCCTGCAAGTTCCCCATCCCCTGCCCGGTCTGATGGACGTCCCTCCTCCGCTGCCCCCTGGATGGGCACTGCCTGGATGCAGCCGCCCACGTCCTGTGCTTCTGAAAGTGCCCGGCTCCCCGGGGGCCCTTTGTGTCTCATGGCTGAACATCTTCTCTGATCTCTGAGACCATGACCCACAGCGTTTCTTCTGTGAAGATTCCTGTTCCCGCCCTTCCCGGGATGGGAGCTCTTCCTTGGGGACCTTGTTTTCCTCCGGCATCTGCAGGTCTGGGTGTCACCCATCAGCGGGACTCAGGGACGTGGGCAGGGGGACGCTGAGCCTGGCTGACCCTCAGGACAGGTGCCCTTCTTGCCCCTCCCCCAGCCTGCAGAGACCCCGACCTGGAGTCACGCCTGCACCACACCCGCCGAGCTTGGCCCTGCACGAGCGGGGGGAGGGGGGTGCCCAAGAGGGGCTAGACCACTGTCTCCTCCCTCCAGCCCCCGGGGTCTACAGACAACTGTGCTCGTGGCAGCCCCTCCCCCTCCCCCTGTGACCCTGACCCACTTTTCTCTCGTCCGGACCCCGTACTGTCCACAGACCCCACTCTCCCTCGGGGCTGCCTCTGCGGGGCTGGTGACGGAGGCCTGTCTGCACGCTCACCAGGTAGGCCTCGAAGGCCCGGGCGTCGGCGTCCACCATCGCGGTCAGCTCAGTCAAGGCCGTGTGGAAGGGTGGGACCAGGCGCCGCACGGTCGCGTCCAGGTGTTCGAACTGGCGCCGCCCGTAGGTCATGAGGCCGGCCATGGAGGCCAGCGCGGCACCCTGGGGAGAGTGCCCTGTGCGTGGGACCAGCCCCAGGCTGGGCGACGCCCCCAACCCCGGCCGTCTCCCCCGCATCCTCGCCCAGGCCCCACTCACCATGGCTGCACTGGCTGCGGCCACGGAACCGCCCCCTGGGGCTGCCGAGCGGGCGCCCACCTCACGGACGAAGCTGCGCAGGGGCTGGTCAACCAGGCTCTGTTCTGGGCCGACCTCGGGGACCAGGTACCTGCAGGGGTGGGGCTGGGAGTGAGGGTCTGCATCGTGCAGGGGCGGGAACAGGGTCCTGGGTCGTTGCAGCCAGGCCGTAAGGGTGGGGTTGGCCAGGCTGGGGGCCCCTGATTTGCACCAGTGTGTGTGGGGGGCAAGGATGTGGGTCCAATATGCAGAGTGGCTGCCCCGGGGAGGGGCTGTGACCAGCCAGGAGCTGCGTGAGGACAGAGTGGGACCTTGTCGGGACCCCACTGGGCCCCCCAGCAAGCTCCCAGCCCCACGCCTGGCGACAGAGCAGAACTCTGGAGGACTGAGGGGGTCTCCATGCAGGGGCGGGGGGCGGGGGCTGCTCACTCGATGATCCGCTCCTTGGGGTTGAAGGGGGACAGGGAGTCCAGGCCCAGCCGGTTCACCACCTGGAAGAGGGGCCGGTGAGTGGAGTCCCCTTGACCGGCAGGTCCCACCCCTGCCGCCCGCGGGGCACCCTGCCCTGGTGGGGAGCCTGCAGGGCACAGCTGCCGCACCCCATGCCCACCAGCAGCCCTGCCCGCTGAAGGCCTCACTGACAGCAGGCACCCTGCCTGGGCTCCGGACACACCACCCACCCACCGTGCTGCTCCAGGGAGACCAAGGCCCGTGGTGACCCCATCCTGCCCCCACAAGAGCCTGTGCCGGAAAGGGACCAAGAAAACTGCCTCTTTGGACAGGATTCCAGCTCCTCGGGTGTCAGGGTCTCTCTGGTTCTTAAAGGCCGGGAGCTGCCTGATCTGCCCAAATGTGAGACTTGATATGTGAGGAAAAGTGAATTTTACCCAAATTCAAAATTAAGTTGGAAATATCCCCATTTTGGAGTAGAATTCTTTCCACCAAAAACCACTCAGGACACTTTATAATGCTCAATGCCATCACACAGTTCCAACCCCTCTGAGCCACACAGGTGACATGTTCCACACAAAACAGAAAATGACAAGCGCAGCTTGAGGGAAACGAAGCAGCAGGTCCCCGGGGACGGTCATGAGGTCTCCCTGAGGATGTGGAAATGGGGCAGAGAGTGCCCAAGGGCTGGCGGTAGAGCCGGCAAGCAGCCCGCCTGCCGCAGAAAACCTCAGAGTGAGGAACAGAACTGTCAGAATGGAATTCAGCACCCGGCAAAGCTGGCAGCAAGTAAAGGAAACCATTCACAGCCAGAAGTGACCAGAAATGCCCAGAAAGACCTCCTCTCCCAGAAGCTGGGTCCACCCTGGAGACATCTGCGACCTCTCACGAGTAGGGGTGGTCTCGAGCCCACAAGAGCTGTGTCAGACGGGAGACCCTTGAAAGAGGACATCTCCAAGGATGAATCTTGGAAAAACCACCCATCACAGGAAATACTGGGATACTTCCCAGTCTCGGCCTTCCGTTTGGTGAAGCACGAAAACAAATCTTTCCTGGGAATTCTAACCTGACGGGGAGGTGGGCCACCGTTCACACAGAATTCTCTTCCTGTGTGGCACCAAAGCTCCAAGCAAAAGGCTCATCTAAAGTGGCCCAAACACCTAACAGAGGTAAACACAAACTAAACCAGGTGACCAAGAATTAACACAGACGAAACTCTAAAGAACAGGCCCTCACGATCCAAAATCACAAAGCGCGTGAAGAAGCAGCACCATGAGAATCAGCAGACACAACAGTCTGCAAAATCAGACTTTCAAGGACTGCAGACCTCAGAACTTTCAGATAAAAAATATAAAATAATATGTTTTAAAAGACAGTAGAGGGCTTCCCTGGTGGCGCAGTGGTTGAGAGTCCGCCTGCCGATGCAGGGGACAAGGGTTCGTGCCCCGGTCCGGGAAGATCCCACATGCTGCAGAGGGCCCGTGAGCCATGGCCACTGAGCCTGCGCGTCCGGAGCCTGTGCTCCACAACGGGAGGGGCCACAACAGTGAGAGGCCCGCGTACCGCCAAAAAAAACAAAAAAGAAGACAGTAGAGAGCGTCAAACACATTAATAAGGAATAAATAAATGTGGGAGAGGTGAAAGCTTCTTAGAGAAAAAGGATGAAGTTAGAAAATTCTCGATGCTCCTAATACTTGCGGCTGGAATTTTAAGAGGAGCAGGTCACTTACACATTCTTAAACTACCTCCCCAGAGAGTCCTTATTAACAACAAAAGGAAAACAGAAACACTGCAGTGATAACCCTGGGTCAGGGATACCAGCTTGACCAGAGGACCCAGGTAACGCCCTGAGGGGGACACTCCATCACTTCTGTGCTACTCCTGCCGGAAACGCACAAGCACACACCGCCCTGAGACAGGTCAGACCGGCACCCAGCGAGCGGCGCTTCACAAAGCCACCAGCCGGTGCTCCACAGTCCGTCACGGTCAAGGAAAGACGGGGAGAACTGGGGACCTGATCCAGATTAAAGGCCATAAAAGACAAGCCAGCCGAACCCTCTGCTGCTCTGGGGCAGACCATGGACAGGGGGGCACGGATGCGATTTGATTCCGGTCTGCAGATTAGACGCCAGGCTGTAGCGTGCTGGATTTCCCGGTTTTGATCATTGCACTGTGATTGTGTAAGAGAACGTCCTTGATCTTAAGAATTACACCCTGACTAAACAAGGGGTAAAGGGCACAGTGTCTTCAATCTACTTTAAAATGTTCCAGAAAAAAATATGATTATGCATGGAATACAGAAATAGAGTGATACAGCAGATGGGGCCAAATGCAACAATAGGTGAACCTGGAGAGCATAAAAGAGCTCCTGGTACTGTGCTCGCACCTCTTCTGTGAGTAGGAAATTACATCAAGATAAAAAGTTACACAAAACTTTGTAACTGCTAGAAAGAGAATAGACCCAGCCATAAACCGCATCAGGGATTGCAAAATGAAGGCTGAGAAAACCACAGTGAATACGGGGGAAAGAAAGAACAAAAAAGGCAGAATATGTGGAAGAAAATGCTACCGCAGTGTAACGGGTGTCGGTAAAGTGAAAGGACCAAAAACTGGATCAAAAATACAATGGAAGAAAATATTCCTGAAGCTAAACAAGAATGAACCTGTGAATCACAAGAAACCTTGTTCCAGAGAAAAAACTGATGTGGAACAATCCACAGCAAGACTCTTGTGGCAGCGTCGTTGACCCTCAAGGATAAGGATGGAATTCTTCAAGTATCCAGGAGAAAGAACCGGTCACCAGGTCAGGGTTAGCCTTAGACCTCCGCACAGGGACATTCATTCCAAAGGTGGTAACGACGTGTCTGCAACGTTCTCAGGAAAAGACTGGTGACTTGAGGTTTCGGTTGTCCTACGGTCTTGCAAGCATAACATCACAGAAAGACATTCCCAAACCTGCCAGAACCCACAGAATAAAGCCCCTGTGAGCCTTTCTTTAAAAATCTGCCTGTCTGTGAAATCCAGCCAGACAGATGGGAAAGGACAGAGATGCATAGTGACCTCACTTGTGTATAGAACCAAGATTAAACATCTGTGGGTATTTAGTATGTGTGGATATGGTTACAGAAGGTCAATGTTGTACACTGACAATGTAAAAATAACAACAAAGCAATTTAAATCTGGAACAGAGATGACCACTCACACAAGCGCATTAATTTTTTTGTCTCTCTTCACCAAGAGTCAACAGACATTGTCTAATATTGATAAACAGCTAAAGGATTAAATACATTATTTAAACTTAAAAAGTTAAGCACCTAGAACTAATAAATGAATTCAGCAAGGTAGCAGGATACAAAGTCAACACACAAAGGTCAGTGCATTTCTAAACACTAACAGTGAACAATCCGAAAAAGAAATTACAAAAACAATTCCGTTTCAATAGCATAAAATACTTCGGAATTAATTAACTTAACCAAGGAGGTGAAAGACTACAACGAAAACTACAAAACGTGATGAAAGAAGGCAAAGACAAATGAAGGGGAACACGGCCCACGTCCAGGGCTGGAAAGACGGTGCTGTAAGACAGCACCACCACCCAAAGTGGCCTGCGGAGTCAGCGCGAGCCCCGTCACAGTCCTGACAACGTCTTTTGCAGAAATAGGAAACCCCATCCCGGACACTGGTGACAGCTGCACAACTTTATACACATACATCAGTGGCCAGTGCACTTAAAAATGGTTAAAAGACGACAAATTTTATGTCATGTCTATTTTACCATAATTTAAACAACTGAAAAAACATTTAAGCACCAAAATAACCAGCTCCCTAAAAAATAGAGAAGGAAGAAAGACAGCAGTAAATGCTGTGCCGTTACTGTCTCATTCATTTCCTGTGTCTCACGTTATGGGAATGTAGATTCTTTTCTTAAAGTATATATTATGCTTTCAGATGATTATTTCTTCAAAGCTACACCACTGAGTATAAGCTCTGTTGGCTTCCGCCAGACAGCAAAAGGCAGACCTCCCTCTACCGCACTTCACAGATAGTACATTTCTGACAAATTGAAGGTTTGTGGCAACCCTGCTTCAAGCAAGTCTATTGGCACCATTTTTCCAACAGCATTTGCTCACTTTGTGTCTCTGTGTCACATTTTGGTAATTCTTGCAGTATTTCAAATCCTCCTCCGGCACAAAGATCAGGACTCTGTAAGCTCAGATGATGGTTAGCATTTTTTAGCAATAAAGTACTTTTAAAGTAAGTATGTACACAGCTTTTTTAGACATAATAGTATTGCAAACTTAATAGACTACAGTCTAGTGTAAACATAACTTTTATACACACTAGGAAACCAAAAAAATCGTGTGAGTTACTTTATTGTGATATTCGCTTTCTTGCAGTGGCCTAGAACCAAAGCTATGCTATCTCCAAGGTGCCTGTGCTGATAAAAATTAAGTCAAACTGATACATTTGGATAAAGTTTTTAAATTAATAAATCAAAAATAGAGATAAATATATTGTTATAAGGTAATTACCAGAATTCCTAAAAATAGACTAACTCCTCCATACAGCCCAAAGGAAACCACATACTCTCATGCCTAAAACTAGGACAACAGTAAGTCCAGACATACCTGCTAAATTAGTAGATACAAAAGGATAAACTCAACTACCAAAAGACAAAAGCTTTCAGAGAGGGCTTCCCTGGTGGCACAGTGGTTAAGAATCCACCTGCCGATGCAGGGGACATGGGTTCGAGCCCTGGTCCGGAAGGATCCCACATGCCACGGAGCAACTAAGCCCATGCACCACAACTACTGAAGCCCGCGCGCATAGAGCCTGTGCTCCGCAACAAGAGAAGCCACCGCAATGAGAAGCCCATGCACTGCAACGAAGAACAGCTCGAAGAACAGCTCCCGCTCGCCGCAACTAGAGAAAGCCGGCGCCCAGCAACGAAGACCCAACGCAGCCAAAAATAAATAAACAAATAAATAAAACTTTCAGAGAAATCCAATCACGCGTTCATTATAAGAAACGCCCTCAAGACAAAATGACTCTGAGGCCAGAGCAACAGGACTGAGAAGGACGGCCACACCCAGAGCAGGCGGTAGGACCTGGGACCAAAGGAACAACTTTGTGAATAACCCATGGACACTAGATTCATGCACCCAAATCCCAACAGGCAGGGAGCGGACGAGGGGCAGGTCCTTCCATCCGCGCGACGCGGCTCCAGGACAGGCACCGGGCCCCGTCCTCTCCGCTGAAGTTTCACAAGACTGAACACATTTTAGGTCACAGAGAAAACCTCAACAGTGTCCCCCAAGTGAAAACAGTGTGATCTCAACTTCCAGGCACAGACAAGAAAACAAAGAAGGAGGAGGCCTGGCCCCGCAGACAGGGCCCCAGGCCCGGGGTGCAGGTGTCCGGAGCCCCCGACCTGCTCCCTGACTCACCCCCAGCCCCACCCACCAGCCGGAGCCGCTGCCCCTCCTCCAGGACGAAAAGGTTCTCCTTCTCGCAGTAGAAGGCGGCCACGTCCAGCAGGGCCTTCAGAGGCACCAGGCCCACCAGCTGCGAGCCCACCACCGGGAGGCTCAGCTCCTGCGGAGGTCAGAGGTCGGAGGTCGGAGGTTGGGGAGTCAGTGCCCAGGGGGCTGGGCTTGAGAGACAGGGGAGGGGACCCACCCTGCTCACCTGGGCTTCTCTGCAGGTCTCCTCGTAGACCGTGTGCAGCCCTGTGACCTCAAAGTCCAGGAGGTTCATAGACACCTGAGCCAGGTTCTTCTCATCCAGGTACCAGCCGATGCCCTGCACCTTTCTCAGGCGTCCTGGCTGCCAAGGAGAAGGTTTGCCCAGCCCGGCCCCGCCCAGCCTCTCCTGCGCCCCGCACTGAGAGCCCCTTGGCCCTGCATCCCCCAGCCAGCCCGAGGGCTCCCTTCCACCCCAGACACCCGGACGAGGGGGGCCGTGGCCTGAAGACCGTGCGGTGCAGCCAGGCAGCCGGCTTCAGGCAGGTCTGTTCCTCACTCGCCCATTCTCATCTGAGCCGGGAAAGGGCCTGCCCAACACGGGAAACCAAGGCCCCGAAGGGTCAGTGCCACGGGGCCCGCCCTGCACAAGCCACAGGCTCAGACCAGGCCGGGCGGCCCGGGCATCCCGCCCACATCCCTGTCCTGGGGCGGTCTCTGCCTCCCACCCCTTGCCCCAGAGGCCAGCTCCTGGCCCTCACTGCCTGGGATGACTCAGTCTACCGTTCGGGCTTAGGCAGACTCTTGACGTCAGCAGAGCACAGAGAAGGATTCGGGAGTTGCCGTGTTTTTGTATTGTGTTTGCAGACAACTGAGTGTTCAGCACGGAAGCTGGGCTCCCAGGGCCTCAGCTGCCTGGAAGGCCCAGGGCTCTGGGAGTGGGGCCTGACAGGTGGGCAGGGCCTCCTTCACCGGGTGTCTCTGTGTCTGTGTCCAGCTCGAACTTTCTGCAGGAGCGATACTCACACTAGGTGACAGCTATGATGGCAGACTTGGTGGATCAGGGCACCTGGGGGTACCTGGAAGTACCTGAGGCATCTGGAGGTACATAGGGGCACCTAGGGGTACCTGGGGTGCAGAAGCGGCTGTTTTCCTATCAGTGTGGAAATGATGCAGTATTTTAACCACAGCTGCAGCCCTGCAACTTCCATGGAAAATGTCCTTAAAGACCTGCTCCCCAGCTTCAAACCCTGGAACCCCGACCCTGCCGGTCCCACGTGGCGTGGACCCCGAGGCAGGCTGGTCAGCAGCCCCACGCACGGGGCAGGGCCTGGGCCCCCTCCGGCGGCGGCACGGGTGCCCTCACGGCGACCCCGCGCCCGCCCTCACCTGGCCCGCCCCGCGGCCCTGCTCCCGGAGGTCAAGGGCGATGCGGTGCGCTTGCTCCCTGGTGCTGAGCAGGTTGACGTTGAACGCGATGAGGAACTTCCGCGCCCCCGTGACAGTGGCCCCCCAGCTGGGAACGAAGGAGCTGGGGCCGAAGTCGGGCGCCCACTCAGCCTGCTTGAGCTGTGGGGAGACCAGTGGGTGAGGGAAGGCGGAGGAGGGCCCACCCTGCGGGGTCCGCCCCCAGACTGCCCACTGGGAGGGGACACCGCACCTTCTCAGGCAGGGCCTCGTACTCGCCGGCCCGGATGGCCGGCAGAGACTGGCGGCTGGCCGTCCGTGCTGCCTCGCCGTAGAGGTACACTGCAAGGGGCCTGGCCGGTCAGGCCCTCGGCCGGCGGGCGCTGCAGGACCCCCATTCCCGCAGCTCCGTCTTGCTGGCAGCGCCCCCATCTCTGAGCCCCGTCAGATGGGTGTGGGTGGTCGCTGATGGGCACTCTGTATGGGCCAGGACCCGTCCTCTGCCCACCCCTGCTGCCCCTGCACAGATGCCCCAGAAAAAGCCATTGCCCGCCCACAACAGGGGCTGGAAGGATATTCGTGTTTCTCTCCAACGTGCATTTTCATTGAACGAGCAACACGCCCGCAAATTAAGGAACGAGGAGGAGAGAAAACAAAACTCACCACCAGCTCTGACACCTGCACAGGGCAGGTGACACCCGTCCATCAGCCACATTGCAGGGGGCTGGACCTGTGCCCGGGCTCACAGGTCCGCCTGCTGCCCTGTGCTGGGCTTTTCCTTGATTTGGTTAATTCCCCAAAGAGACTGTTTAGGGGTCCCCGTCCGTCCTGCTCAAGTCCTTTACAGAGCGGCTCCTCGGTCCCTGCCTCCCTGACGGCTGGGACCCTGTCCCTGTGGTTTGTCCCATTGCAGGAGAAGCGGGACATATTCCCACCTGTCAAAAACCTGCATGGTAGGGTTTTTGGGTTTTTTTCTTAAAATGCATTTTTAAGGATGCAAGAGCAGAGAGCCTCAACAGATGGTTGTGGTTGAGGCTGCTGGGAAGTGAAGTGAAGTGAGGAGGGGCCGGCTGGGGGAGCCCCTGGGGTAGGCCGCCCTTCCCCAGGCACGCACCTGGCACACCCAGCTCCTCTGCCAGCCGCTGGCCAAAGGCCTGAGCACAGAGCACGCATTCGTCCATGGTGACGCCCCTCACTGGGATGAAGGGGCACACGTCCAGGGCGCCCATCCGAGGGTGCTCCCCTGCACAGAGATGGGGGCTGAGGAAGCTGGGGCCCAGGTGTGGAGCTCGGGGCAGACCCTGCACTCCAGCCCCCTGCACACGCACACCAGCACTGACCACAGGGCCCCGGGAGAAGCAGCCCCCGATTTCTGCGGCATCTCAGGGGTAAACCCCTCCCTCTCCTAAGAGCTGAGAGGATAAGTCCGAGCCCTCAGGGAGGGGCGCTGTCACCCGGCTGCCTTACAGAGGGTCCTTCTCAGAGCCCGAGTCCCACTGCGGGTCAGATGGCAGCTCCCGCGGCCCCCTCCACCCAGGCGGTTCCTCTGAGATAAGCCTCCATCTCTCTTCACCAGTTGGGATCTCTTGTGAATTCCCTCCCCCTCTGTGGGCGTCCAGAGACCCTGCCCTTTTGACCAGCTCCCCGTGTGTCCACCGACCTTTGACCCTGCCGCCCACAGAATGTGTTTGGTTTGTGGGCTGTTGACAGATCGGGCTGTGTCCCCCACCCCCGCCCAGGGCCTGCACAGAGTGCGATCACCTCTCTGCCAGCCACTCCAGGGCCCCCTGAAACGTGGACGGGGTCCAAGGAGCATCCAGCTAGTGCGATGGCCCCATGCCCCTGGGGAGTCCTGCGGGCGAGGCCGGCCGTGCGCACTTGGGCCCTCACCTCTGTGCCTGCCCATGTCGATGAGCCGGTGGGCGACCCGGGCGGCGTTGAGGGCCCCCTCCACCACGTCCTCGGGGCGCCCCACGAAGGTGTAGACGGTGCGGTTGGTGGAGGGGCCAGCGTCCACGTCCAGCAGCACGCAGCCCGGGGTCTGCACCACCGCTCGGGAGATGGCGTCGATCACCTGGGGACAAAGCCAGGCCTGCGCCTCGGTCTCCCCATGCGGAAGAGGGGGCGGGAGCTGCAGGGGCCATGCCCGCCCTGCCCCCATTCAGACACGATGCGGGCGAGGACCTGGACATATGGGGGCCGGCACCCGGGCAGCACCCTCCGGGAGAAACTGAGGCAGGAAGCAGAAACCGGGCGCAGGGGCTCTCAGGGCCCCGAGAAGGTGACCCACAGGCCAAGGTCACAGAGGGGCAGGGCCCCAGTCCACAGGCCACCTGTGTCTGGGGGGCGGAGCGTGAAGGGCCCGGAACCTTCTGAGGCAGCAGGAAGGCCTGCCCAGCTCTCTGTGCCTCAGTTTCCTGCAGGTCACGTGGGGATGAGAGCGGCGCCCACCTCAGAAGGTGGGGAAGGGAGACGGGGTACCCCCCGGGGACCCTGAAATGGCCCTGGGGGTCGGGCTTCAGGGGCCCTGTTTTCACACAAGAGGCCAAGTGACCCCCCCGGACCCCAGGCCCAGACCTGGGCCAGGACCTGGCTGCCTGCCTGCTGCCACCTTCCTCACCCTTTCCAGAGAAGACAATCCCCAAACCGCACACTGAGCCGCATTCTCCTTGCCCTGAGCCCCTACACCGCCCCCCGCTGCCCCCTGGTGCCTCACCTCCTGGTTCTTCCCCTCCGAGAAGTTGGG